>NC_090269.1:46958355-47605855 GCF_040414725.1 Anabrus simplex | reverse complement strand
GAGAGGGTACATCACTCTCTATCCCCGATTTACAGTCAAGGATTTTATGAAGTTTTTACATTATCCGGCAGAAAGTGACATTTTTAGAAAAGAAGGTTACATAGTTAACGATTCGGACCTTTCCCTCGGGTTAAACTGCGGAGCTAGCAAGAAAGGAAAATGTTATGTGGCCATTACCTTGTTGATGTACTGCCGATCGATAAAAAGGCCGCCCGCCTCCTGCTTTGACACACACACTTCGTAAGTTGACGATCAATTGGCCAAGAGACGAGAAAAGCCGCAGTTTATAAACCCTCAGGGAAGGTTCGAGATCATTCATGAATAATCAAGACACATCCACAGAATTTTGTTGGTAGATTTCAAAAGTAACACTCAGAATCGGAGAAGAAGCCCGTGACAGGTGGAAAATTAATTACAGAAATTAGTGATTGGTTGGACTCCCAAAAATAAAGGAACATCAATCAGTAAAAAAAAAAAAAAAACCTTATGTATACAAAACTTCTTTGATTCAAAAGTTCTTTCACTTCGCACCAGGGTGCATGATCATAGTTTGTGTAGTGTCATCTGTGGAAAAATGTCCAAACTTCTTGATGAATGGCAACCACAACACTGATAAATTCAGTTAGTATAGGCAACTGCACAATAAGAAAATTACTCGATATTTTAGTGGTGACATCTGATTAAATTTCTAAGTAGGAGTAGTTTCAGTTTCACTGTTTTACCGATAGGAAAGTTCTTTAGGCGCTGAATTTGAATGCGCAGCGTTGAGGTGTACCTCCCGGTACAATTATTATTATTATTATTATTATTATTATTATTATTATTATTATTATTATTTCCGCCACTTTTCGTATATCCTAATGGGGGAGCAGGTGTATTGCCCTTCCTGACGCCAACCCTATGTGGGGGGATGTATTCATTCTTGTTAAGGTACAACCCAATCATTTGCCTGGTGTGAGAATGGGAAACCACGGAAAACCATCTTCAGGGCTACCGACAGTTGGTAGTGTGGTGCATTGTGTGTGTATGATGAGGAGTCCTCGAGTCAGAGGAATAAACCAGACGCAATAAAAATCCACCACCCAGTCGGGATTCGAAACGTGGGATCCTCTGAGCCGAAGGCCTCGATGTTGACTATTCGGCGAAGGACACGACACGAAATTACTTCACTGTATATCGACAAAACTGGCATAACACTAATTTTACCTGAAAAAAAAAAAAAAAAAAAAAAAGCGAGAGCTGACCTCTCCATATTAAACGCGGAATTCAACGTCGTCCAGTGAAAGTCAATACAATTGAGTACCCAGTACAACGCTGACGCACTATTCGTTCGTAAGTGAAAAGTTTTATTGTCTGTTGTTTGTTATTTTATATTGGGACATACTGACCAACATCCACGTGCACTAGATTGATATTTAAAAAAACCACGAAAAACCACCTTTCGGCGATACTGGGACAGGGGAGGACTGGGAGGGGGAAGGTAGCTGCGATGGCCTGAAAGTACGATCCTCGGTACGAATAAAACCATTAAAAATCATCTTCAGGGCAAGCTTACAGCTACACGACCCGTCCGGTGTAGCCAATCTGCTCAATTAAAAGATATTTACTGTGATCGATTATAAAAATGAACCCCACAGTGTCGCAATTGCTTGTTAGCTTAATTCTCAACTCGATCATACATTCAGCAATTATGATTGACACTCCATATTAAAGTATTCTTCTTCTGCTTCTGCTTCTTAATAAGTTTGCCGTCCAGGGTTGGTTTACCCTCAGACTCAGCCAGGGATCCCACCTCTACCGCCTCAAGAGCAGTGTCCTGGAGCGTGAGACTTTTGGGTCGGGGATACAACTGGGGATGAGCACTAGTACCTCGCCCAGGCGGTCTCACCGGCTATGATTGTACATTTTCACCTTTTTTTTTTTTTTTTTTTTTTTTAGGATTTTGTCCTTGAAATATCTCTTGCTTTATGCCTATTTATGACCCATCTATGTTTTCTTTGGGGAAGGAATATCTCGATTTATGGCATTCCAAATTATAGGCCTACATTACACTGACACATTTCAACGAGTTCTTGAATTGGGTTTAGATATTACGCGCGCGCGTGCGTGTGCGTGTGTGTGTGTGTGTGTGTGCGTGTGTGTGTGTGAAGTAATGTTTCATTTAAACTTTCGTAAGAAATGTGATCCGATAATGCTTCCCATACTCTAATTCTCAGAATTCTACTTTCTAGAAATATAACAAGGAATAATACATAATTATGTCAGTCAGGATGCCATTGTAAGTCCGTGGAAAAGGAAGCCATTTTTCTTCAATCCATGATGTCTGTCTGTCTGTCTGTCTGTCTGTCTGTCTGTCTGTCTGTCTGTCTGTCTGTCTGTCTGTCTGTCTGTCTGTCTGTCTGTCTGTCTGTCTGTCTGTGTTCGTGTGTGCGATGCCCAGCCAAATCCACGGCAAAGATCTAAAATGTTTGTCATAGGTGCACATGGCTGTGTCTGAGAGCAATTCTTGCACCAAGACATGAAGCTGTCAACGTCATCAACAAGCAACACTCACAAGAATTATCCGGTTTCCTACAAATTGAAAAGTCTATCGACACGACATGTCATACAGATGAGGCTGTCAACCACACGACAGAGATTTTGAACAATTTGGAGTCACCTGCAGTACCCTCGAACATCTTGGGGTGGACGATTGTGACACCGATTATCCTTCTCAGAAATATGAATCCTTCTCTCTGCAATGAACATGTCTCTGAAACTGATAACGAATATTATTGAAGCCACCATCATGTCTGAGCATGCCGCGGGCGAAATAGTATTCCTCGGACTGTAAGTCCACTGAGTAGGAAGCCATTTTCGGCCCGCGACACGAGGAGCCATCAGCCCGTACTATCCGGAAGTGTTTGTGTGTATGTATGCGAAGCCCAGTCAAATCTACGACACACAGAGATCTGAAATTTTGACATAGGACAATCGCTTAAAGATGTAGGACTCCATCTTCGAAAACGGTGCTTTTGCCATTATCAGCTGTACGTGGATTGTTCAAGAGTTCGCAAGGCAAACAATACAGTATACATCTTACCTCCAAATGGAAAGACATTAATATAGTTTATTCCGCAGCTCCAAGGAAACAATATATTTTGTATTATATAACATGGTCTTTTACATGGTTATTTGTTCCATCCATCAACCCGGTATCTTAAGCATTGAAAGTAACAATACAATAAAAATAAAATAATGTATTTCATGTAATTTACGTCAAAAAGATGTGAGTTAATAAATATAATGCTTTAATTTGCTTTTAAATAAAGAGTTTAGAAACATCTAACGGTTGAATTACTAAACGCGGGCAAAGCCGCGGGCACATGCTAATAATAATAATAATAATAATAATAATAATAATAATAATAATAATAATCCAAGATCAAGTGGTGGCTACAAAATTGTACATGAAGTATGTAGTGAAAGATCCAAATGTAACCAACGACCGTTGCCGCGCATGTTTATGGAAGTCCGGCTTCATGACGAAATGGTTAAGATACTGGCCTTAGGTCCAAGGGTCCCGGGTTCATTTACCGGCCGCGTCGGGGATTTCAACCTTCACTGGTTAATTCCGATGACTCAAGGGCTGGGTGTTTGTACGGTCTTCAGCATTATAATTCACCACAGATAGGGCTCCATGCTCACGGAAGCGTAGATTGCCTATAAGGCATCTTCGGAGATCACATATATTATAGAAGAGGAAACAGACACATAGCATCTGAAAGTTCCTACAAGGAGAGACACGATCTTACTGATAAGATTATACATCGTGCAGCTGCAATCGAGTTATATATGGTCACAATACCGGTGAAGTAGTACTACTCGTACAAGCCGACTAACGTAATAGGAAACAACAGATACGAGGTACGAGTTTATTGGGTCAGGAGCATCTTAAGTGACAGAAATGTTGCACACAACAGGCCAGATATCACTCTATGGGACCGCACAGCCAAACTTGGATGGCCGATTTTGAAGTTGCCCTGCAGTTGAAATCTTCAGTATACTTATTAAACGAAAATACAGAAATAACTACTAGTGTAACATGCTAAGGATGAGTGGCAAGTGGACCAAGTAACCATAGTACCAGGTGTGATTCGAGCAAAAGGACGGATACGTAAGAACCTGAAACAGTCCTCGAAGTTTCCGCTATCCATATATCTGACTACAGACAGCCAGACATCTGTAGTTCTCAGTACCTGCAGAACTGAACGAAAATTCAATGATAATTTAGTCAGTAGCCAATGTAACTTATTATTATTATTATTATTATTATTATTATTATTATTATTATTAACGTGTGTCAAGATTCTACGCGGTAATTTTGAGCACTCAAGAACAGCGTAACTGCGCAGCTTAAACGGCCTCACGGTCTCAACTGACAGTAAATCAACCACGGATCGTAGTCTATACTAGGAGCCACTATGCAGTGATCTGTAAGTAATTTCGGTTGAAAACTGAAAGATAATCCTTCCCTTAAGTGCGTTATGAAACATTCCATATCCCAAAAACGTAATAAGAGTATGGAGTCTGAACTCCTTAGCCCGTAATTTGTAGCTATGGCCCATAGTGCAGGAGACCATCTGTCAGTCAGCATTCCTTACTAGGAGTGGATGTGAACAACGAAATAAGCTCAACCCGCTATCTAAATGTCGCTCATTAGATACCGCCGGTTGATGGAGCAGACCTGCGTTTTATAGCCGACTAAACAGTCCGGACACATTACTTACGACCGGGCGAGTTGGCCGTGCGCGTAGAGGCACGCGGCTGTGAGCTTGCATCCGGGAGATAGTAGGTTCGAATCCCACTATCGGCAGCCCTGAAAATGGTTTTCCGTGGTTTCCCATTTTCACACCAGGCAAATGCTGGGGCTGTACCTTAATTAAGGCCACGGCCGCTTCCTTCCAACTCCTAGGCCTTTCCTATCCCATCGTCGCCATAAGATCTATCTGTGTCGGTGCGACGTAAAACCCCTAGCAAAAAAAAAAAAAAAATTACTTACGGACAACACACACGAAGTGAAAGCGCAACAAACACTCTACAGTGAAGAGAAAATGAAGTGAAATTTTGAAGTGGAGAGTCGACTAAATATCAATGTTTTCTAGAACAACCACTTTTTGTAAAGTCCCAAATACAAGCAAGCTACATGAAGTATCATACAACTATTTAACCCTTTACTGCATGAATTATTCTTAGTTTTTGTTTGGTGAAGAAAATTTCAATGTTCAACTTACGTTCAGTGTTTTAGATTTACCAGCAATTCTTAACTGGGGCTAATAGCTTAACACTCGTCTGTGATGTGGATTGCCATAACGGGGTATGTATACGATTTTTCACGATTTCCCGCTAAGCTTTTAACATTCAAAGACCGAACATTACTGCCTACTGTTTTGTCTTATGTTATGTAAAAAAAAAAAAAAAAAAAACACGGCATCACTGGTATATGTCTTTAAATGACTGTACAGTTGAAGGTATGCCGTAAAACGACCTCTGTCCACAATCTGTATCCATTTATAAGGTGAAAAGTTGTATGCCAGGCAACAGTATGCAATAAAGGGTTAAGTTCAGTGCTAGGCTGAGTGGCTCACTTATAGACGGTTGAAAGCTGGCTTTCCGACTCCATCCTGGCTGCTTCGATCACGGATCAGTCCGGTGGTAATTGAAGGTACTCAAATACGCCAGCCCCGTGTGGCAGATTTGCTAACACGTAAAAGAACTCCTGTGAGAAAAAATGTCGGCACCTCGATGTCTGAAAAAACCGTGAAAGTATTTAGTGAACATAATAACAATTATTAAGTCGAGTACTTCGATTGTGGGTCGCGCAAACTTATGGGGCTATTCTGAATATCTTCGCTCCCCAAGTCTGGTAAGATTCACGTGATTCATACTATGGGAGAGTATCTGACAATCCCGGGGTACAGGCCCCGATTTCAAGTAGTTAGCGCTCTGGTCAAACAGTATTTATTCGCCCCCACCCCCTGCTCGTTTTCCTGTTCCTCTAATAGAATTGTTTACAAATTAAATATTACAGTTTTCAAGATTATGAGTTTTAAAACAGCACATTATGCAAATACAGTTAATTCTCATAAATAAACTTATCAAACCAAATAAAGTTAACAGCCAAATAAGAATCAGGCTATTTTTATTTTTATTTAAAAAGCCGTTGGTTTGTATGTAAGTAATTAATTTTAGAAAGAAGACACATTTCCTTCATAAAATTTAAATATATAGATTAAATTCAGGTTTTAAAGTTAGAATAGTTTAAGTGTTTTATATAGGCTAATAAAATAATTGGAATAATTTGTGGAATGTAAAATTAATTTTAGTGTAATGAATTTAAGACGTAATTCACGCTGGCCATAATTACTCGATCCGCCGGCTGGCGCCTCTCAAAAACTGGCGCCCTGGGCAAATGCCCAGTCCGCCCATTTGTAAATCGGGGCCTGCGGCGGGGTATATTTGCTAACCCTCACTCACTGTACACACATACCGACACTGGGATAATACAGAATACCAAAAATGCTCCATATATCAACAAGTAGCCAACACAGCTCCGATGCACAGGAGGCATCTAGTCCTTCAGAGAAGATAACAACATCGTATAACGATCAGGTCTAACTTTAAATACAATTTGCATTTGACACCTTAAATTGTCATCTAAAATATTGTGTTTGTAGTGTGATTCTTTTTTCAGAGTTATAGTTGCTAGAAGTTCACATTTCATAGTGGCATCGTATCCAAGTGAGTTCAGTCGAATCACCAAATATGTTTTCTCCATAAGTGTTCTATTCTTCAAATGTCGCTTGTGGTAATTGAAGCACCCAACAGACTGTATTACTGGCTAAACTAGATCATTTGTTAGGTCGGATGAGCCAGGTTTGGCTGTTCACACGCATCGTCCAAATATATTTTTCGGATATTTACGCGTAACCTGTACGTTTCATTCTAAGGAAATGATAGTTAATTATTATCCTCCGTACTAAAATGTCAAACATACTACGGTATTAGTTTCTCTTGTAATCGTTAAATTTTCAATTATATAATAGGTTCGAAACTTCACTGCCGTTAGCTCTTTAATTCACGGTGTTAAGAATATGAATACAATCACATTGTAAAGTAATATTTACTGAATAAGTTATTTTAATGAAGTTTTTGGAGAAACCAAGTAGCCGTGGTAAGGCAAGGTTTTAACTCTAATGTATAATTTACAGTCGAAGGTATACTGTTCAATCACAATATAAAATAATGATCAAATCCAAATTGTAATTTGTTTATCGCATTGTTTAACAGAGGATGTCGAACTGTTCCGTACATACCCGTGGGCTGGTGTTAGGATAACGCGGATCATGACAATACATGATGATGATGATGATGCTTGTTGTTTAAAGGGGCCTAACATCGAGGTCATCGGCCCCTAATGGTACGAAATGATATGACAACAAATAATTCAAAATAATAAACTGACCAAAAGAAAAAAATAGTCATGAAGAAGGAATGGATGGACATGTAGCCAAAAAAATCAACAAAGAACGAGCAAACAAAAGAATTAGTGGATTCAACTCAAAAAAAAAAAGGATCATATATAATTTATTACTGACCAAGGGACCACACATAAAGCAGAATCCTGAATCGAGGATGCTTGATGTCGAAAGGGGTGCAAAATCCACGCCTAAGGCCCCACAGAATGGTACATGTCGCGAGTAAAGTAGAACCATGCTAGTTGTCATGTTGGGGTACTAATCAAAAGTAGCGAAGACTCACAGTGTTCCACACAAGATGGTACTAATCACAAGTATTGTACTTCGTACAGGTAACGCAGACCTATGCTGTTTCTCACACAATGACGCCACTGATAGCCAACGCAAACCGATGAGTTTCCTTACCTAGGTGTACTAGTCACGGGTGCCGGTCCCATGGGCCCCGTGGTGTTCCTCACATAGGGGGTACTAATCACAGGCAACGCAGACCCACGGTGTCGCTCATATAGCGGTACAACTCACAGGCTACGCCCAGACCCGCGGTGTTGCTCACATTGGTACGACGCACGGGTACTGGAACCCACAGGGGAACCACTCTCTGCTTCTACTAATCACAAACCTATTGCGTACCAAATATAGTGGTACTACTCGTAAGTAAAGGCGACCCATGGTGTTCCCCGCGTGATGGTATTAATCAATTGTAGTTTCATGGTTCTAATACCAGCATCCCTTGGTCGCCCCTTGTAGTCGTCTCTTACGACAGGCAGGGGATACCGCGGGTGTATTCTACATGTGCGTCCCCCACCCGCAGGGGGTAGTGTGTTTGGTCCGCGAGAGGTATTTTATTTCCCTCAAGTCCGCCGGCAAGCCGGTTAGGACCCCCCTATCCGCCACCTGGGACGCGCCACGTGGGAGTATCACCTCTCCCCCTGCTACGCCAGCGTAGCAGGTTCGTGGCATGACAATACAAAGACAATACATTGTGCACCTCGTACAATTTGACCAAACAATGCACGTGTCAAGTATAATACAATTTACAAACAGAAACACTCAAATCCTTGGTGGCAAAAGTATACGTGCATGCATATTTTTGACGAAAAAGAACTGAAAACATAGTTTCTTTGTTTTTAGTACTTTGTTACGTATACTTTCGCTTTAATTACATCGTGAAGGCGCCGCGGCATTGATTCGACGAGTCTTTCGTCATTTATTTGGAAATAGAGGTCCATTCTACTTGAAGAGCCATGTAGACTTGCTCGTAATTTGTCTTTTCCTTATCGTGCTCCGCGAAATACCACACAAGTGTCCCATTGGATCCGAGGATTCCGAATGATATACTGTAAGTAAATTCCATTATTCAGTATTGGCATGTCTGTTTCTTACCCAGAGGTTCTGGGCTCGATTCCCAATTCATCCAAGGATTTTAATCCCGGATTGAGGGCTGTAACAGGATTTGCTCAGCCACGTGAGACCAACCGAGAAGCTCTCAGATATGAGATGGAAAGAATCCGGTCAAGAATGTCGTCACATCGACCACGTGACACCTCATTACGTGCAGTCACTAGGTGAGCAGCAAACATCTCGGCAGGCCAAGGCCCTAAGTATGCTACAGGGTTAGTTTATCATGTGGAACAATTACTACCTCCCCGAAACATACAACCTATCAGATCACTTTTATAGAAACTATAACCATATTTGATTTACGGAAGTTGACAACCTCTGCACTAGGTGATCTAATTTTGCAGGCTGTTTGACGCTATGGTAGTGCGCTGTACTTTAAAACCCGCGCACTACGACTACTCCGCCCTAATGGAACTTTAATGAAAACGTCAATTACGCGGTCTTGTTGTAAGTCTCCTATGGGCGAGAGATTAGAGACTATGCCGTCAGACATGCACAGTTTGTGTAATTCATATCACACACGAGCTTCCATTTTCATACCTCAGATAATTGATAGCTGCCGACAGGTCTCTCAATGTGAAAGAAATATTAAAAGTATATCACGGTGGTCTCGAGGTTATAATAATATAGTAGCTTCTTACCCGGATGGGCCGGATTCGTTTTCCGGTTCTTCCACGAAATTGTCACTAGTTTGAGGACACTAACGGGATACTATTAGCCTTAGGTAACAATTTCTCTCTCTCGCTTTAAGTACTCGGACTTGCTGATCACGGTGTTCTAAGCCAGTTTCAAGAAACTTAGAATTAAAAACAACTAACTGATGTACCCGTGCTTCCCTACGGAATTCTCAGAAAAACTGTCTTTGTGGTTATCCCAACTGAAGTCAACATAGGTCATTACAATAATGTCAGTAGGAATTGTAGCGATTATAAGCAATGTTATCATATAAAATACTCGATCAAATGAAAAACCGCACATTTTCTCGCTTCTAACGAACAGGCCGGTGCTGGAATGACCAGGCCGCAGACAGCCGTGAACACTCCTCTGCCATCATTCCATTAAATCTGCACACTGCTCATTCCAATCAGTGCCTCAGAGTAGGGATCGAATGGCTCGAATATTATGATGAACCAGTGTGTTACGTACCAGTATCAGAAAATGTATGAACCAAGGAATGGTATGCTAAAGAAGAAAGTTATCTGACTCCCCAGCTACCTCCCGCCAATGTTCAGGCAGGCTGTCATAGTCGGTATGTAGCAATAATACTATTTATCGGAGACGAGTGGCAACAGAAGACACAAAGCATATCACAATAATGATCAATGTGATGTTATTGTTGATCAATTATATGAGTTTTCTATATTGTAGACCTTCACATTTAGTGTTCTTTCGACCCTGTGATATTAGGGAGTCTTATAAAATTATTTATAGGGTAGATTGCAGTTCATTATTCCCCGACTTTACATACCGATTTTCATTAAATTCTGTTCACCCGTTTTCTCGTGACTCGGCGCTACATGGACTTAGCAACAAAAATCCAAATTCATGAATATCTCTGTTATCAAAACCGGTACGGTAAAACTTCAGTTATGTAGTATTTATCGTTAGGACTACTAATAACAAAAATAACAAATATTTGAGAGTTAAATTTTAGGCCTTCCACTAAACTACCATTTCACTCAGCTTGTATAAAATTATTTATGGCCTAGATTGTAGCGACTCGTTCTTCGACTTTACATACCGATTTTCATTGAATTCTCTTTTCTTTGCTAGTTGTCTTACGTCGCACCGACACAGATATGTCTTACGGCGACGATGGGACAGGAAAGGGCTAGGAGTGGGAAGGAAGCGGCCGTGGCCTTAATTAAAGTACAGACCCAGCATTTGCCTGGTGTGAAAATGGGAAACCACGGAAAACCATTTTCAGGGCTGCCGACAGTGGGGTTCGAACCTACTATCTCCCGAATACTGGATACTGGCCGCACTAAAGTAACTGCAGCTATCGAGCTCGGTTGAATTCTCTTCAGCCGTTTTCTGGTGATGCGCGAATATACATACATACATACATACATTACGGAAAATTAAAAAGTGCATGTCCTTGTTACTATGGACACGATCGATACAGAAATACCATTATTTTTAAATTCTGAACAATGTACAGACAGAACTCAGACTAGCAAGATATCCGTGCTTCGTTACAGTATTATACTGAAATTTTTAATTGAATGCTTAACATTTTATATATAATCCGCCAAAATTCGCGATCTGACGGCAAAGTTCCTCCCATTTTTCAATCTTTATTTCCAACAATCGATTTCGTACTTCCCCGGCTAGCTCCAGGTATTCCGCCCGGTCAGTTGTGTCCCTAAATTTTGCCATTTTTTCTATAAGCCTTTTTAATATGGATCAAACCCTTGAGGAGATCCGGCGTGGTGCGTCTTGGGTGCCTTGGCGGTACTGAACCCGCAGCCGGACTGCATTCGTAGTCATTACCCGGCCAGGACCCGTTTCCAGCGCGGTCCGCACATGTTGACGTCGGTCCAGAACATTATTACTATTACTATTATTATTTTACTATTATTATTATTATTATTATTATTATTATTATTATTATTATTATGAAATGAAATGGCGTATGGCTTTTAGTGCCGGGAGATCCCAGGTCGGGTTCAGCTCGCCAGGTGCAGGTCTTTTTATTTTACGTCCGTAGGCGACCTGCGCGTCGTGAACAGGATGAAATGATGATAAAGACAACAAATACACCCAGCCCCGTGCCAGAGAAATTAACCAATCATGGTTAAAATTCCCGACCCTGCCGGAAATCGAACCCGGGACCCCTGTGACCGAAGGCTAGCACGCTAACCATTTAGCCATGGAGCCGGATATTATTATTATTATTATTATTATTATTATTATTATTATTATTATTATTATTATTATTATTATTATTATTATTGATGTTCTGGTTCCCGCAGCAAGATGCAAGACTGCTACTTGGCGGTAAATTACATCTGCTGCCATTGTCATTGCTGACAATGTGACCAGCACCATTGTCGTGCGTAGGCAAGTGCGCGGGATTTCTGGCGATACGAATGATATACTTCCGTGCATTATTGATCTTATTACAGAGGTGAACAATTGCACGGACAATATCATTACTATTTCAAATGTCTTTAAATTTTTAGTTATATGCCAGGAGAATCTACTGTAATCCAAGTTCTCCAAAGGAAAGGGTGGCTCTTGAAAACGAACCCAGGAAAGATTAAAAATGATCGGTTTATGATCAGAATCAAGTACATCATGAACAGTAAAATCAACTGGTCTCAACTCCTTTTCCACCCCATCGCCGTTAAGTTGATCCCCCCCCCCCAAAAAAAAAGACGTGTTTCTTTATGTTTAAAGAAGATTCCAAATACCAATGTTCTCACCTTCAGTTTTGAGATACGAGTATCCCCATATAAAGAATTCACTTTTTTCACTTCCTTTCACACTCCCCCCCCCCCCCAAGTGAATTTTCCGAAAAAAATACATGTTTCTTTATTAGTAAAAGATCTTCTAAATGCCAATTATCACGACTGTAACATCCTCAGTTTTTGAGATATGTGTCCTCATAAAAGGAATTCAACTCCTTTTCACTCCTCGCCCCCAAGATGATTTTCCCCCCAAAAATGCGTTTCTCATTGTTTCTAAAGGAGATCCAAACACCAATTATCACGTCTGTAACAACTTTAGTTTTTATCAGATGTAAGTATCCTCATACAATTAATTCAATTAATGTTTCAATTCTCCCCCCCCCCTTCATTAGATTTTCCGAGAATACGCGTTTCTTTACTTTTAAAGCAGATTCCAAATACCAAATTTCACGTCTGCAGCATATTTCGTTTTTGAGATAATATCTTCATACAAATAATTCAACTAAAATTTCAATTTCTCCCTCCTTTAAGTGAATTTCCGGAAACAAAAAATACGTGTTTCCTTATTTTTAATAGAGATAAAAATGCCTTTTTTTAACTTCTGTAAAATGTTAAGTTTTTGAGATATACTGTAGACACGCTCATTTTAAAATTTCACCCCCTTTTTAGTTCCCCTTAAGTGGAGTTTCCGAAAACAAATCATCTATGTTTCTTTACTTTTACAGGAGATTACCAATACAAATTTTAAAGTCTGTAACATTTTACGTTCCTGAAATATACTGTAGACATAGTCTTTCAAAAATTCACCACATTTTTCACTCCCGGTTTAACCCCCATTAATTGGATTCTTCAAAAACAAAAAATACGTGTTCTTTATTTTAAAGGAGATTCCAGATACCAATTTTCAGGTCTGTAATATCTTCCGTTTCTGAGATATAAGTATCCTCGTTAAAGGCATTCAACCCGTTTTTCATCCTTTTCACACCTCCTAGTGGGATTTTCCGAAAACAAAAAAATAAGAGTTTCTTTATTTTTAAAGGAGATTCTAAATACCAATTTTTACATCTGTAAACTTTTAAGTTTTGAGATATAGACACTCATTTTAAAAATTCACCCCCCTTAGCGACGGAATATCGAAAAATCCTCCCTTAGCGAGCACCTACGTTGTAATATAAAATGTATCCCCAAAATTTCATTTCTTTATACTTTAATATATTTAATGCAGCCAAATAGCCATAACAGAGAATATAGGTTACATTGATGGGTTACATATTTGCATAATCACGTATAGACATTGTTCTTCTTGTACAGAATTCAATGTGGTACTGTTCACACGTTTTTCCACATAGTTTGCACTCACAGTCTATACTTGGGTCATGGAAGTGTTTTGATTTGCAGAGTAGGTGATGAAAACCGTGAACTGCTAATCTTGTAATGACATGTCTTAATTCAAAATTAGCTTTTGTCCACGAGCGATCTATCATTGCCCCTGTGCCATAGAAGTCTGGTTGGACTTCTTCTCTCTTCTCAGTCAGATTTGCTAGCAGTTTCTTTGATGCACCGGTGTTCGGTAGTGGCATACTTGTCCTGAGATCTTCTATGAGAAATGATTCCCTTGCGAGGAGATATACAAGTCTAGATCGTGTTGTTTTTGATACACCTATCACCTTCTTTATATAGTTCGCTTTCACCTTTTCCAAGGTTGATAAGTTCCTCGTTGTTAAATGTGTCCAGATAATTTCAATGCCATAAGTCATTATTGGAAGAATTTTTACTCTGAATAGCAACATTGCTGTCTCCAGACTAAGTGATCTAATGTCTTTTATTTCATGCATTGCCATCATTGCTTGAGTTGCCTTTTCTGTGACATGTTTTGTGAAACAATATGCGCTCGATTGCAGGGTGATGCCTAAATATTTGAAGTCTGATACTATCTTTAATTTTTTATCCCGAATGAAGGTCTCTGCTGAGGCGGGTACTCTCCCTCCTTTCCTGAACACCATGGTGTCTGTTTTTGAGATGTTTATGAACAGCTTGTTTTCGGAGCACCAGTTTTGGACGTCATTTACAGTTTCCTGTAATTTTGTTATGTCTCTTGAGCCAATTACAATATCATCGGCATACGCACAAGAAAATACTCCCTCCTTTTGGGTAATTCTTAGGATATCTGCGGTTGCAACTATAAACAGCAAAGGACTCAGTGGGTCACCCTGTAGGACCCCGTTTGATTGAGCTATTGGATCTTTATGCCCAATAGTTTTGGCTGGGCGATGATGAATGAGTCAGTCAGTCAGTCAGGACATGTTCTTATATATATATATCTGGAAATGTGAAATATAATAGATTTTGAAATGTGGTAACACTGCAAACGACCGTTACTTATATTTAATAATAATAATAATAATAATAATAATAATAATAATAATAATCATAATAATTTACCAGTTACCTCCATCGGGCGCGTCCCATTGGAATTGGGGAAGCTCGCTGGCTCTGCCGCCAGCAGAGTCAGAGGGTAGTAGGGAAATAAAATACCACCGTGAAAAAAAAAATTGGTCCCTTGCCAGGGTTACGGCGAAGACTGGTAAATGACCAGAAGCCAGAAAACATCTTGAGGCAACCTCTAGGGCTAACAACCCTAGTTGTAAAAGGATGGGTACCCGTCCAAAGCAAAGTCAAGTCAAAAAGCATGATGGCACAACATTTCAAGAAACATACCCCAGGGGGTAAATCTTCGGATAAATCCCTCGTCGTGAACGCCACGGCGCACGAGTCTCGTTCGGATTCTGGGGGAGACTCGACATCATGCAAGAGACGAGTCGGAGCGTCTCGGTGTACCCCGAAGAGTCAAAAACTCAGGCCAAAATCTAAAACTTTTCTAGCAACTTTCAACATAAATTCACTTACACAAACTGGCAAGCTGAAAACCCTCACCAAAGCTCTTCACGAAAATCAGATATCCATAATGGCCCTACAGGAAACAAGATACCCAGATGAAGAGATTTTTGAATCCGAAGGCTACCGATTTTTCAAGAGCAAAGCGCAAAGAGGAATCCTCAATGGAGCTGTGATGCTTGGAACTGCGTTTGCTGTTAGAACCAAGATCCTTAAATCGGTTGCAAATTTCGAACCTGTGAATGACAGATTGTCTATACTCACAATTAAATGTGCGAACAAAACCTACGCTCTAGTTAATGCACATGCTCCTACAAACGATAAGAACAAGTCTGATCCAGACGAAGTTGATAATTTCTGGGACTTACTGGATGAAAAATTAAACAAAATCCCCAAACACCATGTCAAGCTTCTTTTGGGTGACTTCAATGCCCAACTAGGTCGTGAACAGAAGTACAAGAAAGTTATAGGAAATTACCCTGCTCACAAAAGAACCAATCCCAATGGCAAAAGACTGGTGTCCATTTGCGAAAATCACAACCTGCAGGTCATGTCGACCCACTTTCGTCATCTACCTAGAAAGCAAATGACTTGGCGTTCTCCCGTCCAAACTCTCGGAGAGTTCAAAATTGATCATGTTGCAATCTCCAGGAGAAACAGCCCTGAGATTATGAATGTCAAGGTAAAGAAAGGCATCAATGTGGCCTCAGATCATTATATGTCTCTTATCAAATTCAAACCAATTCCCGCAAACACAAGGAAGACAACCAAACAGATCACACGCTTCGACAATGATAAACTTCGGCAAAGGGTCGAGGAGTTCCAGGAGAAGGCTAGACCAAATGACTGTGACCTTAACAACGCCAAAAGTCTCCTTGTTGAGGCCGCCAAAGACATTGCAGAAATCAAGAGAAGCAAAAAGCATGCCTGGTGGAATGGTACCTGCGAATCAGTCCTCCAAGAAAGACTCAATGCTTGGAAACAGTACTACTCTACGAAATCAGAAAATGATTGGGAAACCTACAAAAACCAACGTGCCCAAGCAGCTAGGGTGTTCAGAACTGAGAAACGTAAATACGAAAAATCTCTCACTGAAAAGATAGAACAAAACTTTAGGAAGAATGAAAGCAGAGAGTACTACAGAGCCTTCAAACGCAAACTCACTGGCTATAAACCACCATCTCTATGCTTTGAGCGAAAGGACGGCACACTGGCGACGTCAGATGAAGAAAATTGCAGCATTCTGGCAGATTACTTCAAGAATTTACTTAATTGCTCTAAACCGCAAAGTCCCATTGAGACCAAGGAACCCTTACTCAGGTACCCAGATTCCAGACCACCCGACAGGGATGAAATCAAGCGCCACATTGCCCGTCTCAAAAATAACAAAGCGCCGGGGGAAGACTCAGTAGTAGCAGAACTATGGAAATATGCCCCAGAGGAATCACTTGATATCTTGCAAAAGCAAATAGAAGAAATTTGGAACAAGGAGACCCTACCCGAAGATTGGAAAATAGCTTTGATCCATCCATTACACAAAAAAGGCAGCATGAAGAACATCAACAACTACAGAGGAATATCTTTGCTACCCGTGACTTACAAAATTCTATCACTTGCCATCCTGGAGCGTTTGGAAGCACAAGTCGAACATCAAATAGGTGAATACCAAGGAGGGTTCAGAAAAGGTCGCTCAACAGCCGAGCAGATCCAAAATCTCAAAACGATCATCAGATATTGTACACTAAGGTCCAAGCAGTATGTGTCTGTCTTTGTGGACTTTAAGAAAGCGTACGACTCCATTGACCGGGAAGTCCTGCTAAACATCTTAAATGAATTCGGAGTTGATTTGAAACTGCTGGCATTAATTAGAGCCACCCTGACCGATACAAAATCCAAGGTGAAGTTCCACGGATGTCTCTCGCATTCCTTTGACATCAAAACAGGAGTCCGACAAGGTGATGGGCTATCCCCGATACTCTTCAGCTGTGTTCTTGAAAAAATCATCAGAACCTGGCGGATGAGATTACAGGAAACCAACTATAGTCCATTGAGAATAGGAACCAAATCCAAGGGGATCGCAACAGACTGCTTAGCATTTGCCGATGATATTGCTGTTCTCTCAAACGACATAGAAACCGCTAGAGCTCAAGTTGAAATTTTAAAGGAAATTGCCGAACAAACTGGTTTGCAGATATCGTTTGAGAAAACAGAAGTAATGACTAACATCAAAGAGGCTCCTCCAAAACTCCATACAAAATACGGGGACATCACCCGAGTAGACAAATTCAAATACCTGGGTGAGATCATCATGAAAAATGGACTGGACAAAGAAGCACTTCAGGAGCGAGTACGCAAACTGGAAATAGCCTACCAAACATCCCGCACAATCTACAACAAAAAATGCCTTTCCCAAAACACCAAGATACGTCACTATGACAAAGTTCTGAAGCCAGTAGTTCTATATGCAGCCGAAACCCTGTCTCTAAATGCCAACAAAGGACTCCTTGAAGAACTGGAGAAAAAAGAACGCAAAATTGTGAGAGGAATCTTGGGATCAAAGTACAGAAATGGAATCCATCAAAAGAGATCCAACGAGGAAGTCTACAGTAAAATAGAGAAAATTACCGACACAATCAGAAAAAGACGGGCACGATTTTACGGTCATCTGAAAAGAATGGACGGAAGAAAGTTAACTAAAGAAATCTTTCACTTTTTTGATTCAAACCCCAAAACCACAATTCCCTGGTTTAGAAATACCAAAGAAGACCTGCAAATGCTACATATCTCAGCTGAAGATGCCCTTAACAGAGATCTCTTCCGCAAGAAAATATTGACGAACGGGCTACACCGAGGCGAGCAACCAAAGAGAAGACACGGTGCCCCTTGGACAGAGGAGAGTAAGCAGGCCCACTCACAAAGAATGAGGGAAATTTGGGCTCTAAAGAAGGCCAAGTTCAGTGTCAAATGCAACAAGACTTAACGTGGTCCTTGATGGCCCCAGCGAATTATATATATAATAATAATGTCAAAAGTAACCAGATGGAGTACATGTAGGCTATATTTTTTCCAAACAAATAATTTCTAAGAGCGAATATATGTTCAATTCATCAGTGTTTACTACAAAAGCATTGTACAAGATGCGTAAGTTGTTTCCTTCGGTAGACATACTACAGCAGTATGTCTTTCATAGTAATAAAATATATCGAGGATCAACATTTAGCTAAAAGCGCACAGAGCTATAAATTCTTGACCGAGGTCTAACTTTTCTAAATTTAAAGGCGATTGAATCTCTAATCAGCAAAGAAAGACTACAAGCCAAGAATCAATGTGGCCAATGGGGAAAGAAGAGGGAACGAAGAGAGATTAGCTTCAAAGTACGAACGACGAGTATAGGTACTGTGTGGAGATGAGAAGAATGCAAGCATGAGGAATGTGGCCTGCATGCACGAACTTCCTGTTCTGTCCAGACAGATGGGCTCTTATCTGCTGCACGAAAATATTGACTCACACTTTGCAGTTTGCTGGATTACGACTGACAAGAGCGAATAGCTGCCAGTAGAAAATAATATAAAGTCGCCTGGGTAGTAGTGGAGTTCCTATGGTAACCATTGCGTCACTGACTCTGCTGATGAAAATCCCTTCGCCCCGTGCCTCACCAGGCATGTGCATTCTTCTGGTCTCCCAACAATATCTCACCTGGTATACCTCAGGGCTACAGTCAGTGGCCAAGGAAGGCTGCAGACTGAAATTCAGATTTCGTTCTAAGGTAAAGCCGATTGAACCCGTTTCCAACTTCAACATACTGAATTATCTATTTTTTTTTAAGAAGAGAAAGCAAAGTCCTAGCACACAGACGAGAAAGTAAACCACCAAGCCTCTTCATTGAATGAGTGTCCACTTTTGTAGCGTCACGGTTAGAGCCGTCCTCGGAGGCCCGGGTTCGACTGCGTACTGCGAGATATTTAAGATTGGAAGGAGGGCTGGTAAACAGTTAAAAAGTTACATGCAGCTCACTTCTATTGCGAATGTGCCTAAAAAGAGCTGCACCATCTCGGAACGAGGACAAGAATGTATTATTGAATTAATTAGGGTCGCTATCACAAAGTGTAGAAAAATACCACCTCATCTGTAAGGTTACACGAAACGACTGCGGAGATAAATTGCAATGAGCCATAATGACTTTCGACTATTGTCATTTTCATTCTTCCGGTCTACTTCACTCATTCAAGGAAAATGTTGTGATTTTTTTGTAACTTCCAGAAGACTTATTCATAGCCTCTCCGTAAAATGTACTGCATAGACACAACAGCATAATGTGAAAGCGCTCACAAGACTTGCAATTTAAAGTTTAAGCGGAAAAATTACATTCCGGATATCATGGACGGGGATGTGCTACTGAGCGAGTGGAAGTTATTCTTACCTCTCAAGAAAAGAATCTCTCTCTTACAAAAAACAATCGTTGGCAATATAAAGCTTATATTTCTGGATACGCATCGGTTTTTACCGTTCAGCCTCAAAATACTAGTAAAAGATTAAACATCGTTTCCCGAAACAACTAATCACGTTGGAGTAGAAAAATCGAATTTAATGACAAGGAAAGGCATCTCTTGACTCTTGGGAAAAATATAGTAAAGCGTATTTTCAGCCTAAAGAAGTAAACTCGTGTCCTCATCCTGAGGTGGCGCAGCTCTTTTCAGGCACACCCCCATTGGAGGTGAGCTGCATGTACCATTTCAACCACATACCAGCCCTCCTGCCAGTCTTAAATCTCTGACAGTACCGGGAATCGAACCCGGGCCCCCGAGGACGGCAGCTAATAACACTAACCGTTACGCTACGGAGCACCACCTCGGGATGAGGACACGAGTTTACTAGCCTAAAGAAACCTTCCCCAGTAAATTGAAACGAGAGGAAGTGGGCAATGAAGATGATGAACATGCAAACAACGTGTGGAATCATTTCGGAATAAAATTTCGAGGTGAATACAGCGATCTCTACCTGCTGTCGAATACGCTCCTCCTAGCCGAGCCGATGTATTCGAAACGTTTCGTGCTACTACTATGCAAAGTCATAAAGTCGATCCTGCTCACTACTTTACAACGCCTAAACTTCGTGTGACGCTATGTTGCGCTCACACTAAGTGAAAATGTTTCTTCCGAGAAAAAAAAAAGAGGTTTGAAAAATGTCATCCTTTCATTGCCATTTACTCTAATAATAATAATAATAATAATAATAATAATAATAATAATAATAATAATAATAATAATAATAATAATAATAATAATAATGAAAATCCACAGCCTGTTTCCAGTCATTTGACCGGGTCAGGGATGGAATGAATGAAGCCCCCATCTAGCGGCGAGGATAGGAAATGTGCCGGCTGACGAAGCCTGTCGCACTCCTCTGGGGCAGTGATAAATGACTGATAAATGAAATGAAATGTGAATGGAGAGTGTTGCTGGAATGAAAGATGACAGGGAAAACCGGAGTACCCGGAGAAAAACCTGTCCCGCCTCCGCTTTGTCCAGCACAAATCTCACATGGAATGACCGGGATTTGAACCACGGTATCCAGCGGTGAGAGGCCGGCGCGCTGCCGCCTGAGCCGCGGAGGCTCGCAATAATAATAATAATAATAATAATAATAATAATAATAATAATAATAATAATAATAACATGTATCTTTAAAATTATTATATGGGTTTGTTAGAGTGTCTACCATAGCGCTGTAAGGCAACGTGAAAAAAAAAAAAGCAGCACACAATGTAAATGTAGAAAACTTCTGATTAGCCTCGCGTTTTGCTAGTAAACCCCGATATGCTATTAGACACACACAGTAAGTACCAGAGGTTCATTACCCTAATACACCAAGCCTCCGAGTGAAGCAATAAAAAAAGAAAATTCACAGGAAATAAACAACAGGCCTAAGTAGAACATTAGGCACAATTCTTCTTAGGAAATTTGATTTAATTTCGAAACGATCAATAAACAATAATTAATTAAACGTCTATCTTGGAGCTAAATGTTGCTGCCTCGTTCAATTCTGGCAGAGATAGCCTCTATTACTACAGGGCCGGAAAATGTTTTTGTACGCATTGTCATAATTGCAGGCATGTTAATCACTTTTGGTAGAACACACTACGCCGTGCCGATAAAACTGAACCTTAGGAACCGCTACTAGATGACAGTAAATCCGGATGCCTATATGGGACCATTTCAGAAGACCTGCTACCCAGTAGGGCCTACTTAAGATTGTACAATTATTATTGTTATTACTAATCGTTTAAATTAATGTAATTTGTTTTACGCCCCACCAACTACTTTTACGGGTTTTAGAGACATCGCTGTGACGGAATTTTGTCCCACATGTGTTCTTTCTCGTACCAGTAAATCTACCCACACACGAGGTTGTCGTACTCGAGAACCTTCAAATACCACCGGACTGAGCTGGGATCGAACCCGCCAACTTGAGCCAGAAGGCTCTACTGCCTGAGCTACTCAGCCCGGCATTATTATTATTATTATTATTATTATTATTATTATTATTATTATTATTATTCTGCGACTACATGAATTAAAGTGTGCATGTTTTTCAGTTTGTATGTACAGTACTTCCAATTTACAAGATAAAGTTCAGCGTTCATTTAAGGTGAATGTGAATAAATAAGAGCTTACATGTAATTCGTTTTGAAGTATTTCAGATCTCGGTCACAAGCACTCCATGGAATGTTGAAGGCTAGCCTCTGTCGGCGGCTGCGTTAAGTGATGGAACACAGGAGGTTCTGGTTACATGATAGCAGTTGATAAGAGTGGAGCCGACCACAGCAAGGCTAATAAAACTTGGACAGTGAACAGGCGGTACGAGACAAGACGGAAGGATGTCACATGTCTGCTTGAATTTCATACGAAACAAATGCAGACAAACACAAGGCCTTTCTCTTCATGAAGAAACATATTTTGGACAACTCACAAAATAAAATAAAAATCTTATTCTATATCAAAGATATAAAACCTCTGGTAGTGGTACAAAGATCACTACGGTAATCGAGTGATATAACTATATCAACGATTTTCAATCAGCCTATGATCCTTCTGGAAAGAAATTCCACAGTATTAGCACATCAAATTGAGACGGACATATGAAAGGCGGTGAACACTTGTCTCAATCGTCGCTGAATTTGAAGAAAATATGTCCAAGAAATCGCTCATTTCACTCGTAATACGAAAAGTATCCATAACGATTCTTCCTATACCACGATTCTTCCATCACATTCTCATTCGCGACTGAATGACAGTACACTACGCAAAACGAACTACTGTATGTATGAAGGATGGCTTAGATACGGGCGATTCACCGGTTGCATAACATTAGATATCTACATATATAAAATAAAGAGTTTTGTCTGTACATTGCTCAGAATTTGAAAATAATGGTATTTCTGTATCGGCCATGTCCATAGTAACAAGAAAATGCACTTTTTGCTTTTCCGTAATTTCTGTCTGCCTGTCTGTCTGAATGTATGTATGTACACGCATCACGAGAAAACGGTAAAAGAGAATTTAATGAAAATCGGTATGTGAAGTCGGGGGATGAGCCTCTACAATCTAAGCTAAAAATCATTTTACTCACGCTGAGTGAAATGGTAGTTTAGGGGAAAGCCTAAAATTGAATTCTCAACTATTTATGTTATTAGTGGTCTAATGAAAATCGGTATGTGAAGTCGGGGAATGAGCCTCTACAATCTAGGCTATAAATCATTTTACTCACGCTGAGTGAAATGGTAGTTTAGGGGAAGGCTTAAAATTGAATTCTCAACAATTATGTTATTAGTGGTCGTATTTTAAAGAAAATGGGTATTCGAAGTTGGGGAATAAGCTGCTACAATCTAGGCTATCAATAATTCTATTCACGCTGAGAAAAATGGTAGTTTAGGGGAAGGCCTAAAATTTAATTCTCAAATATTGTTATTAGTAGTCCTATCCTGATGAAAATCGGTATGTAAAGTCAGGAAATAAGTCGCTATAGTGTAGGCTGTAAATTATTTTTTCACGCTGAGTGAAATGGTAGTTTAGGGGAAGGCCTAAAATGTAATTCTCAAATATTTCTTATTAGAGGTGTAATCGATGAATGCTACATAACTAAGGTTATATAATATTAAATCTCCTATAATTCATGTCTTATACATTGTTACCGTACTGGCTATGATCACAAAGATATTCATGAATTTGGATTTTTGTCACTAAGTCCATATCAGCACCGAGTAACGAGAAAATGGGTAAACAATATTTAATGAAAATCGGTGTGTAAAGTCGGAGAATAAGAAACTACAGTTTAGGGTATAAAATATTTTACAAATCACAGAGTTGAAAGAAAACTAAATGTGAAGGCCTACAATATAGAAAGCTCATAACATTGATCAACAATACCATTACATTGACCATTGTTTGTCGTGATGTGCTTTGTGTCTTCTGTTGCCCCTCATCTCCGGTAGATAGGATTACTGCTGCGTACAGAGTATTTTTATTTGATTTACGTCGCACCAACATAGATAGCTTTTATGGCGACGATCGGATAGGAAAGGGCTAGGAGTGTCTTAGGCCTTAATTAAGGTACAGGCCCAGCATTTGACTGGTGTGAAAGTGGGAAACCACAGAATACCATGTTCAGCACTGCCGACAATGGGGTTCGAATCCACTATCTCTCCGATGCAAGCTCACAGCTGCGCACCGCTAACCATACGGTCAACTCGCCCAGTCGTGCAGAGTGTAAAAGCCTGTCTGAATATTGATGGGAAGTAGCTGGGGAGTTAGATAACTTTCTTCTTTAGCATGCCATTCCCCTGGTTTATAAATTTTCTGATACTATTGGTACGTAACACACTGGATCATCATAGCATTCGGGCTATTCAATCCCTACTCTGAGGCACTGATTAGAATGAACAGTGTGCATATTTAACGGAATAATGGCAGATGACTGTTCATGGCAATCTGCGGCCTGGTAATCCCAGCTCTGGAACTTTGGACTATTAGATTGGCACCGCAATCTAACCGCAGCACTGTTCGTTATAAGTGATAAAACGTGCGGCTTTCCATTTGATCGAGTATTTTATATGACAGCATTGCTTTTAATCGCTACATTCATACTTACGTTTTTGTAATGACCTATGTTGATTTCAGGTTAAGAAAACCACAAAGTCAGTCTTTCTGAGAATCCCGTAGCGAAGCACAGGTACATCAGCTAGTCTTCCTACAAAAACTGCAGGCTGCCACAAGGACAAATAATACCATATTATTTCACGAAATGTTTTCTTCTTTCTCCTCTCTCCGAAGTTAAATGAAAACAAAGCAGCTTCAAAGTGGTTGTTACGGCCCATAGATGTGGTTTCTGAAGATGGCTATCGACCCCTTTAATGCAGCTGTCACAAATGAGTAGAGGACGTCAGTGCTTAGCCCAAATCTTTTTAAGACGTCCACAAGTAGCCGGGGAAAGGTCCCTCGAGCACGAGGCCAGTGACAAGACTTTTAGACTTAAGTTTGTATTTGTACGGTATATTCGTCTTCCATTTCCAATCACACGCATCTCTCAGCAAAGTTTCACAGAATATATTTGCCATGTTTTATGCACACACATCATATACATTTTTATAATTTATACATAACGTGTCGTAAAAATAAATTAATTTTAAACGCTTGGAAAAACACTATATGTAGAATACGTTTTTATAACTGTACCGGGCGGTACAACTCCACGCCGCGAATTCAAATATTGCGCCAGTTGAAATCCCTCTACAGGAGGAAGCCTGAACTTTAACAAACTGTATTAACTCAACGGTTTCTCGGAAGATGTCACTACTGTAAATTTGGTAATCTTGAAGTGTTCTGAACTGTGTCTATTTTGATTTGTGTTTGTTTGCTCCGTATCAAGAAGTTTGAACATTCTCTAACAGATGTCGCTACCCAAAACTATGGTAACACACTCTGGTGCAATGGAATGAACTTTCTTGAAGAAATATTGTATTCCTAAGTTTTATTTTTACTAAATTTTGTTCTGTGGTTTGTGGGTTAGCAATGTAATCCTTTCCTTCCGCCAGTTTTGAAATTAGCCAATCATAAATTTCTGTAATTAATTTTCCACCAATAAGGTGTTTCTTCATCGTCTTGTGTATTAGTTTTTGCTGTCGGCCAATAAAAATTTGTGGGCGGGTTGTTATCATTCATGAAAGGTCTCGAATTTTCCACGAGAGTATAAAAACTGCTGATTTTCTTGTCTCCGGGGCTAATTCAGTAACATCTTTCGCAGTGTGTGAATATATATAGCAGGGGGCGGGAAGCGCCTCCTTTTCCAAGCAGCAGTTCATCTACAAGGTAATGGCCTGTTAACATTTTCATTTCTTGCTAGCTCAGCAGTTTAACTCTCGGGGAGGGTTCGAAACCTTTAGTATGTAAACTACCCTTTTAAAATGTAAATTCTTTTCTGTCTATCTATAAATTACAAATCTGTAAAGCGGGGATAGAGAGTGCTTCACCCTCTCGAACTTCCCTTCATTTTGAATTTGAGGTGACTATGTTTCCGTAACCGTTTTTCTCTTGCTTCTGAAAGTCTTAAACTTATTTGCCAACTAGTCACCTCCCTAGTATGGGATTAGCCCCTGTATAACTGGCCGAGTGCCACCTAGGTTTTAAGAAGTTTCATGTAGGAGTGCAAGCTACGCCTCCAGTCAATTTGGTTTTTTTGGCCATTTAATTAACCCAGAGTTTGTTTTCTTCATGTGAAGGCCCTGTAGGTTGGGTACAAGATACCCCTGTTTCACAGTATGTGTGCCTTAAGGGCAATTAGGAATGAAGTTTGCTGTAGCCCTTGATAGGCTTGTAAAATTGAGAGCGGGTCTGCTCTTTTGCTCTTAACATTGTAATTAGGAGCAAGTGCTCTTCGTACTTTAGCTATTGTGGTGGTGAGCTGAGAGCTCAGAAATTTATCTTGGGGCTCGAAGCCCAAATCTTGTAACAATTGTAATTTCTTAAATTGTCTTCCTGCTACTTGGTACCTGTTACTCTGTTGTTGTTATCTGTTGATTTTGAAAAGAAAATATAACCTGTGTTAAAGTTTTAAAATTAACTTTAATTTTGTAAGTTGAGACCTATTCCCGCCCGCACCTTCTTTCACCTCTAACTACCACGGATAACTCCGTAACAATAACAATAAAACGACAAAAATAATGTAAATGAAAAATTTAAATTATAATATTTTATTATCCGAATTAGCACACTTCCTTTTTTTTTTTTTTTTTTTTTTTTTGAGGAAGAGAGAACTTCCTGAATTTACAGCTTGCCCACTGTGGACAAAGTGAACAAATACAATATAGAATATAGGCATACATTCTACTGGAGTATTAACTACCAATTGATTAAACTCTTACGTCAGTGTTTCACTGACATTACATAACCATTGCATATACAATGTGTTTATAATTATTACAACTGCTGCTATTTTATCCTAACAGTGTTTCAAATGCAAACATAGGAAAAATGTAGTATATAGAATAGACATATTTTTCACTCTTGAAACGATACCGGGTGGGCAAAATATAACTGGCCCAGATGTCGCTTGCAGTGGCCGTTCGCCTTAGTTTAGCTTTACCACTACGTGTTACGTAACCTAAGCAGGATGCGTAACATTTCTTAGTATTCTGGTCAGCACCAGACTCCACTCAGCAGTTAGTACTACTGGTAGGAGCTGCTATTGTTACTCTTATTAGTTTAAAATCCTTATTGTCTCGTGAGTAGCCTCGGGATTCCTGGCAATCACAGTACGTCTGGCAATCACCAGATTCCTACGCGCGGTGATCATTGCAGGGTGGGCTCACTATTACTGTAGCCTCGCGACAACAGGCTCCACCGGGCAGTGATCACTGCGTGGGGGGCTCACTATACTTGTCATAGCTTGTTCATTTCTAATAACTGTAGATTAGATTTATTCACAGGGCTAACGGCTCTCCGGAAGTGAATTGACCGTGGGCCATTTGTTTCCAATTACTATTCGAATGATTATTCTGTCACTGTGATTAATCAGGGGAGTTTATTTTCTGTACTTGCTTAGGCTACTATGGATTTGAACACTGTATTGGTCGAAGGCCTGTAAGCTTCAATAAATCCTGAATAACTGGCCCGGAAAATATTTTTAAGACTGACGCGGGATTGAACCTTGTTAATCAACAAGAAATGCTAGAATACGTGATATCGATGCACCGATAGGTTGCTGTCACATACATCTCCCGAGTACGTCGCTCTGTCAATGCGTGTGGGTGAGTAAGAGGAGCAGACGTGTTTAGTGACCTGTTCAATGCAACACAAAATGGTGCTCACGATAAAACGGCGCATGCTCATTGTGGAGCACGATTCGTGGAAAACCTGTGCGGAATTGCTTGCGCAAGCGTTTAAGACTGGAAGTGTTTTGGCAAAACCTGCAATGCAAAACTTAGAGGCAAAATGGCGTGAAACGGGCTCTGTAGGGAATAAATACTGTTACTATCCGAAAAGACTTCGAACACCAGAAAACATTACTTGAGTGAAGGAAATCCTGGAACGACGTCCAAAAAATCTCAACGCCGTTTATCTGTGCAAGTGGGAATTAAAGAGATCCTCGTGTTGAAATATTATCAAAGAGGGACTGCATCTCTATCCTTACAAATTTACTGTTGTCCATGCGTGAAAGCGTCCAGACGAACCTTCGCGTGTTAAGTTCTGCCGGTGGTTTCTGAGTGAATTGAAGCCAGGACTTTTTGGATCCTCAGTTTCTCATTTCTTCAGATGAGGCCAGTTCCAGCATCTTCCATGATGTTCATTAAAAAGGGTCAATCTCGCGTCAGTCCTATTGCAAATATTTTCCAGGCCAATTTTATTTCACCCAACCGGTACTTAACAATGCTTTACCGAGCTCGATATCTGCAGTCGCTTAAGTGCGGCCAGTATACAGTAATCGGGAGATAGTGGGTTCGAGCCCCACTGTCGGCAGCCCTGAAGATGGTTTTCCGTGGTTTCCCATTTTCACACCAGGCAAATGCCGGGGCTATACCTTAATTTAGACCACGGCCGCTTCCTTCTAATTCCTAGGCCTTTCCCATAATAATAATAATATTGCTCCATATGTCCGACTCCTTAGCTGAATGGTCAGCGTTGTGGCCTTACGTTCAGAGGGTCCAAGGTTTGATTACCGTCCGGGTCGGGGATTTTAATCGCGTCTAATTCATTCTTCTGGCTTGGGGACTGGGTGTTTGTCCCAACAATTTCCTTTTCAAATTCAGACAACACACCACACTACCAACTACCACAGAAACATTACATACCCCCATATAGGTTTGGCGTCAGGAAGGGCATCCGGCCATAAAACAAAACAGATGTGGGAAAAGCGGTAGAGGAAGAAGATTTTTGCTCCATATAACAGACGTTGGAAATCGCAGTTTAGAGACTCGTGGAATCAGTTACGTCCGATAATCTGTGTGGGAAAGGGAAAGCAACTGTCCGCGACCATATTAGGAACCATGCCGATTCTCCAATTCGGGTTAAACTCGGAGGCAACAATAACACACTTCTATGTTTGGAGTTTTAAAACACTTCTCAGGTAGGTAGGGAGTGTAGAACACACGCTCAAACCGGTCTCAAAAATTCCAACAGTTGTTACTGACGACTCATTTAGGTAAGCACGTGATTGGCCACTACTTCCGAGTGTGAAAACTGATTGATAATTTTCATTTTTTGTGTAGTTGTAATTCGCTGGAAGCCAGTTACTTACCACTTAACCTTCGGCCTGCCATGTTAACACATTACGTTTCCATCAGTCCTCATGAGGCTGTGTTATCCTTTATCCATAATAATTATTTTAAAAAGCCTGGTGGAGTCGGGATTCCAGTCAACAATCAATCCAGCGGCAGTTGGTGATTATTCTATTGGTGACGCCAGCAAATTCATAATTTGTAAAATACAGACAGAGCTTATTTACCTACGCTATAAGTTTAACTAAATCACTTTATTTAAGTGTGCTATTGACCAAGACCGTTCTTTTAATGGAATATGATTTTTTTTTTTTTTGCTAAGGGCTTTACGTCGCACCGACACAGATAGGTCTTATGGCGACGATGGGATAGGAAAGGCCTAGGAGTTGGAAGGAAGCGGCCGTGGCCTTAATTAAGGTACAGCCCCAGCATTTGCCTGGTGTGAAAATGGGAAACCACGGAAAACCATTTTCAGGGCTGCCGATAGTGGGATTCGAACCTACTATCTCCCGGATGCAAGCTCACAGCCGCGCGCCTCTACGCGCATGGCCAACTCGCCCGGTGAATATGAATTTAAACGACTTTATACATTGAGAAACTAATATAAATATTTAATTTAAACCACGTGCATTTGTCTTAAAATTCAATTTTTAAGAAATGTATTGAACAAATTAACACCATCTCTAGGAGAAAAGAAATAAGTAAACAAATGTAGGGCCTACTCACCAGAAGTGTTTGTTCCAAAACCTCGAACGACACCTTCAAATGAACTAATAAGAACGGTTCTAAAAGTAACACGTGCTTGCCTCACTGCTATTACCAACATACGCGCGTCCATGAGCACTTGATCACGTCAGTAGCCGCTAAAATGAAATTTACAATTTACCTTCAACTTCAAGGCTACCTTACACACACATAAATTTGGAAGAGATATCCGCTGCACCCTATATCATTACACACAAAAATAATTGAACGCCACTATTCATGAACGCATAAAACAAACAAGAGAAAACTTAGGATTTTATTTTTATTTTGTGCTAGCTTAAGGGTAACTGTGTCGCCGACTTACATTAATGAAACAGAGCCAAATTCACTACAAAACCCCAGATTGTTATATTACAAACTGGGATAGATTTATTACTGTCGTTACAGTTGGGCCCACAAGAGTTGAAGTCTGACGTTTAACGCCACCGGCGAGAAAAAGTTGACTGACGCTGCTCGAAAATGGCCTGTTGCTATGGCAACAATAACAGATGCCACATTTAAGAACGCTATCGCCATGTTGGTTGACTTGGTTTCAGTCCTTTTTATTATACTATTCGGAGTAGTACTGCGTTAGCTGCGTTAGTTGTTGCTGCTTTATGTAATAATTTAATTGTTTGTTTTTTGGATATTATTTTTGTTGTTAGTTTTATTTCTTTGTAAGTTGATCAGTGGGTAGTTGTAAGTTCTATTCTCTATTTAACATGTGCATTTGTTGAAGTCATTGTCAGTTTAGTGAATATGAAATCTCATATTTATCGGCAATGACGTGTTCTGTCTTAAATGCCGGAATTATTAGCATGAGCTTTAGGAACGGGTCAAAGTTTAATGAATTGCATTAGGCCAACATAGTTGCTTAAATATTCAGTCTGTTTGAAAGAGTGATATGCCGCAGACTGACGTAACTATGACAACGCAGCGTACTTCGTAGTTACCGCGTTCGCCGCTCGAATGCCACACTTCGACTCTCGTGGGCCCAACTATAATAGCCTATGAGTTTCAAAAAGAAGTCACCAGCTGTCTCTTTCAACAACAACAACAACAAAAAAAAAAAAGAAAAGAAAGAAAGAAATGGCGTTTCGCTTTTAGTGCCGGGAGTGTCGGAGGACATGTTCGGCTCGCCAGATACAGGTCTTTTGATTTGACACCCGTAGGCGACCTGCGCGTTGTGATGAGGATGAAATGTTGATAATAATAATTTCGTGTGGCTATTTCTAGCCGAGTGCAGCCCTTGTAAGGCAGACCCTCCGATGAGGGTGGGCGGCATCTGCCATGTGTAGGTAACTGCGTGTTATTGTGGTGGAGGATAGTGTTATGTGTGGTGTGCGAGTTGCAGGGATGTTGGGGACAGCACAAACACCCAGCCCCCGGGCCACTGGAAATTAACCAATGAAGGTTAAAATCCCCGACCCGGCCGGGAATCGAACCCGGGACCCTCTGAACCGAAGGCCAGTACGCTGACCATTCAGCCAACGAGTCGGACATGAAATGTTGATGAAGATGACTCATACACCCAGCCCCGTGCCAGCGAAATCAACCAATTATGGTTAAAATATCCGACCCTGCCGGGAATCGAACCCGGGACCCCTGTGACCAAAGGCCAGTAAGCTAACCATTTAGCCATGGAGCCGGACTGAGAGAACGAATAATATCCTATTAAAAGATACAATAGTCGTCCATACAGTGATAAAATCGCTATGTTGGTGACACTGGATGTTGTACTTGCCATATGCTGTACTGTGGAGGTCCTAGTGGTTGAAATATAAAGCAGTTTTGACATGTGCTTGTACACGTTACACTCTAGCGGGTGAAAGTGAAGCGTTGCGTCAAGCGGCCACTGGCACACTCTCAGCCCTTAACAACATACATAAAACCCAAGCCAAATTGAGCCAACAATCTTTGGTATAGTATCTCATGTTCGGAAGCGGTGCCCGTGAGATCTGGCGCACGTACTCCGACAAGCGTCACCAGAGCGCGTGTCTGTTTGCGCACTCGCACAACTGAAGGCGGAATAAGATATGCATTCATGTTCTTGAAATTTAAATTTGAAACTGTTCCAAGGAGGAAAATAATCTTACATTCTTTATTACATTGGAGCTGCCATGGTACACTAGTACTACCTCACGAACCCCGCTGCGGAATCTATCACTGTAATTACTAGACCGGGAAGGTGATATCTGATTGCAATAGAACGTTAAGAGCATTTGGACTTAAATAACAGTTCGTTGAGTGCAATAGCTGATGTACTCCTCCTTTGTCTTATTCTGGTATCAAATAACAGTATAATGAATCATGTACTTGACTGATGGAATGCATATGCTGAAAGTAACAGTGTCTCGAATCGATGGTGTGAAAAACGTATGCACACATCTCCTTACGGTTTCACTTTAACGATCCTCTGATCATTAACGAAGCACTACCCTTTGGTGCCAACATCCTATGAAATCACTAAGAAAACTGAAACAATCTGGTAGTGAATAACACAATGTTGTCAAGTTTCAAATCCAGATTGTCCCAGCTTCGAAGATTCGACGTCATACAAGTCCTACAAAATTGCTTAACATCACTATAAACACGTACCACCCTTTAAATTGATGGATTTTTATTTATGATAGCTGCTTTATGTCTCCCTATCACAGACAGGTTTTTGGCTACGCTGAGATAGGAACGAAGGTAACAGCGGCCGTTGTCTGAATATTTCATGTACAGCTACAACATTTTCCTGGAGTGAAAATCGGAAACCTCACACAGGTCATCTTCAGGAATACTGCCGACGGTCTGATTTGAACCTACCGTCTCCTGAATGCAAGTTAACAGCTACGCAATCCGTAACGCGCCTTTCATAAACTGGACAAACTACATTATAATGAAATGATGGGGAAGAATCTTTTAATTTCTTATAGCGGCATGCAAAAAGTTTTACGATATTCAACAACAGGGCACTTCCATTTCAGTCGATAAACACAAACACATTTTCCCCTTCAGCGTCACAAAATCAAACGCATGAACTGATTTCTCGCGTTGCACTTGAGAGTTCAGGATTCGTTCCACTGAAGCGATGTCTTTGAAACTGGCGCACTTTCGCCACTAACGCAACTCTACTCCAATAGAACATTCAAAAATCCTGTATAAGTTATCATTTTGCACTTGCGCAGCTAACACTCAATACGCACATCGCACATGTCAAATGTCTATATACTTACAAAATTATATACATTCTCCAGATGCATTTTCACCTGCTGTTGAAGGCACTATTATATATTTGATTTTCAAGTGCCCTTCAATAATAATAATAATAATAATAATAATAATAATAATAATAATAATAATAATAATAATAATAATAATAATAATACCATCCGAGGATTCCACGTACAGACGACAAAACCGTTGAAACTGAACATATCGTTTGTGTTGTAAGGAATGCGGTATTTTACATTTTAAGTGACGGTTTACCACTTACATGTAGTACCGGTAATGTAGTGCACGAACTGTTGAGTGTGCTGTGAGTGGCTTGCAGTCGCTACGTGCACTGAGTCACAGGAATATTGGCAGATGAAGAGTGGGTAGGGGTTGTGGCGCGTGCCATTCAACACAGTAGGGGCAAGACTATTACTGTTCTAGCTTACCTGCGCGAATGAATGGGTGGCTACACACTTTGGAACGTATTGATTGAGGAGGATTATAGAAAGGGGAGGTTCAACCACACGGCCAACAGGTATTCAGAAGGGGAAAAATAGATGCATGACGCAGTAAATTAAAAACTACATGCGTAATGTCACTTTACTGAAGTTAAAACTACAGAAGTGCTTCAAAAATCTCCCTTTGTGCTCGTATTTATTACAAGTGTTTTGGAATATTGTCTAGATATTTTGTAGGACTTCTGGGCCGACAAAGTATCGGGAGTTCAAGATGAAACTTGAGATTGCGAGGAAAAAGCCTACAAAAATTTCAACAGACCTGGAAAAGAGGTGACACTGTCATTATTCTGACTCACAGAATATGATACAGTATAGTAAGAATATTGTATAACTCGGGAAACCAAGTACGAAAAACCATATAAATACAAATGCGAAGAATAGGGTGGACTCGACGCTGTCCCGCCTACTACGTGTCACTTCCAAGAAAAATCCCTCCTCATAACATATCACAGCACTGGGGAGTTAGTTTTGATGGAATCTCCCTTCCGCTAGGGAAACAGAGTTCTGCGTCATTACCAGGTAGGGGAGAAGTGAACCTATAAAGTACATATTAGAAGTGAGAGAATATTAGCCAAGTCAACGGTCTTACTTCACAATTATTAATAAATAGAGACTGAAAATTCATCTACGATAGATCAAAGATTACTTCGCCAATCCTTATTTAGCATGGTGTATTATGAAAAAAAATTCCTTATTCAATCTTCACATATAAATACCATCAGCAAACTAAACAATATGAACATAGGATTCATTCAAGTGTTAATCCTAACAGCTATTTTAAGAACAGTCATAAACAGGGCTTGGATTTCTACGTAAATACATGTTTATTTTTCCATTCGTTGAAGTTAATATTTTATTTTATGTTTAAGAATTAGGATAGTTGGAGTGGCTTAAGAGTGGTTTGATTTTCCTTATTTGTCCATATTTCGGAGTATAGTACATATTTTAACATATTTTGAACGTTTTATTTTAAATTATGTTCGATATTTCATAGTTTCAAACCTATTCTTGTCAGATTCTTGTCAGCTTTAGTTAAATATTACGAGGGTTCCCCGAAAGAAAAATACTTGGGAACAATGCCATACGATAACGATGGTCCTTACCATTAGGATACCTGTCGTTTAGTGAAACACAGAAGACATATCTGACAAATTCTAACAATACCAGTAGTGAGTCAAACTGTAAGTCAAAATTTCCATCACGACAGAATCAAATCGCAAAGTTTAGTACGAAAGATAAACCTTGAATTTCTCATACAAATACCACTGCAATATTATTTCTCTCAGTTAGTTCGACCATGTAACATATCAAATAATCCCCCAACTGTTGAACAAAACATGAAAATTATGTATAATAACAAAGAGTCATAAGTAATTCTATGGACTTATTTTGAAGAACTCTTATTGCACAATTAAGGGCAATGGAAAGATATATACAAAATATAAGGTCTTTAAATTCAGTCACGTGGGCTACTTGAAGAAGGTAACAAAGCTGTATGACAGTTCCAACTCACCCGTGGAAGTTTCCAGCTCCGAACAGAAGGTAAAATCTATATATTAAAAACATTTTATGAAAACTAAAGTCAGTCCGGCCATTCTATCCAGTCGATTTCCTCAAATTATTTGATTTCTTCCCCCATTTGTTGTCTCTTTGAAGCAATCGTATCTTTGGTTCTAATTGAGGTACGGAGTTCGTTTTGGCCTAAGAACACTCAGTGGATCAAGCTCTTTCATTTCAGCTCTTAACTATTCAAATTGGTAGATTCTGAGAAAATTTATGAGTACATTTGTCTCCATGACGAAGATCTTTGAAGGACTTTTAACAGTTTGGCGCGTAGTGTTGCTCCAAGGCACGTTTAATTCAATTTCTTTATCCTCCTCAGTCCGTATGTAGCATATGCTCTACATGTGGTTTTGTCTACTTACAATAAAACAAAATAATTTAAGGAAAAAAGTAATAATGGTAGGAAAGTCAACTGAGTCCTGATGTAGCTTATATGCTACACGAATAAAACAACTTAGTGAAACACACTAATTTTCTATGGTGAATTTTTTAAAATTATTTGAGCAAAATATAACACATCGAATGCATTAACAGGCTCGGGACTGAAGAGGTTAAGTGATGTATTTTCAAGTGTTTTGTTGACATAATATTACATTCTGTTACCACAGCAGATCATGTGATTTATTTCATTAACTCGAAACTTTGCAAATACATCCGTGAGGATAGTAACGAACAACACCATACTTTGTACATTGTGGGCGGAGCCAGCGGGAAACTGCTAGTTTAGTATTAACACGTTGGCTGCCAAAGCGGTACATCGTACCACTGAGTGAGTGTCTCATGAGGCTACAGCGGTAAGTACCGCTGACAGGTGTTGCTATGTGACTTTCCCTGCTGGGCCGGTGGACCGCTGAGCTGTTGAATTCGCTATGCTAGCGTACCGCTATGGCCTCGGAGCAAATCCTGGCGTGCTTGGTTTCCAAAATATAGTCTTTATTTTTTTATTAATCCATCCTCTTTTTATTGGCAATATGTGAGTATTTGTCCAATCAGTTTAGCCATGCGCTTAGCTGTGCCGGGTTAGTTAACTGGCAAGCTCAAGATTTTGGAGATTGGGTTTGAATCCTACTGTCGGGAAACCTGGTTATGGTTTTCTGTGATTTTCCATTTTCACCCCAAGCTTATGCCAACCTAATCAGTAGGCCACACTGATTCCTTCCAAATTTTTGTATCCATACCTGAGCTAATTTCTTCGCATATTGCAATGAATATAGCGTAAACATGAGCTTATTTGCATTTTCTAAATTGACAACATTCATTGACAACATAGCAAAATTTTACACTACCATTGAGCATTTGGCAAGGAGTAAATACGAAATGAATATATTTCAAATTTAATTTGGTGAAGAGGTTTTTGTGTTGCAAAACATAATAGATCAGTTTGACATATACACTACATACTAGACTTCTCATACTGAAGAGCAAGCGTCATTATCTTCCGAGTTCGAGAAGAAAACGGTTTCATTTTTATAACTAACCTCTCCGTTCACTGGTAAAATAACTTAGAAATATCTTGCAAGTATTTCACACACACCCTCCTGTAAAACAATGAGTGCCTTGCCATTGTAGTCCTAAGCGCTAATAAACAAATAGTGGCACGCTCTGTTATCTATAATGCGTACTATCAAGCAATGCAAGCTTCTAGTACCGCCAGACTGTACCGCTCTGGCCGTCTAGGCAAAACCATGCAGTGAACTTTTCTGTGGGGCCACGGCGGTACCTCGGGGTGCTGGGAATATTTATTGTATTTCGTACGTACATTGAACACCTAAGTGAAATATCACTTCGATTTTTTGCTTTATTGCTTATTTACTACATGCATGAAAGAAAAAATGCTTTGGCCACCGGGACTTTTCTTGCTATGTGTCCTGGCAGTCAACGTGTTAAATAGTATTTTCGCACCCTTGAAGATTGCCACAAGTCAAAAAGCATAATTTTTCAGGAGAAGCTCTCAAAAGTTTTAATCTATAGGAAAAATAGCAAATAATATTTTAGGATAATGATACTTGTATACAGTGGTCCTTTGACATTCAGAATTACAAAGGCACAATGCGTTATGAACATACATTCATACATTTAGTCATACGTGCAAAATTCAACTTACGGCAGTGTTCTATTAAGCGGCCGTGAGAATACCAACACTTAAGGCCATAGTGTTAATAAGTAATTTAAGAATTTGTATTTTAACAAACTTTTCACAGCTCTATATCATACGTTTGTACACGGAATAATGCTTACAAACACATTTTATTGGATTAGTTATAGTTGCAATGCTAATGTTGATTCTATTTATTTGAAAATAAAGAACTGATTACCAGACGCACTAGGCCTTGCAATAATGATACCTTTGTATTCTTCTTTTTTGGGTAAGTCCCAGTTTATTAGGGCCAACACTCAATGTAGAGCTAACCCAGTTTTATAGCGGGATGCCCTTCCTGAAGCTAATCCTATGTGTGTTTACAGTTGCACGTTTCTGTGATGATTGACAGTGTAGTATTAGAACTGTCCGCCTCTGTGGTGTAGTGGTTAGCGTGATTAGATGCCACCCCCGGAGGTTCGGGCTCGATTCTCGGCTCTGCCACTAAATTTGAAAAGTGGTACGAGGGCTGGAACGGGGTCCACTCAGCCTCGGGAGGTCAACCGAGTAGAGGTGAGTTCGATTCCCACCTCAGCCATCCTCGAAGTGGTTTTCCGTGGTTTCCTACTTCTCCTCCAGGCAAATGCCGGGATGGTACCTAACTTAAGACCACGACCGCTTCCTTCCCTCTTCCTTGCCTGTCCCATCGTATATTCCCATCCTTCCACAAGGCCCCTGTTCAGCACAGCAGGTGAGGCCGCCTGCGCGAGGTACTGGTCATTCTCCCCAGTTTTATCCCCCGACCCAAAGTCTGAAGCTCCAGGACACTGCCCTTGAGGCGGCAGAGGTGGGATCTCTCGCTGAGTCCGAGGGAAAAACCCACCCTGGAGGGTAAACAGATTAAGAAAGAAAAGTATTAGAACTAATACAAACATTAAATCCCAGAATTAGAGGAATTAACCATATTCAATTAAAAATCCTCGCACCGGCAAGGATTCGAACCTGGGGTCCTCTAAACCGAAGACCAGTACGCTGACCATTCGGCCAAGTAGATGGACAACAAAGGGATCTTCGAATGTTGAATATAATTCTCAGCGGCACGACTAACATAACTGACATGTGGCAGCAGTCTTCTAGTATTTGAGTTGCAAGTTTCCTGTGAGTAGAAAACTGAAACATAGGCCGTAGCAACGATAAAAGTACGATTTGACTTATGGCACTTTTTCAGGACATAGACTGCGGTGGTGTTTTTAGTGATTTCGATAATGTTGGAAGTCCACGACGATATTACTGGAACAAATGACGGATTGTAACAAAATGTTATTTCTTCTAGAAGAATTACTTCTGACCCCAAGGAACCACGTACTCAACAAAAAGCTCTGCAGTGTATTAATGAACTGGAACGTAATGCGTCTGTGTATAATGAACCAGAAATTATTGAAACTCTTTTTTTGGATTACGTAGGAAAATTGAATTAGAATGAGCACGTGCAAAGGTCGAAAAATAAAACAGTCTTGTTTTCACTAAACAGTAAAGGGTGAATACAGAACAGTACAATATGCAAAACAAAACATAAGACAATACTATAATGCTTTATTTTTCAAATTTTAGTAGGCATGAAATTCAGTGTACTGTACTGTATATAAATTCAAAGAACCACTGTTTTTTATTTTGAGTATACAGTACACACTAGCTCAGAGTTTTTCCTTCCATGCACTGTCAGTGTACTTTTGAAATATACACTCATCCTGAACACCCCACTACAATGGACACAATTTTAAGCAACCGTAGGTGTCCAACTTAAGAGGGGTTTCAGTGTAATACATTCCAACGAATAGATGTTCTTCCACACACATGAACTCTGTTCATAATTTTCATTCTCATTTCATCAACAATAAACATAAGAATAGTTTGTATTTTGCTTACAGTCTAGATCACTGAACAACGCCAGTCAGGCGTAGAAACTGATTGGTGTGCTTACTTTAAGCTTCTCACGTACCGTTAACGAAAAACGAAACGCGAACTCTGGAGATTGCAAGTGAAAGGGGAAGAAGTAACGGAAGAAAAGGATAACGTTGAGATTTCTACTTATATTATAATTTATCTTACTAACCAAAATGAACGGTTACAGAGCGTACGTCGTTAGGCGTTCTCATTCTATGCTGTGGAATCGAATACCGGTTCAATCGATTTTAAAAAGGTTGAATGTAAGAGACACGAGTCAATTGCTTTACCACACGCTAAAGCAACCCTCTTCAGAGTGAAATTCGTATGTTAAAATCTATTGCAATTAAAAGGACATTACACATCATATCACTCGTAATAACACAATCCATTTATGAAGTACCTGTGAGTAACTTTGGATGGGAAACTATCCTTTAAATATCTCACAAACGTTGCTGCAAAATTTAACACCCGGAATAACAACATTCATCAGCTATGTGGTTCAACATGCGACTCTAATGCTGCTTGCTACCCTTCGATGCTCCGCCATTGATCTTGTTATCTCTGGTGCTGATTACTGTGTGCCCCAGTTTGGCCCAACGGTCTACATTGCAAGAAAATCGACAATGAACTGAACAACACCCTAAAGCTGATTTTGGGAACAATAAAATCCACACCAACTCAGTGGCGTCCTGTTCAGAGTCGCATCCTTCTCCATTCCTCCTTTAATGCCTGGGTAAGGGAGAACGACAAGATCTTCAGCCTTCAGTAGCCCATCAATCAATTCACGGTGATCTTGCTGACTTACAGTGACTACGATCAAAGAATACACTTATTATAGTCTCTGGCAAATAGGAAGCGTTTTGGCCTCGAGATTGTTGTCCATACAAGGGGCTGCTATTTTGTTGCGTTATCCCACCCGCTCAATGCGTTGCACTTCGTGGAAATTTTCAGTGTGTTTTACTGTTTTTTGATTTGAGTCTGTTGAAGGTCTGGAGAAAATTCTGGATGGTACGGACACAGTCTTGAGAGAATACAAGATGAAAATAAATAAATAAACCCAAAACAAAACTAATGGAGTGCAGTCGAGGGAGTCAGGTGATGCAGGAAATATTAGATTAGGAAATCAAATCCTTTTCTTGCTATTGGCTTTACGTCGCAACGACACAGACAGGTCTTACGGCGACGATGGAAAAGGAAAGGGTTAGGAGTGGGAAGGGAGCAGCCGTGGCCTTAAGGTACAGCCCCAGCATGTGTCTGGTGTGAAAATGGGCAACCGCGGAAAACCATCTTCAGGACTGCCGACAGTGGGATTCGAACCCACTATCTCCCGGATGCTGCGAGCCCCTAACCGCACGGCCAACTCGCCCGGTCAATCAAATCTTAAAGGAAGTAGATGAATACTGTTACCTGATTAGTAGAATAAATAACGGTGGCAGAAATAAGGAGGACATAAAATGCAGACTAGCACCAGCAGGGAAGGCCTTTCTTAAACAAAAAAAATTGCTCACTTCAAACAGTGATATAAGAAATAGAAACACGTTTTAGAAGACATTCGTCTAGAACGTGGGAATGAATAAAAGTGAAACATGGACGATAACTAGCTCAGAAGGAAAAAGTATACAAGCTTTTGAAATGTGGTGCCACAAAAGAATGCTGAAGGTGAGATGGGTAGATAATCACGAATGCAGGAAGAGATAGTGAACCGAATTGGTAAGAGGAAAACGAGCTGACAAAATTCGACCAGAAGAAGAGACCGAATGAAAGGACACATCTTAAGACACCTAGGACTTGTTCAGTTGGTTTTTGAGGAAAGTGTACGCGGTAAGAACGGTAGAGGTAAACCAGAGCATGAATATGACAAAGAGATTAGAGTAGATACAGGATGTAGTAGTTAGGTAGGAACGAATAGGTTAGCACAGGACAGGGTGAAACGGAGGGCTGCAGCAAACCAGTCCATGGACTGATGATCCTAATACGTGAGTATCATTTGCCAGGCCAAAATAGTTTTAATTCATTAAAACGATCGTAACTGAAACAGCTTCCCATTTGAAACGGTCCATAGAACAGGGGCTGTCGGTAGATGCAGGGTGGGTTTTAGCCCTTGGGTTTCGTGCCTTAAGAGGCCACGGCTTGTCCGTGGTCCAACAGCTCTGTACTCTGACTGGCCAACCGAGCAGAGGAAAGGTGGCCACGGCTCTACCGTGGATGAGCCTATGCATTCGGGAGACGGGCCTGGGGCACAGTGCTGGACTTCACGCCTGGCCCCACCCGTCGGCTGTCCTGAGAATGGTTTTCCGTGGTTTTCCATTCTCCTGCACTAAGGCGTATACCGGGACAGTTCGAAGTGTAGGCCACGGCCACCCACCCCCTCACCTTCTCCGCACATCACCTTCACCGTAACAAATTTCCCGGCCTGAGAAACGGCGTAACCGTCTAAGAGGCCCGCCTTCCCCTTCAGGGGAGGAATGAAAACGTTTCTTCGTAGTAGTAGTAGTAGTAGTAGTAGTAGTAGAACAGCACGCCAGCAAGGAGCTGGGGACTTTTGTACCGAGCAAGTGGGTGTGTAGTTCGGGTCATGTAGCTGTCAGCTTGCATTCGGGAGATCGTGAGTTCGAACCCCACTGTCGGCAGCCATAAAGATGGTTTGCCGTAGTTTCCCCTTTTTCAAACCAGGCAAATGCTGGGGCTGTACCCTAAGAGTAAGGCCTTAAGTAATAATAATAATAATAATAATAATAATAATAATAATAATAATAATAATAATAATAATAATTGGGCTATCTGTGGCTGAGTTTTAATTAATTTTGTCGGGTAAACACCAAATATGACTCCAGAGACAACATGGAGAGTAGAATGGACTTTCTTCCGACCGTCAAACATCCGACTACCTCTATCGGGTTTAAACCTGTGATCTTGGGATCCGATACTTGCCGACCCTCTACCACTGACCCATAGAGGGAGCTGTTCAGAACTGAAGCATCCTCACTCTTCAAGCGACTGGAGCCGTCATCTTCTTTTTCCTAGTACTAATGATCTTACTAAATACAGTCTTTTGGATTTCAGACTACTTCAGTTTAGCTCACCCATTTCACCCCCTTATCTTCATGGAAAGGGAGACTGCGGGAAAATAAAAGTGAGAGCATTAGTGAATCTCCTCCAGCTAAATATTTAGACACTCGTTCTCGATGCGACCTTTCAATTTTCGCTGCCTAGCTACTGAATGATTTGTTTACAAAACATGCCAACAAATGAAATCTTATGCTCATTAATATTGAGGTGTTCGTGCAGATGCTACGAGATATATGGTCAATGTTTCTTACTAGAGTAACACTGAGTTTCGTGATCATTCAAGAAAACTAGTTAGAAAGTAGAAAACCTAGCTCTGAAATTGAAACATCTCTAGTAGCAGAAGGAAGGCTGCGTAACTTGTAGCAATGCCTAAAAAAATCGTATTGAGGATTCAGGAGAACACATTAAACAAAGCCTAGAAATAACTGTCCCTAAATATATATCCCATTGTTACATAGTTTCTTCAAAATCACGAATACAACGACACCAATGTCAACAAAGCAAGTACAGTAGTTTGATTCTAAAAGGTGAATTCTCTTTCTATGGCTTGAAAACCAGGCCTCCAGCGTATACAGCATAAAGGACATTATTTGGAATGACAATGACTGAAAAAAATGGATATTCCAGAAAAACATCTGTAGCAACTCCACCTAGTCCAGAATAAATTTAACATGAATCGAACGAGATTTGAATTCGGAGTGGGGCAGTAAAATGCCGACATCTAATCATCCAGACCACGGAGAGACCCAGCCCTTAATGTATAGGTGTTAATGAATTCACTGGCAAATAAACCGGGTGTTAGAAATCAGGTCGACCAGAAGGGCACATGTAACAGCAAACAACATAAAGTGGTAGTTCGCATGAGGCCACCAGCTCAAGATTTCCTCCACTACGGTCAATACCACGCCAGTGCCAGGAGCGTCCAAAATGCACCGCCCACGCCACATCGCTGCGAACAGTACATGCAAATGTCCGTAGATTAAATTCGGCTTCAGAAATGTTATTCCTGAAATCTGAAATGGCTTAAAACAGAAACATTCAAACAGCAAAACTGGTTTAAAAACTGGTAAAAGGGATCATGGAAGTATAATCTGTATTCCTTGCTAACAGAGCCTACTACTTAAATGAGAAATGTGATCGTTAACATTTTATCATTAAAATAATAATAATAATAATAATAATAATAATAATAATAATAATAATAATAATACAGCATTTGCTTTACGTCTCACTAACTACTTTTACGGTTTTCGAAGACGCCGAGGTGCCGGAATTTCGCCCCGCAGGAGTTATTTTACTTACCAGTAAATCTACCGGCACGAGGCTAACGTATCTGAGCACCTTCAAATATCATCGGACTGAGCCGGGATGGAACCTGTCGAGTTGGGGTCAGAAGGCCTCAAACGTCTGAACCACTCAGCCCGATAATAAAAGTACTACTACTACTACTAATAACAACAACAACAACAACAATAACAATAACAATAATAATAATAATAATAATAATAATAATAATAATAATAATAATAATGTTTTATCTCCCTTCAATCCCTACAGAAGCCGGAATATCAGACCTTTACCCCGAAAAGAGTCTAGAACACTATGGAGATATTGTGATGGCATTTTACACACACATTCAAGACGATGTTTCTATTGCACTTCTTTTTTTTAACATATATAAAACCAGAATTGGCCGGAAGTAAATAGCAAATTTGCGACAATAATCAAGGTTTCATGACTAGAACTTTGTTCTAAGTTCTAAAGGTATTATTTTAGGATCCTGAAACATTCTTTCGTTCTACTGCAAAATAGTACTTAAATCTGAAAGAGAACCTAAAAAATTAAATTACATACAAGCTTTCTTTCATTTTGTTGTAATCTGTTGATAGCCTGTTTGCTGAGCTGCGGTCCATTGGTATTGGCTAGAGCAAGATGTATTTTTCACCGAGAGCTCAGCATCGTTTATGGTTATGACAAGTCTCTGTTCAAAACTTTGTTGACTCCCCCACCCCCCATTAAAACAACCATCAACACCACCACTACTTGCAGTCTCCTACGGTTACCGTGAGGATTGTCCAGATGGCGTATTCTCCAAAGTGCGAACATTCATCTAATGTTAATTATAAACTGAAAATTGTTGATTTACAATGTTTTTATGCAGTTAATCTCGTTGCTTCGCCCCTTAAAGCAACAATCACAATCAATGAAATGGTTAAATGAATATCAATCCATAGAATGAAATTATATCTTCAGCTCAAATACTCAAATGTCTTCTCATGATTTGCCGTTCTGAAAGTTGTAGAAGTACCGCAAATAATGATATGAAAATCATGAATATATCACTGGCAATTTGACACTGAGGTTTATCATAGTTCTGAGTTAACATTTTCTTCTTACTTTTATAAAAAATCAGTAGTAGTAGGGATGAAAATCGTACTCTACTACCACCAAGAGGAGGAGTGATTCCAGACAGCGTAGAGACTGAAGGGGAGTATAGGTTAGCAGCCGGAAGGCAAATATCAAGCAGAAGGAGGAAAAAACTGGTGTGACATTGAGCTCACCGATGGTAGTTCTAGTACTTCACAGAATGTTTTGAGATTCTCAAATAACCTTTTAGAAGATTGAAACAGTATACAGCAAATACATGTAAGATCTATACGTGCATTTTTGTTAATTGTGGTTAATATTTCTGATCAATAGCAGTAGGCTACCACATGACGGTGAAAATGAGAGCCCAGAATAATTTACATCTTCATAATATTTGATGTATAGTTCGTATATTCCGTCTCATTTTGGTTGACAAAATACGTTTTTATTATTTAATGCAGTTTTCTGGATGTTTACATTCATGAAACGCGTATTTTTAAGGATGACTTGAGGTATTTCATGAAGATTAAAAATAACGACTCTTTAAATTCAAGACCATCTTATTACCTCTAAAAAGCAGAACACATAGCCTGACTGTTGGACATCCCTGACGTCGCGTGCCCGTGGGTCATCATTACGATATTGGCTAGCGCAGTTGTTCCCCGCTCCTTCCATGGCACAGTCAGCAGGATAGCAATGTCGCGGGTTTCTAAACTTAGATTCGTTCTGACCTATAAAGTGCTATCACTCTATGAAGAAAAGTCAGCCATAATAAAATAACGGGAAGAAATTGATAAATGAACTCGACTTCAACCAATCTAAACCAAGCAAAAACTTAAAGGACACGAGATAATACATGAGCGGAGACCGCAGATAAGTTTATTACTGGCGTGATCAGAACTGAAATGAATTTAAGTCAGTGGCAACTGGGGGTAAAAATTTAATTTATAACATATGTTGGAGGAATATATGACTCTCAAAGTTTCGTCAGATGATAAACAAGAACTTCATTTTGAACGCATGAAATATGTAACAGCATTACTAGAAGGTTATTTACAAGCAGGTTAATAAGTGCTAAGGAAACATATGTTACCATCCCTTAAATTTGTGTACTACCCGTGTACAGCAATTTCTCGCTGTGAAAGAGATGTGCGGAGAAGGTGAGAGGGTTGGCAGCCGTGGCCTGTACTAGGAACTGTCCCGGCATTAGGCATAGTGCGGGAGAATGGAAAACCACGGAAAACCCGTTCTTAGGACAGCCGACGGTGAGGACCAACTCCTCTTCGTTTCTCGAATGCAGAGGCGTCGAGCCACGACAGAGCTGCAGCCACTCCTCCTCTGCTCGGTTGGCTGATCGGTCGGAGTGCAGAGCCGTCAAACCACGGACCAGCCGTGTCCACCTGCAGACCAAAGCACACTCCGCAACCGCCGACATGTGTTGCCAATCTGATATTTTCTTGATAAAAAGGATCGTGCTCTTATTATGGGTACAAAGGGGAAGTTCATAGTCGACTACTTGAAATCATACTCTATATTACAATGCCATTTCTCAGCTTAAAAAATGTAAAAATAATGTACGAATGTCTCAGCTGGTCCCAACGACGGAGTGTTTCTACGTTTGCCAATGGACGAAAACCTGACGCTGGAAGAAACTTAGCGAATATCTCAAGTCTCATATTGGCAGACAGAGGTGCAGTGTAAATATTCCTTCTTGTAATACGTCTTATTTTAGTCATAAATAGGAATTAGGAAATAAAGTAATAAAATAATAATTTTTAAGCATGGAACATTTAAAAATCACTTACATCTAACGTAACACTGTCAACTTGATCGCGAGAGAGAGTTTCCTTTTTGTGGGAGCGGGAGAGGGGAGTTCTACGCCATTCTGGCCGAATGAAACAGAACAGCCAATTCCTCGCAATTAACTGCAGCACTCTCCCACGCGATCAATACTAATATTGCTACAATAACAGTCTTGAGACTATCACACAGTGAAGAATTATACATTAGAGACCTGCCTGGTTAACACTATCGCAGTAGAAGAGTATGGTGCGGAGAAACCACAATCTCGTGCTGAGAGGAATGGACAAAGGTAAGTTAATGTTCTCATATCAGTCCTGCTTCGAGCTGTATAGTGGTTCTAGAAATCAATATGTGTGGAGAAAACGTGGTGTACGATATCCCCGAGAATACCAGTGTCATAGTGCAGTAGCGACGATTAGGGAGGCGAGGCCCCAATTTGTGGATAAAACATTACATTTTTATTCCATTGTAGCCGGCTGAAACTAGTAATTATATGAATTCCTAAAAAAAGCAATTTGTACAAGCCCAGTTGCCTTATCGGCTAATTATTTCCTTTTTATTAACAAAATTATTAGCGGAAATTCACACAAAATGTCGTTCGTCGTGGCTAACCGATTTGTATAGCGCCACAGCAAGTAATGGAGTTTAGCGTGTGCTGTGAGGAAGGGTAGCAGGGGTATATCATTTTTGCCAAGGTCATGGACACAGGTATGATTCACCCGCTTACCGCGCACATTCGTCAGTCTCACAGCCTCTTTAGTGTGTTAGTTTCTTACTGTGTAGTCAAATACTAAATGATTTTAAATTGTATACTCACACCGTACTTCTATTTAAGGGTAATGCATGTGTAATATTGTTCCTTTGGTGAAAATTTTATTGCATAGTATCTCAAAAAAATATTTTTACCGCACTTAAGTTGGTAAACTGTCAACCTGTACCTCTGTTGAAATTCGCTCAGACATTTGTGGTTTTATTTGCTTTACGTGTCGCACCGACACGGATAGGTCTTATGGCGGCGATGGGATAGGAAAGGCCTAGGAGCGGGATGGAAGCGACAGTGGTCTTAATTAAAGTACAGCCCCAGCATTTATCTGGTGTGTAAATGGGAAACCACGGAAAACAGGGCTGCCGACAGTGGGTTCGAGCCCACTATCTCCCGAATGCAAGCTGAAAGCTAGGTGCTCCAAACCACGCGGCCACACGCTCGGTGCTCTAAGAACATAACAACAACAAAACAGCTTTTTCTTTTCAGTTTTGATATAACCCCCTCCCCGCCTCAGACGGCTATAACCCACAAACCCGGGTACGTTTTGTTGTCTGTGCATTTTTTTCACCCCCGACCCAACTACTTCTAATTCCCAATCGCTGCTACTGCCACAGTGCACACAACAAAAACGGAGAGATGGCAGAATTCACTCTACGGATAAGATCACACGTATACAGTCTACAGTTCATTTGTTATCATTAGTCCTGACTACCTCTTTAAGGTCAACTCACTGAATAGATTTAGTTTTAGAAATAATTCAGGATGAAAATTAGATCAGTCTCTCTACTCACATAAGTCAAATTTAGCTTTATGGAATACACCCCGAAAGGCTTTAGGTCACGGTGCTGAGTAAATTATGAAGACGTCTGGTGAAAATTCCATTGCAGCATGTCCAGGGTGATCGTGCTCGGTTCCTAAACATTCAGCTTGTTCAGTCGTTATTTCCCATCTTCGATTACTCTGATGTATTTTACACTGATATAACAATTGAATTAAGTATGAAGCTACAAGGCACTCAAAATGCTTGCCTTAAATATGCTTTGGGTTTACGGTATGACGTTGTTTCTACCTACTACAAACAATTATCTTGGTTACGACTAGACGACAGACGTGAACTGCATTCATTCAACTACTCTTGTGTGCTTTTGTAAGACATTTATGTTTACAATATATCTCCAGCAAGTTTCGTCGCCTTGGTTCTTTACATCTCCACAATACTCGTTCAGTGTCTCTTCTAGAAATACCTGTCCACCAAACAACCACATATCATCGATCATTCACTGTCACCGCCTCAGGATGGTGGAATGCTCTCCCTAAAGACATCAAGGATGCTGTGTCAGAAAGTATATTTAAAACCTCTTACCAGCAGTTCCTCGTAAGTGCTTCCAGCAAGGCATCTGTATGAGCGGAACGAACGATTGTGTGCGAACATTATGATGTGAGATTAATGTACAGTTTGACAATATATTAAGTTAATACAGCATCTCAATATGAAGTTCAGTTCTCCAAGTTGAAATCTATAACTTTTATACTATTTTGTTTTTATACTATATGATTAAGCTCTATTTACCTCTTAGTGTGTTTCTGATTTTATTCAAGAATGTACGTAGACAAGTCAAAAAGTATCTGCAATTTTGCTCTCATTGTCTTTAGGTTGGCTCTATGTGTGCTCAACAGCCCCTAGATAGCACTGTTGTCTACGTCTGTGGTAAGTTTCAGCGTTATCAGAACAGTACAGATTGCGCTGTTGCGTCGTAAAAATGGCCTCGCCACTCTGATTGTACCAAGGAAAAATAGCGTTCCGTAATACGTTTTCTAGTGGTCTGAGAACCATGGCTAATGATTATATGGTTTGCCACGTCATCAACAGCCACTCGTCTGTTACTCAGGATAATATCACGAATTTGTTCAATACTGGCATCAGTTACGGCTGCAGATGGACGCACAGATCTTTCCTCATCCTTCAGGCCCGCACAACCCCTTTTGAACTGTTCAGTCCACTGGTAAACACTTCGCTGTGGCATATCATTGTCCCCGTATTGTGCTGGAAGTCTTCTACGAATTTCCACTTCTAGTACACCGTCATACCACACACACACAAAAAAAAAGGATTACGAACGCTGTCCTTCCTTGGTGCAAACAGAGAGTGACGCGGCAGTCTTTGCGTCGACACAGCGCAAGCTGTATTGATCTGATAGCGCTGAAACCTACCACTGACGTACACAACGGTGCCATCTAGCGGCTGGTGAGCACACAATGCCATAGAGCAAACCTAAAGACAATTAGAGCAAAATTCCAGATACTTATTAACTCGCCCTCGTATATCGTAGTTGCGCCTGCGAAAACCGCTATGTGAAATATATCAACTTATAACATAGGCCGCTAAGGTTCTGCCATTTAAGTTTCAATACTGTGCGAGTAGATTCACAGCATCCTCGTTCTGGATGAAGTATGTGCTGCGGGTCAGTATTTCTGCCACAATATTATCACAAAGCTGTTTTCGCAGGCGCAACGACGATATTAATAATTATATTACGTTAAAAATATCGGTATTTTACCAACTGTAAATTAGCACAGTCAGTACAAATTACAGTAGCAATGTTTATCCGGTACTGCGAAGATGAGTTAAATTCATGCAATATTCTTATTATTCGTACTTTTGCTTCTTTTGCGTTTCTTTGATCCACTGTAATGTACGTAGTTAACTTTTCTTTTTTCAAATCAGTGCGAGTACAATCTAGGTAGTTTTTTCTCAGGTATTTTTATCTTAAACATTACAATTTGTAGTTCTTTGTATTTTAAGTTTTATAGTATTAATATGTAGGCCCTAATAAGATGCAAGTGGTTAAGTATAAGAGATGGTTAGGAGCCCTAACTTCACGGGCAATACAGGCGTTATCTATCTATGATGGATTCCCAACTAAAATGTTTTTTCGAATCTCCACAGAGGCAAACACAAGGCATAAACACTATTGCTGAATGTCCTTGTAGTGCTCTTTTTGGCAAATTCGGTTTCTATAAACATTTTAAAACATGTCGCATTCAACCACACATGCGTATCAAGTTATAGAACGATATTTGAACACTTTTGTTTGTACATCGCAAGGCAATATAACATGAAACAAAACTGAAGCTTTTATTTGTAAATTTAAAATATTATTTCAGAGAGAAAGGTGAAAACCTCACCGATATTTTCATTTGCGTTTGTTAGTGAATAAACAAACAAAACAAAACAAACAAACCAACAAACAATTTGTGATTATCGATTATCGAACCAAATCTGCACCTATTTTAGAGGTAAGAAGACCCAGCCAACTTGGTTCAGAGAGATGGAAAGGGACCTACAGGAGATGAGGATCATTTATAAAGATATACAAGAACGCGACCCACTCAGGAGGACAGTATCAAGTATTCGGGAGATAGTGGGCTCGAACCCCACTGTCGGCAGCCCTAAAGATGGTTTTCCGTGGTTTCCCATTTTCACACCAGGCAAATGCTGGGGCTATACCTTAATTAAGGCCACGGACGCTTCCTTCCCACTCCTAGCCCTTTCCTGTTCCATCGTCGCCATGAGACATATCTGTGTTGGTGCGACAAAAAGCAACTTGCAAAAAAAAAAAAAAAAAAAAAAAAAAGCACTCAGGAGGGAACTAAAAGACCACCAGAGTTTTCAAGAAAGACCGAAGTTGAAGACGGGAAAGACGTCGACGGAGGAAAGAAAAGAGCAACTCCAGCAGCGAATGAAGGAGCACTGGGCAAAGATCAAAGCCCAGAGAAGTAATGTGGGCCTCAGTAGGCCGATATGAACAAAGGAAAAGAATGTGGACTTATCATCCTTTCATGTATTTGCTGGCGAAATCTAGTGTTTACATTGCAAAATGTCTTCTGGTATGGGCTAGATCAAATTTGTTACTTTCATTGACCGGTCTCAGTCTCATCCTTGGCTTTGACAATAATAAAGTTACTGAGGTATGAGCGATGCTAGTAATGCCATTCCTTATGCAGCCAGTCCCTGTGATTGGTGTGAAAATATCGCTCATAGGTTCGGTTGGTACATGCCAATGGGATTGGTAGAATGATATGTAACAGCACAACTTCTGGCTCGGTGATTAAAGCAACGGGAAACTACCACACTCCTCATTTCCCAAATATGCCTCTTCAGAGACACCTAGGCCGTCTTCGACAGCTAGTGGCTGAGGATCCAACCAGCCTTCGGGATGACTACCAAACAAACAAACAAACAAACAAACAAACAAACAAACAAACAAACAAACAAGCTAGACTGCTAGCCTTAAGATTAACAGACGTAGAAGTACAGTAATTTTACCCCGGAAAGGGTTCTCTAATTATATCAGTAATCTTAAACATGACATTTAAATATGGCGACTGACTATACCGAGATTCGGTCCTACAACCTTCAATATAATTCAATTTCTAGTCCAGGCACCGGTGCGCAGTCTGTAAATCGTCTCAAAACATACAAAGTGCATTGGTATCTTTCGTAATCAAACAAAATTCTATTCACTTTTTACGCGCTATAAAAAAACACGGTGAGAATGAAGGTGGAGATCATACAAATACTACACCCAGATTTTGAGAGCACAGATGAATAGTTTCTAACAGATACCGTTGATGAAAAGAAGAAAATGATGTCAGAGAAAACTTCAAACTTGCATTTGCAAGTGATAGAGAGAGAACAGAAGGCAGGAGCTCGCAAAAAATGATTACTGGAGATATAGCGAACTAGAAGGTCACCTCCAACTCTTCTCACACCCGCAATCAATACGTCGTTCCATTACCACAGTTCAACCCCGTGTCCGTACCCCAGAGTCAGAAGTGGAAAGGACATATATAGCATAAAGTGTAATTTCTTAGGATGAAAGTGTACCTATACACGCGAGAAACACAGGATGTTCCAAGAGAATCTTCCTTAACAACAATAATATCAAGTCAACTGTGTTTTCCTCTTCCTATACCGACTAATCACAGGAAATGTGCAACAACCTTTAACTAAGGACTATTATACAGGGTGGACCATAAGTCAGTTGTCACTAGTAATCTTTAGACATTGTTTTGCTTAGGGTAGTGGTAGTCAGTTGTGAACCTGACTAGTTCGTAACATCCATACGTCAATTGACACTAGCAGTTTGAGGTTATGTTATGAGAAATGCTTCAAGAAATGTTCTTGGAACTGGAAAATGGTCCACTTTATAAACATCTGCAGCCGGCTAAAGAAAAGTAGATATGGCAACAAGATGGACCCCCCCCCCCCCCGTCCCAAGCATTATGGAGTTGCGTGAAAAACTTTATTAATGGACTAGCAAATGTACCCGTGCTTCGCTACGGTATTCTACATTGTATACGGATTTCTCCGTAAATTACTGTAAAGGCAGTGAGTAAGACTACATTAAATTGCACCTACAAACGGACTTCACCATCAGACGACTCGTTCAGTGTTCTACATGGTTGGTCCTATGACATTTTCTCGTATCTCCTATATTTATGGGTTAGATTAAGTTAGTCATTGAATGCGGTGAAATTTGATACAGTTTTCACATGCTACTTTATTTTCTTGATAATCATGTGACCCTGGAATCATAAAATTTTGCGAACATATGGCACTGGTCATGTGAATGTGCGTGCCCAGTGTCATGATTGTATCTTTCCTATAAGTGTGCCAAACTATAACATACGCGTGTAAAAAGTACAAAATTAACTTGAACTCGAGAAATGCAGTACTATTTAACGAATAAGGGATAGAGATACGACAAAATGTCATAGGCACAAAGTTGTAGATCTCTCCAAATTGAAACGCGATCTTTTGTGATACGACATGGTTTAGCCACCAATTATTCCGAAAGGAAGGTCTGCACCGTCGTTAAAATTGCATCTATATTCCGATATGTTCCGGGGCCAAAAGTTATACATTTGCATAGCCTGGAAGATGTATTTCTTCAAGAAAAGATTGTCCAGGTTTCGGGATTAGCACTCGCATACATACGGAGTAATTATGGAAGAAAGTAATACAGTTGAGAAAGTTGAAATTAATAGAAAATAGGATTATAACTGACGACAGCGGGATGAGAACAAATAAGTAAATTCCAAGTGAATGTATTGGAAAATCAAATGCCCCTAGATAAATTATGGTGGTATGAGTTATGGATATAAGAAAGCGGTAACAGAGGAGAAATTTAGGCGCAGGGATTCTTAGGTAAACAGATAAGAAGATGACTATTGGTATTATTACTTGAGCTATTCGAGGATGGTTATAACCTCCAACGATATTCCGCCAATATCTCGCAGAATATCCGATTGACCCCACTCTTGCTTTCTACTCAAGGAACAACCACGAAGTTACAGGAATTATGACGAAAATGGCAATACGTTACTTCCCTGCTGGCATGCAGTCGGAGACGTTGCCATGGTAACCTGTAGGTTCGTTGTCGGTCTGTCGATCACACAATGCAGAGCATGATACCCGCAGAAAATAGTAAATTTCTCCGTCATTTGAAGAGTAAGGTAAATTATGAACATAACGAAAGTTGTTTATAATGAAGATGCGTTTTACATACGGTCCACGGAGTTTACAGAAAATCAATAGTATAAGAGAAAATGGAAAAAACCGTTCTGGTTTTCCTATAACCCCCCCCCCCCCCACCTCAATTCAAATAATCAAAATGATATGCATATCGAAACCTTCCTCGGGATGAGTATAATCTAAATATTAAGTTTGGTTGAGATCAATCCAGCCGTTTTGCCGTGATGGTGGAACAAACAGACAAACAGACACGAAAAATAAAAACCACCGATTCGGTCTTGAGTTGACCTAAAACGGAAAAAATCTGAAAAATTGGCAAAACAAACGAAATTACAGACTGCGGACCACTACAACTTTATTTATACAGATTGGCAGACGGGATACTACTGAATGGCCTCCACGATCCCCAGATATCACACCCATGATATTTTCAGTTTGGGGTATAGGTTATCTATCTCTCTATCTATCTGTCCATCTATCATCTATTCCCAGCCCAAATACGTCAGCCTCGTTTGGGTAGATTTACTGGCACGTAAAAGAACTCCTGCGGGGGTCAATTCCGGCACCTCGCCGTGTCCGAAAACTTGTAAAAAATGGAACGTAAAAAACAATAACATTGTTATTAGACCCTTAAAATTCACTCAGCCTAAATCAAAAATGAGTAACAGCTTTTGTTGTGGGCAAAGACCGATGGACATACAGTAATGCTCGCCACTCTTTTCCACTTACTGTATAATTCATGCAATTTCCTCAATAACGATCGGCACGCTTTTGAAGCCCAGCTGGCCGTCTGTGTTTACATTCCTTTTCAGCAGAGTTCCGGGATTTCCCCAACTCGAAACAGCGTTGTCAACTGTACATCGAACGCTGCAGGTTGGAGGACAGTTGGAGTAACTGTCGAGGGTTGGTCACTGAGAGCAAGCAGCGACAGGGACAAATGCGTGCAGCTGTGCAACAATGGAGACCTGAATAGCGAGCGGGCTACAGGACCGGCACGCTTTTGAAGTACTCCACGTGGACTGTCACTGACAAAGCAAGCATGCTATTGGCCAACAGCCATCTGCTATTGGTCACAATAGAGGTGAATGTAGACAATCATAAATCTACACAGTTCAAAAAAATTAGGGGAACATGTTTTTGAACGTATGCCATACTCCACAAAACAATACCTCACACCCAGGTATATTACCAACTAAACCTTTATTCTTTACCGTTGAAGTAGAAAAAAGAACATCGATGGATTCGCGTTTATTTTCAGAACACAAACGGAAATGTCCAAAAAGGGGCGAAAACAAAGTGATGACAGTACTCCAGGGTGGATTTTTATCACAATTGGAGAGCTTCAGTATGGTGTATGTCCTCCACGAGAATTTAACACAGCTTGGCACCTACGTGTTATGCTCCGTATAAGTGGACGGAGGTCACGTTGCGGCCTTGGAGAGTCTGTGGTGAAACAGGACGCCCACGAACACTTCTGTCAAGCCTATCCGACACATGCTCGATGGGATCAAGGTCGGGACTCACTGCTGGCCATTCCATCTCTTGAATGTCCAGTTCTCGCAAGACAGTTCTGGTGATGGGTGCTACATGAGCTCTGGCATTGTCGTGAATGAGTACAAATTCAGGGCTAACAGCGTATGCAGCAACCAACATATGCTGTAGCAGTATTTGCACGATGTACCCCGCAGCGGTAGGATTGCCACGGAAGACGACAAGATCCGTACGGCAATCAATACTGATGCCACCCCACACATCACAGAACCTTGTCCGAATCGGTCGCCTTCCTGGACAACATTTGGCATGTACTGCTCCCCACGGCGTCTCATTACACGTGACGTCCATTACGCTGTATCAGGTGAAATCTGGACTCGTCCGTGAACAGCACAGGTCTCCATAGGCGAAGCTGCCAGTGGACGTGAGTATGGGCAGACAGAAGGCGAGCTGCGCAATGTTGCTGTGTTAAACAGGACACTCGAACAGGGCGTCTTGGTCGTAAGGACACTTCTGTTAACCTGTTAATTACTGTCTGGCCACACACCGTGACTCCAGTGACCCTCCTGAGGTCTTGTTGCAGTTCTCTGGCAGTTGTTGAACGACGCCGCAACGCACAGATGGTCAGATATCGGTCATCCTGCGAGGTTACCATGCGTCCACGACCTTGTCCAACCCTCCTTGTGAACTGGCCTGTCTCATTGTAGCAATTTCACAAGCAATGAATAACTGACGGAGAGACATTGAGATCCACAGCAACATGACGAAAAGTTCATCCTTCCTGGAGCAAAGTGACGGCCGTTGTGACTTGAACCTCGTTAAGATGTCTCATGGGATGTGCTGGTTGACGTACAACGTGCTCAAATGACCGCTGTAGTCTGTGTACCTCACAATGACGCATGGACGCTCCGCTATTCACTTTGTTTTGAGCGATCACTTGACACTTTAATGCATAGTTACATCTACAGATGGAGTATAACTTCGATGTGAGTAGCTAAGGTCTCAAGATATGCTGTACGACCATTTGAACCCCATCTACCAAATTAACGTTCACATATCAGACGTTACAAAACATGTTCTCCTAATTTTTTGAACTGTGTAGTTTCTGTGGGGGGGGGGGGGGGGGTGTAACGCTTAACGTTTCAGTCGCCGGTCTTTAACGGGGAAATTGAGAGAACTAAAAAGGGAACAGTCTGAGTTGGATTAGACATATTGCAATGAAACTAGGCACGATTTTCAATTAATAAATCATAAACTTAATTGCAATGGTCTTTCTGCCATAAAATAATCATGTATTTACGTATTTCAAAATAGTAATTTGTTGCTAAAGTTGCAAATAAAATGTGGTGTAACAGAAGGTAACCTCAATGAAAGTGGGTAGTTTGACATCGCTATACGGCTGCCGCTGTTACATAGGTAACCAAATTTCCAAATGTTTAATGCCGTAGTCTGTATATTGTGTTTTTAATTGTTCAAATTTAATTTTTTGATGTAAGTTATTTAAATTTGTCCTTGTGGTAATCCAGAATGTCTGGGAAGTTGTTGAGTTTCTCAATAAATATATAACCCTAATATTTTAAAATATTCAAAATATACTGTATGTATTATCAAAATAGGTTTCTATAGCGTGAACTTTTTTTCGTGCTCTCAAAGTCTCATTTTCATTATGTATGCTGAGTGTTCATCCTGAAGACTCGTTCGATTTTCAAATAGCTCCGCCATCAGCCGTCGGAGATGGACTAGACGTTACTGAAGAGGAATTCTAAGGATATGAGGGTTGATACAGTTTCCCGTTGCTTTCCTCGTCGAGCCAAGCCCTTATCGATGCTATGAGCGACTTTTCACACCATTCATACCAGGTCCGGTTGCAAAAGGAATGGTGTGATTAGAATCGCTCATAACTTAGTCACTTTCATAAATCACCAAAGACCGGGCGAGTTGGCCGTGCGCGTAGAGGCGCGCGGCTGTGAGCTTGCATCCGGGAGATAGTAGGTTCGAATCCCACTATCGGCAGCCCTGAAAATGGTTTTCCGTGGTTTCCCATTTTCACACCAGGCAAATGCTGGGGCTGTACCTTAATTAAGGCCACGGCCGCTTCCTTCCAACTCCTAGGCCTTTCCTATCCCATCGTCGCCATTAGACCTTTCTGTGTCGGTGCGACGTAAAGCCCATAGCAAAAAAAAACAAAAAACACCAAAGCCAAGGATTAGACTGAGACAGGTCGATGACAATAAATCTGGCCTAGCCCATACCAGAAGAGTGGTGGTGGTGGTGGTATTGATTATTGTTTTAAGAGGAAGAACAACTGGAAAACATCCCTGTTAATATTAATCAGAGGGGGAAAACGGAAGGGGTCCGACACTTCGACAAATGAAGGTATCGGCCAAAGAAGGCAAGAGCTACCAACGCCGTGAAAATGAAGTACTCTCTAGGCCTCGAATACTCTAATACCGTCGGGGTGGGAAAACAACAGGAGATGACCAAGGAAGGTCGCATGGGGGTAGATGAAAGTGAGGAGCCTGACACAAGTGGAAGCAATGCCAGGACTCAGCTAAACGCCTGGTGGTCGCCAACTCACGTTCCCAGGTTAAGAGCCGCTGGAGTCCGTCTAATCGCCTCTTTCGACAGGCAGGGAATACCGTGGATGCTATTCTACTGCCCCCACTCACAGGGAAAAACACCAGAAGCGATCGTACACTGTAAACACTAGGTCTCGCCAGCAAATGTATAATTTTCAGCATACAGTATTTTACGTAATATTAAAATAAATCTTTCTATATATTTCCGTGCATACGTCAGTCATCAGCTAACTGCTCCAAGCCACCCAGCTACTTTTTCAGCAATTAACTGTGCCTTAACACTACCGTAGATTTTACGGCAAAATGATTATGTTCCGAGGTATCTGTGGAACAGCAGAGGTGAAAGAAGGTGCAGGGGTGAATGGGTCTAACTACAAATGCCAAGAAAAGAAAAAAATTAAAACTTAAACTGAAGGTTATATTTCCTTTTTTTTAAATTCAACTTTAGCAAATTTTATAACAATGAAACGTTAGGTAAAATGACAAGGCTTTAACCAAAACAAGAAAATCAGCAGTTTTTATACCCTCGGGGAAGGTTCGAGACCTTTCATGAATAATTAAGACACACCCACAGGCGTTTATTGGGTAGCTTACAGTTACACATCAAAATCGAAGAAGAAAGGCATGATTGGTCAAAATTTAATTACAGAAATTCTGGATTGGCTAAGTTCAAAACTGGCGGAAGGAAAGATTAATATTACATGCCCACAAATGAAAGGACGAAATTTTGTAAGAACAAAAACTTATGAGTACAAAATTCCTTCAAATAAAGTTCCTTCACTTCGCACCAGGGTGCATGATCATAGTTTTTTTTTTGGTAGAGACATCTATGAGAGAATGTCCACACTTCTTGATAAATAGTAAACAAAAACAAGTCGAAATTCACACAGTGACATCTTCAGAGGAAAAATTTAAGTAGGTCCAGTTTTAAGTTCACTGTTTCTCCTGTAGAGGAGTACTTTAAGGCGGAAAATTCGAATGTGCGGCGTAGAGGTGTACCCCCCGGTACAATTACCATTAAAGTTAGGATATGTCAGTTGATCATGAACTTAAGTTTCACTGAAATCTGCCAGATCCAACCCAGTGAATACTTACTTTATGAATAGTGAAAGCCCTTGCCTCCGCAGCCTGTAAGGATATGGTTTATTGTATAAATGTTTTAATTATGTGGTTGTCTTTTTAGAAAATGAGTTTCGTTCCTTCGGCACAATGTTATTTTTATTTCGCTACTATCTTAAGGGACACAACAAACGAGGGCCCTGATTTGCAAACGTTGATGTACAGGAAAGACACTAAAGTGCAGACTACGAAATAAGACAGTTCACTTTTAGGCACAGGCGGACTATGCTAGAATTGATTCGCGGTTCCTCTTTAACCACACACAATAAAGATGTGTCGCAGCCCCCGCAACGGGAGTGATTTACTTCATTCACAGTGTAGCGTTTTTCTGCGCTGGGATTCAACTCCATACGAAGCAAAAAGAATATCTTAAAGTAAGCAGAAGTTCCCTGCTAGTGTCGTAAAAAAGAGTTATTTTACTGAGTCACTTCATCAACCAAACGGGCACTTTACTAGGGGAACGAAACCAAACTCAGGTTGCTCATAAGAGATAATATACTACTTTGATTCAAATTCAACGCAAAAACAAAGCGTAATTTGTATTTAAAATCAAAAGTAAACTTGTTTGTTCGTTATACAAGTCTACAGGCCTCCACAGATCAGAACCAAAATTTACATCAAGGCGCATGACGCACAAGGACGAGTCGTAGGGGTAGTTATATCATCAAATTCAAAACTTAACTCCATGCCAAAAGGAGGCACAAGACAAACAAAAAATCCATCAAATAGATAAAATATTTCAGTTGTGCAAGGACCGGGCAAAGCTCACTTCAAGCCCGTTACTGCGAAAGCAATAATTTGTAAGTCTTTGGGACCCCGAAAATGACATTTTAAGACCCTAAAATCAACAGTTTAAGAGATATTTCCAAAAAATTCCCCGCTCTTAGAAATTGATCAAGGAATGGCCAGCCATAAGCATGGAAACTCTAGCTCAAGCTGTCCCAATTAACTTTTCCTCTCGCTCTGTAAGAGGCAATGTCCAAAAAAAGGGCGCGGCTAACTGGACGAATACTTATGCAAGCAGCCCTCTCAGTTAACAAGAATAATTTGCAATCTGCAAGAAAATAATTCCACCTGTTTCCAGGACAATCTGAGAAGGTCTAGACCTATCATTTTGCGTCGTGGTGTAATGCAAGGGTCCCCATTGCCACCTATCTTACACAATATCGCTACTGACCACATATTTAGAGAACTCAGTGAAAACAATGTATCTAATGAATATGGATATACTATGGGTGATGGGTTAACTCCGCTGACAATTTGAGGCTTTGCCGATGATACTGTAATAATTGGGGAAAAAACAAGCAATCAGCTCTCGAAATCACTAATTTAGCAATTGAGAGATTTAAGGAATTAGGGTTGAAAAGAAACGCAAACAATCAATAACTATTGACGTTAATAAAGGAAAAACCAGCAGTGGGAACCTATGCATATCAAACGGAACAACTATACGGTGCATTTCCGGATCTGAATGCATTAAATATCTGGGAGTTAACTTCGCTGACGCTATTGTACTTGATCCTAAGCGATCTATCGCATTACTGCAAGAGATAATAAATGCCCTGGCAACTTCTCCTTGGCTACATCCTGATCAAAGATGTAACATCTTAAATTCATCCTTGAGTCCCACATTGATATATCAGTTCCTTTCCACTCCACTGGAAAAAATTCCTCAACGATTTTTAGATGATGCCGACAAAATGATTAAGAGTACTCTCAAGGAGATTTTATCACTTCCAGCTGACAAACCAGATGCAATGATCTATTCTGCCAAAGCGGTCTGGGTCTTTTTCGTGCAAGGTGGGAAGCAGCTCCACAACAGATCAATACCTGTAATATCCTCCGCAAAGCTAGCAATAAGAACACTGAAGCAACGACGAACCTCGAAGTGTAAACTGCTCATTGCGCGTTCACCCTTAACATCGGGTGTCTCACCGAAAATGCTGCTAAACTGCAGATACGTGAGGGCCTCTAGGACATCATGAAACTCAAGAGATCTCTCAGAGACCAGGAATTTAAAAATGGTGCCTATTAAACCAGAAAGGCAAAGGCGTATGCCTTTATCAAGAGTTTACTCCAGCCAACACCGGTGGATAAGAAAACAGGACGGACTCAAAAGCACCTAGTGGAAAAATGCTCTCAAAATTACAGCGAATGTAGCTCCTGATTGCGCCTTACCAAGCAGATCTTAAGACAGTAACTACAGCAGACGATGCGATGCGGTAAGATTGAAACTTCGGCACACGTCTTATTGTTAGGATCTTGCCCATTCGGCGAATGCCTACGGAACACCAGACACCATGACATCCGGTCTTCCTTGGCCGATACGCTACGAGGTAAAGGGTATCTAATACATGAAGAAGTTCATGGACTCGCAGTTGACGGTGGGACAAGACGACTCGACATGATCGCCTTCAAACCCGGGAGCAAGAAAGGTTTCATTTTCGACTCGACTGTCAGATTTGAGGCAGGCGCACAACGGCCCGTTGAAGTCGATAAAGAAAAGAAAAAAAAAGATGATATTTTCACCAACCATTCCATATTACCTCAATTAGTACAAACTTGAGGACATCGAGGTCATAGGGCTCAAGCTGGGTGCAAGGAGTACCATTCCTTAACGACTAGTCACCTACTTGTGATGCTTTGGTGTACCGATTGAGGCTATCGTGAGCTGGGACATACAAACACTGAAAACCTCGAATAGCTATTGTACCACGAGGTAAACCTCAACGCCGCGCATTCAAAACTAGCGCCTAAATGAACTCTTCTATTGGTCAAACAATGAAACTGATAACACAACAAGTTGGAACAGTAATCAGAAGATGTCTCCACTGAAATATTAAGTAATTTTGTTATTGTGCAGTTTCCTAAACTGACTGAATTTCTCCTTGTTTTGTTTTGATATACATCAAGAAGTCTGGACATTTTTCTACAAATGACACTACTAAAAACTATGATCATGCACTCTGGTTCAAGGTGGAAGAACTTATAATTTAAAGAGGTTTTGTATTTCTAGGTTGTTGTTACTAATCTATGTTCATTTATTTTTGGGTTGGCAATACTTCCTTTTCCTTTCCGCCAGTTTTGAATCTGGCCAATGAAAAATTTCTGTAATTTTCAACCTATCACAGGCTTCTTGTTCGATTTTGAGTGTTACTTTTGAACTTAACCAATAAAATTAAGAGGGTGTGTCCTGATTAGTCTTGAATGATCTCGAACCTTCCCTGAGGGTATTTAAACTGCGGCTTTTCATGTTCCCTGGCCAATTAATCGTCGTCTATCCGAGTGTGTGTGTTTAAGCAGGAGGCGGGCGGCCTATTTCGTCGGCAGCTAGAACATCTACAAGGTAATGGCCACATAACTTAATTCTTTCTTGCTACCTCCGCAGCTTTAATTCGAGGGGATGGTCCGAATCTTCGGTTATGTAACAAACTTTTCTAAAATGTAAGTCTTTTTTCGGCTAATGTAAAAACTTCATAAAATCTTCAGCTGTAAATCGGGGATAGAGAGTGACTTACCCTATCGAGCTCCCTTTCATCTTGGTTTGTGGTGACTACGTTTTGCAACTGTTTTCTCCCTTTCCGTAATGCATTAATTCAATCTTTATTCGTGTCACCTCAGTAGCTTGGAATTAGCCCCTGTATCTCTCGGCCAAGAACCTTGTTAGGATTTTATTCTTTATTATCTAGGAGTGCAAGTGTACGCCTCCATTCATTTTATGTTTGGGTCAGTTATCTAACCTGTTCTTTTTCCATGAAGGCCCAGTAGGTTGGGTTATGAATGCCCCTGTAAAAGTAATGTCAATTGTAAGTTGTGCCTTGAGAGGCCAGTCATTGTAAGTTGATGTTGCCTTGAGTAGGCTTGGAAAACTGAGAGCCTGTTAGCTCTTTTTCAAGTTTTGTGATAGTAACGAGTGCCTCTGGAAGGCTAGATATTGTATTTTGGGAGCAAGTGCTCTTGAACTAGGGGATTTCTGCCCTGAACTAAATACTACCTCTAACATTTGTAAAATTGTAAAACTAGGGGCTTGAAGCCCAGAATCTGTAAAAATCACTAATCTTGGACTTTCTTAGTCTTGTTTCACGATTGCTTTTGTACCTGACATGTTATTTGTCGAGTTGTTTTTTTTCTTCTTTTTTTTTTTCTAATTGCTTTACGTCGCACCGACACAGATAGGTCTTATGGCGACGGTGGGACAGGGAAGGGCTAGGAGTGGGAAGGAAGCGGCCGTGGCCTTAATTAAGGTACAGCCCCAGCATTTGCCTGGTGTGAAAATGGGAAACCACGAAAAACCATTTTCAGGGCTGCCGACAGTGGGGTTCGAACCTACTATCTCCCGAATACTGGATACTGGCCGCACTTAAGCGACTGCAGCTATCGAGCTCGGTAGTTGTTGTTTTTAAAGAAATATAACCTTCAGTTCAAGTTTTAAATTAATTTTGATATTGTAGATAGACCCATTCACCCCGGCACCTTTTTTAACCTCTTTCTGCTCCACGGGTATCCCCGTAACAGCTATCTTGAGGCATCACCTCTACGTTCCATCCACTTCCTTAAACTTTTCTTTTTTTTTTTCTTTACGTCGTACCGACACAGATAGGTCTTATCGCGACGATGGGATAGGAAAGGCCTAGAACTGGGAAGGAAGCGGTCGTGGTCTTAATTAAGGTACAGCCCCATCATTTGCCTGGTGTGAAAATGAGAAACCACGGAAAACCATATTCAGGGCTGCCGACAGTAGGGTTCGAACCCATTATCTCTCGGATCCAAGTTCACAGCTGCGCGCCTCTAACCGCACGGCCAACTCGCCCAGTAATTAAATAAATTAATGTATCTACTGAGTTTTTGTTTTCTGTACATTATCAATAGAATGCTTGTTTTTTACTCTGTACTCTGTACTCATTTTATATTGTATGATATATTTTGTCGGTTTGCCAACCTCAGTCATTTGAGGAATTATTATTATTATTATTATTATTATTATTATTATTATTATTATTATTATGTCGTTGCTAGGCCATGAAAACCTCGTAATTCCACTCACAAGAAAACCACGTTTCTCTATCTGTCTTGTGCGCTGCCTGAGAAGGGAATGGAAGACTCCAATGGTCGAACAATTGGTCTATAATTAAGCAATGCAAATGCTAGGAATGGTTCTCCGGCCATTGCTGACCGCTCAGGTTTGTACTTCTGTAAACTTTACTCCGAAGGAGTTACGAGGTTTCCTTTGTCCAGCGACGATTAGACTATATGCAATACATTATTGTTATTGGGGAACAAGGTGGTGTACCGGCTTGCCTGTCATCCCTGCGACTCTGGTTTGATTCCTGGTGTTGCTGGGGTGGGATTCTCAATTAAAAATCCCATGATGTGAGAAAGGGCATGCGACCTATCCCCGGCCAGAGCTCTTTCATGCCTCAGTGCGTGCAATCCGCAGATGATGATGATTGTTTATATTATTTGGCATTCAGCAACAATCATTTGTTATTTCTGGTATAATCGGAATGTACTCATACTTCGGGGGTACGAGGGTAAAACAATTGTATTTTGGGGGTACGCCAATCAAAAAGTTTGAATACCACTGAGTTACATCATCTTTACTAAAAATTGAAACATATTTTTTTGGTTGTGTTTTAAGACGTACTCCCTCTGTGGGTGGGGGCGGTAGAATAACACCCACGGTATCAGCTGTCTGTTGTAAAAGGCGACTAAAAGGGCCCCAAGGGCTCTCAACTTGGGAGCGTGGGTTTGCGACCATGGGGCCCTTAGCTGACTCCTGGCATTACTTCTACTTACTGTCCCATTCGTTGGTCAGCGTACTGGCCTTCATTTCAGAGGGCACCGTGTTCGATTCCCGGCCGGGTCGGGGATTTTAACCTTCATTGGTTAATTCCATTGGCCCGGGGGCTGGGTGATTGTGCTCGCCCCTACATCCCTGCAACTCACACACCACACACAACACTATCCTCTACCACAATAACACGCAGTTACCTCGCATTTCCAGCAACGGAACACTAGTGGGCTGCACCTTTGTGGTATATGAGGGTGAAGACGAAGTTCATTCTGAGAAAATAAAACTAAAGGAATACTGTTCCGTGTTTCAAGCCGAGCTGCTTGCAATATTGAAAGCAGTCGAATGGTGCATAAACAGAAATACGTGTGCGACTATACTCAGTGACTCACAAGCAGCGCTGAACTCCATAAAAGATAAATACAACTTACACAATTTGGCAGTACATGTAAGAGAGAATATATCAAAGGATAATAAACATATATGTTTCGATTGGGTGCGAGGTCATTCCGCCATAAAAGGGAATGAAAGAGCTGACCAATTGGCCAAAGAAGCTTCTAACTTGTCAGAGAGTTATACTAAATGCCCAATTTCTTTTGTCAAAAGAACCGTAAAGGATGAAATGCTCTCTCGCTGGAATGAACTGTGGTTAGCAAGTAAGAATGGCTCAGTAACCAAAGACCTGTTTTTTTCCAAATGCATATAGTAGGCTGGGATGTAAATATATAGTGTGCAACTTTCATTTAACTCAAGTGCTATCAGGTCATGGCAAATTTAATGCTTACTTCGAGCGATTCAAAATTCCAACACAAAATGGCTCACTGTGCTTCTGCACTGAAGACATTCAAACTGTAGAACACATTCTGTTCAACTGTCCTGCTTTTGAGAGAGCACGTTTTGAACTTAAGATGCGTTTGTTAACTTGCAGTTGCTATTTTGAAAAACCACTAAATTTCATTTTTTACAAAAAATGCTGCACTTCTCAGTTTTCAGAATTTATTGACTATGTATTTAAACATATATAATTTGATACTGTCTGCTTATTAGCTGCTTAACATATGTATTGTATATGTTGTATGTCTGGTATTTTAAATATTAGTACGGTATTCTTAGTATTAAGGATTGTATATATCATACTTTTATTTTCCATTTCTGTTCATGTCTATTTTGCTGTTTATGAATTTTGAATTTTATCAGAGAAATTGTATATTTTGTATAAACTACAACCCTAACATACCTCATGGTAAAATAGGGTTCACAGCACTTTGGAGATTAAATAATAATAATAATAATAATAATAATAATAATAATAATACACATGGCAGATGCCGCCCACCCTCATCGGAGGGTCTGCCTTACAAGGGCTGAACCCGGCTAGAAATAGCCACACGAAATTAAAACTTCTACTTACTTGTGCCAGGCCCCTCACTTTCATCTACCCTATCCAACTTCCCTTGGTCAATTCTTGTTCTTTTCCGACCCCGACGGTATTAGCGCACTCGAGGCCTAGGGAGTTGTACTTCCATACTGCAGCAACACAAATATGCACCGTCATCAAGCTGCCACTCCTGGTTCATAATAAACTAGTTTCCATACAAAGGCACGTTCATTACAGTCATCATAATGTCATCATAATTTACCTAATAGAGCAAAATATGTGGGAAGAAATTAATGTGACACTACTGACTGCCACTTACACAATCCCCTTAGTCATGTCGAGAATGTAAATGAATGCAAACCTGTCTTTTTGGATTTATGTACACCTGATGTTGCAAACATTAATGCTGTTGGCGTAGAGAAGATTGAGAATGAATTACTAGATGAAGGATTTTCAAGATACAATGTCCATCAAAAAATGTCCACAGCGACATAAGGTCCTGACAGCAATTGGTCTGCTTTCAAGTCGCCCTTCATGCAATAACGTCCATTGCCCAACATGCAAAAGATAACAAAAATTGTTAATGAAATAGATGTGATTTCTCAAGTTATTTTCAGTCAGAAAAATAAGCCCACCTTGTTACATTGCAATAATCTTTACCATTACCAAAATTATAAAGATGAAAACGACATTCCGCATTATTTAAGAGCCATCTCATATCACATGAAATTACCTAGTGATTCTCAAGAGGACGATCTACATGAAGATGAATAAAAATGAATCGTTTGTTGCAGAAACAGCACTTCTCCACTTTTTGACACTATATGAGTTATTAATACTGGCATGCTTAATGCACGAAGGGCTACCTTTTTGTGCAGAAAAAACAGTTCTACCATATATCTCTGCTTGTCAGTAACGAATGAAAGTTTCCGTTTTGTGTAGAAAGAACACTTATCCTGAAGAGGTGTTGTTTTTACTTCACTTGAGTCGCTAGGAAGAGGTGTGAAAAGAGATGCACGAGTCGCGTTTCATATAAATCAATTTATGGAGTTTCAGTATGAAGCAAATCATGTCTTAGGAAAATACTGTATTGATGGACTGTGCGTTCATACTTTCAAGTTGCTTATTTCTGCAACTCGCCTCCCTGTGTTACCAAGTAGACTTACTTATCCACAAGGCTGTGTTCCATTAAATGAAAAGACATTAACAGACATAAAGAAGTTAGAATCTTACATACCAGAAGAACACCATGAGTTTTATAATGAACTGTTTGCATGGACAACATCAGCGCAATAGAAGTGAGAAGCATTGTTCAAAGATAAGAGACTTACATGTTATTTGTATTATATTGTGTTGTTTTGTTTTATATATATTTTGAACTTTGGAAAGGGACATAAAAGGAGTATTCTTCTGTTCATTTTTCTATACAATGCGGTATAATCATAATATGCGCAAATAAGTAAGTCTTACAAATAACTATTAAATAATGGGTTTAAACACTGTATTTCCTCGGCACAAAATTTGTACTTTATTTTAAAAAGTTCCTTTCGAAATTGAAATGACGTTAAAATCAATGTTACACTTCCTTATATTCTCATTAAAGGTGGTTGTTGCAGAAATGAAATGAAATGGCGTATGGCTTTTAGTGCCGGGAGTGTCCGAAGACAAGTTCGGCTCGCCAGGTACAGGTCTTTCTATTCGACACCCGTAGGTGACCTGCGCGTCGTGATGAGGATGAAATGATGATGAAGACAGCACATACACCCAGCCCCCGTGCCATTGGAATTAACCCATTAAGGTTAAAATCCCCAACCCGGCCGGGAATCGAACCCGGGACCCTCTGAACCGAAGGCCAGTACGCTGACCGTTAAGCCAACGAGTCGGACTTTGTTGCAGAAACAGCACGTCTCCACCATTTTCAACAAAGTCTGTAAAGGAACGTATTGGACTAATTCATACAAATTCATAGAAATGACATTACACACTACAGACAGTTTTTCCTGTTTTCTGAACAATTTGGTACGTTGGAGAAGTGTCGTTTTTGAAGCAAACGATTCAAATCAGTTTCGTGCCCACATAAGAACGCGAAAGTTCATTCCTAATGATTTATAGACATTTCCCCTCTATTTTTATTTTGTATCATGGACATTTCTGTTAAATTGATCTTTTAGTGACGAGGATTCTTTTAATTTTGGACTTCTTTGATTAAGGATTTTTTTAAGGAAGTGGACGTCTTCTCTAGGCGGGCGTTACCAAACATTTTCGTACAGTGGACCACATCTCTGACAACCGACGATGGCCGTGTTTCATGAAAAATACTTTAATAATAATAATAATAATAATAATAATAATAATAATAATAATAATAATAATAATAATAATAATAATTGTTACCGTGTTTTGGTGGTAGTTATGCATGAAAGAAGGTGCTGGGTGGTGAATAGGTCTCAAGCTACTAAAGTGAAATTAATTTTAAAATTTAACAAGGTTATATTTTCTTTTCAAAATTAGGTAACAACCAATAGAACAGGTACTTAGTAGCCGAAACACAATTGAAAAATACATTTACATAGGTACCCCATTTGGGGCTTCAAAAGTCAGAAACATAATTCTTGGGCAATCAGCTCAGTTTTACCCCAAACACAATTTTAACAGAGGGGCAGAAAACCCCATTCATACCTAGGAGCCCTTGCTCCAAATTACACTGAAAAGCCTCCTCGAGGCATACAATATACCATTTTCAAAAGAGCCACTCGCTCTCAATTTTAAGCCTCTCCCAGGCCACACCAAACTCCACCTTTAAGCTGTCCTCAAAGGACATATACCCAGGGGTAAAATACCCAACCTACTGAGGTCTATTAAATGACAAGAAGGTTAATACATGACCTCTAAAATACAATTTGAGGGGAGGCGAACTTGCACTCCTAATACACTTTGCTTAAGACCTACTTGGCACTAGGCCGTTAATACAAGGGCTAATCCCATACTACAGAGGTGACTTAATAGCAATTTACATTACATTACGGAAGAATTGGTTGAGAAAAATAAGTTCACCTCAGGACGATGTGAGTGGGAGCTCGAGAGGGTTAAGCACTCTCTATCCCGATATGTCGTTTTAAAAGAGAATATATGAAAAGAGTAGTTACATTTTAGGAAAAGGTTACATGGTTGAACGCTTAGAACCCGCCCCGAAAGTTAAACTGCTGAGCTAGCAAAGAAAGAATTTATTAATCGGCCATTACCTTGTTGCTGACCGCTGCCGAGGAAAGAGGCGCTTCCCGCCTCCTGCTATGTACTTAATACACTGAAAGATGGAACAGAAGTGGCCGAGAGACCCAAAAATCAGCAGTTTAAATACTCTCGCGGAAGTTTCTAGGCGTTAGGGGAATGAAAACACCCTCCCACAAACACTTTATTGGGTAGGACACCGCAACATATTCAAGTTGGGGGAAGATACATCTGATTAGATAGAAATTAATTTAAGAAATTCGGGATTGGTTAGGTTCAACACAAGGGGAAAGAAGGGGTGAATATTGCCAACTTAAACAATGACTAAAAGAAATTTAACAAAGAACAAACTCTTGAAATTAAATTTTCTCCAACAAAATAGTTCTTTGACTCCGCACTAGGTTGCACTATTGTTGATCTTCAGTAGTGTCCTCTAGGAGAGAAAGTTTACACTTCTTACTTCAAGCGAAACAAAAACACATCAAAAATGACACAGTTCAAAAACTCAAAATTTTCCACGTGGTGACATCTTCTGAGAAGGTAAAGAATTAACAGCGTAGATAAAGTTCAGACTTCCTCCAGCAGAGGAGTTTCACCTGGCGCAATTTTTAAATTAGCGGCGTGGAGGTGTACCGCCCGGTACAGACCTCCCCCCCCAAAAGTTCCTCCAGGGGTGACACATGAAATCTGTTTGAAACAAGGTCCAAGTTATGCTGTGGATATGAAGATTGATTGCAGAAGCATTTATAAGATTTCTTAATTTTGTTTGATTGAGTTTCAAGATTTTGTTGTTGCAGATGAAGTAAAGTCTTTATATTTGTAGAAGTTGAATTTCTGAAGATAACTTTTTATACTTGAAAGTGAAGGAAAAAAAAAAATTTTTAAAGTCCACCAAATATTGCAGTTGAATTCCCAAGTGTAGTCATTACTTATAGTAACTGTTCATGTAGTAGATGGTGATGAAGTGGGATGGCCAGACCGGCCGTTGCGGCTTGCGTCCAAAGGAGGCCGCTCGGACCCCTCAAGTACCCTGAGATACCGCTCGCCCGCACTATGAGGGGAGCAGAGGTGTTGAAGCACGCCGCGCCCGCGGTGAACATATACAGGCTGCGGGCAAGTAGCAGGTCGTGCGCCGCACATCAGCCTTGGCCGGGAGGAGAGCTCCGGCTCGCCGTGCACACGTCTTCCTCGCTGGGGCCGAGGGGGCCCGTCCTCAGCTCCAGTTGCTGCACGGCGCCACGCGGCTGCGGGGGCACTGAAACATTAAAGCTTGGCGGCAGAATTGTGTTGGACCATCATCTTCTTTGAGGGTACAGGCTTGTGGAGAGGTTGAGGGGCCAGCGGCGTGCGGATATCCATGGCATTTACTCAAATCAAGCCACAGTGTGTATTGAAGCAGGAGACGGGAGCGTGGTAATGGCCGAGGTAAGGACAGAATGGCAGTTTAACGGATCGGGGAAGGTTTTACACGAGGCTTACATATAAGACCAAAATATTATAGAAGGGGCAGAAAGCCTTAAAAGTTGAACTCAAAAAAAAAAAATATATAACCTTCATATTCCTTTCAAATTATATGAAGCAAGTTGACACAAAATTTACACTGGTTTCACCTGTGACAGGTGAACCCTAAATATCCTCTCGGTGGCTGGATTGCTTACTAACAACGTAACTGGCGTAAGAAAATCGAGAATTATACAAGGCCCATGAAATCTGGGGGCAAGCTTGCCCGCGGGAACAAAATTCTTGACCATCACCTGGTCACCTACCTTCAAAGTGGTGGGTCTCCGTCCACGATCATACTTTTCCCTAACCTTTTCATGAGACACTTTAAGATTGGCTTTAGCCTTCTTCCAAAGATCTTTAATGTTATCCGGATCTATTGTCTCGGGTAGAATGTCACTCAGAGACCAGAGGTTAGAGAGCGGCGAGTTGGGAACAAACTTGAACATCAAAGAAGCTGGAGTAAACTTGTGAGATTCATGAACCGCCGAATTCAAAGCAAAAGCTATCCAATGCAGGGACGTGTCCCACCTGGAATGATCTTCATGATGATAGGCAATCAGTGCGGACCTGAGATTACGGTTAACCCGTTCAGCCAGAGATGGTTGAGGGTAATAAGCAGAAGTAGTTACATGAGAGATTGATAAGTCAAAACAGAATTTACGAAATAAATTAGATGTAAAAGCCTTAGCATTATCAGATACAATATATTGACACGGACCAAAAGAAGCAAAAATAGAATTTAAGCAGGTAATGGTAGACTGAGCGGTAGCCAGCTTAGTCGGAAATAACCAAGAAAATCTGGTAAAACCATCTACGCACACAAAGATGAACTTGTTAGCATTACCCTTTGACTGGGGGAAAGGTCCTACATAATCGATATACAGACGTTCCATGGGGCGCGACGCTTGATGCGAAGACAAAAGGCCAACCTTGGTGGACATGGTGGGTTTACTGAGCAAACAAGATTTACAAGCTTTTACAAGTTCATGAATTTCGCCGTCCATACCTTTCCAGATGAACATTTCACGAATCTTTTCACGGGTTTTAAAGATTCCAAGATGCCCTCCTAATGGGGTCTCATGATAATACTTGAAGATCATAGGTACAAGAACCGCTGGAACAACAACTTTCATCAACTTATCATGCCTCGAAGGGCAACATAGAACACCATTCCTCAGAACATAAGGGACAGCATGTTCCCCAGAAGAAAGGGTTTCCATTATCGGAGCCAGCGTCGGATCTTCACGTTGGTATTTCTCAATATCCCTAAAAAGCATAGGAGCATCTGTTAAGATGGCATTAACACCAGATAGTATGGACTCGGGAGGTGATGAACTGTCGACCTGTTCATGGTTCTCAACGTCATCTGAAAACATACAGCTGAGTCCATCAGCGACAACATTTTCGGTACCTCTGATATGCCTGACGTCAAATTGGAAGGCAGAAATACGGATGGCCCAACGGACTATACGACCAGTACGACGCGGCCTACCTAAGACCCAGCTTAATGCTTGATTATCTGTCTCCAGGTCGAATTTGACGTGTTCCAGATAGAGACGGAACTTTTCTAAGGCGAATAAGACTGCCAAACCTTCGAGCTCATAGATGGAATACTTGGCTTCTTGAGCCGACAATGTCCTAGACGCATAGGCGATGGGGCGCCTCCCTAGTTCAGTCTCTTGAAGAAGGACTGCAGCTACCGCTGACGACGACGCGTCTGTTTGGACGATGAATTTCTTCGAGAAATCAGGCATAGCAAGGACAGGGGCATTACAGAGAGCTAATTTCAGATCTTCAAAAGCGGCTTGTTGAGAAGGTCCCCACTCGAATTTGATGGCTTTCCTACGAAGAAGGTTTAAGGGCGCCGCTCTATTAGCAAAGTTAGGAATGAACTTTCTGAAGAAATTCACCATACCAATGAACCTGGCGATACCTTTAATGTCCTTGGGAGGTTTAAAATCACGGATGGCCTGTGTTCTAGAATGATCGACTGCTACACCATCGGGTGACACAATATGCCCTAGGAATGACATAGAGGGCTTAGCAAAGGCAACCTTGGACAACTTAACAGTTAACCCAGCCTTACGAAGGCGATCGAGAACTTCTCGCAGATGATCTAGATGTTCTTCAAAAGTCTCTGAAAATACGACGACATCATCTAAGTAGTGATATAAGTACTCGAATTTGATGTCGGAGAAGACCCTATCTAGTAGCCTAGTGAGCACAGCTGCCCCCGTGGGGAGCCCGAAAGGCACGCGGTTGTATTCGTATAAATTCCAGTCCGTGGCAAACGCTGTAAGGTGTTTAGACTCTTCGGCAAGGGGAATTTGATTATAGGCCTGATTTAAGTCCAAGATGGTGAAGAACTTGGCCTTACGAAACCATGAAAAACAAGAATGAAGGTCAGGAAGGGGCACAGATTGCAACACCACCTTCCGATTGAGAGCCCTGTAATCAATGACAGGCCTGAAGCCTCCTTGGGGTTTCGGGACTAGAAAAATAGGCGATGAATACGCCGACTTAGAGGGCCTAATAATACCATCCTTCAACATCTGATCGATAATTTCTTTCAGAGCCTTCATTTTAGGTGGAGATAGCCTATAAGGTGGAAAACGGACAGGAATCGAATCCGTGACCTCAATTTTGTATTCAATAAGGTCAGTAACACCAAGAGTATCAGAGAACACCTCTGGAAATGACTGACATAATTTACGAATACTATCAGCCTGCTCCTCAGGTAGATGTCTAAGGTCTAACAACATCTCATCCTGGGTAGGCGAAATAGATGAACATGACACAGAATTACACTTAAACAAGGGAATTTTACAATTGGACGCAAATTTGAATGTGCACGACTTACTCTGAAGATCGAGCACAAGACCAGTGTGAGAAATAAAGTCCGCTCCCAGTATGATGGGGCAAGACAAGTGCTTAGCCACAAACAATTTAATTTTCCATGTAAATTTAAAAATACGAATTTTGACCAGTACGGAACCTAGAATTTCTAATGGAGATGAATTAGCCGAAACATATTGAATAGGAGATGAGACGTAGTCAGGTAGTTTACAAACAGCTTTCAATTTAGAATACCATTCAGCCGAAATAATCGAACAAACACTGCCTGAATCTAAGAGAGCTGTTATAGGCTCGTTATTTAACTCAATCTTAAGAAAAGGAACAGGTGCGGGTGTATCCGCCGCAATCCTAAGACACTCTTTGGGGCATTCAAAAGATGTATTCGAAGACTTATCGTTCCCTGAATTCTCGACCTTTTTGCCAGGGGCTGAGCCTTGGGAAGCAGAATTAGTTGACTCAGCCGCAGCCACTAGTCACTTTTGATTGTTGTTGGAAGTTACACCAGAAGTTGAGCAGGAGGGGGTGCTATTCGAATTGGGACAATTCTTTGCGATATGTGAGAAAGCCCCACATTTAAAACAGCCTTGTGATGAACCCGCTCCATTATTTGCCCTACTAGACTTGATCAGAGGACACTTGTTGCGCAGATGGTCAGGCGACCCGCAAGCATAACATTTACGAGGGGTGACTGATCGGCGAGGTGGAGGCCGAGTATTACTAATGGAAGGCGGGGGTTCTTTCGCGACACGCAAAGAATCGGCGTATCTAACTCCTTCCGCTGAGACGGCCAATGCTTCAAGTTCCGAGAAAGTTTGCGGGCACGCCGCGAAACACAAATATGACCTATAGGGAGGTGAAATTCCCTCTACAATAGCCTGTACAATCTGATCTTCAGGAAAATGAAGGGCAAACACCCTAGTATAAAACTTAATGTCCTGTATGAAATCAGCCAAGTTTTCATCCAAGCGCTGTACACGATAATAGTACTTCTGAATAAGGGAGGACCTGGCCCTAGCAGGGATGAAGTTAGCTAGCAAGTGGGCATGGAAATCCTCAATAGATGATTGCTCGGCAATGGCTCTTACGATTTTATCAGAGAGAATACCAATAGCATACGGATAGATAATTTGCAAGATTTGACATGGAGAAAGAGAAAAAACAAGGGCATGATCCTGAAATTCCACTAGAAATCTTAAAAATGAAATTACATCACTGGTGGTATTAACGGAAAACTTAGAGATACCTCTGAGCAACATTGCCAATGGATGAGGCAAGCTGCTAAACCCGGGTGACATAGTAGGTAAAGGTTTCAATGGTAAGGAAGTTAATTCAGAACGGATGTTACTCAATGATGCACGACGTTCAGATTCGTTGTCCAATGGGGCAGGGATAGTTTGAGCAGCAACGGTTATTCTATTAACTTCTCCCTTGGGAGGCGCTTCCTCACTACCTGCATTTACTATGGTGGGTTGATCAGATTTGGGAGGAACTTCCCCAGTTAACAATTGAGTGACCTTACTAGATAATTCGGAAATATTTTCCAGGAGCTTACTAGCTTCCTTCCTCTGAACGTCATTCAGTTTTAGAGACAACAGATCGTTAACCCTATTCGAAAAATGATATAGCCTGCCTTGCACACGCTTAATTTGATTCGGAGACGGATCATTTTCATCAAAAAAACTAACTACAGAAGCTAGCCCAGTAACATTCTCCGTGATCGTGGAAAGAGAATCGTCAATTTCTTTCTCTCCCAAATTGGGGATGGAAATGGGCAAATCCAGGGACTCTCTAAGCTTGTTAGTGTCTATTGCAACCGTGCCTCCAGATTGCACATTTCTGATAGTTAATTCATAGATCAACTCCTCCTTGCGCAAATAGTTAAGAAGGAGAACATCGCGAGGGCCGGGCATGATGACAGACCAATTTTGAAAAGGTCAAAAAATTCCAGCAACTGAGAAAATGGTTAGAGTTCGGAATAAACAAAATTTAGCCGTCAAAAGGGGCTAAATTGAGACCCATTCAACCACGCTCTGCTACCACTTGTTACCGTGTTTTGGTGGTAGTTATGCATGAAAGAAGGTGCTGGGTGGTGAATAGGTCTCAAGCTACTAAAGTGAAATTAATTTTAAAATTTAACAAGGTTATATTTTCTTTTCAAAATTAGGTAACAACCAATAGAACAGGTACTTAGTAGCCGAAACACAATTGAAAAATACATTTACATAGGTACCCCATTTGGGGCTTCAAAAGTCAGAAACATAATTCTTGGGCAATCAGCTCAGTTTTACCCCAAACACAATTTTAACAGAGGGGCAGAAAACCCCATTCATACCTAGGAGCCCTTGCTCCAAATTACACTGAAAAGCCTCCTCGAGGCATACAATATACCATTTTCAAAAGAGCCACTCGCTCTCAATTTTAAGCCTCTCCCAGGCCACACCAAACTCCACCTTTAAGCTGTCCTCAAAGGACATATACCCAGGGGTAAAATACCCAACCTACTGAGGTCTATTAAATGACAAGAAGGTTAATACATGACCTCTAAAATACAATTTGAGGGGAGGCGAACTTGCACTCCTAATACACTTTGCTTAAGACCTACTTGGCACTAGGCCGTTAATACAAGGGCTAATCCCATACTACAGAGGTGACTTAATAGCAATTTACATTACATTACGGAAGAATTGGTTGAGAAAAATAAGTTCACCTCAGGACGATGTGAGTGGGAGCTCGAGAGGGTTAAGCACTCTCTATCCCGATATGTCGTTTTAAAAGAGAATATATGAAAAGAGTAGTTACATTTTAGGAAAAGGTTACATGGTTGAACGCTTAGAACCCGCGCCGAAAGTTAAACTGCTGAGCTAGCAAAGAAAGAATTTATTAATCGGCCATTACCTTGTTGCTGACCGCTGCCGAGGAAAGAGGCGCTTCCCGCCTCCTGCTATGTACTTAATACACTGAAAGATGGAACAGAAGTGGCCGAGAGACCCAAAAATCAGCAGTTTAAATACTCTCGCGGAAGTTTCTAGGCGTTAGGGGAATGAAAACACCCTCCCACAAACACTTTATTGGGTAGGACACCGCAACATATTCAAGTTGGGGGAAGATACATCTGATTGGATAGAAATTAATTTAAGAAATTCGGGATTGGTTAGGTTCAACACAAGGGGAAAGAAGGGGTGAATATTGCCAACTTAAACAATGACTAAAAGAAATTTAACAAAGAACAAACTCTTGAAATTAAATTTTCTCCAACAAAATAGTTCTTTGACTCCGCACTAGGTTGCACTATTGTTGATCTTCAGTAGTGTCCTCTAGGAGAGAAAGTTTACACTTCTTACTTCAAGCGAAACAAAAACACATCAAAAATGACACAGTTCAAAAACTCAAAATTTTCCACGTGGTGACATCTTCTGAGAAGGTAAAGAATTAACAGCGTAGATAAAGTTCAGACTTCCTCCAGCAGAGGAGTTTCACCTGGCGCAATTTTTAAATTAGCGGCGTGGAGGTGTACCGCCCGGTACAATAATAATAATGATAATAATAACAGGGGTAGGCACTAAAGAAACTACGCCTGTGTTATGATATGAAGTACTAACTTTAAGGCAACAGCGGGAACAGCGCTGCCCGGACAATTACGGCAAACGGAAATTGCATTGTCCATCTCAGGACTTCACACCAATCAACTTGTGGATGTATGGTCATGACCTAATGTAGCAGTGGGTCATTTCATCCGCCCCTTCAACCAGCAGTAAAAAGCGCTAAACAGGGGAAATTGATTAAAGGGAGATGGACTGTGCCCTTTATAGTCATCTGTTACGAAACGAGCTTAGAACTTCAAAAGAAACGGGATGAAAAGGCATTATATTGATTCTGCGGACTGTGTTTCAAAATAGCATACCAATTTTCAGAGATAGCTTAGATGATACGCGTTCCTGTCCACTATTCGCCACTAGTTTCTTCAATTTCGTTACTTCTTCCAGGTTTTTGACTTTTTCCTTCAATTTCCTGATTTCTTCTTCATTATTTCCCGTCTTTACAGCTACCTCTTCAGTTTTATCCTTTATCCATCTCTCCAATTCTTCGAATTAACTTGACTGGTTCTGGAACATTTGCTTTAGTTGTTCTGTTTTACAGATATCCTTCATCTCTTCTCTGACTATTCCTTTGAAAATCTCTATGTCATCCCAACTCATATTGCCGCTAGCATTCGGGCCGGGATTAAGTTCCACACCCCCAATAACTAACAGCGTTGTAACCACCACAGCCACCAGCACATCTGTCCTATCTTCCATAAGTCACTCTTCTCAGTTTTTTTCCATTTCATTCTCCGTAGCCACCTTCCTATCGCTGCTCCGTACTGCTCCTCACCAACCATTGTTCTGCACACTCCACTCAGCACAACCGCTTCCTTCGGTAGTTTGAGTTAGACTGCGAAGACCAGTACGCTGACCATTCAGCCAATGAGTCTGACGGAATGAACTATGAATGGATGGAATAAAATCGTCTTCGAAGTAAGTTAATTCGTGGACAGCATCCACTTAAGGTCACCAGAAAATGAAGCAGAAGGCAATTCCTGTGATGCAGCTCTCTAGCATACATGATTCACGTGGCAGTTTCCCCAACTGCTAGAGTGAATGGCGTAACATAAAACAAAAAGAAGCGACTGATAGAGAGCACAACCCGTGACGAAACCTTGCACAAACAAGCTAAAAAAAAGTGAGGGCCATAATTACAGATACTAAGAAACAATTAAAACAACAGTGCAGCAATCCCCTCGATACCGTCCACAGTACAGTAAAATGAATGGATGAATGATCTTTTCAGAACAGTTTTAAACTATTTATTACATTCCAGACACGTTCATTCCTCTAAGAAAATGAGAACTGTAACATTCAACCGATTATTTCGGGGCGCATCACTCGTCAATCGTCTGACTCGATGAATAAACGGCTACCACGTTGGCCTTCGGTCCGAGGTGTCCCGGGTTAGATTCCTGACCGGGTCAGGGATTTTAACTGTGTATCGTTAATTCGTATAGCTCGGAGACTGGGTGTCTGTGTTCGTCTCACTACAAGTCTACATCAACACACATCACATCACACTACTAACCACCAAAGAAACACGCAATAGCGATAAATAAATAAATAAATTAATTAATTTGTTTCTCGAGCACACAAAAAATACATGAAAACCAATTGCGTTCACACAGGTTCAGCCTCAGTAAGGGCACCCGGTCGTAAAACAGGCCAATACCACACACGTGCCAATCCCAATAAATTGTGAAAAAGGCCAGGAAGAAAAAAATATCCACGATCTTAAGCGTCCAGTCATATTCGTTTCAGAATACAGTATCATAAAATTTGAAAATCCTCCTTGTGTCATCGTGTATCGAAGCCAATATTGATTCGACACATTGTTTAGAAGCTCCTTTCATATGTTGCAATATATGTATGTATGTATGTATGTATGTATGTATGTATGTATGTATGTATGTTATTCAGCCCGAAGTTTGACTGGATCCTTAACAGCTCTGCCATTAACTGTTAGAGGTACCTAGGCGTCCCTGAAGAGGCATTCGGGTGAAACGAGGAGTGATTTAGTTTCCCGTTGCTTTCCTCACAATGCTAAAAAGTTGCTATTATAGTACATATCAGTCAGCCGAGCGCACTGAAATGAACACACTAACCAACCCTCTGAGTAACATTTTCGCACCATTCCTAACAGGGACTGGCTGTATAAGTATAGCTCATACCTCAGTTACTTCCATACCGTCAGAGCCAAGGATGGAGACTGAGACAAGTCAATGAAAGTAAAAAAATTGTTCTAACTCATACCAGAAGATATAGTATACACTGTAAACGCTGGCTCTCGCAAGCAAAGGCACAATCTGTAGGCTATATGGGCTGGTGTATTTAAATACATCCAAATAACACTCGAGTCGGGATCGAACTCGAACCCCTTGGTCTCAGAAGATTAAAAATGTACCGCCAGAGTCACTAAGCCTGACGAAGAACAAGAGTCCAAAAATAAGACTCATCTTCACTCACCAAACTTTCAGACCTCTCACCAAGCACTACCACTCTTTTCTAATACCTGGCTAATTTTTTAGGTGGGGAAAAGATTCGACAACGAATCAACCGTCATTAAGTGTATTGCATTAATCTAATGGAGCCTACTTTGATTCATAGAGGTTCGTTGTCACAGTGTGCCCTTTGTTTCAAGTTTCTCTATCAACGCCGGCATTTAATATGTAACATGATAAATATCTTCTTTGAAGACTTCTACCGGGCGAGTTGGCAGTACGGTTAGGGGCGCACAGCTGTGGGCTTGCATTCGGGAGATACTCGGTTCGAGCTCCACTGTCGGCAGCCCTGAAAATAGTTTTCCTTGGGTTCCCATTTTCCCACCAGGCAAATGCTAGAGATGTACCTTAATTAAGGGTACGGCCGCTTCCTTCCCACTCCTAGGCCTTTCCTATCATATCGTCGCCATAAGACCTATCTGTACCGGTACGACGTGAAGCAAATTTCGTTCTACATTACATTTCCAACAGCGAAATTAGATATACGGCCAAGAATTGGATACCACATTTATACTGCAGAAGAAAACAGTATTATTTATCGAGGTCGGACTGAAAACAATCATCCGTCGATACTATTCGCTGCATCGTGCTTGTGGTAGGAAGGGAAAGGACGAGTGGAGTCCATTGTACCGATTGTTACTTCATTAATCAATATTTCCGAATTCAATCCAGCACTGGCCGATGCTTTGCTCCGTCACGATATCAGCGGAAGGACGAATAGGAACCAATAAATCTTGTTCTATAATTTAAAACGAGATCAATGGATCGAACTTCGCCAACACAAGAGAATCTTTTCGCTGTTGAAGTCTATTTTTAAGACTAGAATACTCCTTGCAAACAAAACCTCTTCAGCTGTCATCATTAAGATGAGAAAGTCCTGTTCCAGTCCCTCATACCAACGGCAAATTATGGAATGTACGTCGCTATAAATCAATGTCCACCGCACAGAGCCAATGAGCTCTCAACTTGGGAGCACAAGTTTACGACCATGGGGCCCGCAGCTGAGTCGGGCATTGCTTCTACTGTGTAGAGATGAGAAGAATGCAAGAATGAGGAATGTGGCCTGCAAGCACGAACTTCCCGTTCTGCCCAGACAGATCTGCTCTTATCTGCTACACGAAAACACTGACTCACACTTTGCGGTTTGCTGGATTACAACTGACAAGAGCGAAGAGCTGCCAGTAGACAATATAAAGTCGCCTGGGTAGTAGCGGAGTTGCTATGGTAACCATTGCGTCACTGGCTGTGCTGGTGGAAATCCCTTCACCCCGTGCCTCACCGAGCATGTGCATTCTTCTGATCTCCCAACAATACTTGTATTTGAAATGAAAATTCACGTCCCTGTTGTTCAGAGAACACGTAGACTGCAGGCCCCGTGATCATGACTGCGACATGAACTGTGACGTAAATCTACGAGCTTGGTTTTACTTGGGAGGCTTAATCATATGCTCTTCGCATGTTGTAAGCAACAACAGCCTACTCCTACAGTTTAGAACAGACTTAAGAAAAAGTCTCCTTTCCAACCTAGCCATCATCATACTGCTACTACTAAATTATTTTCATTCCTCGCCTGAATGGGGAGGCGGGCCTCTTAGACGGTGACACCGTCTCTCAGGCCAGATTTGTTGCGGTGAAGGAGATACTCGGGAAAGGTAAGGGGACCGGCGACCTATACTACGAACCGTCCCGGCGTTTATCTTAGTGTAGGATGGAAAACCACGGAAAACTATTCTCAGGACAGCCGACGGTGAGGACCATCTCCCGAATACATAGGCGCTGAGCCACGGTAGAGCCGTGGCCACTTCTCCTCTGCTCGGTTGGTCTGTCGGAATGCATAGCTGTCGGGAGCACGGACCAATCGTAGCTATCTGTAGGCCGAAGCCAACTCTACAACTGCCCACCAATCATCACCATCACCAGAAGCCGCAGCAGAAGCGAATATCTCTCTTACCGACCTCACAATTGGATTCAACCTAAAATATGATGATGATGATGATGATGATGATGATGCTTGTTGTTTAAAGGGGCCTAACATCTAGGTCATCGGCCCCTAATTGTACGAAATGTAATGACCAATTAAAAATTCAAATTCATCCACTGACCAAATTAAAAATGTCATGAAGAATGAATGGATGGATATGAATTTCAAACAATCAGTGGATCCGACCAAAAAACTATCGTAAAATAGTATTACTGACCAAGGGACCACTTCTAAAGCACAATCCTGAATCGAGGATGCTTGCTGTCCAAAGGGGTCCAAAATCAAGGTCAACGTCCCCTCATAATGGTACTTATCGCTAGTAAAGTAGAACCATGGTATTTGTCATGTTGGGGTACTAATCAAAAGTAGCGTAGACTCACGGTATTCCACACATGATGGCACAACTCACAATTACTGTACGTCGCACAGGTAACGCAGACCTATGGTGTTTCTCACATAATGGCGCCACTCATAGGCAACGCAAACCGATGGTGTTCCTCACCTACGTGTACTAATCGCGAACGCTTCTATTCGCGTGGTGTTCCTCATATGGTGGGTACTAATCACAGGCAACGCAGACCTGCGGTGTCGCCCATAAAGTGGTACTAATCGAAGGCAACGAAACCAGACCCATGGTGTTTCTCACAATGATACTAATCACGGGTACCTGAAACCCACAGTGAACCTCTCTCTGATGCTACTAACCACAAACCTCTGGTGTAGCCTACCTAATACAGTGGTACTACTCGCAAGTAAAGGCGAGCCATGGTGTTCCCCGCGAGATGGTACTAATCAAAAGTAGTTTTAATGGTTCTAATAAAATCATTCCTTGGTCGCCCCTTTTAGTCGCCTCTCACGACAGGCAGGGGATACCGTGGGTGTATTTTTGTCTTCATCCCCCACCCACAGGCGGTAGACAGAGAGGAAAAAAGAAAAAAGGGATCCGTCATATCGAAAAATGAAGTAACGGACGAAGAAGGGCAAGGGCCACGAAGGGCGTGAAAATGAAAGACTCCCTAGGCCTCGAATGCTCTAATACCGTCGGGGTCGGAAAGGAACAAGAGTTGACCAAGGGAGGTCGGACAGGATAGACGAAAGTGAGGAGCCTGGCACAAGTAAGTGGAAGTAATGACAGGACTCAGCTAAGGGCCCCGTGGTCGCCAAACCATACTCCCAAGTTGAGAGCCCCTTGGGCCCCTTTTAGTCGCCTCTTGTGACAGGCAGGGGATACCGTGAGTGTATTCTTCATCTGCGTCCCCCACCCACAGGGGGTGGACCTAAAAGAAATGGACATGAAAATATGATACCGTTCTTAACAACTCTTTGAAATCTGCTATTAGTCCTACGCTTAAGGTGTCATTACACGCAACAACTTCACCGTATGCTTTCTCGCATACACTTCCCAATAAGAGATGATGAGAAACTGGTGCCACTATATCTGCCAATTTCCCCACCATTTCCATAGTGATGGGAAAAAGCTACCTACCAGTTCATCAGTTCTCAACGAGATGTCTGAACATGTGAACGTTACCGAGGTTGTATTATGCTCATTAGGTGTGTATGAACGCTACGTGTAGACGAAAAAGTTTCGAAGCGGGATACTCTTGTCAGAAACCACAACGATACTGGAAGAGCTCAAGGCGAGTGAATATCATGACTACCTCCATAAGAACGAAGAAGTAGGCTATCATTTCACTATTTTACAGGATAAAGGCAGATGTGGTAAGGTCACGAGTAAGGGCCGAGTTCGTATGTAATTACATATTGCATTCCTTTACCTGTACACCACTGAAAATGAAAAACATCGACGAATTGTGCTTCTAATATGGTTGTACTTGGGTTTCACTTTACATATTTTTACATATTCTTAGTAATATTGCCTATTTTACATATTATGTGAAGAATGTAACCATTTTGTACATATTTACAATACTGACTTTATTTAGTAATGCTTATTTATTTCGGCCGGCCCCGTGGTGTAGGGCTAGCGTGCCTGCCTCTTACCCGGAGGCCCAGGGTTCGATTCCCGGCCAGGTCAGGGATTTTTACCTGGACATGAGGGCTGGTTCGAGGTCCACTCAGCCTACGTGATTAGAATTGAGGAGCTATCTGACGGTGAGATAGCAGCCCCGGTCTAGAAAGCCAAGAATAATGGACAAGAGGATTCGTCGTGCTCACCACACGACCCCTCGTAATCTGCAGGTCTTCGGGCTGAGCAGCGTTCGCTTTGTAGGCCAAGGCCCTTCAAGGGCTGTAGTGCAATGGGGTTTGGTTTGTTATTTATTTCGTTTTCAGGGCACGAAGGCAACAGGAAATTATCTACAACACCAAATTGTGTAAAACACTCCGCAGCCCGCTTCGTAGCCATGGTCGTTAAGGCGTCAAGTCTATATGGACTGACACAGTCGTTAGTCGGTTCGAGTCCCGTTGGTCGAAAAAATGTTCACCATCAGAATGTTGGCCAGCAGGGTAGGTAGGAGAGGTGGTGGTATACAAATTCTAATTACTAGATTGCATTTAAAAAAAACTGGATTCAATTCAAAACCTCTCCGCAGTATTCATATGGGATGATGGCATACGACGCTGTCGATGGTGATTAGTCCGTCGGATGGAGACGTAAAGCCTTTAGCAGGCCCCTTGGTGCTATTCGACAGGAGTAGGCTGTTGCCCTCACCGGGTTTCACCCTCTCCTTTCGTACTATCGCGTCATTCATTTCATCTCATTAATTCCTCAGATGAGGTTGACGTCAGAAGGGGCATCTGGTCGTAAAAACTCGCTAAGAAGATTATCTCACTTCATATCCTACCACGTACAGAACCGGGACAAGGGTAACAGAAAATGGCATTATTTTTAAATTTTTGAAGTATTTTGATTATTTAATAAGTAACTATACTTACTATCAAAATTAGCAAACAGTAAACTGAATATATAATCTAAAACAATAGCGATCTTTGTCGTAAAATATGAAGTATGTTGTGGTCCCACATGTGAACCATACGTCAAAATAAAAGGAATAAGCGAATATTTTTGTAAATTTAATGCATTAATACGTTCTTTACGAATATTGAATGCTTCAGTACATATTATGAATAGGGCCTATTACATATTTAATTATATATTTCACTGACATGTACTACATTTTTTGTATATTGTTACCGTGGTTTGATGGATCAGCAGAGGTGAAAGAAGGTGCGGCGGGTGAATGGATCTAACTACTTGTCAAGGAAGAATTTAAATTGAAATGGAAGGTTATATTTTCGAAAAGCAACAAGTTAACAAATTCTCAGTAAGTGAGATAACAATGACATAGCAAATTAAAAAACAAGACTTTGGAAAAACCCAAGAATTCAAATCCTTAACACACTTGGGCTACAAGCCCCTAGTTTTACAATCTTTGAGCTTGCAGATCAAACTTTACAGAGGAGCATAAATTTACAAAATGGCAGAAATCCCCTAATACCTGGAGCACTTGCTCTCTAATTTACAATATCAAGCCTCCTAGAGGCACTTTTCCAACACAAGGAAAGAGCTGACACGCTCTCAGGTTTTTCGAGCCTATCCCAGGCTGAACTCACAATTACTTGCCCACAAGGAACAACTTACGAAAAATGAAACAGGGGTATCTAGTACCCAACCTACAGGACCTTCGTGTAAAAGAAATGACTGTTAAATAAACGGCCCGAATACAAAATGAAAGGAGGCAAATACTAGCACTCCTCTATTTAGCTTCTTAAAACCTAACAGGCACTAGGCCGATGAAACCGGGGCTATTCCCAAACTATGGAGGTGACCCGTATAAGAAAGAAATTTAAAACATTACGGAAGAGAAGAAAATCAGTTATCAAAACGTAGTCACCTCGAATCAAAATGAACGGGAGCTCGAGAGGGTAAATCACTCTCTATCCCCGAATTACAGTTACAGATTTTATAAAGTATTTACATAAGCCTTTAGAACTTACATTTTATAGAAGTTGGTTACATGTTAAAGTTTCGGACCTTTGCCGAGGGTTAAACTGCTGAGCTAGCAAGAAATAAGATGTTAAACGGCCAATACCTTGCTGAGGAGTAGCTGCCTGATGAAAGAGGCGCCTCCCGCCTCCTGCTTCACGTATACACACTTAGATGTTGATCAAGTGGCCAAGAGATGTAAAAATCAGCAGTTTATAAACCCTCGGGGAAAGTTCGAGACCTTTCATGAATGATCAAGACAAACCCACTGTGTTTATTGGTCAACTTCAAAAGTTATACTCAAAATCGAAGAAGAAATACATGATCGGTCGGAAATTAATTACAGCAATTCTGGATTGGCTAAATTCAAAACCGGCGGAAAGAAGAGATCAATATTGCCAACCCACAAATGAATGAACGAAATTTAGTAAAGAAAAACTTATGAATACAAAATTTCTTCAAAAAGGTTCCTTAACTTCGCACCAGGGCGCATGATCATAGTTTTTTTAGCAGAGACATCTATGAGAGAATGTCCACACTTCTTGAAGAACAAAACAAGTTGAAATTCACACAGTACTCGCAACTTCACCATTAAAAAAAATTACGGTAGTGACATCTTCTGGGGAAAAGTTTAAGTAGGTTTAGTTCCAAGTTCAGTTTTCCTCCAGTAGAGGAGTGCTTATTGGCGCAAGATTTAAAAGAGCGGCGTAGGGGTGTACCTCCCGGTACATATATATTTCGCAAAAGTCCGGACCCTAGTCATGACGAACAATAATGGAATTGGTTTTACGTCCCATAACTAGAGGCAACTGTTTTTCGCGAAGCACGAAATCGCGAAATTTTAAATTGCGAAACTATTTACCTTTCTGTAAAATCACGAAATAATTGGCGAAATTAAGCCGAGAAGCATGATGAAATTTTATTTTGTAAACGATGAAGTCTGTCGTCTAATAAAGCAAATTCTCATCCTACGAGAACTTTCAACATCAGAATATCTTGAGCCATGCACAGCGTCTAGGGGTCTAGTTGGTAGTTTTTTAATTTCTTTATATAATTGACCTTTGTTGGAACAACATCTGGTCATCCTCCACGTACAAGGAATACTCACAGCACACACAAAAAATATAAATAGTTAGTGCAAAGTACATACATATAAGAAAGGAAACCAAATCATCCACAGTCTTCAAAGTAGAGAACACTACACTGAATCTCTCTTCCGGGAGAAGAGGCGGAGAACAAACAAAACACAACATAAAACACTGGCAACTATGCGAAGGCAAAAAGTCATTTTTATGTCCGCGGTTCTCAAAAAGTCCATCCCAGCATTGAGAACTGAATTGTTTTCACCGTACAACACCAATGCAGTGCTGGTCGGGAACGGCACTTGTAGATAGTTCAGATAAAAAGCGGTTTCGAGAAGCATCATAAAGGTCGCACATAAACAAAATGTGGTTGCGATCTCCATCCTCCGCATACTGACATCGACAGCGCGGTGAAGCCAAACTCCTCTGCGATGGAGATGTGAAGGGAATGATCCATGATTGAGCCGCATTCGCATTACTGAAAACGTGACCGATGAAACATTTAATACCATGGCTTAGGAGGGATGTTGGGTTATACGAGAGCATAAGTTCCACCTTTATGCAGTTGAGATGTTTCCCATTCCGTAGACCATTTGTGACGAATTTGTTGTCGAATAGTGGGAATAAAGTCCATTCATGGGAGCTGCAGCGCTGTAAATAGTCATTCCGATGCACCAAGTTTGGCTAGTACGTCAGCTTTTTCATTGACAAAATTTCCACTAGATCAAACTGAAGTGTCTGCACACGGTAGCTGAGCCCATACGATTATATATAAATGCCAGCTGAAGTTCCGTGTAAGTAAATGGCCGTAAGAGAAAATGATTGCGATCCCAGTTGGGTGAAAAGCGCCAACCGGGCAATTTTAGTACAGTCGGTGGAGCAATATGACTATGAAAAGCCTCGACGCAATCAGACGGAAATCTTACTTTATTCTTACTTTACTTTACTTCCTTCCAGATTGTAAGCGGTGTTTCTCTGCTAATTTGTTCACAGTATCTTCGCCAACTGGATCGCCTTTTTCTGTTATTAAAATCTTTTGACCTGTACGTTGATGCATTGATAATTAGAATAATTTTCCCAGGAAGAAAGACGTCGATATTGTTTAAAAGCAAGTTTTCTTCTTGCAATCATTCGGGAGCATTCTGTGTCACACCACCACGGCTTACGGGTATGTTTCGCAAAACAGAAAGGCTGTTTCACTGGGATACTAACTGAAGCTGCAGCATTTATGATGTGTATTAAACATTCATATTTTTTAAGTGGGTCGGTAGGCAGAGTCGCAGTACGAAGTTCAGAGTCTATGTTCTCAATGAAGGCAATGCTCGTTTGGTGTTCCATTTTGTGGTGGGGTAGAAGGTTGTAGGTAAATGAAATTTGTAAATGAATTTCGATAAGAAGATGACCAGATCCCAGGGAGTTCGTCGTGCTTCTCAGGTTAGGTTGGCAGCCATGGCTGGAGAACAAATACTGTAGTTGCATCTACTGCCGAAGGTCGACGTTCAGGCCGAGATATAAGGGTAAGACTACCGTCGTTGAGTATGACCAGGTGGTAGGCATCCATCATATCTTGAAGGGCTATTCCAGCACGGTCCATATAAGCACACCCCCTCGCTACAGTATGGGCGTTCAGGTCGCCACATATAATGTATGGATGTTAAATAAACTGTCCCATTCGCTGGTTGAATTACAATACGTGATGGACAACAGATAGATATTAATGTAAATGCCATCGTGGGGAGGAAGATACGAGCCGCTACCACTTGGAATGAAAGAACTCCGGGAAAAGTAAGAGATATTGCAATGAGACTAATATTGTTGCCTATTAACAGACCACTTCCTCCATATTCATCATCTCTGTCTGAACGCAGAACACGATACCCAGGAAACATAACTGGTATACCAGCGTGGAACCAAGACTCGGATAATGTTGCCAAGTTGATGTGCCGATCATGTAATTCTTTTTGAAGACTGTGTATGCGCCAGCACTGATTGGCTATTCCACTGCAATATTTGTATTTTTAAAGCTTTCATGAATGCTTTGTGTTATCATTTCGCCAAGTTCCGATGCCTAAGGGATCCCACGATTTGACTGAAAAATACTGTGTAGAAGCTGCGTAACTATGGTAAGGATACCAGTAATAAGGGATTCTGATAAGATAAGTGGTGGTTGAGAAGAGCTGCCAGGCAAGGGACTTGCACTACGGGGTGCTATTAAGTGCGGCTGAGGTGGATAAGGTTTTGGGCCCCACTGGACCCCCACTAACTTCATGGGGATGGTAAAATACCGGCGGGTGGGGAAAATATGTCCTGGGTAACTACGAAGGAGGTCGCCACGATGAAAAACGGTAATTCTGCGATTTTGTTGTCTTTGTAAGGACAGAAAATCTTGCTCATGTGTGTGAGAGGTAATGGTTGAACTACTTCAACATATGATTTTTTCATAGCAGCTTCATTAGCTTCCTTGAATGGCATGTTATATTTGTTTTTAATCGTTTGTTATATTCGGGGCACTCTTTACTGAGGCCAATGTGTTGACCTTGACAATGTACGCACTGAGGCTGAGTCAGTGAGCAAGGGTTTGGAGCGTGTGACAAACCACAGTTATTGCATCTTCCCTGAGAGCGACAGTGTTTACTAATGTGTCCGAAGCGCAAGCAATTGTAACAAATACGTACTGGAGCCACATATGGAGGAACACCGCAATGTGCCCCGTATATTGACACACTGTCTGGCAGAGTCTGAGAGTCAAAGGTAACCACGCAAGTCCGTATTGGAACAGCAGTTGAAACATTGTCCTTCAGTGTGCGTCTATACATACGACGGACTCGTCTGATTTTAACAGAAGAATCTATCACTTGTAATAGTTCGCCTTCCTCTATTTCTGTATGCACATCTTGAATGCCAACCTGTCGAGTTATGACGTAAGACGGAAAGTAACCTTTTAATTGATGTCAGGTAAAGAAAATAGAACTAACGAACCAGTTTGCTGCTTGTGCTGAATGAAATTCCATTTTAAGACGATTTTTCCCGATGGCTATTTTTTTTCTAGTGGCTTTACGTCGCACCGACACAGAGAGGTCTTATGGCGACGATGGGATAGGAAAGGCCTAGGAGTTGGAAGGAAGCGGCCGTGGCCTTAATTAAGGTACAGTCCCAGCATTTGCCTGATGTGAAAATGGGGAAACCACGGAAAACCATCTTCAGGGCTGCCGACAGTGGGATTCGAACCCACTATCTCCCGGATGCAAGCTCACAGCCGCGCGCTCCTAACCGCATGGCCAACTCGCCTGGTATTTTCCCCGATGGAAGAAATATCTTTGTTATTTCAACGTTGAGATGGACACTCCAGATAAATCATTTTACCAAACGCCATTGGATGTAGTTTACCTATTTTTCCTTATTTCCCTTCCACATAAATGTAGTAAGGCCACGAAGAATCAATGTGATACCGGTTAGCTTTTTCGTAATCATATGAACTGAGCCGGGGCGGTGCTCCGCTATTTTGAGGAGGAAGCGCAGCTGGTACCGCATTGAAATCAGAAACACTATCACCTTGACTAGAAGCTGAGCTAGACTCTGTATCACTGGGAGAATATATCTGTTGTAAAACATTACCTGTAGCGTTTTCTGGTGTAACTGCTTACTTCTTATCGATGTTTTTGAGTTGAGTCACTATTGCAGCCCACGAGCGATATATGGTACTAAAATTGAGCTGGTTAACAACTATCTAATGTTGTGTTTGAGAGCGGCAGGTTCCCTGCCCACGCCTGCAATGCTGCGAGCCTCTGCACATCCAGTGTCCATGCTCATATGCGGCGCTCAGTAATGTTGATGACAATGTGTCGTACGCCTCTCGTATGGTCCTGCCGGCCTCGGCAGCGGACGAAGTGAAGATGTGACGATGGATGGTGAAGGGACCCGTTCCCTATAAAAGGCCTGCCGGTCGGGTGAGAGCCTGTGTTCGGCGGCCTAAAAAAAATTTAGTTGGCGGCCACTCGGCAACTTCCATTATGATGCCTGTACTTAACTGGTGAAGCTGTTGGTTCTGCTGTAGTAGAACTGAAAATGTTATCTTCGTTTATTTTTCCCCGTTTTTGCTTTCAGCCATTTATATCAATTAGTCAAATCAAATCAAATCAAAATCTCTTTATTTGCAAATGAGGTGTCTTCCTCGGTGGCAAATGGTACACTAAAATATATTATTGTCAAGCACTAAATATTATATTAACAAGAGAAGAAAATTTTCCTATAATACAATATTATACAATTTACGCTAACCTTTTTTCTATTAAACACGCAGCTCATCCTTAATAAATTTATATTGTTTACAAAATTCTACTTGTAATATCTCCTGTACTACTTACAAATATAGTCAACTGAAATACAGTATGTAGAATTACTTCAAATGATACTGTACAAATGGTATAAGATTAAAATTTACATTGCATTTATTTAATTTTTTTTCTTTACCCATTCTGGAACATAAGTAGCATAACGACCTGCTGCGTCTTAACCAGAGCCCCTATTACCACCACATTTCAGAGTTCCTGAAGGGCCTTCACACCTACCGTAGCGGTCCCAGGGCCCTCGAAATCCCCAGAATGTAACGATTACAATTTTGTTTCAAGAAGTAAATTGCAAGTAGAAATTGTTTTATAAAAAGTGACGATTATAAGTAAAAATTACTAAGAATGTAACCATTACAAATAATACGCTTACTTTTACTGGATTACTTCCTAATTCTTATTATTAAACTCAATGGATCAATCTATGAATGAACTTGTCAATTAGCATGTTCACTAAAGAAAGAAGTAAAGCCTTGATTAATGTCATACAATTAGGAAAATACTAAAGGAAACTGAAGAAAATAATGAAGCAGAGAGGTGAATACCGACTGATTGAGATATCCCTTTTGAAACGCCCATGGCCCGGTAGAAGAGCATTTGAGCGTTTCTGGCGGGTTTTATGTTTCGCAGCTCCATCGGTATACCAGACAAGTGTACAGAAATGCGTTCTACCTTCATAGTCAATGGAGTATTACGTAATGCAAACGTAAACAGAATTAACTCCTCTGTACACAGCAGCCGCACCCATGAATTACAAAGGGTAGATGATTTTAACCCTAAAGCCCACGTCATTACATTTAACTACGGTATGCTGTGAACACTCGAGCTTCTTATGCAATTACACTCGATGCAGAGAATACTTCAACGTGTAACAAAGCTCCATATGTTAAAATGTCCATACTAAACCCCTGCACTAACTTGGGTCTGTATAATGAAATAAAACAGGGACAAAGAATTAAAATGTCATGCGTTTACATGAACAAAATGAAACAAAGGAAAATAAAGTTTTTGTTGTTATTTCTGTCCTTCACATTATCCAAATCCTTCAAGAACGTATCACGATCAGGCAGACTCAGTGGTGGCTCGTAAAGTCTGGTGATTAATTTTACATATTTAATTTTTAAAATCTACAACATTAATATAGCATTTTAACTGTGCATATTAACTCGTTTCGAGATAAAAATAAACATAAAATCAGGCCAAAAAATAAAACACACACTCACCTAAGCCAAAAATGTGGAAGTCTATAGTATAGCTGCTGAATGCTTAGGGCAAAATTAAATTTGAGGCCTGAATACTCAACAGAACGACTTACCTTTACAAAATTGGTCCTGAGAAATGTTAAGGCATATCCTCCGACAAGGCTGGGAAGCATCTTCTATGTGTAGGAAACATGCGTTTTTAGTGTGGTTGACGAGTGTTATGTGTATGGTGTGCGAGTTTCAGGAATGTTGCGAGTGGCACAAACACCCAGCCCCTGAACCAAGGGAATTAGTTGTTTAAAATCCCTCGAACCGACCGGAAATCGAACCCGGGGCCTCGAGGACCGAAGGTCAGGACGCTGAGCGTTCAGCAAAGGAGCTGGTACTAACATCAATGATGATGATGATGTAGGCTACCACGGTCATTATTTTCCAGGCTCTTAAACCGTGGCTGAATGTTCAACGAGTCCTGATGTTCTATCTACTCCAAAGGTGCGAACGTTCACTACTACTCCTTATTTCTACCACCACATATGTTACTTCACAATACATGAATGCTCGCGCCTTCACCTATACGCAATGTCACGCAACTTTGTTTCCTAAGGGAGAAGCCTAACTATTTATCCCCCATTACTACTGAAACTGAGTTGGGAGAAGATCAGTTCGGCTTCAGAAGAAATTTAGGAACACGTGAAGCAATCTCGACTTTACGTCTGATCTTAGAGGATCGAATTAAACCCACGTACATTGCATTTGTAGATCTAGAAAAGGCATTCGATAATGATGACTGGACCAAGCTATTTGAGATTCTGAAGGTGATTGGGATCAGATACCGAGAAAGAAGAATTATCTACAATCTGTACAAAAAGGTCTACAGTGATAAGAATCGAGGATTTTGGAAAAGCAGCAGCAATTCAGAACAGAGTAACACAAGGCCGTAGTTTGTCCCCTCTCCTTTTCAACAGAACTGCTCCAATCGTCATCTTACACCAAATAGTTATTAAATACTGTACACTATTCGAACATGGCACTATTCTACTTATCTGATATTATCCGAATACATTTAGCATGCTACATAAAAAGGATATATTCATAAATTACTCTCCCAAATGTACTGTACCAGCAGTGACTTTCTGAAGGTGATTGGGTTCAAATACCAAGAAAGAAGAATTACCTACTATCTGTACAAAAAAAAAAAGTCTGCACTGATAAGAATCGATGATTTTGAAAAAGAAGCAGCAATCCAGAATGGAGTAACACAAGGCCGTAGTTTGTCCCCTCTCCTTTTTAATAGAACAGGCGGTAAAGGAAATCAAAGAGGAATCACAATCAAAGGAGAGGAAATCAAAACTCTGAGATTTGCCAATTATATTGTTATTTTATCTGAGTCTGCAGGAGATCTGGAGAAATTTCTGAATTGTAGGGACACAGTTTTGGAAAAGGAGTATAAGATGAAAATACATAAATCAAAAACAAAAGTAATGGAGTGCAGTTGAATGAAGTCAGGTGATACAGGAAATATTAGATTAGGAAATTATTATTTTTTTGCGAGTTGTTTAAAGGGGCCTAACATCGAGGTCATCGGCCCCTAATGGTATGAAATGAAATAACAAAAAGTACAAATTCATCCACTGACCAAAATAAAATTAAAAATGTCATGAAGAATGAATGGATGGACATGAACCCAACAAAAAACAAACAAAAACAGTGGAGCAGACTCAAAAAGGATCGTAAATAATAGTATTACTGACCAAGGGACCACTTATATATAAAGCACAATGATGCTTGATGTCTAAAGGGGTGCAAAATCCATGTCTAAGGCCCCACAGAATGGTACATGTCGCGAGTAAAGTAGAACCATGGTATGTGTCATGTTGGGGTACTAATCAAAAGTAGCGACGACTCACGGTGTTCCACACAAGATGGTACTACTCACAAGTATTGTACTTCGTACAGGGAACGCAGACATATGGTGTTTCTCATACAATGGCGCCACTCACAGCTAACGTAAACCGATGAGGATCCTCACCTAGGTGTACTAATCACGGGCGCCGGTATTCCCGTGGTGTTCCTCACATAGTGGGCACCAATCACAGGCAACGCAGACCGACGGTGTCGCTCATATAGCGGTACAACATACAGGCTACGCCCAGACCCAAGGTGTTGCTCACATGGGTACGACGCACGGGTACTGGAAACCCCCAGGCCAGCCTCTTTACTGCTACGAATCACAAACCTATTTCGTACCTAATTTAGTGGCACTACTCGCAAGTACAGGCAACCCATGGTGTTCCCCGCATGATGGTACAAATCAAAAGTAGTTTCATGGTTCTAATTCAATCATCCCTTGGTCGCCCCTTTTTGTCGCCTCGTACGACACGCAGGGGATACCGCGGGTGTATTCTACATGTGCGTTCCCCACCCGCAGGGGGTAGTGTGTTTGGTCCGCGAGAGGAATTTTATTTCCCTCACGTCCGCCAGCAAGCCGGTTAGGACCCCCCCCCCTATCCGCCACCTGGGACGCGCTACGTGGGAGTATCACCTCTGCCCCTGTTACGCCTGCGTAGCAGGTTCGTGGCACGGGAAATTAAAAAAAAAGGATCAGACAGAACATATGAAGCGCAGTGATACAGAGTTACAGTAATGCATATATGTGAATAAAGCAGAAAATGTAAAAAAATATATACTGAGAGAGATGTTGACTACTACTACTACTACTACTACTACTAAACGTTTTCATTCCTTCCCTGAAGGGAGAGGCAGGCCTCTTAGACGATGACGCCGTCTCTCAGGCCGGGAGATTTGTTACGGTGAAGGAGATGCTCGGAGGTGAGGGGGTTGGTGGCCTGGTCTATACTAGGAACACATTCACCTTAGTACAGGAGAATGGAAAACCACGGAAAACCATTCTCAGGACAGCCGACGGTTGGGGCCAGCCGTGAGATCCAGCCCTGTCCCGTCTCCCGAATACAGAGGCGTAGAGCCACCGTAGAGCCGTGGGCACTCCTCCTCTGCTCGGTTGGCCGGTTAGAGTGCAGAGCTGATGGACCAGGACCAGCCGTGGCCACTTATGGGCCGAGACCCACTCTGCATCTACCGACCGAGATTATGAATATCGTGGTTTATTTCATGTGAAGGCTACTGCTACATCTTAAGTTTTACGAATAATATACTCAGGTATATTATTGCCGGTTACACTGAGGTTATTTTGTTTTGGTTATGTTTGGTGATTTTCCTACGTCAAGTTGACAGCAGTGATGAGCCATACTTGCTTTTTAGGTACCAACCTTACATTATTCTAAGTTCTGGATCGTGCAAAGGCATTTACTGGCTCACGAACCACATCAATGGTTCATATCATTCGTGCAAACTACAAGAGATGGCACTGCGGGAACTCAGTTTTCATTCGTCTGTTTCTCTTTCGTATCGTGCAAATGTATAAGAAATGTAGTTAAAAAGTAAAATCCTGTAATGCATTATTTGTTTAATGTTGTCAAAAGTACATACTAACCGTAATCAGGATTTGTCTACGAATTAACAACCGCCAAGAGCACTTGTCCGCTTGTGGCACCATCTACCGGTTCGTAGCGAACCACGTGGTGTTCGCTGGCTTCGCGGGTTGCTAATCAAGTGATTCGCGATTTCGCCGTATGTGACTTATTCATAAAATGATAGTAAATTCCATCTGATTGCCAGATGACTTGATAAGGCTTACTGTGGAGTAGGTGAAACGTTGGCACTCATGAAAAAGCGACCACGGTCTAATACCACACAGGGTGAATATAATAATAATAATAATAATAATAATAATAATAATAATAATAATAATAATAATAATAATAATAATAAATGGAAAGTTTCCGGCGACGAACGATGGGAAAGTGCTAGGATTGAGAAGTAGTAGCCACGGCCATAATTAAGCCACATCCGCAGTATTTTCCTGCAGTAAAAATGGGAAATCATAGAAAACCATCTTCGCGCTGCCGATGGATGGATTCGAACCGATCATCTCCCGAATGCATGCCTACAGCTACGCGACTAACATGGATAATAATAATAATAATAATAATAATAATAATAATGTATGTATGTGTATGTTTAGTCATCAGCCCGAAGGCTGGTTGGATCCTCAACAGCTCCGCCATCAGCTGTCATAGATGACCTAGGCATCACTGGAGAGGCGTACTAGGGATATGAGGAGTGAGGTAGTTTCCCGTTGCTTTCCTCACTGAGCCAGAAGTTGCTATTACATATCAGTCTGCCAAGCCCACTGAAATGCATGCACCAATCGACCCTATGAGCAATAGTTTCACACCATTCATAGCAGGGACTGGCTGCATAAGGAATGGCATTACTAGCATCGCTCATACCTCAGTCACTTTCATATTGTCAAAGCCAAGTGTACGACAGAGACAGATCAATGAAAGTAACAAAATTGCTCTAGCCTATACCAGAAGACATAGTGCACTGTAAACACTAGGTCTTGCCAGCAAAGGCACAATAATAATAATAATAATAATAATAATAATAATAATAATAATAATAATAATAATAATAATAATAATGCTAGTTTTATGTATCATCAACTACTTCAACTGTTTTCGGAGAATCCATGGCGTCAGAAATTGTGTCTCGAGGGAGTTATTTTACTCGACGGTAAATCTACCGATACGAGACTGACGTATTCGGGCACCTCCAAACACCACTTGACTGAGCTGGGATCGAACCCGCTCTCTGGGACGTAGAACGACAGTGCTTTACTGTCTGAGCTACTCAGCCCGGCAACTGACAAAATATTCAAGTTCTAAATAACAACTGTTGGTTCATCATCCACCACTGCGCGAACTTCAAAACGGTAACAGAGTGGATTATCGTTGATTCAAGGGGGGAAAAAAGGGGATTATCTGGCTCTGGATTAAAAGTTTAGCAGAGCCTTTGAACTATCCAGTAAGTTATGACCTAAGTTTTCAGTCACGATCAACATAGTTTGTTACTCTGAATTCCATTCCCAATTTAATTAAACAATGGACCTGTCGAGTCTATTTCTATACGCGAGAAAGTAAGGAAACTTGTAGTTTTAACTGTCGGATGATATCGTATTCATAGCCAAGGGATCTCCAGTTTCAAGAGAATTCGAAACCAAAGGGACGTGACTTTTCATGTCTAAAATCTTACATGCATTGGCCGAGATTTGCACCAATGACCACCTAGCTGAGAAGCCAGCTACAATGTCCCTGTCTGACAAAAAGTAGCCAGTACTGTGTTCCACGCTGTTGTCACTTGCTATGGAAAGGGGGGTGGTAACGTGTGCACATGGTAACGGAGGTGCACATGAGAATACTGTATTATGTCAATGGGCAGTGACCCGAGCATTTAAATCCCCACATGAGCAAAAGTACAGACAATGTTGTAAACTCAGTTAGGTGCATCATAAGAAAGATGTCTGGTTTCATGTAGGTGTTTTATACTGCAGATGTATTTATGAGGCTCAGCTGCTTATGCCCCACAGGCGTGGCCGGATGCTGGTTGCCAAGGTCATACAGCGCGGGCGTGACTTTCGCTGGGCTCGAACCGTGTTAAAGGGAGATCAGCTGGTGTGTTCGAGCAGACTGCAGATCGATACGACAGCGGCAGAGGCAGCCAAGATGAATCTCCTACTCTCAACACGTGTACGCCCGCCCATTCACTTTTAACAAGGGATTTCCCTCTCGCGACTTTTAGTAACTTGGCATTCGGACAAATCGCAGCGGAGCCTCAGATTCCAACTAATAATTTAATGGAACAGTTTACACGGTCTCTTTTTTCTATTATTATAAGTACTGGCAGTGAGGGATTCAGTTAGGTGGAAATGTAGTACGCAGTTTGGCCTATGCTGACGACTTGGTCTTAATGGCAGATTGTGCCGAAAGCCTACAGTCTAATATCGTGGAACTTGAAAATAGGTGCAATGAGTATGGTATGAAAATTAGCCTCTCGAAGACTAAATTGATGTCAGTAGGTAAGAAATTCAACAGAATTGAATGTCAGATTGGTGATACAAAGCTAGATCAGGTCGATAATTTCAAGTATTTAGGTTGTGTGTTCTCCCAGGATGGTAATATAGTAGGTGAGATTGAATCAAGTTGTAGTAAAGCTAATGCAGTAAGCTCGCAGCTGCGATCAACAATATTCTGTAAGAAGGAAGTCAGTTCCCAGGCGAAACTATCTTTACATCGGTCTGTTTTTAGACCAACTTTGCTTTACGGGAGCGAAAGCTGGGTGGACTCAGGATATCTTATTCATAAGTTAGAAGTAACAGACATGAAAGTAGCAAGAATGATTGCTGGTACAAACAGGTGGGAACAATTGCAGGAGGGTACTCGGAATGAGGAGATAAAGGCTAATTTACGAATGAACTCGATGGATGAAGTTGTACGCATAAACCGGCTTCGGTGGTAGGGTCATGTGAGGCGAATGGAGGAGGATAGGTTACCTAGGAGAATAATGGACTCTGCTATGGAGGGTAAGAGGGTAGACCAAGACGACGATGGTTAGACTCGGTTTCTAACGACTTAAAGATAAGAGGTATAGAACTAAATGAGGCCACAACACTAGTTGCAAATCGAGGATTGTGGCGACGTTTAGTAAATTCACAGAGGCTTGCAGACTGAACGCTGAAAGGCATAACAGTCTATAATGCTAATGAATGAATGAATGAATGAATATAAGTACTGCATCGGAAGTAGCAATAAAGAGATCACGCACAAATATTTCTTAAGGTTATTTTACAGCAGGTGTATCACACACAGTTTGACAGCACGATAAAAATAAATCTTTGTCACAAGACCAGAAAGTACTAAAATACAAAAATACAGATTATTCTTAAAATAGAATCATTTTTACACCTGGAGACGATTTTTTCCCCCTGAAAATGGCCGTCACCTAATGCAAATGAGTATGAAAGACAATCCTGACGACCGGATGATTGATTTGGATAAGACTATATTACACCAAAACATTCATCAAAGGAGGCCACAAGTTGCGAACAGAAATGCCCTGTGCCTTAAAGGCATCGCGAAGTCTCACATGTCTTTCGTGACTAAGAAAGTTGCACCATACAGCATTCTCATCAGACATGAAAATGTGAACGCCCTTGGAACTCGACCCAAAATCTCTTCTCTCTGGCCAGGTGTGCGAATTGATTCTACTACGATATACAGATGTCCGGATATAATTTACAGTAAAGTATCGTTTGAGATTCCATAAGTCACAACCCATAGCCGTCTTTGTTTAAATCTTCTACAAACTATTGCTATACCGTTAATTCACCAGCACTGACTCTAAACACACTTCACTCATTTTTATGGTGTTATCTTTCTTCTGTTTATTGATGCAGGAAATACAGTGTAAGTTTCGTTCTCCACAGATTCCAAATTCAATAAAAGAAAGCTCATTTAACTAATGAAGAACTAGCTTTATTTAGAAGCGCAGTCAAATGTCACCCTCCTAGTAGTAACAACACATGAGACGTTTTCAGGCAATTAGACTGCATACGGAATGCTCAATAGACACCTGCCAAAATACTCCGAATAACTGGATACTATCAACGAGAGATATGGCAAGGCTGAACTTTAGAGGAAAAAGTAATATTTCGCACATTAAGTAAAACTGACACACATGAAAAATGAAGAAGTAGAGAATAAATCTCAAACCACTTTCTGCTTTAGAAATGTCCATTCCAATAGAAATGTGTGGTCTGAACGACACACCAAACCTCTCAATGTGGCACGTACTGATCTCTCTACTGAGATCTCCATCATAACTACACGACAGTCCTATGCTGTTATGAAAAATATTAATTCTGACGAAGAGATGCTAAAATCAGAATGCGCGTGAGCAGCTTCACATTTCACAATATTCAGGTTAATTCAAAACATGTGTTATAAGCCGTTTACTGTTCTAAATATTATAGCACAGGACTACAAAGTACCCAAAATGATCCCAGAGCAAAGATAATGTTCCAGTTTCAAATATGCCCTCCCTCCCAACAGACAAGACCAGACTACTCCAAAATGTATTTAAATTAAGAGTGTTTTAAAGATTTCTCTAAATAGGAAATGTATAAATTGTTGACAATGTCACGTTTTAGTGACCTTTTGCACAACCATTTCAATCTGTAATTGTATACTTAAAAAAAGGCAAAAAATTCATGGGAAATACTGATATAATACGAGATTGCTTCCCTACAGGAACTTCCAAAATTCGAAGTATATAATTTCTTTGTAAACCTCAGAGGCTCAGGAGGCAACGCGCCGGCCTATCACCACTGGGTTCCGTGGTTCAAATCCCGGTCACTCCATGTAAGATTTGTGCTGGACGAAGCGGAGGCGGGGCAAGATTTTTTCTCCGGTTAGTCCGGTTTACCCTTTCATCTTTCATTCCAGCAACGCTCTCCAAAATCATTTCACTTCATCTGTCAGTCATTAATCATTGCCCCAGAGGAGTACAACAGGCTTCGGCAACCGGCACAGTTCCTATCCTCGCCGCTAGATGAGAGCTTCGTTCATTACATTCCATTCATTCCATGACTGGAAAACAAGCTGTGGATTATGATTCATAATTTCTTTACCATGTGATATTTTAAGACTGATATAGAGTTCCCTTCCACCCTCTGTATCATCCTCTATTATACACACAATCATTGGCCATATGTGTGATATGACTAAAAGTATATAACAATCGACATTGCACCTACAAAAATTGTTATGTGAAATATATCAGCTTAGAACTCTAAACGGTCAGGTGCTGTCACCTAAGATCAATAACGTGCGATTTTATAACATAATTCTCGTTCTGAATGACAATGTGCTGCGGGTCAGTATTTGTTCGACAACGTCATCACTCATTGCACAGGTATTTCCATGCGCTACACACCATCAATCAACTACTGAACATTTTTGGGGGATATCATCCCGAACGCCCGCTGACGGTACGTGCAATATGTTAAAGCGTTTTCTACCAAACAGAGCAATGATAAGCTGCTCGATACAGAGTGTTTTTTACTTTTAGCGATACACTAAACTACGTTCCTGTATTCTATGCAATCAGTAATATTTCCTCCAGACAAAAGGATAATTACAATAAAATGAGTTTTGTAATTTTGCATCCAACAGGGCATTCGAATCTCATGACGAAGATGGTGTCTAACGTCACTAGATAAAATCACTCGAATTTGAGTACCCTTAAAACGCCAATCTATTTAAACGAGATGTAACTGAATAACCTTGGTCATAAGAAGCGAGTATCGCAACAACTGCCTCACACAGCCGTTGCAGGCAAAAGAAAAACGAAATGCATTGCGTGAATATAATTCTTCTATTATTAGAAATAGAATCATTTATTTTTACTTACAAACAATAATTATTCAACAAAAAACTTCGAAGAAATATGTTTTACTTTTATTAAAACGAAGTACGAGTGTTGGCAGCAATAAATTAATACCACCAGTTGAAAACTTGAAAATCGAACAAGACTTCCCGATTGATGCAGATGTCTGAAGCTATAAGGCCAATCAAGAACGCCAGTATATTAAAATGAAGATATCGAAAAGCAATGCGTAATTTGAGCAACCATCCCTAATAAATGTTATCTTGCTATACCCGTATTTTTTCCAGTTATTTGCCATTCATTAGTCCTACTTCACGCAACCTCAGATAGGAATTAATAAAATACTGTTAAGTACTGAAAATCTGACACAGCAACAAGAAAATAAAACTGTGCAGCAAATGGTCTATGCCGACATCAACCCTGTAGTCTCGTGGCTGCCAGAAGTTTTAAACGTAAAGCAGTTCTGGCAAATTCGAATCTCATGACGATGATGATAAGAAGAGGCATGGTTATTTTTGCATTAATCTTTGTTCGGTTTCGCGAGAAGGAAAAAAATTTTCGCGTTATTTCGCAAAATAGGACTGACCCCCATCGCTTTAATTTCGCTTTAATCCTTTCCTAAAGTATTCATAAAAAGTTTTAATTCGTGAGATTTGTGAATTATTTATGTGAAAGGTACATAAATATAGACAAGCAATATTGATAATCATTCATTATTCCTTATGTAATCTTAATTAGAACTATAATATAGCCCTAATCATGATTACATAACAAATTACCCTTTCACTTTATATGATCATACCATTAAGGGATTTTATAGAATATTAATACGAAGAAATGCTTCTGTCGAAACGAGAAATCCTTATTCTGTCTTCTGTTTCCCTTCACACACGTGATATTGGAGTACAATTTCAAGATCGTTATTTTCAATGAATTTCGCTGCATTTTCGCACTTATCGCAAAATAAGTCAATTTCGCTTTAAACTGACCTTGTCGTCTTAATTCGCTGTAATTCGCGAAACCAAAATCACTAATTTCTTAACCAGAACCATGTGATTCGCTAAGATATTTCAAAATCGCTTCAAAATATTTTTCGTCACGTTTATCGTTAATGCGAAAAAGTCATGCCTCTCATGATAAGTCTTTAACGTCACCTTAACTGCCAATGCTAGAATAAGGAATTACAGATCTGAGAAAGAAAAATCGAGATGAATACGTGTCACGAAGGTGTTAGTCCGAACAGATAATATCTTTAAAAATTCACAGATTGCTCTGAAGAATTGGGACGCCTGCAGACAATAAATCCATGGTCTTTTTATTGCCAAAGATGGGCGTAATTACTGGCCCGCAGCTCCTTCATTCTATGACAAAGGACAATTCAGTTCGATAATGCATATGTTGCAGGTGAGTAATCGAATGTATCACTTTAATTATACCGTGTGACAAAAGTCGATTCAGCTTGGCAAGTTGTGCAGCGGGCTAGTATTTGGGTGAATAGCAGGCGGTTTAGATCACTAGTTTCCACCTATAATTAACACGAGGTACCAGAACTATCATACGCAGAAAATATATACAATTTGCAATTGTATTGGTTCTTCGTATAGACAACTATGATGCAAAGGGGGAGGGAGGGGGGGGGAGGGGGGAAGTCTCCTGGCGCGTGTTTCCCAGAATACAACACAGAACGCAAGACCATTTCTTCGCGCAACTCCCCACCCTCTCTCCACAGTGCACATCGTTTAAAAATAAGTTTGCAAGTACTGAGCTTAAGCATTGTAACGCTCACAGCGGAACGACAGAATGATAGCGTCATTCGCAGCAACGACAGAGAGAAGGCAGTACTTGAGAGCATTCAGATACGAATGAAGCGTTAGAAACTGCTTTTCTGATTTTTATCTCTTATTTAGGTTTTGCGTTTTAGTTTGAGAAAATGTCACGGCAAATAATTAACATAGTCATTCTGATTACATTTCAGACCTGCCGGGTTGAGTCGTTCAGATGGCAGAGCTCTGGCTTACCCAGTCCAAAATAGCGGGTTCGATCTCAACTCAATCCAGTAGTATTTACAGGTGTTCAAATACACTAGATTCGTGCCGGAAGTTTATCGGGATATAAATGAACTCCTGAGGGACAAACTTCCGCCACCTCTAAGAGTCTCCCAATACCGCATATAGTGGAATATAAAAGCAGTACCTTTATTATCTTTAGTTAATGGGACGTTAAATCAAAGAAAACATGTATTATTATTATTATTATTATTATTATTATTATTATTATTATTATTATTATTATTACGAATGTCCGCTGTACTAGAATTTTCATGTGAACGATTTTGCTTAAAAGCAATATCCAGAATTAATTTTTCATGCAATATAACGCAGTGTTCAATGCCTGTGTCATCCATTCCTCTTTCCTTTCCTGGCTTGTCAACTTAATGTATTCTTGTTTCAACTCAACGATATTAGATTTGCGAAGTGTGAGGAATCTTTCATCTCCGACTTTTATGGTCCTCTCTTCCTTGCCATTTGAGTGCAGGGCAATGATTTAAAAGGAGTTCTTTTAAGTGCTCATTTAACAAGCAGAAGAGTTGAAAGATACAACCTCCATAAACTGACATGTTAACTGACGTACCAGAGAGAGAACTTGGGTAGTGGTGACGGTGGTAGGTGGAAGTGGGGAGAGGGCAGGGAAGAGAGCTAAAGTGATTTTCAATGTGAATTCAAAACGTGGTGTTCTCTCCTCCCTACGTCTCAAGGACGAGTGTGGACATGTCTATGAAACCTAGCACTGTAATAACATTATTGGAGTGCATGACAGTAACGTAGAATAATAGGTAATCCAAATTGTTTCAGTTTTTTATATCTACTTTTTTTTTACAATTTGTTTTACGTCGCACCAACATAGATAGGTCTTATAGCGACGATGGGACAGGAAAGGCCTAGGAGTGAGAAGGAATCAGCCGTGGCCTTAATGGAGATACAGCCCCAGCATTTGCCTCGTGTAAAAATGGGAAACCACGGAAAACTGTCTTCAGGGCTGCCGACAATGGGGTTCGAACCCACTATCTCCCGGATGCAAGCTCACAGCTGCGCGCCCCTAACCGCACAGCCAACTCGCCCGGTTGTGTATAAGTAAGTTCACGTGTTAGTAAAGGAGTGTAAGTGCTGGATTTTATTCAGTGTATGCTCTGTTAACATTGTAAATGGAATCGTTTCAATGCCGAAAGGCAACAAGTTAAAATACTACTACTACTACTACTACTACTACTACTACTACTACTACTATGAAATAGGTGACACGCTGTCCTTGAAATGAAGCAATATTAACAAGTAATCCAATGGGTGGAAATATTACGTTGCGAATGATAGATCAGAAAATAATTTAAAGTATTATATAAATCTATACTTCAAAAGCAACTCATCTCCGTTACAGCAGTGGCGACCAAGTGAGGAGTAAAATATATGATCGTCCACTATGCGTTAACTCGGCGCTAATAAAGAGCTGATTTTTTAAACTGAATGTATCTCCTCATACGTTATTTTATTGATGGTCCATTTTATTGTGATGTTTAATCATAACATCATTTTCTATGAGTAGGACATATGAATTCTCCTAATCTCGAAATATCTTCTTCCTGGCCTTTTCGTAACTTATCGGGGTGGGCACTACGTGTATATTTGTACCAGTTTTGTCCGGCTCCATGGCTAAATGGTTGGCGTGCTGGCCTTTGGACACAGGGGTCCCGGGTTAGATTCCCGGCAGGGTCGGGAATTTTAACCATCATTGGTTAATTTCGCTGGCACGGGGCCTGGGTGTATTTGTTGTCTTCATAATCATTTCATCCTCATTACGAAGCGCAGGTCGCCCACGGGAGTCAAATCAAAAGACCTGCATCTAGCGAGCCGAACATGTCCTCGGACACTCCCGGCACTAAAAGCCATACACCATTTCACTTTTTGTACCAGTTTTAAGGTCGTTTGCCCTTCCTACCACCACTCTTATGTGGAGGGATGTATTCACTATTGCGTGTTTCTGTGGTAGTAGGAAGTGTGCTGTTTTATCCTTTGATGAAGAGAAATGTTTAAGACGGACACGAACACCCAGTCCCCAAGCCATAACAATTAACCATACACAGTAAAATCCCCGGCCCGGTCGGGAATCGAACCCAGGGTCCTTTGTATCGAAGGACGGTGCGCTAATCATTTAGTCAAAGAATCGGACAATAGGCAGTCTTTAAATATAAGGAAGAAAACGTGCAAGATACACAAGCAACAGCTTTTCGAGTTTACTTTTTAAAATATTTATAGTTTATATTACTGACGCTAAACTTTAGAAAATTATTGCCTATTCGAGAGCATTTCTAAACAGGTATTAACTTTGTATTGTAGATTAATCTAGCAAAAGCTCGACAAAATTTGTGCCCACCATGTTACAGAATTCTCTTGTAAGTGGAACAGAGTGATTACAGTTCCTATATTCTTTTTCTACACGGATTAAACCAGTTGTACATTCCCGTAGTAAGCTGATTGAGTTCCACGGCCATGTGTCTTTCTAGAAAGAGGATGTTTCGTACCTACTGTATATTTCTTAACTTCTGAATCTGCGTCTTACCGGTTAACTAAGCCACATCCTTACCATCTCGGCTTGGCAGCCAATAGCAAAAAGAAAAAGAAAAATGTGTGAAGTGAGGAGCGACAATCAAGAGTAGAGTGCACATCAAAGCGAGTCCTGAGTAGGTTCACCACAGCGTACTTAGCTCTAGGTTCACATGCGAGATGTCACAAGTTCAAATCTGCTCTGTATATTTCTTTTGGTGGTATTCCTTGGCAGGGATAAAGAGCAAACCAGTGAGATGGCGTCCATTTAAGTTTGACCCTTTACGTCTAAGTAACACAACCCAACTACTGGATGTACGGTGATGAGCAGGCGAGTCAGGAGAGAGTTGTTACCTGCCTCAGAAGCAGGCCGACGGTAAAGTATTCCACACAGCACGACAAAGCGATGATTCAGGTAGGTTAGCGAAACTAGACACGTTGCTCGTGTCGGATGTCGTCCCCAGTAAAAGACGAACTTTGGTTCGCCGAGGCCTATTCGACGTATTTAAAGGACGACGTTCAATTATAGTAGGCTACACATTTTCCCGTGGAAACCCTAGAATTGTCTTGAGACGCCTAAGTGAGGTAGGTTTGATATCAAAGGTGCTGAAGAGCTTCGTGTGTATAGACACACGTTTGCTGCGAACAGCATGCATGGTGATTAGCCGAATGCTACCTTTTCCAATGTTCGACTACTTTCCTCGGCAAATAATGAGGCGGTACTAGTGTTAAGTAGTCCCAGTACCCAACATAAACGTGAACTTAGTCCAGTGGGATTTACAGGTGTTCAAATACACTAGATTCATGCCGGGAGATTTATCGGAATGTACATTAACTCCTGTGCGACAAACTTCCAACTCTTTCGCGGGAAAGTAACGTTGCACAGAATTTAATACGCACCAAGCAGACGTACACTCACTGACAGACAATATTCGGACAGGCTGGACGACATCTTTGTTTCTCCCCTGTGTGTGCTGTCCTGGTGGTTTTATTCGTTTCCAGAAGAACCAGTCTCTGACACAAAAGTTCCAATAGGTTAAAGAATGATTCACTAGGTAGGACTAAGTCGCGTTTCTCGATTTATTGACTTGTGCGGCAGACATAAGTTCAACTGAAACTCTTTGGGCAGAGATGAAATGAACATCGGAGAATTGGCCTGACCCGCTGCAAGCCACCAAAGCTAACATCATACTGGACACCTGGGATGAAACAGCAAGCGGTGAACACGACGTCTTCACACTTCCCTTGCCTCTAACTTATGCCGGGAGGTTTCTAATCTTTCTGTTCTTCAGTTAAAACAGATCCTTTACAAGGCCACAATGACATGCACAATTAATCCGTAAATAATAAAAAAAGGGAAAATACGCCACTAAAAACAACAGTCAAAGTCAAAATACTAATCACAACATGCTACGTAGGGATCGAACTTCAGACGTCACAATCCTGCATCACACTCCAATCAGAACTAAACCGTGTATGAGCGCTTGGAAGCAAAATGAAATAAGGAAACTTTCGCCTTGAACTAAGTTCACGTCTACTACAGGATATATTATGTTGCCTACTCTTCAGGAGCATTCAAACCATGCGTCGAAGAGTGTAGGCCTACGCTTAATAGCCGAATTTTGGTGACGAATAGTAAGCAGTAATCCAATCTGATAGGCCAGCCATAATTTATTCCTCTTCTGCCACTCTTCTCACAATGTTCTACCTACCTTCATTAGCTGAACTGAAAGGCTTGTGGACTTGTTTAGTTAAATTATCTCCTACCAAAGTTTCATTTCTGGACTGAGATAGTGATCATTTCCCTATTCCCATACGGAACAATGTAAAAGAGGTTGTGACCTTTTTTGATACGGGGCACATACATGGGACAGACGGACACGAACTGAGTCTTATGACGGATAGAAAGAGGGACAGGGTAGTTTGATCTTTCGGAAAGGTACCACCTTCCATTTCGCAAATGGGAAGCCACGGACTCAACGTACCTCTTAGGTGTGGTAGCCCGGCCTCGTGGCTACTGTGCATACTGAATTAAAAACAGGTGGTATTCCTAACCTCTCTGCTCTAGGTGACAGAAGAAGATCCACGGTTTATGACATTTCAGAAAACTCTAAGCTAGCATTTTGGGCTGTGAAAAACCAGTCATTCAAGCGAAGAAGGTCTTAGTGACAATGCCAGATGAAAATGGGAACAGGCTACTCTGGGCTTCCCCAAATTTACCGTCCTCTTCTTCGCCACGAGTGGAAACTAGGAAATTATGATGTCCTTCAAGCAACAAACGGCATGATTCTATTCCAGTACCTTGGAAGAGCCAGTAAGCCTGACCTAATGACTTTCGCGCCGTAACACGCTGTGCTGAACAAGTTCAGAAAGCTACAGACCAACATTTTAGGACATGGAAAGTTATAGAGATTCTAACAGCAACGAAATTTCTTATAGCTATCTCAAAACGCCAATGAGAAGTTTCTAACTGTCCGAGAAATTCTTGGGTGGACAACAATGGAAATTCTCTCAGCTTATGCCAGAGCACAGTTGAATAATAGTCTGGTACAATATGATTGATACGTGACAAATACATACCTCAATTTGCACAGCAATCTATTCACACGATGCATAAGTATCTGTCCTAATTATTTCATTATCGAAATCACTGAAAGTATTTAGTGTAGGAACTTCATGCAGGGACCGTTACTTAACGCGAACGAGTTGACAACCTGATGTCTTTCGAGATTCAAAGTCGTATCACTCTTTCTCCGAATTCGTGCATTAACTGATTTCACAAGGACAGTGCATCAGGAAGCATATTCCAACTTTCTGATACAGGAAGGGATCATGATCTTTTGGATGTGGAACGATCATGAATGATCCTGTAACAGACAAGTAAAAGAGTTTAAAATACGCCTCCTCGGACTCTAACCATCGTAGTATAATTAATAAACGCAATGAGTAGGGGATTTCTCGTCGTACTTCAAACTCTCTCTCTCAAGAGAAGTTGCACTCGAAAGTTAAATTTATTATTCCATAAATTACAAGGTCGTTTTTCTGCATGAAAAATCATAGTGGAATAGGTTGATACACCGTGGTAATCGAGTTCAAGTAACGAGAACAGTTACAAATCTTACGTACACTTTTCGGCAAAAGAAATACCTCTAAAAACAATTTTAATATTAACAATTAGTATATTCTCTTTAATTTATTATGCGCGTTCAAAACTACGTATTACTTCTTTCCCTTAACATAAAAAACGACAAACAAACCCAGGTTTAGTAGAAAGAGTTAGAACGGCTTGTTTGAAACTAGCATTAACGAAAGGATCTCGTAGCCTGTGGAACAGTTCTTGGAAATAGCATTATAAATCAGCATGCACAGCATACATTTATGAAAACATTGTTAACTAAATAAGAAAACAATGTGTAACTTACGGATAAGCGACTTTATTCATTTAATGGACAGCTTGATTCAGTACTCACCTAAAAAAAAGGATAGAAGGAACATTAAAACACTGTTAACTCCTTACAACTTACAGTATACAAAAATTATACATTTCATATCAATCAAACTTAAATCGATGCAAAATAATTCTTTTCTGGATTAAGCCCTCTCCGAATGCTAAAAATGCAGGAAAGCCAGTTGATAAATTTATGACAAACTGTGTTACTTGGAGATGGCACGCGCAAGACAAAAACATGATGACACTTGTCAACCTGTCTCCAGTAGTCTTAATGCTTTAAAAAAAAAATAATTACCCATTGACGCATAGAGAAGATAATTACAAGCGTTATGTTGGGTAGTCTATGAGTTAGTATAGAAGCCTCACACTCGGCTGTTTCGGGTTTGATTCCGGCTGTATCATAAATTTAAAAAAAATTACCGGGCGAGTTGACCGTGCAGTTAGGGGGGGCGCAGCTGTGAGCTTGCATCCGGAATATAGTGGGTTCGAGCGCCAATGTCGGCAGCCCTGAAGGTGGTTTTCCGTTGTTTCCCATTTTCACAACAGGCTGTACCTTAATTAAGGCCACGACCACTTCCTTCCCACTCCTTCACCTTTCCTACCCCATCGTGACCATAAGACCTATTTGTGTCGAAGCTACGTAAAAAAAAGTGAATTAAAATAATTCAGAAGGACTGTTACAGGGTGCACTCTCAGCGTTTGCTGAAGTAAGTAGGCCTACTATAGAAATTCAGGAAAAATACGAAGTGAAAGAAAAATAAGTCGAGAAGATCTGTCGATGTACAGAAACCGGGAAGTAAAGCCACTATACGTCACCTGGAAATAATATTTAGTGTGTCTATCAACAATATATGCCTTTGCTGGCGAGATGCAGTGTTTACAGTGCACTATATCTTCTGGTATGGGCTAGAATAAATTTGTTACTTTCATTGACCTGTTTCAGTCTCATCCTTGGCTTTGACAATATGAAAGTGACTGAGGTATGAGTGATGCTAGTAATACCATTCCTTATGCAGCTAGTCCCTGTTATGAAAGGTGTGAAAATATCACTCATAGGGTCGGTTGGTGCATGCATTTCAGTGGGCTTGGCAGACTGATATATAACAGCAGCGGCTGGCTCGGTGAGGAAAGCAACGGGAAACTACCTCACTCCTCATTTCCCTAGTACGCCTCTTCAGTGACGCCTAGGCTATTTATGACAGCTGTTGGCGGAGTTGCAGAGGATCAAACCAGCCTTCGGGCTGAATACTCAACAACACATCAACAATATAGACATTTCTGATAACAGAAAGAAAGTAAGTAATCATGATTTTTCAAAGACATGACTCCTATAGCCCCATTAATCTGACAGCTATGTAAACAAAAGCAACACCTATTTCAGGATATTTAAGTGAATAGAGGCAGAAAATATCGTGGATTAACAACTGATAACATTATTTTGGAAAATAATCTCCTGTGAGAGGCAGATGGCACTCTTTGAGGATATTAGCGAATTACAAAACAAAGAATGGGGTTCAAATTGACATTAGTGTAACTGATTTCACTAAAGTTTTTTATTGAAAATAACAACGGAAACAAAGACATGAAAAGATGGTTCTGTGGATGCGAGAATTTTGAACAGACCACATGCAGAGTAAAAAGGGAAGTAAATGCTGTGACGAAGTTGCAAGGACCTGTCGATGTTCAGAAACTGGGAAGTAGAGCCATTATACGCTACCTGGAAATGCCGTTTAGTGTATGAGTCAACAATACGGAAATTCCTGATGACAGAAAGAAAGCAAGCAAGCAAGTACTCCTGATTTTTTAAATACTATAGAATACTATAAAAACATAGTCCCATTAATCTGACGTCTATGTAAACAACAGGAACATCATGATCGTTAAGGCGTCTAGTCTGATACCACGGTTATCCGGTTCGAGTCCTGTTGATGGAAAAAATATCACCATCAGAAAGTTGGTCGGAAGGGTAAGAGAGGAGGTGGTTATATAATTTCCAATCACACTAGATAGCGTGTCAAAAGCCTGGATTCAATTCCAAGCATTTCTGCAATGTTTATATGGAGTGAAAGCATATGCCGCTGTTCATTGTGATGCATCCGTCGGATGGCGACGTTAAGCACTGAGCTGACCCCTTGGTGTTATTCGACAGGAGAAGTCTATGTGCCGAGTCTCACTCTTACAGCCAGCACACCCCACACTCAGACGCGCAGGTCTCCCATGAGCATTAATTAGAAAGACCTGCACCGAACCTCTCCGGAGGCTGTACACGAAATCAATCAATCAATCAATCAATCAATCAATCAATCAATCAATCAATCAATCAATCAATCAATCAATCAATCAATCAATCAATCAAATCAGCCGATTTAAACGTACTGCGTACGTGGGCACTCGACAACAAAATGGAAATACATTCACGAAAACACTCTCATAAGAATAGGGAGGGTTTTCAATATTGTCATGAGTCAGATGCTCTTGTGCGGAGTGACTCGTGTAAACATTTAGAAGCCAATGCAAAAATATGAGAAGTCTAAAATGAGACACTCGCGTAGGAAGTGTAATTGCAAAACCGTACAAATCTTTGCATTTCGCGATTATGGAGATGTACAACGAAAGTGCTGAGCTATCTATAGCTCGTGTAGCCAATCCTAGAATATGGAGCGATCATGTAGATCCCATGCCAAACAGGGCTTGTCAATGAACTAAAGATGGTACAACGAAAAGCTGCCAGATTTCTGTTTAATGATTTCAGTCTATGAAGCAGTGTTACAAGAATGTTCGAGGAACTCGGGTGGAGATGCTGCAGGCTAGAAGCAAGAGAGTACGATTATGTGCCATGAACAATATTTTAACGAATAAGTCAGCTTGGAAGTATTGAACAGTCGACAAGAAAAGTCCTATTACATAAGCCGCGTCAATCGTTCACGTAAAGTAACAAGAATCTAGCAGAAAACAAACTAGGGTTAATATTAGTTTGTATATGTGGAATTTGATAATAGGAATGCAGACCTGCAGCACTTTCACAAAACTGCATTACGCTTCAAGAAAAGGGCAGATTAATATTCCGTAAGTGTTGAGTAAATTTCTATGTGATGGCGTAAATAGAACGAAAAACTATTAGTAAATCATCGTACGGTAACGGTCAGTTTACTGTAAATCGCAATGTTAAGCCATTATAAATATTTGAATTATTCTTTGTGATTGCTATGATGGCACTGTGTTACACTACTTGTAATATCTGAAATCGCATTCTGTAAACCTTACGTGAAACTGAGAAGAAATGTCGGTTAAAACTACACTCTAAGCCATCCTGTGGTTTATGCGGAGAGAGCTATAACTTATTCTGAGCACCAACATAAAAAAAAAAAGCACAGCTACGATGACCGAGAATGAGATTTCAACGCGCTCTTGATCTCATACCAGGAAGGTACCGGGTACACCACGACCACTTAATTCGGAGCACAGAATAAATAATTATGAATATACGTCGGTAAAGGCAACATAGCAACACGTTAAGTTGGCGGATTGTTTGACTTCTTCCAATATGAGAGGTTCTGAATCTAGATTGGGAGTGGGGTATTCAGTGGTGAGTTGATCTATGGACGATTCAAAATTTTAAAAATCTCTTGAAGTAATTTGCTAGGAGTTACACTTTCCTTATTTGTATCCCGAGTTCCACCCGGACGTTTGAAGCAAAGACTAGGTGTCTGATAATTTTTCTCTGAATGTTTTATAGAAGTTTTAAGTGTTGTTTTGTGTAAAATCTTGTTCAGTTTCTGCCAGTCTGCAGTGATCATATTTGCGTTTTTCAGACCTAATGACTTTTGAAGTTTATGTCTGGATTTTGGTGAAATCATGGCAAATGTGTTCAGTTTTATAGAAACTCCAACTTTGCCAGGCTCTAATTCTGAATTGTATGGCCTTTGTCGCATATTTCATTCCGCCATCTATGTTTAAGTTTCCTCCGATCTTTTGAGAAGCATTCGAAAACATGTTAGTAGTAGTAGTAGTAGTAGTAGTAGTAGTAGTAGTAATCCACCAATCGGCCTACTAGGAACCACAATAAGTTCAATTATACATTCTGGCGTTTATTCATTTTTTGTTTGATCCTGTAGGCTTTCGTTAGTTCACTGTGTCAAGCATGACGTTCATCCGACCACTTTGCACCAGACGTCCATTTCTCATTTCAGAAAGTCCCAAAATTACCGTGCTTGTTCTGAAAAAGGTCTCGTTTGTGCGCGTCTTACGGTCATAGACCCATTTCTTCGAGGTCTTTCTTGATATGAACATACCAGCTAACTGTTGTTTTTGCTTCTGAGTCAAAATTGTTAAAAACGAATTTTGTCCGCCAAGAGCCGTCCATTCGTCGTAGGTAACCACAGAAGCGAGATCTGCGTTTACGTATTGTGTTCGCGATATTCTCTACCTTAGAATAAATTTCTTGTCTTGATTTTCTTCGGTAGATCCAGTCTTTATAGTTTATGCCAAGTATGCTGTGGAGAAACTTCCTCTCTGTTTGCTCCAACTTTACAACTTAGCCAGCGCACATTGATGAGATGAAGATAAGTTATTCTGACACGCAGACACCGGCTTCACGACAGTGGTGTAATGATGAATTTCGGTATATATAGAAAATCACCTTTTGTTACATATATTCCGGGTGATTTGGGAAACCACCTTCATTTTATTTTATTTTTTCTTATTTTTGGTTTTGCTCTGGCCGCTGCGGCCTATGTATCAATAATTGAATCAATAATAATAATAATAATAATGTTATTTACTTTACGTCCCGCTAACTACTTTTACGGTCTTCGGAGACGCCGAGGTGCTGGAATTTAGTCCCGCAGGAGTTCTTTTACGTGCCAGTAAATCTACCGACACGAGGCTGTCGTATTTGAGCACCTTCAAATACCACCGGACTGAGCCAGGATCGAACCTGCAAGTTGGGGTCAGAAGGCCAGCGCCTTAACCGTCTGAGCCACTCAGCCCGGCTTTGATTGAATCAGCTCAACAAGGGATTTAAACTTATGCACACAGTTTATTGTTCCATATTTGGTGTTTAGCTGGGTCATGTTGTCTCTGATGTTTGGCATTATTTCCTCCAAAATGAATTATTTCTGGTCGCAGGTGTTAGTCTGGGAATGTGAGAAACTAACAAAGAGACTCAATTAGTACGATAATATTCATTATATATTGTTCAATGTTTCAATTTTTTAATGCTCAAAGAGGGGGGAGTTAAACCTGGTACCCGTCCTTACATACGCCACTGCGTCACAATAACAAACTATATGAAAACGTAATTTAAAGAAGTAACATACGGAGTAGGCCTATATTATTGTTAGATGTTGTATCTTTATGTACCGAGCTTGATAGCTGCAGTCGCTCGTGCGGCCAGTATCCAGTATTCGAGAGATAGTAGGTTTGAACCCCACTGTCGGCAGCCCTGAAAATGGTTTTCCGTGGTTTCCCATTTTCACACCAGGCAAATGCTGGGGCTGTACCTTCATTAAGGCCACGGCCGCTTCCTTCCCACTCGTAGCCCTTCCCTGTCCCATCGTCGCCATAAGACCTATCTGTGTCGGTGCGACGTAAAACAACTAGCAAAAAAAAAAAACTATGTAAGAGACTTGGGATCTCCTACTAACAGACTCGTTTATACTTAGAGAATACGAAGTCCATCTTAATAACCGGTGTTATTGTGATGTCTGTACTGATGTGTGATAATGCAAATGGTTGATGCTAGGATTGAGAAGGAAGCGGTCGAGAGCTACATGCTTTGAAAAACGCTTCTAGAAGGGCTGGGAATGGAATATTAATCTACCGTTTTGTGTTTCCTTCCGAGTCGTACTAACGAGGAGTGTGCACCCTGTTTCGTTGTCTCAAAATAATCCTAAATTAGTGACAAGACCGGGAAACGAACTCGGGTCAACTGAGTGAAAACTTCAGCTCTAACTCAATGACTACAATGGTGACCTGCTTATTACGAAGTAATAATAATAATAATAATAATAATAATAATAATAATAATAATAATAATAATAATAATAATAATAATAATTGTTACGGGGTTACCCGTGGAGCAGAAAGAGATTAAAGAAGGTGCCGGGGTGAATGGGTCATAAAGAAGGTGCCGGGGTGAATGGGTCTATCTACAATATCAAAATTGAATTAAAACTTTAAAAGACCGATCTCGATAGCTGCGGTCGCTTAAGTGTGGCCAATATCCAGTATTCGGGAGATAGTGGGTTCGAACCCTACTGTCGGCAGCCCTGAGGATGGTTTTCCGTGGTTTCCCATTTTCACACCAGCCAAATGCTGGGACTATACCTTAATCAAGGCCACGGCCGCTTCCTTCCCAGTCCTAGCCCTTTACTGACCCATCGTCACCATAAGACCTATCTGTGTCGGTGTGACGTAAAGCCAATAGAAAAACTTTAAAAGGCTATATTTCTTTTCCAAAAACAAACTTAACAACATATCAGGTACAAAGCAATCTTGAAACAAGAGTAGGAAAGTCCAAGATTAGTGATTTTTACAAATTCTGGGCTTCAAGCCCCTAGTTTTACAATTTTATAAAAGGAAGAGGTATTATTTAGTGAGGGGCAGAAATCCCCGAATTCAAGAGCACTTGCTCCCTAAATCACAATATCTAGCCTCCCAGAGGCACACTTTACAGTTGCAAAACTTGAAAAAGAGCTAACAGGCTCTCTGGTTTCCAAGCCTACTCAAGGCAACATCATCTTACAATCACTGGCCTCTCAAGGCACAACTTACAATTAGAAAGTGATTTATACAGGGGTATTTAATACCCAACCTGTTTATGAAAAAAGAACAGGTTAAATAACTGACCCAAACATAAAATGAATGGAGGCGTACATTGCGCTCCAAGATAATGAAAACTTAACAACTTACAGGGCTCTAGGCCGATGAAACTGGGGCTATTCCCAAACTACTGAGGTGACTGTCATAGAAATTATTTTAACACATTACAGAAGGAAAAACAGTTACAAAACGTATGAATGGGAGCTCGAGAGGGTACATCACTCTCTATCCCCGATTTACAGTTAAAGATTTTATGAAATTTTTACATTAGCCGGAAGAAAGTTACGCTTTAGAAACGTAGGTTACATGGTTAAAGATTCGGACCTTCCCCTTGGAATAATGTGCGGAGGTAGCAAGAAGAATAAAGTTATGTGGCCATTACCTTGTAGAAGTTCTAGCTGCCGACGAAAGAGGCCGCCCGCCTCCTGCTTAAACACACGTACTCAGAAAGACGACGATCAATTGGTCAAAAAACGTGAAAAGCCGCAGTTTATAAACCCTCAGGGAAGGTTCGAGATCAATGAAGACTAAACCAGCCACACCCTCTCAATTTAATTGGTTAATCTAAAAGTTACACTCAAAATCGAACAAGAAGCCTGTGATAGGTTGAAAATTACAGAAATTGTTGATTGGCCAGATTCAACACTGGCCGAAAGAAAGAAGGAGGGTTGCCAACCCAAAAATAAATGAACATAGATCAGTTATGGAAAACCTAGGAATACAAAACTTTTTTAAGTTATAAGTTATGCACCAGGGTGCATGATCATAGTTTTTTGGTAGTGTCATCTGTGGAAAAATGTCCAAACTTCTTGATGAATGGCAAACAAAACAAGGAGAAATTCAGTTAGTTTAGGAAACTTCACAATAACAAAATTATTTAATATTTCGGTGGAGACATCTTCTGATTAAAGTTCTAAGTTCCTGTTGTAGTAGTTTCCACTTTTGTTCGATATATGAGGTCATTAAGGCGCTTATTTTGAATGTGCAGCGTTGAGGTGTACCTCCCGGTACAATAATGATAATAATAATAATAATAATAATAATAATAATAATAATAATAATAATAATAATAGTAATAATAATAATAATTAACTGTCGCTAATTACTTTTAAATTCTGACAGAGTGATTGCCATCGAGTAAGTAATGCGATCGAATTTAGAAGCGAAAATTTGAAATAGTATGAAATTTACAAGATCCAAAAAACACAACAAAATCTCAGATTGAACTTAAGGAGGGAAAAATGTACACTCTGAACAGCCAGTATTTTTAATAGGTCAGAAATGCCAGGCATGAACGAACTATAAAAAGACGCTGTGTCTCTGCTGAGAGGTCATGACAAGGAGCAGCAATATACTGTACAGTTTCAATCGCGGCTGCTAGGTTGAGGGGAACGCCAGTATAGTGCCGTCTGGACCAGTTGGCTGCTCCCTTCCCCCCCCAAAACCCTCCCTCCGTCACACTCACTCACTCTATCTCTCTCACACAGCAAGGCCGGCTTATGGCGCGCTGTCTGCAGACTGGCTGGCGTCAGGTGCCTTTGACACGGCAAGCTAAGCTAGCAGGCTCATGCAGGCAGGCACGGGGGCAGGTGCTCCAACAGATGTGAACAGCATAGGGGGCATTGACCTTGCAATCACAAGATTACCAACGATACCTTTCACCAAGGGTGCATTCGATTCCTCTGCCCAGATAGGCGGACAAAAACAATCTGCGGGTTACTTAAAACTTACATGTTTCTTCAAATGAACTAGTGGTGGGGTGATTTTTCTTTTAGGAGGAAGTACAATTAGGCAAACATCCTTAAAATGAACTGATACCTGTCACTGTATCAGGATACTTTTCGTAAAGTAATTCCTGCTAAGTAGTTACTGGTAAATACAAAATTCTGATGGCGATGTTCTGAAGATCAGTGCAAGAATGTGCACTAATACCTTCCAATGAAATGAAAAGACGCAGCTTTGATGCTGTAGAATACTGTATATGCATTGTGATTCTCCATACCATAACACTCCGTATACGGGTAGTGCCAATTTATGACAACAATTATAATTGTTGCAAGCAGCTTCTACTTTAAGGATTACAGTCGTTCCTTAAAATGACGAATCTAAACAATAACTGTCGAAGAAAATTCTAACAGTCAGAAGTGGTTTGTGTGAAGAAGAGTGACGCTCACATTATAAGCACTAGTCTAAATTCGTGCATGAACTTAGTTTGTTTACAGTTCCGGACACACTAAAAAGAGATGAAGTCTACCGAGTAACTTGTGCAACAGTAATATCAGTATTAGCAAGTATATCAGTAATTAATTTGAGATAAAATTCAAGAGGGAGAATGGTCGGATGGGTAGCTCAAGACAGTAGAGCGTTGGCCTTCTATATTATTATTATTATTATTATTATTATTATTATTATTATTATTATTATTATTAAATGAAATGTCCGTAGCCAGTAAGTATGTTAAGGGTTATGACACCACTCTGAAACACCGACATGGAGATAAAGCGGAAATCCATATGAAAAGACTTCTAGGTTGGCCCACAACTCCTTTCTCTTCTCAGTTATGTTTTACAAACCGAGTTCAACTAGTTCTAGACCTTTCCAAGTCCGTGGCAGCCCTGAAAATCAAACCCAGGCCAATTGCGCGACGACGATGAGTCAGCCTTTTGACCCACATAATAAACTATTTCAAGGAGATTGGCAATAAGTTTTCCCTTTGCGTCAGGCTTCGTCCACTCAGTCCATGAGATGTACTGTCAGATTCAAAAGTATGGATACTACAGTTGAAACGTCGGTATATTAATAATTAAAAAAAAAAAAAAAAAAAGAGCGCGTGGACGAATATCAAACCTGATGGCGCCAAATGATAGCTGCATTCTTTCTGATTTAAGGTTTTGGTAAGGCTGCATCTCTTACCCTCCTTGGCTGAATCTATCATTCTCCAAGCTTCACGAATCGAATACTTAGATTGATGCTTTTACGGCCCCTAATTGTAGATATAATAATCTTTTGGGACTTCGCCGTAACAGAAAACAAGGTGAAATTCTTTACGTTTCACAGAGAATTTAGCTTCGCGTCTTCAGAAGAAAATTTCATCTGTTCACAAGCAAGACTTCTCTAATAAAATGGATCGAGTTCATTCCTAAAAGCCTTTACTCCTCACTGTGAACGCTCTCCTGTAATTCTACCTCGCTACTTTCATCCATATTACTTCCAGCTTGCGAATATGTCTGTTTTACGTCGCACCAACACAGATAGGTTTCATGGCGACAATGGGACAGGAAAGGGCTACGCGTGGGAAGGAAGCAGCCGCGGCCATAATTAAGGTACAGCCCCCAGCATTTGCATGGTGTGAAAATGGGGAACCACGGCGAAACATCTTTAGGGCTGCCGATAGTGGGGTTCGAACCCACTATCTCTCAAATGCAAGCTCACAGCTGCGCGACACTAACCGCACGGCCAACTTACTCGGTGCCGCTTACGAATAAAACAGCCGGCTATCTACCTAGAACTAACACGGTATTCCTTTCTGTTGCTGAAACGTAGGGCCATGTGCCTTCCTGGAAGTGTTGTCCACCGCCTTAGAGATGAACTGACAACTAACACTTTACTGGTTGGCCTAGGCGACCGCTTGAAACAATACAGACTACTATAATTTGAACAACCAATATTTATACTACACTTGCTCAAAAAAAAAAAAGTAGTCGCTTCCTTGTTTGCTCATAATTCCGTTAATATATTACATATTGAAATGAAAACTTCTTCTTCTTCCTCTTTTCCCACAATGGTGGGGTCGCGGGTGCGAACTGTGTATCAAATGTTATTCTGGCCAGGTTTTACGGCTGGATGCCCTTCCTGACGCCAACTCCAGATGATGGGATGTATTCACTATTGCGTGTTCCTGTGGAGGTCGCCAGTGCGATGTGTTGGTGAATATGAAGAGGAATGTGTTAGAACATGCACAAACACCCAGTCTCCGAACCGTAGGAATTAATCGCATACAATTAAAAGCTCCAGACCAGTCCAGAATCGAACCCAGGGCCTTCTGAACCGAAGGTCAGTACGCTGACCACTCAGCCAAGGAGCCGAACATTGAAATGAATACAGTAACAATATTAAATTTGACCGAGCATGTTGGCTACGCGGCTTGCGTTAAGTAGCTGTGAGTTTACAGTCAAGAGATGGTGGTTCGAACCCCAGCGACCGCAGTCCTGATAGTGGTTTTCCGTGGTTTCCCATTTTCACACCAGGCATATGCATGGCCTGCACGTCAATTAAGGCCACGGTCGCTTCCTTCCCAGTCCTATCTCATTGTCACCATAAGACTTGACTACGCCGGTGCGACATAAAACAAACCGGAAGAAGAAGCAGAAGACGAAGTTGTTTGGCAAGATCCTTAGGATACTCAGTATATGGCTCTGTTTATCAAAGTGTCATAAATCAAAAAGGTGACTTGCCCTGGCTTCTTACGTAAGCTTCTTGTGGAAACAGTTTCGTACGATATATTGCCTCCCCTGGCGTGAACTACAGTCTCGCAATGCCTTTTCATGCTTCTGACAACACGCTGCGAACTAACGTGAGGCATATTTCTCTACTCCTCCACAAAGACATTTGAGGAGGCTGCTCTCGTTATGGAACCAACACTTGCTCGATTGGATTCAAGCTTGGGCTTCCAGATAGCTACTCCTGTGCGAATTAACAAACGACAATGATATCATGTCGTGCATGAAAAGCGCATTAATTCCAATTTCTCCCATTTGCAAATTAACATGACGCACTACTTTATCTCCTAACCGAAGACACACCACTTCCATCATTAGGATGAGCTATCCAAGCCATTTACACAAAATTAATGTTATTGAATCGCCCAGATCCCGGTGAGGTTGCAGGTCTGAATCACCCAATATTGGCTTCTAGAAAATACTCAGCCGGGCTGAGTGGCTCAGACGGTTGAGGCGCTGGCCCTCCGACCCCAACTTGCTTGGCAGGTTCGATCCTGGCTCAGTCCGGTGGTATTTGAAGGTACTCAAATATGTCAGCCTCGTGTCGGTAGATTTACTGGCACGTAAAAGAACTCCTGCGGGACTAAATTCCGGCACCTCGGCGTCTCCGAAAACCCTAAAAGTAGTTAGTGGGACGTAAAGCAAATAACATTATTATTATTATTATTATTATTATTATTATTATTATTATTATTATTATTATTAGAAAATACTCACAACAGCAAGAAAATTTGTACCACGCGCTCACAGAATTCCACGTACCCTTACCAACTTCAGTTCCCTGCCTTTTAAATTCTGACCCCAAAATATAATACCGTCAAACAGTTCAGTTTCTAATCGAGGATAACCTCAACTTCTGAACAGTTCAGCCTGTTAGTTTTGTCAAAACCATCAATCATTACCATCTGATCTCCCTTTACCGTGGCCTACCGTCCAGTAGACGAACTCGCCATGAAAGGCCCCATAGCGCGAAGTGTTAGAATTCCATCTTCTCCTTCGGACCGATGCCAACTGGAAGAGCGCGCGGGGGAGGGGGAGAGAGACTAAGATCTCACCAATATACTATCCAGCAGTTAAGGATCCATTCCGAACAATGATGAGATCAGTATTGTGTCAAGATTTACACCTCCCCAAACCATTACAGTTCTACCTCCAAAAACAACTGTGGATCTTTGAATGGAATCAATCTCCAGGTCTTCTCCAAGCACGCAGACGACTATATCAACTACATAAACAGGACCGAAAATTATCAATAAACAGTACAGTGATCCAGTGTCTTAGATGCCAATTAATATGGCATCTTGCGAATTGCAGTCTGATTCGACGATGTCTTCTTTCCAGTACAGTAGCCTTAGTTGGTCATCGGGACCTTAAACCTGCCTCTCTAAGTCTATTATTTTTCTGATGGTTTGATCACTGATTCGAACTCTGGAAGCCTGCCGTAGGTGCGTCTGTAGTGCTCGTTCAGTCATTTGGCGGTTTCACAAAGCTTGCAGCCGCACAAAACGGTCCTGGCTGGGATTACTTTCCTCTGCGGCCTGTGTTAAGGCGCCTAGAAACACTTCCAGTCACCTGGATACGTTTCCAAAGATGCCAGATAGTACCATGGTCAACCATTATCATTCTAGCCACTTACTTCTGAGAATAACTTTCTTGAATCAATGTGACGACACGAATGGCCTCATTTGACGAGAGCTGTTTCCTTCTTTCCCTGCTACGATCTTGACGATTTGTCATGACTCATAAACAAAGCCATGCACTCAGGCCGATCTTCGCACACACTTTGATATGTGTTACTTGAAACTTCCAATTGGTACTGTACCAGGGGTACACCTTCTCCGGCGATTTAAGTTGTGCGCATTCTCCATTACGGTCATCTCTGACAGTGATTAAGAAGTCTTAAGACTTTGTCAAACTTGTCTCTCCGATGGTTAGATGGCTCTGGCATCCATTTTCTAGCGATCTCTGGATGGCTAAGCCCCCAGTTAATACACGAAGACATTTAATATATATATTTTATTTTTTTTTTTGCTAGGGGCTTTACGTCGCACCGACACAGATAGGTCTTGTGGCGACGATGGGATAGGAAAGGCCTAGGAGTTGGAAGGAAGCGGCCGTGGCCTTAATTAAGGTACAGCCCCAGCATTTGCCTGGTGTGAAAATGGGAAACCACGGAAAACCATTTTCAGGGCTGCCGATAGTGGGATTCGAACCTACTATCTCCCGGATGCAAGCTCACAGCCGCGCGCCTCTACGCGCACGGCCAACTCGCCCGGTGACATTTAATTTGTTATAGTTGGTAAATCTATTAACTTGTTATTGTTTTCTTTAATGTACCTAAGTTGTCAACTCTACCCCGTATTCCTCCTCTAATGCAAACTGCCTATCACATGTCAGTAAGGAAATTCTCTAACCAATCAGGTATTACGATCGCCGAATCTACTCTACATATTCCAACCTTGTTTACTGCTGCTCGCTTCTACTTCCTTCTCGCCGCACCATCCACCTCGCTCACCTGTCGTCTACTTGACTGATTACGTCATCTTCGCTGCACTTCACTGTGCCTGTGCGCTGTGTAACCACGTGACATTATGTTTCTAGAACTCACTGGCTTGTAGCCTGTGTTCTTTTTCTGGAATCTTCCTTTCTACTATATATTGCTCTCTCCGCCTTTACACCGTTGAGTCGGGCTTCGTGGCGGAGTGATAGACCACACACTAATACAGTGCTTATTGTAATCATGTCAAATTCATCTGGACTCTATCTACAGCGACTTGGTGAGCAAGACTTATAATATTTATCTGCATTTGGACTCTAAACTTTCATTCGGGCTATTGCCTGCTGTAATATTTTGTTCTGTCGAGTGGTTATGCTTTCCTTTAAAAACTCGTAACTGAGACTGTTTCTATTCACCCACTGCGCTACGGACGATTGTAAATTATTTTCAGATGTCATCCTAGATCAGGGCCATCCAGCCATTGCGCTCCGAGAGCGCGCCCGCGCTCGGGGAGCACTGGGCAGTCAGACTAGCGCTCCTTCCCCTACCACCACTACAGTGTGGCAGCGAGGATACCTGAGACAGACGATGTTCGGACCGCGCTGACCAGATACGTACGTACAGTCGTGCGTCCAACGGCTTTTGTGGGTTTGTTGACATCATATTGATATGGGTTGTTTAACATAACAAATATACCGCATATACAAATCGAAAGGTACTCCGATGTATGGAATATGCAGGAAACGAAATCAAGTGTTAAGTAAAGACTACAGTAATGTGATTTATTCAAAACTGAAATTTGAACATATCTGAGAGGAAAATTCAACAAAATTTTACCAATATGAACAGATAGTACAGACCTTGAGTGACTTTGGGTCAGCCGTTTTTACGAGCTTTTACTTGTGGAGCAAACAATCTTTTCCAAATTGAGTAGGCCTACAATATTTCTGGACACAGCTATTCTTAAACATTTGCGCAAGTTTCTATCGCTCATCGTTGCACGATGTTTACTTTTGGTAAGATTAAGAACTGAAAAGAAACGCTCACAAATGTACGTTGAGCCGAATATTGACAGAACTTTACACCCATGTTTATACAAAAGGGGGTATTCTTCTTGCGGAAAGCCGCTGCAAAATTCTTCTAAACTTCGTGACATTACAAAGCGGTCTTTAAGACTAACATTGCACTGTAGTTTAAGCAACTCTAATTGAAATAGCTGTGGAGCACTGTCTGCACTAAGAGAAAATGGTCGAACAAATACATCTAACACCGCTTGGAGTTCTGTATTCTCTTTTCAAACTCTTTTTGTAATTGGCGAATTACCTGCAAATACTCATCAAAGTCGACACCGTATTTCACTGTTTCAAGCAATGGAAAATGTCCTGTGTTCCTTGCACGCAACTGGTTTTCCCACAAAATCAATTTTCTTTCGAACGCTTGAATTTTTTCCACCAAATCGGAGATAATGTGCTTGTCGCCCTGAAAGCGAAGTGTTCAAATTATTCAGATGGGCAGTAAAGTCACTTAAGGGGGCCAAGTCCACCACCCAGTTAGGATCACGCAAAAGAAGAACGGGCCACCCTTTCATCTCATAAAAGGTATCTGGTATCTATTGCATTCCGCAAGCAAAAAGCTCGATGAAGTACTTCGCGTGGCTCAGCCATCTTACTTGTGCATGGTACGGGATATCCGGATACTCCGTTTCGATGTCATCCAAGAACTCTGATTTTTTATTTTGTTACTTGCTTTACGTCGCACCGACACAGATAATAATAATAATGTTATTTGTTTTACGTCCCACTAACTACTTTTTAAGGTCTTCGGAGACGCCGAGGTGCCGGAATTTAGTCCCGCAGGAGTTCTTTTACGTGCCAGTAAATCTACCGACACGGGGCTGTCGTATTTGAGCACCTTCAAATACCACCGGACTGAGCCAGGATCGAACCTGCCAAGTTGGGGTTAGAAGGCCAGCGCCTTAACCGTCTGAGCCACCGACACAGATAGGTCTTATGGCGACAATGGAACAAGAAAGGCCCAGGAATGGGATGGAAGCGGCCGTGGCCTTAATTAAGGTATAATTAAGGTACAACCCCAGCATTTGCCTGGTGTGAAAACGGGAAACCACACAAACCATCTTTAGGGCTGCCGACAGTGGGATTCGAACCCATTGTCTCGCGATTGCGAGCTCACAGCTGCGCGCCCCTAACCGCACGGCCAACTCGCCAGTACTCTTTCAATTGACGGTGCGTGAGTTCATAGGAGCGAAAAAATTTACCATTCGCACAACTGTTCCCATTTTGTCTTTAAGTTTGGCGACTTTTGCACAGATTGCCTCCTGGTGTATAAAGCACTGGATCGCCGCCATTAGGGTACTACTGCTCTCAGCCAGGTTTAATTTTTCATAGCTGAGGAACCCCATGCGTAGACCACGTAAAGCAGGAGCTCCATCCGTCGTTACACTCGTCAACCCCTCCCATTTTAATCCCATTGACTCAAAAACACCCTCCACTGCTTGGAAAATATCGAAACCGATAGTGGTGTCTTTGAGAGCTACCAAGTCTAGGAAATCCTCGGTAACCCGAAGATCGTCATCCAGCCCTCAAATGAAAATAACGAGCTGAGCTTTGTCCGCAATGTCGGTTGATTCGTCGAGGACGATGGAAAATGATACAAAATTTGCTGCCTTCTCCATTAATTGCTGTTCCATATCAACGGCCATGTCGTCTATTCTGCGAGCCACAGTTTGTGGAGAAAGAGAGATTTTATCATATTTCTCAACCAGCTCCATAGGACAAATACATGCCGCCGCATCCATTAGGCACTCCTTGATTACATTCCCTTCCGTGAAGGGTTTCCCAACTTTGGCAATTCGCGGCGAACATTTGTAGCTTGTTCGTAAAATGGGTCCACCAACCTCGCTCTCCTCAATCATCTGTCAGACAAAAATACGGCAAGTCACAATTTTAGTATTTTTCAGATAATTCAATCATTTCTTCATTCCCGTTTGTAAACAAGCATTTTAAAAATTTAAACAATAATATTTACAGAACAGTGCTGCTTGAAATTTTCTTTCAATTCTTCCAACTTCGATTGGCGACTGGCGTCTGTCAAATCACCGTAATCATCCCTGTGGTTGGCACTGGAGTGCCGCTCCATATTGTGCACACTAAAAATTTGGCATGCCCTTTATAAGCTGTACAGAAAAATGAAATTTCCCATTCTGCTTTGAAGTCTGCTGCTTCACCACTCCTTTTTTTTTTTTTTTTTTTTTTTTGTATGATGTTCAGCCATGGCAACTGCGAAACTGATTTAGTTATTTAGTTACACGCTGTTAACAAAGCGCATTGTACTAGACTACAGTGACACTACACTATATGTATAGAGTCACTGTAGACTAGACTACGACTGACAGATCGACTGCTCTTTTCGGCGCGGCGGGGAGACCGCTCACTCAGCCAGCCAAGCTTCTCCCACCACCACCTTCCCCAAAGCGCTCGGAGCACTGGCTTGGAGCGCAGCCAGAGCGCTAGCGCTCGGGGAGCGCTGTTTGGATGGCCCTGTCCTAGATCTATGCTATTACTAAACTTCAGCAATACCCGGTGAAGAAAATCCTTTCCCCGTCCAAATACTCATCCTACTTCCCTTCCCCCTCCCTTTCATGCTTTTTCTCTTTCAGGGTTCAGTTTCGATGTATTTTGTACACTTCCAATTTATTCAACAGGCTTTCCTTTTATGTACCATTGGATAATTATTTGTAAATGTGGCATTGTGGTTTTGCAGGTTCCCTTGGTGAACAGTAATTTAACTGTTTTTTGTCAATTCTTATAAATGATAAGCCCACTATTGGGCAAATATTTTGATAAACACTATGTAATGTTTTCACCAAGTTGGTTACCAGTAAAAATGAGAGGTAACAAGCAATCTAACTTTTTATTGAGGCTAGCCTTTATCTAATAAGAGCTCAGACTCATTCTCATGCTCTTTGATAAATAGGTTAATAACTGGGAGTTTCCTCCCATTAAGCTCTGTACCTGATTAAGGACTTCTACGCCCGATGTGTTTTCAGAGCTGACAAGCTCAGTGTTATTTGTTAAGGTTGTAAATGAAATTCTGAGCCCCTGTGTTCTCCTGGTTGTAAAATGGTGAAAAATGCCTATTCTGGTTTCAAAAGAGGACATAAATAAAATTTCCATATTTTTGTTAGAGCAACTTCCACTTTAAATTGTGTCCTGTCCAGCCATTCACCCCACGCGCTTCCTTCTGCAGTCCACGATAAATCCCTGTAACAGGTACCAAAAACCCAAAAGCAAAACACTAATTGTGATGCCATCTTTGAAAATGTAAAACAAAAAATAAACGTAATTTAACTATTATTTTCATCCCAACCCAATATGAATAAGTAGATAACATTTTTATATACTCATAGGTAACACTAGTTTATTTTGGGGCCGTATTATTATCCGAAGCTCATGTTTCCACGGTATACATTGCTCTGTGTGTGTGTAAAAAAAAAACTGACGAAATGTATTTTGTATAGAGAATACCAAATAATTTTGACTTCAAAAACTCATTCAACTCCATTAACCCACTGAAGTGTATCATTTCGCTTCAAAAAATACCGTTGAGTACGATTACTTCTTTACATTTTAGTTTGTGAATGTATCAACCAACAACATTAGATTTACATTTGAGGTATGTTGCAGATCCGTCTGTTGGCGATCCTGAGGGAAGAGATATCGTATGGGAAATCCCGATAGCATCTACGTCTTGAACCCCCTTGGTCATATACTTTGGAACCGCCGTAACTGTCCAACGCGTTATCAAGATTTACTGATTTCTTCACTATCAAAGATAAACTGGAAAATAATGATTTTCTCTTCACCTCGATTAATTATTATTATTATTATTAATTATTATTATTATTGCCAAAAATTGTAAAAGGATATAAAAACGGCTTGTATTAACCAGATCTCAATTTTGTAGAGTAATATATACCTTGGAGGAGGCCCGAAAATAAACTAGTGCTACCTGTAAACGTAACGTTAACATAGAAAATCACATCTACAACAAATCAATAGTCACAATACTGCATTTTACATTTATACATTATACATTTATAAGTGAATGAGCGAAGGAGATCATTAAATAACAGCATATGGAAAACAAAACGCAAAACATGACAACGCTGCAAAGGGCAGAACGCTGTTCTTATATTTCAACCAAACGTTTTCTGTATCAGCGAATGTAGACTTACAATAAGTATTTCGTAGTAATGTGAACATGAGATAAAATTATCTCTGCATTTAACAACCTAAGTTCCTCACTTGCCTCCAGGAAAAGAAACAGCGAGAAATACCGTGTTATGCTCAAAGTATTGCGTGGATTACCACTAGATCACTCAGTAATTTTTTTTTTTTTTTTTTTTTGTTAGCTGCTTTACGTCGCACCGATACAGATACGTCTTATGACGACGATGGGATAGGAAAGGCCTAGGAGTTGGAAGGAAGCGACCGTGGCCTTAATTAAGGTACAGCCCCAGCATTTTCCTGGTGTGGAAAATGGGAAACCACGTAAAGCCATCTTCAGGGCTGCCGACAGTGGGATTCGAACCCACTATCTCCCGGATGCAAACTCACAGTCGGCTGTCCCTGACCGCACGGCCAACTCGCCCAGTACTCAGTAAATAGTGGAAATGTCGATTAAGGATCATGGTATCTTAAAAGGACATAAGATAGGTATTTTTAGATTTCCATCCAATGACGTCATCACATGAAGGTTCACATCGATAAACGACATAAAGAGTACGGATTTATTTACATGTTCGTCACAAAGAAGGGAGTTTCTGCCACATAGAAGCTGCAGTTACCCTGTGTCAACATCAAGGAGTCAACTGTTAAGTCAAACTCTATAAAGCACTAATCATTTTTCATTTTTTTAAGGAAGGAAATCTGAAGACTTTGCACAGCCAAGATCGTATTGCAATAACGTGAATTTTGTTGTTGTTGTTGTTGTTGTTATTTGAGTCATCAGTCCAAGACTGGTTTGATGCAACTCTCCATGCTAACCTTTCCATTTCTACGTAACTAGTACATCCTGCATCTGCTCTAATCTTCTTGTCATATTCAAACCTTGGCCTACCTCTACCGTTCTTACCATAAACACATCTCTCAAAAACTAACTGAACAAGTCCTGGGGGTCTTAAAATCTCTTCTCGTCAAATTTAGCCTAATCGATCTCCTTTCACCAATTCAAATCAGTATCTCTTCAATCGTGATTCGATTTACTCATCTCACCCTCTTCTGTAACACCACATTCCGAAAGCTTCTATTATCTAGTTTTCTCATTTGTCAGCACCTGCTTTCTTGGGAAGAAGTATAACAACATTCCGTCTAAAATCGAATGGCACTTCTCTTCTATAATACATCTTACACACTGAATGGAATAACCTCGCCATGCTGGTTTCTCCTAAGGCAGTCGATAATTCTGAGGGTATGCCATCAATTCCAGGTGCCTTGTTTCTATTTAGGACTCTCAAATCTCTGTCAAATTCTGACCTCTCATTTCATCAGCATCAACAGAACCATATACAGTTGTTGGATACGTTCCTGCCATTTTTCTGCCATGTCTTCTTTTCCTAGAAGTGGTTTTCCATCTGAGCTCTTAATATTCATACACCTGGTTTTCCTGTCCGGCTCCATGCCTAAATGATTATCGTGCTGGCCTTTGGTCACAGGGGTCCCTGGTTCGATTCCCGGCAGGGTCGGGAATTTTAACCATCATTGGTTAATTTCGCTGGCACGGGGTCTGGGTGTATGTGTTGTCTTCATCGTCATTTCATCCTCATCACGACGCTCAGGTCGCCTACGGGAGTCAAATCAAAAGACCTGCACCTGGCGAGCCGTACATGTCCTTGGACACTCCCGGTACTAAAACTTATACGCCATTTCATTTCATTTACCTAGTCTTCCTATCTCCACCTTGATTTTCCTGTATGCAGCATCTACCTTTCCTAGGACAGTCCAATCTTCAACTTCCTTGCACTTATCTTTCAGTCATCTTCCCTAGATGTACTGCACTTTCCATCTACTTCATTCTTTAATCGTCTGTATTCTTTTCTGCCCTCCTCATTGTTTGCAATCTTGTACTTTCGCCGTTCGTCACCTCCTCATTTTTTCCATTCTTGTACTTTCGCCGTTCGTCAATCACGTCAAGTATCTCCTGAGATCTCCACGTATTCTCAGTTGATCTATCCTCTTTACTTTCTTCCTAACCTTTCTTCAGCAGACCTATTGGTCTCAATCATTACGACTGCCCATTCTTCTTCTATTGTTTCCTTCTACCTTTTCATTTAGTCCTTGTGCAACATGATTTTTATTACACTAAAATACTCTTACTGTTGTTTGGAATAATGCCACCTGACTTACGAAGATCCAGTGCTCTTGTTCGAGAGTTCAACAAGATCTGCAAGAATACTCTGCTACCTGTTCTAGACGACATACCAACTGTTAGTCTCCAAAGACTGAAATCACGACATCCACCCCTTTGTGACGCTGCTCGAAAGACGTCCACAAACGTCAATGCTTCGGAGGAGTGGAAAGGCCGCTGGAATAACTCTACAGACTTGCCCCTGCATAATATCCTCAAAGGGAAAAAATTGCTAACGGATCCCAACTGCCGCGTGTAACTTGGTCCAGACAGAACAGGATCAGGATAGGTCATGGAAGGTGCAGGGATTCTCTCTACAAGTGGAACTTTGTACCATATCCAGAATGTGATTGTGGAGCACCTCGCCAGACCATTCTCCATTGTACGAGAGTGTCAACTACGGGCTTATCCAGGTAGACTGGAAAACTTCATATCACCAACAGCGGAAGCACTACCGTGGATTCAAAAGTTGGACATTCAGATACGATAACAAACAACACTAATGTCTGAAGGGAATCAATTTTTTGTTATAGTGTATATACTGTATATTATGTATATAATTTCCTTGCTATACGCTAATATATACTAATAAGAAGTCTTCAACACCATTTATAAGCTTTAATCACCTTAAATGTTTTTTCAAAAATTGGCTTTACGTCGCACCGACACAGATAAGTCTTATGGCGACGATGGCATAGGAAAGGCCTAGGAATGGGAAGGAAGTGGCCGTAGCCTTAATTACGGTACAGCCCCAGCATTTGCCTGGTGTGAAAATGGGAAAACACAGAAAACCGTCTTCAGGACTGCCGACAATGGGGCTCGAACCCACTATCTCCCGGATGCAAGCTCACAGCTGCGCGCCCCTAACCGCACAGCCAACTCACCGGTCATCTTAAATGTTGCAGTAATTAAATGCATAAACGTAAATACCACGTCGGAGTGTCCCTTTAACTTGTTAATGCAGTTTGATCACAGTGACTGCAAGTATGGAAGTACTGAAATAGTAGAGTAGCAGTCACGGACCTGGGAAGTACAAGGGAAATTGACGGGGAAATTAGCTGTAGTGTCTCGCTAAATTACGAGAAAAATGAAACTCAGGTAAGAGCGCTCAAAAGTGCTTTGAGGTCCTTCAGGGGGAACTTGTAACCTCCCGTTCATCGCACGCAAGCACCTACTGCGCTGCGAGCTCATCAATACAACAGCTTCAGAGACTGACAGTTCAGCGACCGGAACGCTCCAGACTGCCATTATCAAAGACATGATCCACAACGCGGTTAGATCCATTTATCGGTAAGTCCAATGTTTATGTAGCAGCTTTAATTTTTTTTAACTGTCCATATATAAAGTGAATCACAAAAGTAATCGGGCACTAGTGTTTTGTGCTATTTTTAGACCTTTATTAATAGAAAAACATAAAGGAACAATCTTGGCATAAATTGAAATGGGACACATGTAATAAATAAACTCATTTTCTGAATTGAAAATTTAACAAAAACAACTAAATTGAAATGGGACACATGTAATAAATAACAAACTCATTTTCTGAATTGAAAATTTAACAAAAACATAAACAATAATACTTAAAGAAACATGCCCAATATCACAGCCACAAAAGTTTTTGGGCGACATGTGAATCAAACACACCACAGTACATTTCAATACTTTGTACGAAGTCCCTTTTGCTTTATCACTTGCTCCAAGCATTTAGACAAGCTTTGAATGAGTTTTCTAGTGTAATATGGACTTATTTGTCTCCATTCTTCCATTATTCTATCCTTTAAAGCTTGTCTTGATGTCACTGGCGTTTGTCTTACTTTTCAGTTCATCCCATAGATTTTCAACAGGCTTTAAGTCCGGACTCTGAGGAGGTGTATCCAAAACTTTAGGTCAATTAAACAGCGTCCATAGTCTCACAATACCCGATTTATGTTTCGGGTCATTGTCTTGATATAATTGGAACTTGCCCGAAAGCCCTAAATTTTCAGCATTTTTCGGTAGGTTCTCTTTTAAAATATTCAGGTACTTATGCTTGTCCATTTTACCTTCAATGAATGCTAGCTAATACGCCTGCGCCATATGAATACATTGCGCCCCAAATCATGACACCGGCCGGGCTGAGTGGCTCAGACGGTTGAGGCGCTGGCCTTCTGACCCCAACTTGGCAGGTTCGATCCTGGCTCAGTCCGGTGGTATTTGAAGGTGCTCAAATACGTCAGCCTCGTGTCGGTAGACTTACTGGCACGTAAAAGAACTCTTGCGGGACTCAATTCCGGCACCTCGGCGTCTCCGGAAACCGTAAAAGAGTAGTTAGTGGGACGTAAAGCAAAGAACATTATTATTAAATCATGACACCTCCATGTTTAATTGTAGGTTGCAGATTCTTCGATTGAAGCTCTTCATTTGGTTTTCTCCAGACCATAGTTCTTCTGCTTGAAGAGAACATCAGCACTTGACTTTCATGTACAAAAATTACTTCGTCCCACCAACCGACAGGTTTATTTATGTGCTGATTCGCGAAGTCCAATCTCTTCTTTCTATTTCTCTCATTCACCATGGGTTTCTTCCTGCTCACTCTGCCATTCTACCCTTCTCTTTCGATAATTCTCCGCACAGTTTCAGGGTGAACTTCCTTCCCATATTCCTGTAGCACTGCGGCAGAAACGTTTGTTGCTGGTAACTTTGGATTTCGCTTAGTTTTTCTTATTACTCCAATTTCCTTCTCTTCTACACAGCTTCCTTGGTCGCCCTGTTTTAGGGTTGTCTTCAACTCTATCTTCTGTGTTGAATCTTCTTATAATATCAGCTACAGTAAGTACTCTTACTTATTTGTAACAATGCGGCAATATCTCTTTCAGAACGCCCTTTAGCACGATGAAAAATAAAAAAGCTGTCTCTTTTCAAATGATGTATTTTTTTCTTTCCGCCCCATCGTACTGTAAAACGTTCGTGGTTACAAAACAGGAACGAAGCACATAATGTGTTTGTTCTGCCTACTACTAGTCCCCACTCCCACCTGTTCCTTCCTGTGCGACAAGTGCCCGAATATTTTCGTGGCTGCATATTGTGATGTCTTATAACCAAACTTTAAATTGCATACAGATAATTAAATTTTACGGTGATTTGCATGTGCTACATTGTACGTAAATATGCACGTTAATAAATGGACTGGCAATTTGTGATTCAGTGTAATTCCTTTCCATACGTAGCTGTTTTGGAAGCATCATTGCAAAGGAACGTTGAACTTGACAAACAAACAAATATGTATATATTTGCTAGTTGCTTTACGTCGCACCGACACAGATAGGTCTTATGGCGACGGTGGGATAGGGAAGGGCTAGGAGTGGGAAGGAAGCGGCCGTGGCCTTAATTAATGTACAGCCCCAGCATTTTCCTGGATGTGAAAATGGGAAACCACGGAAAACCATTTTCAGGGCTGCCGACAGTGGGGTTCAAACCTACTATCTCCCGAATACTGGATACTGGCCGCACTGCAGCTATCGAGATCGGTAACAAACAAATAAATAAATACTTACATGGACAGTGATATATTTACAGCTAACTGAAGTGCAATGGATCTTAAGAGACATTGGAGTACTGGAATTTTGCCCTAAAAATGAGTTACTTAACGAGCGAATAAATATTCCGTATTACTATTACATGCCAAGCACAGGAAATTAGCTCTAGACCGAACTACTCAGACATCCACTAATATTTTCGTTATAGTTTATAAGAAACCAGGTGAATAAAAAAATATAAATATCCCGCTTTCCTAGCGCTTATCCGGTGTTGTAGAGGAGTCCTCAACCTTTGTTCAGCTCATCCAAGTATTTCTGAGCCATTCAGCCTCATTTTTTCTCCCACGTAAGTTTTCGGATGAAACTTCTAACCTGGGATTCGACCATCGGCCACCCAGGCGAAAAACCAACATCAGATCATATTACAATGGAGATGTGCTTTTTTTTTTTTTTTTTTTGAAGGCGTAATTCGCTCAGTAGCTTAGCTGGTGGTGGTGGTGGTGGTGGTGGTGGTGGTGGTGATTATTGTTTTCAGATGATGTACAACTAGGCAGAGTGACTCAGACGATGGATGCTCTGGCCTTCTGTTCCCAACTTGGCAGGTTCGATCCTGGCTCAGTCCGGTGGTATTTAAAGGGGGTCAAATACGTCAGCCTCGTGTCGGTAGATTTACTGGCACGAAAAACGAACTCCTGCGAGACATCATTACGACACCTCGGCGTCTTCAATAACTATATTTTGATCCTGCACTAGTTTTCTCTTGCACCCAACCAGTGTACCATCATTCTTGAACATCATTTTCTTTCAGAAAATATGAGAGTTCTCATATAGTAAGTTTACTTTGAATCAAACACGAATTTATAGCATTGTGTTATATAGGAATATCGGACGAAATGCGACTGAAGCGATTAATTCATGAATCAGAATGTTAAGTGTCTGAATTAACCAAGTTCTTCTGTATTATACTAGATATTTCCATTTCCACTGTAATAATAATAATAATAATAATAATAATAATAATAATTGTACCAGGCGGTACACCTCCACGCCGCTAATTCAAATATTGCGCCAGTTGAAACTCCTCTACAGGAGAACGCCTGAACTTTAACAAACTGTACGAATTCAAAGGTTTCTGTCACTACCGTAAATTTTGAAGTGTTCTGAACTGTGTCTAATTCGATTTGTTTGCTCCATATCAAGAAATTTGAACATTCTCTAACAGATGTCTCTACCGAAACTAATATCGCACTCTGGTGTAAAGGAATGTACCTTCCTGAAGAAATTTTGTATTCATAAGTTTTGTCTTAACTAAATTTTGTTCTGTCAGTTGTAGGTTGGCAATATAATCCTTTCTTTCCGCCTGTTTTGAATGTAGCCAATCAGGAATTTCTGTAATTAATTTTCCACCAATAAGGTGTTTCTTCTTCGTCTGGTGTATTGGTTTTTGCTGTTATCCAATAAAATTTTGTGGGCGGGTTGTAATCATTCATGAAACGTCTCGAATTTTCCACGAGGGTATATAAACTGTTGATTTTCTGGTCTCCTCGCCACTTCAGTAACATCTCTCCTAGTGTGATTATGTAGCAGGTGGCGGGAAGCGCCCTTTTCTTCAGGCAGCAGTTCATCCATACGGTAATGGCCATTTAATAACTTCATTTCTCGCTAGCTCAGCAGTTTAACCCTCGGGGCAGGTTCGAAAACTTTTCTCATGTAACCTATCTTTAAAATGTAAGACACTTGGTAAAACTTCGTCTCTTTAACTATAAATTGGGATAGAGAGTGCTAAACCCTCTCGAGCTTCCACTCCTATTGTTTTGAGGTGACTTTGTTTTCACAACCGTTTCTTCCTTTCTTAATGTAATAAAGTCTTGTTATACAAGTCACCTCTTTAGTATGGGATTAGCCCTTGTGTATGCGGCCTACCTGCCAAGTAGGTTTTAAAAGTGTATTAGGAGTGCAAGTTACGCCTCCAGTCAAGTTGGTATTTTGGGCCATGTAATTAACCTGCTTCTTTACTGAATAGGCCCAGTAGGTTGGGTATTTATTACCCCTGTTCTTGGTATGCCTTGAGGGCAGTTTGAAGTATTGTTTGTTGTGGCCTTTGATGGGCTTGAACCTTGAGAGCGGGTTTGCTATTTCTTAAATTTGGTTTCTGTGTGCCTCGAGGAGGCTTAATATGGTAATCAGGAGCCAGTGCTCCTTGGCATGATTGGGGTTTTCTACTCCTTTGTTTGAACTTGGTATATAGGTAAAGTTGGGCTTATGCTCAAGGTTCGTGAGTGTCGGGCTCGAAGCCCAAATTTTGTAACGAACTAAAATTGTACTTTCTTAATTTGTTGATCTGCTACTTGGTACCTGTTATATTCTGTTATTTATTTACCTTGAAAAGAAAATATAACCTTTGTTAAAGTTTTAAATTAACTTTAATTTCGTAAGTTGAGACCTATTCCACCCAGCACCTTCTTTCACCTCTGCTGCTCCACAGATACCTCGGAACAACAACAACAATAATAATATAATAATAATAATAATAATAATAATAATAATAATAATAATAATAATAATGACTCTTGTTAACCCCGAGTGCCTGTATGCAGCGGAAACATTGGATATTATTGGAAAAGGTGGACTTGAAGATATCCGGAAGAGAGAAAAAATGAAATGGCGTATGGCTTTTAGTGCCGGGGGTGTCCGAGGACAAGTTCGGATCGCCAGATGCAGGTCTTTTGATTTGACACCCACAGGCGACCTGCACGTCATGATGAGGATAAAATGATGATGAAGACGGCACATACACCCAGCCCCCGTGCCAGCGAAATTAACAAATTAAGGTTATAATTCCCGACCCTGCCGGGAATGGAATCCGGGACCCTTGTGACCGAAGGCCAGCACGCTAACCATTTAGCCAATCTAAAAAGTCATTAATCGGGGAATTAATACTTAAAATATTTTTCACTTCCCAGGGGAGTTGGATGCCTCATATATTGTTTACTGTACGATCGTCGCAAGTTTATCTGGTACGTGAATAAGCTTAGCATCTTCTACATTTAACATGCAGTTTTTGTTACAACTCTGGAGGAGCTGACAAGAGTCGTTGGAGAATGTAGCACACCTTCACGCCACTTTCACAGCGCGAAATGTCAACAGACACTTTAAAGACAATGGATGATTACTTGAGCCTTTATCTTGCACGAAGCAACTACTCACGGAGGAACACCTGTTGTAACATACTTATGAGAGGATTGCTCTAGTTCCCTCTCCTACTCTAGACCCTTGCGTTTTTTATATCAATCTAAAAGTGGATACATGCCTCATTCTGTGACAAATACTACAACGAACAAATTTTTCCGCTCTCTTCCCTTTTTATCAAAAGGAATTACGAAGTTGCACCCAACACAGGCACAAAAATGTTCCTGTAATCAAATTCCGTCACTTTCAGCATCGCATTGATGTGCAAATATCAGTATCAGGCCTGTCGGAACAAGCAAAACCAAGCAAATTAGGAGCTGAACAGTTCAATGGTGGTGGTGAATATCGTTTTAAGAGGAAGTACAACTAGGTAACTATCCTCTATACAACACTAATCTATACTAATATATAAAGAGGTAAACTTTGTATGTAATGCCTAATCTCAGTAACTATTGGACCGATTCTAAACATTATTTTATCAATGTAAATATTCACCTTCCCTGAGGGACATGGGCTGTATTATTTTTCAAAACATTTCATGGGAGGGGGGCGCACGGGGGCCCCATGGGCCCGAAAACCATGTTGGCAATAGTGGCGACTGGGACTTAGAAGTGGGAGAAGGGGGGGGGGGGCGCAAGAAATGTACAGACAGCAAAAAGTACCCGAGTATATTAATAATAAAATAATATACAGGAACTAATTAGCTGAAAAGACAACAGGGTTTGAACACATTCTTATTTTTAATACAGTAATTCCTATAATTCTTAGTTTAAGGCGGCTAAAATGGAATAAAAATATAAAAATGTAATACTTTCTACATAAAATGGGGGCCGGGGACTGCCACTGACTTTGATGTCGTTCAGATTCATTTTTAGACCAAGTTTCTCACTTTCCTTTTCGAATTCTAGCATTTTCTTCCGCATATCGTCTGCATTTTGCCTGCTGCCATTTCTTCATGGATACAGTACTTTTGTGTCCATCTCTTGGCACAGGCCAGAGTAAATGTAGCTTCCACCGCAGTCCCAGTCTCATCCATGGCTGTGACAATATGGAAGCTGCTGGGGTATGGGTGGTACTGAGTAATGACATTCAGAGCACGACCAGTGCATCTGAGTGTTATGAAAGGTGTTGCTCACAGGGCCAGTCGAGGTGCAATAGCACTTTCTGACCCAGTGAGGAAAGCAATGGCAAACTACCTCACTCCTCGTCTTGCCTAGTACGCCTCATTTTGGTGCTGCCATTGGTTTTTGCGATTTCCTTATAACCGCATAACCTTTGGTGCTGCTATTTGAGGATCCAACCAGCCTCTGGGCTGATGACCTAACAGACAGATCGTCTGCATTTGTTGAAATCAGTACAATGTCGTCACCAAAACGAAGGTGATTCAAATATACTCCATTTATCTTTATGCTTACTGGTAGATGAAAGTGGTACACCACATGAAAATATAATACTTTAACCGATGCATTTCTTTCTTTCTTTCTTTCTTTCTTTCTTTCTACCTTCCGAAATTGACTTCTTTCTGAGACTCCAACTCCTTCAACAAGATGTCAATCAACACAAACTCGCCTCACCCGTCAAGGCGAATGAGCGGCACTATCAACTACTACACACTGGTTGAACTGGAAATTAGGAAGAAAACATATGGGGCAAAATTCTAGAGGAAAATTTGGAGGGAAAAGGAGGGCCATACCGACAACGAGGCCAATCAACTATTCAAAGAAGGCCGCTCAGAGCATTCAAAACTCATCTGTTTCCGCCGGGCTGAGTGGTTTCTGAGCCCAAGTTAGTGAGTTCGAACTCTGGTCAGTCTGGTTCATGTACGGGACTTTTAAATCAGAATATAACAAAAATGGTAATATTAATCGGACAACTTAACAAAAGGTACAACTCCAACTCTCGTCTCAAAATCTAAAGAGGATGTATTTATCCGAGCTCCACGAACAGCTGCTCTTGAGTTCGTTCTCTTTCTCATCCAAGGTTACAGTCAAACAACAAACGACATGCTGAGTAAAAGGAAAGCTAATCTCGGACATTTCCATTTTAGTGAAGAAACGAGGGGTTATCGAACCCGGGCCAAGCGGGCACCGCGTGTCTTACCGTGGCTGGAGTCCCCCAGGGCAGGCGGCATGCTAAACCCACAACACGTCTACAGGCGATCAATACACTCGCACACTCGAGCGTCCTCCAGCTCGGTCGGCTATAGCCACGTCTTTACATCTTACTATCATTCACAATATTCACCTGGAGAGATCCTAAAATCAAGGTGATTGTAGTTCGACTTCTAAGACTACAGAATATTTATCGCAGTGTTGCCACTGAGTCCTAAAAATGCTTAAATACGGAATCAACAGTTGGAGATCCACCACTAGGAACTGTCGTTGATAACATTTTAAACCTTCAGATTTAGTATTTTGAACTGCTAAGCTGCTATTTTGGAATGCGTTACATAGCAAATACGGTGAAATAAGGATTTTGTGTAAATATTACACGTAACTTAATTTGCACAATCACAAAATTGAATTCATTAAACTGCAATGAAATGGCGTAAGGCTTTTAGTGCCGGGAGTGTCCAAGGACAAATTCGGCTCGCCAGATGCAGGTCTTTTGATTTGACTCCCGTAGGCGACCTGCGCGTCGTGATGAGGATGAAATGATGATGAAGACGACACATACACCCAGCCCCCGTGCCAGCGAAATTAACCAATTAAGGTTAAAATTCCCGACCCTGTCGGGAATCGAACCCGGGACCCCTGTAACCAAAGACCAGCACGCTAATCATTTAGCCATAGAGCCGGACTCAGTAAACTGCTTTGTTGCTTCTTCTACTCGTTATTAAGCTGCTAAACCACAAACCTTTGGAAATGTGTACATTCTCAGACAACCATAAAGCATGAAAGAAAGAAAGAAAGAAAGAAAGAAAGAAAGAAAGAAAGAGTAAAAAGCAACTGTTTCCGTATTCTGCTGTATTCTGAAGTGTGTTGTGACATATCTGTTTTACCAGTTTGTATAGCATAATGCGGTTTTCAGAAAACCGGGAATTTAAAACATTTTATATCAATGAATAATTCACATTTTGAACCAACTTCGCATTATAACAGTAATTCAAAACCGCTCAATACTAAATGTATAGACGCTAAAACATGAAGAAACGGAACATAAACTTGTTTTAATATATTTCAAATTGATCATAATTTCTAAAAACTCCGCCTATTATTCGTTTAAAATTATTCTCTAAACACGAAACAAAGATACAAAACGTATAGTGTGGTGTAATGCTTAATCTTCGGATAGTAAGATGCTTGAGGTCTCTTAAATTGTACAAAATTAACTTCTACATAGCTGGCTCCATCATTTTTGAATTCGTAGGCTTACGCAGCCTGTGTCATCTAATGCTTCTTCGTACAAAATGATTGTATTTACCATAATCACGACTATCAGGGTGGAAAATCAGTAGCTAAGCTAGAACACTGGCCTATCCTCTTTCTGCTTCTTCCTGGTATTTCCCCTCCGCGCCCTATGGCTTGGCTCTCGGCATTTCGCCCCTCCACTATGGCACACCGACGTCTCTTGTAGGGTTTGCAAGGAAATTTCGGATTGCCTTAGTGCGGGCAGGTAAGCGGTACATTTCCCCTTTACTACGGGTCGATGGAGCGTGTGCACTGAGAGTGACTAAAGGGTGCATGTAAGCGTGTCTGAAGGAATCCAATCCTTTTATTAAATCATACAGAGGGAGATTGTGAGATGTGACAGGGGAGGCTAATATACAATATTTTATTAGAACTGGCAGCTGATTTTTAATATCTATACCCTTTATTATGATAACAATATTGTATTTATACAGCGCATTTAGGATCGGCCATGACGTACGCCCTTATAAAAGCATTCCATTTCTTTAATAATACCTATCTAGGACAGCTAGAATAAGATCTCCAATAACCTGCTGACGATCTTACTTAAGGCACTTTGAGATCGTTCTCTTCTGTACGTCCGTCTCCCAGTCCTTGGTGCTATACCACACCTAGCGTTCGTTAATCAGGGTGTAGTAGTTGGGTACTGATGTTTTATTTACCTTTTCCAAATTCTCAAAAGGAACAGAATTCTAGCACACTATTTTAAATGTACTTTTGTCGAACTCTTTTGCAATCGTAGTTTCAAATAATTGAAAATACACACATTAGAACAGGTAAAAGACCAAATTTCACTCGCACTAAGTGCATGACGGTGTTGATCAAAACGTAAGTTGTTAAACGTCGCACTAACAGATCGAAGGTTTTCGGCGAGGCAAGGATGGGATGAGAAGGTAACGTCCGTGGCCTTAATTAAGGTACACAGACGGATGTAAGTGTTCACTGTGACCCATTACTCAGTATAAAATAGGCACGGTAGCAAACTGCGTACACATGAAGAGATGGGGAAAATAAGGCCGGGAAATGGCGGTATCCCTGGACACAAGTCTATACACACCGATGAAGTGAAGTGGCGTATGACTTTTAGTGCCGGGATGTGTCCGAGGACTTCGGCTCGCCAGAAGCAGGTCTTTTCATTTGACTCCCGTAGGCGACCTGCGCGTCGTGATGAGGATGAAATGATGATGAAGACGACACATACACCCAGTCCCCGTGCCAGGGGAATTAACCAATTATGGTTAAAATTCCCGACCCTGCCGGGAATCGAACCCGGGATCCCTGTGGCCGAAGGCCAGCACGCTAATCATTTAGCCATGGATACACACACACACACACACACACACACACCGAAGAAAGCTATCAACAAAACGGAGTAGTATGCATCAGTTCTGACTTGAACGTTGAGGAGTGAACACAGTTACGAGCCTTGTATACACTAGAAGTGGATACTGATGAATCAAGGTGGAATGGGGAAAATCAGGAAGGAAACTACTACTGAAGAGAAAAATAATAGTAACTGCATGAAGAAGGCAAATCATACGCCGAAACTGCACAATCAATAAACGAAGCAGATACACAATGTGCAGTATCATTAAGAAGTATAAAACTTCAAAAACATTGATAAATAAAGAGAGAAGTGGACGCCCCTGTAAGTTCAGAGAAGGCGGCAATTAGGACAGTACAGAAGACTCCGAAAATATAATCTTCCGAAAACGCAGAACTTCAGCAGTACCCTATACATCCTAAGACCATTCGTACAACTCTTCACAGAGCTGAATATCATGCCTGCCTCTTACCCGGAGGCCCCGGATTCGATTCCCGGCCAGGTCAGGGATATTTACCTGGACCTGAGGGCTGGTTCGAGGTCCACTCAGCCTACGTGATTAGAATTGAGGAGCTATCTGACGATGAGATAGCGGCCCCGGTCTAGAAAGCCAAGAATAACGACCAAGAGGATTCGTCGTGCTGACCACATGATGCCTCGTAATCTGCACAGGCCTTCGGGCTGAGCAGCGGTCGCTTGGTAGGCCAAGGCCCTTCAAGGGCTGTAGTGCCATGGGTTTTGGGGGGGGTGTTATCCTGCCCGAAGTCCCACCAGAAAGCCATTTAACAGCCCATTAAACAACAACAACAACAATAATAATAATAATAATAATAATAATAATAATAATAATAATAATAATAATAATAATAATAATAATAATAATAATAATGTTATTTGCTTTACGCCCCACTAACTACTTCAACGGTTTTCGGAGACACCGAGGTGCCGGACTTTTGTCCAGCAGGAGTTCTTTTACGTGCCAATAAATCAACAGACACGAGGCTGACGTATTTTAGCACCTTCAAATACCACTGGACTGAGCCAGGATCGAACCTGCCAAGTTGGGGTCAGAAAGCCAGCGCCTCAACCGTCTGAGCCACTCAGCCCGGCATTAAACAAAAATAAGAGAGTGGCATTTGTTCAAGAGTACCTAATGAAGGCTGACGACTTGTGAAAAAAAAAAAGGTTTTTCTTTAGATGAAAGCAAATTTAACATTTTTCACCATGATGAAATAATGTCGGAGTGGAGGAAAATGAATACAGAGTTTGAAACAGCCAACCTCCAGCTACAGTTACAGACGGCGATGGAGGTGTTATGGTGTGGGGGTGCATGGCAGCTTCGGGTGGTGGGAACCTAGTGTTTATAAACGGAACAATGGACCAGTATGTTTATTTGGATATTTTAAAAAACAACTTACGACATCGTGCTCCAAAACTGGCTCTTTAGGCTGTTTACTGCTTTCAGCAGGACAACGACCCGAAGCATACTGCTAATAATGTTCGTTAATGGATTGTTTATAATACAACTCATACCCTGAAAACCCATCCCCAGTCCCCCGACCTTAATCCCATTGAACATCTATGGGATGAACTCGAACGACGAGTCAGAAAACACCACACATCCAGAAAGAAAAAAAAAACCGCCGAAAGAATTTGCTTCTACAAGAATGGAATACTATTGGTGAAGAAGTCACAAGAAAATTATTAGGTTCAATGCCCAACAGATTAAGAAGTGTTATTCGCAACAAGGGAATGCACACACGTTACTAAACAAATGGTGAGAAACGTGTAGTTTAAGTTGTTGTGGGAACATTTTATGTATCTTCATGCATTTTATTTTTTAGCAAAGCAGTACTTTTAAGTTTGAGTATTCTATAACTAAATATACAGTTATATACGAAATATATGTCCGTTAAATATATATTTTTAAAAAACAATTACTATTGCAAATACGTGCATATGTCAAATGTCTCCACTGCTGTATGACCGTCTGTGTACCTGGCATTTACCTGGTGTAAAAATGGGTAACCACGGAAAACCATCTTCAGGTCTGACGACGGTGGGTTTCAAGCCCAATATCTCTCGACTGAAAGCTCACAGCTACAAGACCCTAATCGCATGGTCAACTCGCTCAGTGATTAAGATCCTTCAAGATCTTTACAGGAAGCAGCAACCAGCATTATACTGCAGCGCATAAAACACTGTCTGTTTCTTCTTCCTTCTTCTTCTTCTTCTTCTTCTTCTTCTTCTACCACCACCATTTTTCCCCACACCTGTAGGGTTGAGGGTGCGAACTGTGTCGCACATGTGGATTTGACGGTCGGATGCCCTTCTTGACGCCAAGCCTATGGAGGGATATAATCACTAGTGCGTGTTTGTGTGGTGGTTGGCAGTGTGATGTGTTGTCTGAATATGAACAGGAGAGCGCTGAGACAAACACAAACACTCAGTCCCCGAGCCAGAAGAATTAATCCCACGAAATTAAAATTCCCGACACGGCCGGGAATTGAGCCCACGACCCTCTGAACCGAATGGCTCAACGCTGACCATTCAGCCAATGAATCGGACCATCGCATTCTGCTATGTACTACACGCCTCTCCACGCTTCCTGTGCTTTCGAGCGAACACGTGATGGTTACCGTATTTTCCGCAGGAGCGCTAGCAAGATGTCATCTCTCTTGCGTGTATAGGATCCAGGGAACCTGATGCTTAACGCTGAGACCGTGGTTTTAAATTGAAATTAGCTGGTGTTTCATACTGTAATAGAACGTATTGCGCGTGGTTTGGTGTGAAATACTGCAATGCTAGTTATCTTAACAGTGGTATGTATGAGAATTTAGCGTAATTCCAGAAATAGTGAAAGGTGCCGGTGCGTATAGCAGTCTATGTATATATGTAAATTTAAAATGTTATAATATTCGTTTTTTTCTACAACTGCATGCCCGCTCAAGCTCGTGATTAATTCACACCACTATCACTTTATTACAATGTACGGCCTACTTATAAAATGAAAGCTGGCAATCATTTAATTAAAGTATAATTTTTTTACTTTTAGGTACCAATACCGGCATATTATTAACACATCCATCTTATTGCTGTGTGCCGTACTGCAAAAGCCAGAGTGGGGAAAGTAAAGCCATTTCGGTTCACGAATTCCCATGTAATGCGGACCCAAGACAGAAATGGATGAAAAACGTGTCACGGGACAATTTTGTTCAAAATATTGAATCCATAACACCTTCTGTGTGTAGTCTGCATGTTGCCGAAGCAGATTACCGCCCCGGACTATAAAGAAGGAAATTGAAAGACAATGCTGTTCCTTCCGTATTTAAAGATTATCCCGAGCATAAGACGCCAAATTCAAAATCAACACTAGAAAGGTGACCAATAAAGAAATATGAACTAGGGCAAAACACTGGAAAGAAGAGGAAGAGAGACGAGAATTTCAGTTATGAACCCGCTGTTTACGAAAACTACGTTTATGTCAGTCAGCTGGCAGATAGTACCAGTAAGTCTATTGGAGTGCAGACAACCAATAAGTAATTTGTTTTTACAAGCTGTTTTGCGTCGCACCGACACAGATAGGTCTTATGGCGACGAGGGGACAGGAACGGGCTAGGAGTGGGAAGGAAGCGGCCGTGGCCTCAATAAAGGTGCAGCCCCCAGCATTTGCCTGGTGTGCAAAAGGGAAACCATGGAAAACCATCTTCAGGGCTGCCAACAGTGGTGCTTCATTCATACTAGATCAAATTTTATATAGAAAAAAATGCCACTCCGTTGGTCGGAAAACTACATAAAACAGTGCATTATTTGGCAATTTATTTCTGGGAAGGGTTATGCTTACACACGAAATCATTTATCCAAGTTGTCTTCTATGAGCACATAGAGTCGTTACCTACGAGACACATCGTGCCAAAGAAGAGGCAGTATGGTGTTCAAGTGTGCAATCTCATACTGTCAGTCATCAAACAGGTTGAAAGTTTTGTTTTCGTTATTTTCAGATTGATAACAGATAACCACAAGACAAATGTGAATATGATGAGACGACTATTCAAAGAAAAAGTATTGAAGTCTCAGAATCCTAGTCTTTGACCAGTGTCACATTCCTAAAAATGTCAGGACATCACATTTCGTAAAGACATTGCACGATGGGGAAGAAAACAAGGAACTAGTACCTGACAGCGCGCCGGCCGACCGACCGACCGACCGACCAACATCCTGGTAGCGCTGAGATGTTAGTAGTGGAGAGATTGTACACTATTTCAATGATCGCGCTCTCAGCCGGAGTGGAAAGGCGTGTAGCGCATAGCAGAAGGCGATGGTCGGATACACATAAAAATTAAACACTACACGCAATTATATTTGAGAATGAATGACAACAGTTCCCTAATCAGTGGTTATTTACAAAGTCTCCACTGTTCTCCTCACAGAACAAGTAGTCTGGCTCGCTGGTATTATCTGAGACGGAGATAAGCCTGATTGACAGCTAACTTTTCACTTGGCTCCTCAAGCTCAGTCACTTCACAAAGCAGCTACACGCAGACAAGTTCGAACATAGGAATGTTGATTATCTCAACACACGACTGCTGTTCACTTGGTTCGACTCCAGACGAATCCGATGACACATACTGCTCCACACACTAAACTGCTCAACGAATCCGATGACATACAGTTAACAGTCCACACACTGAACTGTTCAACACGTATCACTAAACAACACAACTGTGCTAACCAGCACTCCTCTCCAACACTAACCCCCCTGTAGGTGGGGGCGGTAGAATAATATCCACGGTATCTCTGCCTGTTATAAAAAGTGAGCTCTTAACTTGGGAGCGTAGGTTATTCAGCAAGAATCCTAACATTGCTTCCACTGAAATGAAATGGCGTATGGCTTTTAGTGCCTGGATATCCCAGGACTTGTTCGGCTCGTCAGGTGCAGGTCTTTTGATATGACTCCCGTAGGCGACCTGCGCATCGTGGTGATGATTATGATGAAGAGGATGAAATGATGATGAAGACAACACATACACCCAGACCCCGTGCCAAGGAAATTAACCAACGCTGGTTAAAATTCCCGACCCTGCCGGGAATCGAACCCGGGACCCCTGTGACCAAAGGCCAGCACGCTAACCATTTAGCCATGGAGCCGGACATTGCTTCCACTTGTACTATGTTTCTCACTTCCTCCTATCCTATCTGACCTCCCTTGGTCAACTCTTGTTCTTTTCCGACTCCGACGGCATTACGCGTGGAGGCCTAGGGAGTCTTTCATTTCTATGGTCTTCATGACTCTTCGCTTTCTTTCACCGGTACCTTAATTTTTCGAAGTAACGCACCTCTCCATTTTCCTTACGATTAGTGTTAAGAGAAGATGGTTGCCCAGTTGTACTAGCCTTTAAAACAATAATCACCATCACCCCTCGCCGTGGACTACATTGTTTAGCCAGCGGGGTCGCTTGCTCCGCGTTGGTTATTGAGCAGGATTTCTACGACGCCAGTCCAGCGGGTTGGCTGCCTACCACATCGTCGCTTCCCGTGGAACTTTTCCTGGACTACCTTGGAGGCGCGGGTGCTGCCAGCAATATATCTCATGCTCACTAACAGATGCATGATCTAATCTATGCTCGTAAGGTCGAACTGTTGGTGCGGGAGAGTGTAATGTGCATTTCCCAAAAATGTACAGTCCACGGGCATAGTGCTTCTGCTGCGCAGTGTTTGCGGTTGGTTTGATGAATGACACGCCGTACCAATCGGAGAGAACGAATGCTACAGAGAACCAACGTATTATAATGATGTTAATGATTGACGATTCTCCTCATCTGCTGCATTTTGCATAATAAATTTGCAAGGTATCCAATGTAGTGTGTAACAGTTCGAAGCTAGCAACTGTATGCATGCTTTTCTGTTTTTGTAGACTAATCCTCACTATATATTACAGCAAGACAATGCCAGATTGCATTTGTTGCAACTACATATATCTGCCTTCTTAAAGAGGAAAAACTTTCACTTCTGCTATGACCCGCTAGATTTCTAGATTTGAATATGTCTGGGGCATGTTTATATGACAGCCATAGCATTGCAACCATGTGAACATAGGTGAATGATATGAAGCTGGGTATTCCTGAGGATATAATTTAAACAATATTTGATTCGAAAATCTGACGTATACAATTATTGTTTGTACAAGCCAGGGGTGGATTTGAAGTAGATTTATACCGTACGACCTGGCTATATGGCTCTGTAATTCATTTCTTGAGTACTGCATAATAAATATATTTTGTGAAAATTACACAGCCTCTTGATGTTCATATACTTTTGAACATTTCACTAATACTCGAGCTAATTCTCGGGTAGATCAAGTAAGTGTTATTAATGCCAGGCTACTGGTGCTCGAAGCACTGCTCCAAATAATTTCACCCTTCAGCATAGTGGAAGAGAGTTGTACCTGTAGAGCATGTAATGGCATCATTTGCCCGGACTCCTTTTAAGAGTTCTTCGTGTGGAAATAAAAGCTTGTCTGGGGTTGTTGGAGTAACAGACTGAATGCACAAAAACAACGAAGAGATCGTGACATCATGTCTGTGTCAGAGAATATGCCATAGTTTTGAAAGCTGTTTAGATAGATCACCACCGAGCTCGATAGCTGCAGTCGCTTAAGTGCGGCCAGTATCCAGTATTCGGGAGATAGTAGGTTCAAACCCCACTGTCGGCAGCCCTGAAAATGGTTTTCCGTGGTTTCCCATTTTCACACCAGGCAAATGCTGGGGCTGTACCTTACTTAAGGCCACGGCCGCTTCCTTCCCACTCCTAGCCCTTCCCTGTCCCATCGTCGCCGTAAGACCTATCTGTGTCGGTGCGACGTAAAACAACTAGCAAAAAAAAAAAAAAAGATAGATCACCTCTTTAGGCTCTAGCGTTCTCGTACATTAATCTACTATTAAAGTTAGAAGCAATGTTACGTGCTCAAGCGAAGATCAGCCCCTGTCGTAGCCCCATTCGGCATTTCCTGGAACGGATGAGTAAGTGGGGCCGCAAAGCTACAAGCCTCTCCTTGTACTATTTTCGTCCGGTTTCCCCGCAGACCTTCGCGAAGGAAGTACAACTAGGTAACCGTACTTGTGCCGTACTGTCGTAGCCCCCTTCGGTATTTCCGGTAAGGGATGACTAACGCAGGCCGGCGACCTTCCAGCCACGATCTCTCCTCTATTGTTCCTTTAGTCTGGTTTGCCAGTGCGCCTTCTGGAAGGTGCAACGAGAATGTTCCGTCTCTAGCCGAGTCCCTAAGATTCTAGTACTCATCATCGTGATATAAAAAGGAGGCTGGCCGCGAACAGTCAGTTGAGTAATGGGAGTGGGGCGGCAGTAGAGTTGGCTGTCGTCAGTCTTCCATCGGAGTAAGAGTATCGTCGTGTATTGAGTACAGGATACAGAGTGTGCACTGCCTTGGAATACTGAGCGGAGTACTATGTGTGTACTACCTTGCAGTACCGATGGAGTACTGTATATACAACAACGTGGAATCGGTAATGGGAGCGGTATAGCAGTGGTGCTCACTGTCGTGAGTCTCCCATCGGAGTAAGAGCATCATCGTGTACTAAGCAGAATACTGTGTGTACTGCCTTGGAGCACTGAGCAGAGTACTGTGTGTGTGTTGCCTTAGAGATTTTTTTTGCAAGTTGCTTTACGTCACACCGGCATAGTTAGGTCTTATGGCGACGATGGGACAGGGAAGGGCTAGAAGTGGGAAGGAAGCGGCCGTGGCCTTAAGACATAACCCCAGCATTTGCCTGGTGTGAAAATGGGAAACCACGGAAAACCATCTTCAGGGCTGCCGACAGTGGGGCTCGAACCCACTATCTCCCGATAATGGATACTGGTCGCACTTAAGCGACTGCAGTTATCGTGCCTTAGAGTACTGAGTATTGTTTATGTACTGCGTTGGAGTACTGTGTGTGTATTACCGTGGTCTGTACACCGACTAGGAGTCTGCGTTTAGAACAGTTGGTTTGTCAGTGTTGAGTAGTTCACTGTGTGGAGCGGCCACGTAAATTCACTGTGTTGACGATGTGAGTGGCGGACTTTCTCTGGAGTCGAACCGAGGAACTGCCGTCGTGTGTTGTAGTGGCCAGAAGCCCTGTGTTCAAACCTCTCCGCGTGAAGCTGTCGACTGAATCAAGTGAACGTGCAGAGTAAAAGTGAAAAGTGAAGACTGCCCAGATGAAGTCTTGCTGTGAGAGACTTGGAGATAGACACCAATTAGTGGAGTGTGGAAATTCACTGTTGAATATAACTGAGTGTGTGTACTAACTGGGTTAACCGGAATTAAATTATGTCGACTAAACAGACAGTGTTTTATTCGTAACAGTACTGAAATCTTGATTCATCTAATATTGCATTCGTTGTTCAATCCATCCCAATGAACACACCATTCCTCTACACGCCGACTTTATAGACATATCTGCGAGATTAGTGAAGTCGCTAACACGCACTACCACTATAGTAAGCTATCAGCTGGGGGGAAGGTTTTCAAGATGATAACCAGCTGTCTAGTCCGCCTAAAAAGTATAATGTGACATCATTTGGGCTGTCTGAGCGTCAATGTCAACATTCTGTCTTACTCTACCAGATGGCAGAGTAAACCGGATTTCTCTTGGGCGACCTACGGCTGAGTTTTAATTCTGTCGGGTAAACATCAAATGTGCCACCAGAGATCCTTTACACGCCGATATCATACGACAAAGATTTCTTCCACCCATCAAAAATTCAGCTACCTCTACCTAGTTTGAACCCGATATCTTCGGATTCAGTACGCCAGCACTTTATCACTGGTCCACAGAGGGATTCATTTATTATTTTCATCATTTATTTAGACTTAATGCAATACCTCTGTCCTATTACGTACCGTATGAACAAGACAGCGCATATACAATGAGTGGCCAAAATTCATGAGAATACAGTGGCGCATAAACAATGAGTGGCCAAAATTCACGAGAATACAGTGAATGTGATGTTAATTGACGTCAGAAAAGTTGGATGGCGCAGCCACGCGGAAGAATGTTGAAGCTGCAACATAGTGACTGGTGAGCTTTATTTACATGGCGAAGCATTGACGTCGTGATGGAAACAGAAAGAAAATTGTCAAATTTGAGGAGGTACTGCTCTGTATACGGTTGCAAATCGTATAAGACGGATGCGAAATCTCTTCACTACTTTCCTGTACAAAAAGTTCAGAGAGAAAGATGGGTTTCCGCGCTGTCAATTGGAAAACGCGTTACGCGATACATGACAGTGTGCAGTCTGCATTCTCGTGAAGACGACTTCTTTCCACAGCGTAGGTACCGGTACTGTTTATTGTACTCATTGATAGTTATTGTCTCTAATTTGTATTCACAAAGATTTAGCTACATCAAAAATACTGATAAACTTGTAGCCTAATACTTCTGTGCCGCACATAGAATGTAATCCGCTCTTTGTAAACTTCTTCATATGTGTAACAGCAGACAGTAAATTAACTATCTACGTGTGAATAATATCTTTAACTGGTAGTAATTAAACACTGCATTTAAATTGTCTATAAAATACTTCTTTCAATGAAAGAGAATATGTAGTATTTTGCCATCATAAATGAGCTTTTTTTGCTATTTGTTTTACGTCACACCGACACAGATAGGTCCTATGGCGACGATGGGACAGGAAAGGTCTAGGAATGGGAAGGAAGCGGCCGTGGCCTTAATTAAGGTACAGCCCCAGCATTTGGGAAACCACGGAAAACCATCTTCAGGGCTGCCGACAGTGGGGTTCGAACCCACTATCTCCCGGATGCGAGCTCACAGCTGCACGCTCCTAACCGCACGGCCAACTCGCCCGATCATCATAAATTAGAAGCCATAACCTAATTATTTGGTAGAATTGGACAAACCAAGTATTCTTCAACCCCAAACAGCTGTGACTGTAGAGGTTATAGTACTCTTTAATTATAATTTTCAAACTTTGTTCTGCATATTCTGTAGGTAGTTATAATTTTTATACTTATTATTGTCGGTTCTAAGTTCTAACTTTTGTGCTGATGGTAAAAATGGAAGAATATTAAGATTAGGATGTGGGCTGTTCCAACACAAGCCTGTATAAAGCCTAGGATTTATTTGCTTTACAATATTTACTCAGTAGAATTATTATTTTATTTCTTCCCCAAGATTACAGTTTACAAGACAGGTAACTCCCCGTCACCTGGCTAAGGCTTTGGCATGGACCAAATCAACAAGAAATTACTCCATAACCTCTAATAGTGGAAAATTACAGTAGCTTAACTGTTAAGGTGCATTAGCGTGTCAACAGTAACATTTCTCTGACAAACCCGCTTTACATGTACAGTTGCACTTCACATTTTCACCCCCTTTGTTCAAGACAACATTAACTTTGTGGGGTTTTGAATCGATGTGGGATGATTGTAAACACAACGCTACAACAGCAGTTTCATCTTCTGTTTCAAACTTTTTACCTACACATATCAAGTAATTACGCTTGAATATTTCTTCCCCTTCCACTAACGGACGCGTGAAATCTCCGACAACTCTCAACAGTTGCGCACATGACACCAAAGACATTTTGAACACTTAATAAATCCTACAGACGCACACCCGATCACTGTCGTGTTTATTTCCCGTCACTATCTCGCCGCCATATTGGAAACAGCTGACCGTAGGCTCCTCCCCCGTTTCGGACGTCAATAAAGAGTTGCTCCATGGCTAAATTGTTAGCGTGCTGGCCTTTGGTCACAGGGGTCCCAGGTTCGATTCCCGGCAGACTCGGGAATTTCAACCATTATAACTGTTACGGGGTTACCCGTGGAATGCAGAGGTGAAAGAAGGTGCGGGCTGGAATGGGTCTATCCACAAAGCTGAGATAGGAATTAAAATTGCATTAAAGGTTATATTTTCGAAAATATCAAAACTTAACAATTTTCACATAAAATTTCAACAAATAACAACAAGTCAAATCAGGTACAAGACCAGGAAAGCCAAGATTTAGGGACAATTTAACAATCTGGGCCTCAAGCCCTAATTTTTACAATTCTTGAGCTCTCAGCTCACAACCACATATTTACCAAAGGGCAGAACACCCCTTCATTCAAGGAGCCTTGGCTCCAAAAACCATATCAGGCCTCCTAGAGGCACTTTTACCACATATAAAAGAGCTGACCCGCTCTCAATTTTCTGAGCCTATCAAAGGCCACAACAGTCTTTACCATTAACTGCCCTCAAGGCAGACTTACAAAGAAACAGGGGTATCTTGTACCCAATCTACTGGGCCTTAGCAGAAAAAGAATAGATTAATTTAATGGCCCAAAATACAAAATAATTGGAGGCGAGAACTTGCACTCCTAAACACACATTTTAAAACCTAAAAGGCACTAGGCCGATGAAACAGGGGCTATTCCCAAGCTATGGAGGTGACTCGTATATAGAATAAATTTAACACATTAGGGAAGAGTAGAAAAACGGTTACGAAAACGTAGTCACCTCAAATCCAACATGAAGGGGAGCTCGAGAGGGTAAAGCACTCTCTAACCCCGATTTACAGTTAAAGATAGATTAAGTTTTCACAGAATTCCACATGTTTAAGGGATAGATTACATAGTAAAGATTTCGGACCTTCCCTGCGGGTTAAACTGCTGAACTAGCAAGAAATAAAGATGTTAAGCGGCCATTACCTTATTGAAGAGCTGCTACCTGAAGAAAGAGGCGCTTCCCGCCTCCCGCTACATCTCCATACACTAAGCTAAATGATGATGATGTGGCCGAGAGACAAGAAAATAAGCAGTTTTTATACCCTCGAAGAAAATTCGAGACCTTTCATGAATAAAACAGCCACACCCACAGGCTTTTATTGGCTGGCTAAAAGTTACACATCTAAATTGAAGAAGAAAGACACGATTGGTCAAAAATTAATTACAGAAATAATTGATTGGCTAACTTCAAAACTGGCGGAAAGAAAATATTAATATCGCCAACCCACAAATGAAAGAACGAAATTTAGTTACAGGAAAACTTATGAGTACAAAATATCAAGGAAAGTTCCTTCACTTCGCACCAGGGTGCATCATCATAGTTTTTTTTTTTTTTTTGGTAGAGACATCTATAAGAGAATGTCCACACTTCTTGATCAATGGAAAACAAAACAAGTTGAAATCCACACAGTATTGACAACTTCGTAATCACAAAGTTTACGGTAGTGACATCTTCTGAGAAACTAATGAGTTGATCCAGTTTTTAATGTTCAGAGTTTCTCCTGTACAGGAGTACTTTAAGGCGGAAAATTCAAATGTGCGGCGTAGAGGAGTACCAGCCGGTACAATAACCATTATTGGTTAACTTCGCTGGCACGGGGGCTGGGTGACCGTGTCGTCTTCATCATAATTTCATCCTTATCACGATGCGCAGGTCGCCTACAGGAGTCAAATCAAAAGACCTGCACCTGGCGAGCCGCCGAACTTGTTCTCGGGCACTCCCGGCACTAAAGGCATACGCCATTTCATTTCAACGAGTTGCTTCTACGGTGTTCATGGAGCGTACACCAGCATCGGCAGCATCCCATAAATGCTCGAATGGATTAAGATCAGGGGATCTGGAGGGCCAATCCATAGTTGTAACTTCACTGGAGTGCTCCACGAACCACCTACGTGCCACCAACGAGCGATGACATGACGCAATGTCCTGTTAAAACATGGCATCTCTGTCAGGGCACTCTAGGGCCAGAAAGGGATGAAGATGGTCTGAAAGAATGTCCACATAATGTGTACCTGTCAGCGCTCGCTGCAGCCGGATAATGGGGCCTAATTGCGACCATGGGAACGCCGCCCAGACCAGAACTGAGCCAGCTCGCGTCTAGACACAACCTTGTTGGCACGCAGAATCCATAGCTTCGTGGATCCGCTAAAACCGGATTACTCATCGCCTCATCGCTCCCAACTCTACAAGCGGAGAAGGCAGGGAGGTTGAGCAGTCCGTCATCAAGGATACTCCATGACAAGGTAGAGAAGGTGCCTACACTACACTCTCACGCGCCCATCAGCTCGATACAACTGGAACCGGGATTCATCGGACCATACCACACGACGCCACTGTTCCATGGTCCATTGCGGATGTTCGCGGGCCCATGCAGGTCGTCGAGCTCTGTGTCGAGGTGTCAGCAAAGGGACGTCGGCTGGTGAAGCCTACGCAGTGCAGTTGCCTCCTTACAGACCTGGTAGAAACGGGTTCCTTACTCCCAACATACAACTGGGCGGTGATATGACTCACAGCAGTCCGTCGAGCGCCCAGTATAGTTCATTGGAGGCGACGTGATGTCAGTTCGTTAAACACCCGTGGTCTTCCCGTGCAGTGGTTTACGCGGGTGGTAACATTCTCTCTGCGATATTGAAGATCCACCCCGACACTGTTGACTTCGGAAACGCGAATTCGCGTGTAATCTCCGCAATGCTATGACCCATCCTTTGTGGGCCAATGATCATCCCACGCTCAAAGTCGGTTAACTCGCGACGTGTTGACATCTTCACGATACTGGTGTCTGTGACAGACTGCTCAGCTACGTCGCAGCTAGCCGCGACGCTCAGGGGGTCATACACGACACATTTTCTCATGGGACACCCCTTCCCAGGACTTTTGGCCACTCAGTGTATTAGTCTAGGCACAGGCTTGGTTTTCCCTTTACGTTGTTTCTTTATGTAATAAAATTCGGATACGCGATTGCACTTAGTGCATGGGAAATGTTTATACTAGAGGATGTGATGTGCGTATATACATTCAGGTCTGCAACTTCATCAAGTTTTCCATTTTTAATATACTGGCCTTAACAGTTAAAACAGAAGAACGCACAGACTCCACGAAAACTAAAAACATTGACATACTGGAACTCACTGATACAAAGTGGAAAGACCAAGGACCTAAATAGCTTAAAGAAAACTATATCATCTTTTATGGTGTGATGAAGAAGAACATTTTGAAAAGAAACGTTACGCGAGCGAGAACGATCGTAATTGGTCACATAAACACATAAACAGGAGCTGTGAAGGAACAATATGCAAATATCATGCCTCCTCACAGACTGTGACTACTGTACACATTCATTCCGTGATGTGCATAACAGCAGTCAAAAAGTAACCGAACTTCGGTTGGCTCTGCCGTATTATATAGGCAACTTCTCTATCTTGTCATGGAATATCGTTGATGACGGACTGCTCAACCTCCCTGCCTTCTCCGCTTGCAGAGCTGGGAGCGGAGCGAGTAATATCGATGAGACGATGAGTAATCCGGTTTTAGCGGCAGAGTGCACCACCGATCCCGTCCGCTTACAACTGTAGGTACTCGCGGAGGACCAGAGCACAGTGTAGCGCACGACACATGTGGGTACTGCACCGGTATTTAATCTGTACTTATCAAATTTGCGTCTATATTTCCTCTGCTTGTTGTGTTTTGTAGATAATGTAAAGTGTACCGGGCGGTACACCTCCACGCCGCTAATTCAAACTTTGCGCCAGTTGAAACTCCTCTGCTGGAGGAAGTCTGAACTTTATCTACTGTGTTAATTTTCAAGTTTCTCAGAAGATGTCACTACTTGGAAATTTTGAAGTTTCTGAACTGGGTCGTTTTCGACGTAGTTTTGTTTTGCCTGCAGTAAGAAGTGTGAACATTCTCTTCTAGAGGACACTACTGAAGAACTACAATTGTGCACCCTGGTGCGAAGTGAAAGAACTATGTTTTTTGGAGAAAATTTGAATTCATAAGTTTGTTCTTTGTTAAATTTCTTGCAGTCATGGTTTAAGTTGGCAATTTTACCCTTTCTTTCCCCTTGTTTTGAATTTAGCCAATCCCGAATTTCTCGAATTAATTTTCCACCAATGAGGTGTTTCTTCTTCATCTTGTGTAGGGGTTTTCTTGGTTAACCAATAAAATTCTTGTGGGAGGGTGTTCTCATTCCTGAAACGCCTCGAACTTTCCGCGAGAGTATATAAACTGCCGATTTTAGGGTCTCTGCGCCACTTCAGTAACATCTTTCAGTGTGTAAAGTACATAGCAGGGGGCGGGAAGCGCCTCTTTCTTCGGGCAGCAGTTCATCCACAAGGTAATGGCCGTTTAATAACTTCTTTTCTTGCTAGCTCAGCAGTTTAACTCTCGGGGCAGGTCCGAAGCTTTTTACCATGTAACTTCCCTTAAAATGTAAAAACACTTGGTATCTATTCTACCTTTTTAAACTACAAATCGGGATAGAGAGTGCTTAACCCTCTCGAGCTCCCACTCATATTGCATTGAGGTGAACTTATTTTCACAACCTTTTCTTCCTTAACGTAATGCAAATTGTTTCTTTCTATAAGTCACCTCTTTAGTATGGCATTAGCCCTTGCATTAGCGGCCTAGTGCCAGATTAGGTTTTAAACAAATGTATTAGGAGTGCAAGAACGCCTCCTCTCAAGTTGGTATTTTTGAGGCCATGTAATTTTCATGTTTCTTTACTTAATAGGCCTCAGTAGGTTGGGTATTTTACCCCTGTGTTTATGTCCTTAGAGGACAACTTGAAGGTGGAGTTTGGTGTGGCCTTTGATAGGCTTAAATTTTAAGAGCGAGTTGCTCTTTCTGGAAAAGTGCGTTGTTGTATGCCTCGAGGAGGCTTTACCGTGTAAAGAGGAGCAAGTGCTCCTAGGCATGATTGGGGTTTTCTGCCCCTTTGTTGACTTCTGTATATCGTAAGCCTGGGCTTATAGCTCAAGAATTAGGTGTCTGGCTCTCGGAGCCCAAATCCTGTAATCACTGTAATTGTACTTTTTCGAATTGTGTTTCGGCTACTGTGTACCTGTTCATTTTGTCATTTCTTATTCTTGATTTTGAAAAGAAAATATAACCTTGTTAAATTTTACCTTAACTTTAATTTCGTAGTTTGAGACCCGTTCACCCCCGCACCTTCTTTCACCTTTGCTGTTCCACAGATACCTCGGAACATAAAGTATATTAGATAATAACTGTGGTGTTACTTTCTTACTGAATCCCATTTTAAAATGGCATTTATGTTTTTAGAATATTTAAACGAATTTAAACTGTAAGCCTCCATCTAGATATATAAAATAACATGTCCAGACTGACATTCATCATCGCCGAGCCAAAACTACTGGACATAAAGAAATGGAATTTTGAGGATATATTTATACTAGGGTGTAGGTGCTCACTAAGGAAGGATTTTCGGGTATTCCCTCGCTAAAGGGGTGAAAAGAGGGGTACAATTTTTAAATGAGGATATCTATATCTCAAAAACTGAAAAGTTTATAGACGTAAAAATTGATATTTGGAATCTACTTTAAAAATAAAGAAACACGTTTTTCTTTTGTTTTCGCAAAATCCCATTAAGGGGGGTGAAAAAAGAGGGAAAACTGGTTGAATACCTTTTATGAGGATACTCATATCTAAAAAAGTGAAGATGTTACAGACATGAAAATTGTATTTTGATTCTCCTTTAAAAATAAACACTTTTTTTTGAAAAATCCAATGAATAGGGGATGAACGGGAGTGACAAATGGGATGGAATTTAAAAAAATCTAGGTCTGTAATATATCTCGCACACTTAACATGTTACAGAGTCGAAAACTGGTACTTAGAATCTCATGCAAAAGTAAAGAAACATAGATAATTTGTTTTCGGAAAATCCACTTAAGGGAAACTGAAAAAGGGGGTGAATTTTTAAAATGGGCATATCTACAGAACATCTCAAAAACTTAACATGTTGAAGATGTGAAAATTGGTATATTTAATATTTTAAAAACAAAGAAACATGTATTTTTTGTTTCCGGAAGAAACCACATAAGGGGGGGGATGGGGGTAAAAAGGACTGAAAGTGGGGTGAATTTTTTACTGGGATAGTGATATCTCAAAAACTGAAGATGTTACAGACGTGAAAATTGGTAGGTGTTTGGAGTCTTCTTCAAAAATAAAGAAATACGTATTTCTTTTTCTCGGAAAATCCACTTAAAGGGAGCGAAGGAATTGAAAAACGAGTTGAATTCTTTGTATGAAGATGCTTATATCTCAAAAACTAAAGATGTTGCAGAAGTGAAAATTGGCATTTGGAATTTCCTTTAAAAATAAAGAAACACGGATTCTTTTGTTTTCGGAAAATCCACTTAGGGGCGTGATAGAATTGAAAAATTAATTGAATTATTTGTATGAGGGTACTTAGGGGTATATAAAAAATATAAAGATATTACTGACGTTAAAACAGGTAAGTGGAATACCTTTAAAAAATAATCACGCATTTTGGGGGGTAAGCAACTTGGGAGGGGGAGGAGTTGAATTCCTTTTATGAGGATAAATATATCTCAAAACTGAAGATGTTAGAGTCGTGATAAATGGTATTTGGAAGATCCTTTATAAATAAAGAAACACGTATTTTTTATTTCGGAAAATTCACTTAAGGGGGAATGAGAAAGGAAGTGAAAAAATTTTGATTTCTTTTTGTGGAGAAACTTTCTCAAAAACGGAAGGTTACAGACGTGAAAATTGGTATTTGGAATCTCCTTTAAAAATAAAGAAACACGGATTTTGGGGGGGGGGGGGGATAATGAAGCTAAAGATGTTACAGACGTGAACATTGGTATTTGGAATCTCACGCATTTTTGAGTGGGGGTGATCAAATTAACGGGCGGGGGTGGGGCGGCTGAAAAAAGGAGTTGAATTCTTTTTATGAGGATACTTATATCTCATAAACGGAAGATGTTAAGACATGAAGATTTGTATTTAGAATCTTCTTTCGAAGTAAATAAATACCTTTTATTTTGTCTTCTGAAGAACCACTTACGGGGGGAGGGCGTGAATGAATTGAAATATTAGTTGATTTATTTGTATGAGGATACTTATATCTCAAACATACCGATGTTACAGACGTGAAAATTGGTACTGGAATCTCCTTTAAAAATAAAGAAACACTTTTTATCTTTTTGTTTTTTGAAAATCGACTTGAGACAAGACTGTTTCTCACATGCACATTTCTGTGTCCATGGTCATCTTAGCCCCAAATGGCAATACCTCAAATGTGACTTACAAAGACTTTCTGGGGTAAATGAAACTATTTTTCTGTGAGTTTTTATACTTTAGGGATTTTCAGAAAATGCCTTAGTGCAGAGCCGAGGAACGATTACTTTTATCAAATTACGAAATCGACGCGAGCGAAGCCGCGGGTAACTGCTAGTTAAACAATAAACATCATCATCATCATCATCATAGGAATTTAAAGAAATGTGTAGAGAAATGTGTACTGCAAATGCCACGAGAACAGTCTGATGCATGGCAGTTTTTAAATTACTGATGATAAAAAAAAAAAAATCAGGAAAATGCAAATTTTGCGGCCGCATTTTTGCAACGGGTGGTGGGATATCAAATTTCTGGGATCATATTAAGAGGCATCACAAGGATGAAATGAGCAGGTCGGTTTCTCCAGCACAAAAGAACATTGCTGTATTCAACAAAACAGTTATGTTATGAGAAAAGGAAATCTTTACATCGTCATACCAATAACGTACAGTACAATCACTCGGTACAACTGGTTGAGGACGTCACAACTGCTCCGTTCCGCTCCGCTCCGTCCGCGCCACTCTCCGCTTGGAGTATAGCCTATGATCCCAGGCGTATGTGACAAACTGCGGTTGCGCAGGAGTAGGAGTGTGACTGACATACCAATGAAATGAAATGGCGCATGCGTTTTAGTGCCGGGAGTGTCCGAGGACATGTTCGGCTCACCAGGTGCAGGTCATTCGATTTGACTCCCATAGGCAACCTGTGCTTCATGATGAGATGAAATGATGATGAAGAGGACACAAACACCCAGCCCCCGGGCTAGCGGAATTAACCAATGATGGTTCAAATTCCCGACCCCGCCGCGAATCGAACCCAGAAACCCTGTGATCAAAGGCCAGCACGCTAAACACCATTGACCTTGCAGGACTGATTCTTGCCATGTGTCGATAGAAAGCAATCCTCCTCTTCCGCATAGTATCGATTATGTTTTCTACGTGGAAAGGGAATTCGTGGTTGTGCCGTCTTCCACATTCACCTTTGTCTTTGATGGGGCCCAGGATGTTCCTCAAAATCTTTATTTTTCTTTCTTTCTTTCTTTCTTTCTTTCTTTCTTTCTTTCTTTCTTTCTTTCTTTCTTTTTCTTTGATCTCGAGTTTCTCAATAAGGCCTGTTTTGCTCATTGCAAAGCACTCCGCTTCATAGAGGGCCTCCAGACGAATGACTGTGGGATAATCTCTGAACTTGGCGTTCAAAAATATTGATCTGTTGTTGTAAACATCCTTGGTTAGATGGTATGCTACTTCCGTTTTATTCATTCGTGACATGAAGACTTTTTTCTCAGACATATTGGGTTTTCTCCACTCACATAGATATTTAAACTTTCCTACCCGCTTGATTTTTCACTGTTCCACATTTAGCTCTTTTGGTGCCTGTTTTATGTTTGTTATAAACTGAATTGTCTCAGAGGAGATCTTAAGACCTGCTTTCGCTGCCTGATTTGTTTTGTAGCTGTCTCTAGCGAATCGGAAAAAAATTGCTAGGTCATCTACAAAAGCAAGAAAGTCAAGGTGTGTGTTCCTACAACCCAGTCTGACTCCACTGTTGACCCTGTCGCTCGGTTATTATTATATAGAAATATACGCACCCCATAAAGACACGGCCACACACTCACGGGACGATGGATCCACTCTTGCGCTATGCACAACTGTTTCGTTTGTAATGAACGATCTGGGACTTGTACAGCTCACGAGAGTAAACAGAAGCTTCACAATAACAAAAGAGGTATGGCTCAGTAGGTTGCGCTGTGCCTGCGCTGCAATAGAAGTTATCTGAATACAGTACTATGACGAGTAGAAACTTATGTACGCTAACACACAAAGACTCCATTGTGCTCCCGCCAAACCAAATGACCCAGGGACAAGCAGGCTGCATGCAGTTTACAGTACTTGTACGGAGCTAAATAAAGATATACATGACATATGGCAGATTAAGTTCGTTTCCAGCCGTCCGTATTTTTCCATCCGACCAAGATACAGTTTTGTTCACAATTGAAATCCTTAAACGTCGTCGTACTTTTGACGTCAGATGAGGTGAGGACAAATCGAAACTACACCTGGCAGGGTTGTACATTAATTAAAGTGAAGGTCGCTTCCTTCCCACTCCTAGCTTTTTCCTTCCCATCGTCGCCATAAGACCTACTGTATCTGTGTTGGTGCGACGTAAAACAATTAAAAAAAAAAAAACAGAAAGTAAATGCTTTATTTTAGAGTTGGGACAGGAAAGTTCTAATTAAGATACCATTCCAGAATTTGTCAGAACTCCGGTGTTGACAAAATTTGGAGCTCTCAGTAGGATATGTAATTCTTAACTTTTTTAGTAGAGCTTTGGATTCTCAATCCGTATTTACTGGAAAGGAAAGAGGTACGTTTAAAGGGTATCTATGATAAAGGGAACAAAAAACTTCATATTTCTTGTACTTATTTATCGAAATGTACGCGATTTCTCGTAAATGACTCCTGCCTTACTTGAAATTTAAATTCTGGTGGTATCTGAAGGTGCTCAAATACGTCAGCCTCGTGCCGATAGATTTACTGGCACATGAATTAACTCTTGTGAGGAGAAATTCCGGCACCTCGGTGTCTCTGAAAACCGTAAAAGTGGTCAGTGGGACTTAAAATCAATAACATTATTATTAAATGTACTGTTGTTGAAAGCCAGTAGTTATGTTATGGTGAATGAAGTATTTTTGGAAATTATCTCTGGGGTACAGGCTACAGCAAGAAGTTAACTTTCACTGAAGTCCCAGTCTCTTTTATAGCTGTGACATTACGGAAGCTGTTGAGATATAGATGGTACTGAGTAATGACATTCAGAGTATGACAGGAGCCTCTGGACACAATAATATTGCCTTGATTAGGAAACAGCCCAGCATTCGCCTGGTGTGAAAATGAGGAAACTATGGACAAGTATCTTCAGGGGTACCGACAGTGGGGATCGAACCCATCATCTCCCGAAAGCAAGCTTACAGTTCGGTGCCCGTACGACGTAGCCAAATTGCTCGGTCAGTGACAAATTACCTCATTCCTCATTATACCGGGCGAGTTGGCCGTGCGGTTAGGGGGTCGCAGCTGTGAGCTTGCATGCGGGAGATAATGGGTTCGACCTCTAACTGTCGGCAGCACAGAAGATGGTCTTCCGTGGTTTCCCATTTGCACACCAAGTAAATGCTGGGGATGTACCTTCATTACGGCCACGGCTGCTTCTTTCTCACACCTAAGCCTTTCCTATCGCATCGTAACCATAAGACCTATCTGCGTCGGTTTAGAAATTGTAAAAAAAAAAAAAAATCCTCATTATAGTGTCCGCCATCGGCTTTTGCTGTTTCCCTAGAACCACACAACCGGCGGCGGTGGAGGTATATGATGATCCAACCAACTTCCCGGCCAATGACATAACACGACATGCATATGAATAATATTTTACTTCCACCATTACACAGAATTCATCTACCAACCCACTTAAATTGGTGGAATCACAGCAATAAATATCCATTTGTGAGGGAAGAATATTTCTAATTCTTTAAAATCTTCATAATTGGTTGGAGGGGAAAATCTACAGGGAGGCCAAGTTACGTTGCAAACCGGCCATAAATGAGGGATAGGAGTTTTATATAGAATTATGGGAGCGTTTGGGCAGGCAGAATAGAACTCTGAACTGGAAACAGAGGTTTCGGTACGACTGCATTGCAAACGCACGCCGCGCATTGTGCTGTACGAGGAACGAATACTGAAGGCTAGCGAGCGGACGGACTGATCTGATCGGCTTTTGTCACGTCGGCTCGGGCCCTCGGCAGCCATGCTAGTGGGGAACGGGGAGAGAGCTTTCAACTACGTGCAAGTGGTACTTAGTTGAGTTTATTACTTCATCTATTTATTTAACATGAGCCCTTACGGTGAATGCCAATCAACTAGAGACCTTGCTCTCTTCACCCTGCCCCCCTTCCCTCCACAGAGATGCGAACTCCGAGTTGCCATGGCAATACAACTACGTGCATTTTGAGTAGGTCGTGCTTCTGCTGTAGTAACAAAACGTTGTGTTAGTAAGATGGGAAAGTGACTCATCCTTGGCAAACATACATGCAAGCTCCACCTTCACGGGTCATAGCTGTAATATACAAGGCAAATTGTCTGTTTCGTACTGTCTACAAACTCAACGACATTGAAAGGCTACACGACACATTATCATTGTTTCTGTTTTTATACGATCTGAACTTCCAGTTTTGGCAGCAACAGACTTACCGTGACAGTGGTGTAGTACCTCCTTGTTTAGTCTGACCCTACCTCTCCAAAGAGATAGTTAATGAACCCAAGCACAAAACAATTGGCACATGCAGATGGCCATGCATGAATAGCAGTAGGGCGTGACGCGTGAACATACTGCATCTGATAACATGAATAGAATACAATATGAAGATAAACTGCAGACAGTGAATGCGAGAGAAGTTGTTACCAGAGAGCAAATGCCCATCGCTTCATGCGCAAGTAATATTCGTGCGAGAGATAGTATTCTACACTTACGAGGGTTCAGATTTCTAAGACATGCCATGTTTTTATCCTAGTCTCTTTTCAGAAATGTTTAATTAAACAAATTTCTAGCTTCTTTTAAAAAAACACGACAACACGGGTTATACTGCTCATACAATTGCATATTTTATTACAATTTATGAGCCTCCGTGGCTCAGGCGGCAGCGCGCCGGCCTCTCACCGCTGAGTTTCGTGGTTCAAATCCCGGTCACTCCGTGTGAGATTTGTGTTGGACAAAGCGGAGGCGGGACAGGTTTTTCTCCGGGTACTCCGGTTTACCCTGTCATCTTTCTTCCAGCAACACTCTCCAATATCAGTCATTAATCACTGTCCCAGAGGAGTGCGACAGGCTTCGGCACGATTCCTATCCTCGCCGCTAGATGGGGTCTTCATTCATTCCATTCCTGACCCGCTCGAATGACTGGAAGCAGGCTGTAGATTTTCATTATACTTTATCATGCATATCTGACGTTCCGCTCCTTGGCTGAATGGTCAGCGTAGTGACATTCGGTTCAGAAGGCCCTGGATTCGATTCTCGGCCGGGTGAGGAATTTTAGGCTTTAATGGTTAATTACCTTGGATCGGAGACTGGGTATTTATACTGTCCCCAACATCCCTGCGACTCATACACCACACATAACACTAACCTCCAGCACAATAATACGCAATTTCCTATACACGGCAGACGCCACCGACCCTCGTCGGAGGGTTTACCTTACACGGAATGCACCAGGTTAGTCACACGAAATTATTATTATTATTATTATTATTATTATTATTATTATTATTATTATTATTATTATTATTATTATTATTTGACCAGTGATATGTTTCAGCTCGCGTGTTTAATTTGTTGTCATAGTCATAAATGACATACGAATATTGAAATGTACACTATGCGATCAAAAGTATCCGGACACCCACAAAAACGTACGTTTTCCATCTTAGGTGCATTGTGCTGCCACCTACTGCCAGGTACTCCATAGCAGCGACCTCAGTAGTTATTATTATTAGTGTTGGGGACGGAGCGGAGCGGAGCGGTTGTTGTGACGTCATCAGCCGGTAGTACCGAGTGAACTACCGAGTGAATGTAATGTGGCGGCACGTTTAAATACGTTATTGGTATGGCAACGTAAATTCAGTGCCCTTTTCTCACAACATAACTGTTCTGCTGAATACAGCAATGTTGTTTTCTGCTAGTGAAGCCGACCTGCTCATTTCATCCTTGTGATGCCTCTTGATATGATCCCACAAATTTCATACGCCACCACCCGTCGCGTAAATGTGGCCGCAAAATTTTCATTTTGCCGATTTTATCATCAGTAATTTCAAAGAACTGTCATGCATTGGACGGTTTTCGTGGCATTTGTGGTACAAAGATCTGTAAAAATGTATTCAATTCCTTAAATATTCTAAAACCTGAATACCATGTAAAAATGGGATTAAATATCAAACTAAGACCACAATTATTATCTAATATACTTTGCATTATCTACAAAACACAACAAGCAGAGGAAATATAGACGCAAATTAAGAAGCACAGACTGAATACAGCTACAATACTCTCGCAAGGGGAGACCACGACGTTCGGATCACAGAGTATCTTCAAACTTTGTACACATTTAGTGGTCCATTAGGACAAGATAATGTGCAAGTAGTAAGGTGTACTTACTAAGGCGTTCTCGATAAAATTTCAGAAGTTTTCGCGTCGAATATGTACCGATGCGTTGCGATCATGAGCACGAAACGGCGGTGGTCGAGTGGTTAGCGTTCAAGCTGTGTTATCGCTAGTTCGCTGGATCGAGTCTCGCTCGTCATTTTGTTTTTCTTTCATATATATTACAATTCAAGGGTAAAATAAAAAAATAAAGGTGTATTTGCATGAACTTTTACTGGATTTCAAATGTTATTTGGCTCTTTAATAATGTTTATCATTACAAAAAGTATTTTTCTTTCTCAATCTGTTTACCATCCAGGGTCGGTTTGTCCCTCTGACTCAGCGAGGGATCCCACCTCTACCGCCTCAAGGGCAGTGTCCTGGAGCGCAAGACTTTGGGTTGGGGATACAACTGGGAAGGATGACCAGTATCTCGCCCAGGCGGCCTCACCAGCTACGTTGAACAGGGGCCCTGTGGAGGGATGGTAAGATTGGAAGGGATAGGCAAGGAAGAGGGAAGGAAGTGACCGTGGCCTTACGTTAGGTAGGGTCTTACATCTCGGCATTTACCCGGACGAGAAATGGGAAACTACGGAAAACCACTTCGAGGATGGCTGAGGAGGGAATTGAACCCCCCTCTACTCAGTTGACCTCCCGAGGCTGAGTGGACCCTGTTCCAGCCCTCGTACTACTTTTCAAATTTCGTGGCAGAGCCGGAAATTGAACCTGGGTGTCCGGGGGTGGTAGCTAATTACACTAACCACTACACCACAGAGGCAGTCATGACCAGTGTTGAAAAAAAAAGTGACGAGCGGGACTCGATCCAGTGACCCAGCTAATCACTCGACCGTCGCCATTTCGTGCTCGTGACCACAACGTACCGGTACATATTCGACGCGAAAATTCTCTTCCGATTTTCTCGAAAACGCTTTACTATTTGAATATTATCTTGTCCCAATGGACTAATAAACGTGTACCAAGTTTGAAGATAATCCGTGATCCGAACGTCGTGGTCTCCGCTTGTTAAACATATGTCGTGCGCTACACTGTGCTCTGGTCCTCCCCGAGTACTTGCAGTTGTAAGCGGAGGGGATCGGTGGAGCGCTCTACCGCTACAACCGGATTACTCATCGGTATAACTCGCTCCGCTCCCAGCTCTAGTAGTTATTCGACATCGTGAGAGAGCAGAACGGGGCGCTCCGCGAAACTCACAGACTTCGAACGTGGTCAGATGAATGGGTGTCACTTGTGTCAGAAGTCTGTACGCGAGATTTCCAAACTCCAAACATCCCTAAGTCCACTGTTTCTGATGTGATAGTGAAGTGGAAACGTGAAGGGACACGTACACAACGAAAGCGTACAGACCGACCTCGTCTGTTGACTGACATAGACCGCAGACAGTTGAAGAGGGTCGTCAAGTGTAATAGGCAGGTATCTACCCAGACCATTACACAGGAATTACGGACTGCATCAGGATCCACTCCAAGTACTATGGCAGTTCGGCGGGAGGTGAGAAAACTTGGATTTCATGGTCGAGCGGCTGCCCATAAGCCACGCATCACGCAGGTCAATGCCAAACGACGCCTCGCTTCGTGTAAGGAGCGTAAACATTGGACGATTGAACAGTGGAAAAACGTGTGAAGTGACGAATTACGGTACACAATGTGGTGATCCGATGGCAGGTGTGGGTATAGCGAATGCCCAGTGAACGTCATCTGCCAGCGTGTGTAGTACCAACAGTAAAATTCGGAGGCGGTGGTGTTATGGTGTGGTCGTGCTTTTCATGGAGGGGGCTTGCACCCCTTGTTGTTTTGCGCGGTACTATCACAGCACAGGACTACACTGACGTTTTAAACACCTTCTTGCTTCCCACTGTTGTAGAGCACGTCGGGAATGGCGATTGCATCTTTCAACAAGATCGAGCACCTGTTCATAATACACGGCCTGTGGCGGAGTGGTTACATGACAATAACATCGCTGTAATGGACTTACCTGCACAGAGTCCCGACCTGAATCCTATAGAACACCTTACGGATGTTTTGGAACGCCGACTTCATGCCAGGCCTCACCGACCGACATCGCTACCTTTCCTCAGTGCAGCACTCCATGAAGAATGGGCTGCCATTCCCCAAGCAACCTTCCAGCACCTGATTGAACGTATGCCTGCGAGAGCGGAAGCTGCCATCAAGGCTAAGAGTGGGCTAACACCATACTGAATTCCAGCATTACCGATGGAGGGCGCCATGAACTTGTACGTCATGTTCAGCCAGGTGTGCGGATACTTTTGATCACATAGTGTATGTTCATGAGAGTGCAAAGAATATGTACAAATCACATACATTGTATTTTCTTTTGGCAAATGTACGTGTTCCAAAACTAAAGTTAATCGTGAAAATGTATATATTCAGAAAATATTGCACACTGCTGTATATTTCCTTTGTCAATGAATAATTTTCTTGTCCTGTTATACTCTGTAATGTGTCATATTCGTCTAACATGAACCATGTTCCAAATTATTATTATTATTGTTATTATTATTATTATTATTATTATTATTATTATTATTATTATTATTATTATTATTATAACAGCTGTTGTTCATATGGGAGCATTTCCGAGCGGCAAGTACAGTATGGCCACGGTATGCAACCCGCCTGTCCGTTGCTCTCTTGTCACGTGACAAACAACCGCCCCGAGCGGAGCAAGTAACACCAGCTCCCTAGAGCAACTACGTGATGACGTCTGCCGTATAGGACGGTTGCACGATGGGTCAAGGCATTTCGTGCGGGTTGGAATGAGAGTGCGGATTTGCACCGCACATCCTCCGTACTCACCAGACATGAGTTCTTGTGAGTTCGACCTGTTTCAGAAGTTGAAGGAACCCCTCCGAGGCCGACGTTTTCCTGACGTAGCGTCTGTACTCCGCGCAGTAGGGCGTTCCGTCACTGTCACTAACAGAACGCCTTGCGAACATCCCCTACGGCTTTCCGACATTTAGCAATAGGTAATAGGTTTTACGGGTGACTACAATGAAGGAATGAAATGCAATTGTACACTTCTACGCAGCACATTTAAATCTTGCGCCAATTAGAACTCCTCTACAGGAGAAACACAGAACTTGGAACTAGATCTACTTAAACTTTTCCACAGAATATGTCACCTCCTTAATTTTGTGATTGTGAAGTTTCCAGTACTGTATAAAATTCTACGCGTTTTGTTTACCATTTATCAAGAAGTTTGGACTTTCTGCAACAGATGTCACTATAAAAACTATGATTATGCACCCTGGTGCGAAGTGAAGGAACTTTATTTGAAGAAATTTTGTATTCATAAGTTTGTTGTCTACTAAATTATGTTCATTCATTTTTTGGGTTGGCAATATTGATCTTTTCTTTCCACCAGTTTTGAATTCAGCCAATCCCTAATTTCTGTAATTAATTTTCGGCCTATCACAGGCTTCTTCTTCGATTTGGTATGTAACTTTACTTTAGCCAATAAAAGTAAGAGGGTGTGGCTTGATTATTCATGAAAGGTTTCGAACTTTCCCCTAGGGTTTATAAACTACGGATTTTCACGGCGCTTGGCCATTTGATCAACATCTAACTAAGTGTGTGTATGTGAAGCAGGAGGCGGGAGGTGCCTCTTTCATCAGGCAGCAGTCCTTCAGTAAGGTAATGGACGTTTAACATCCTTATTTCTTGCTAGCTCCGCAGTTTAACCCGAGGGATGAGTCCAAAACTTTAATATGTAACCTTCTTCTCTAAAATGTAAGTTCTGACGGCTAATGAGAAAATTTCCTAAAATCTGTAACTGTAATTCGGGGATAGAGAGTGATTTACCCTCTTGAGCTCCCCTTCATATTGGTTGGAGGTGACTACGTTTTGCAACTGGTTTTCTTGCTTTCGGTAATGTCTTAAATTATTCTCATACGAGTCACCTCCATAGTTTGGGAATAGCCCCTGTGTCATCGGCCTAGTGCCCTTTAGGTTTTAAGAAGTCACATCGAGGAGTGCAAGCATTCGCCTCCTTTCATTTTGTGTTCGGGCCATTTATTTAACTGTTATTTCTTTTACACGAAGGCCCTGTAGGTTGGGTACGAGATACCCCTGGTTCATTTTTGTAAGTGCCTTGATGGCAAGTAATTGTAAGGTTCTGATTGCCTTGAATAGGCTTGAAAAACTGAGAGCGTGTCAGCTCTTTTCTATGTTGTAAAAGTGCCTCTGGGAGGCTTGATGTTTAAAATTGGGAGCAAGTGCTCCAGGTATTGAGGGGTGTTCTGCCCCTGCATAAATGGTGACGTTTGTAATTTTGAGTGTGTAGCTCAGGAATTGTGTAGTAGGGCTTGAAGCCGAAGCAATCTTGTCTTTACTAGACCCGTTTTTTGCTACTGATACCAGTTACTTTGTTATTTGTTAATTTTGAAAAATAAAATAAAATATAACCTTTGTTGAAATTTTAAATTAACTTTGACTTTGTAGTTAGACCCATTCATCCCGGCACCTTCTTTCTCCTCTGCGTTCCACAGATATCCCGGAACAATTATTATTATTATTATTATTATTATTATTATTATTATTATTATTATTATTATTATTGTCGTTGTTGTTAAATCAAGCGTAGTCCGGTGTCGTCCCGCTGGGATCTCTCCACATTTTTAAATCCCTGTCGGCATCCATCATGTAACAGAAAGGTAAATAACATCCGACCAGAAAGAGGTTAGCCATTCGGAGGAAGTTTCAAACTGAAGGAACTGAAATAAATAAAAAAATAATTATAGACGCACACAGTACTTTTAGTGACACCATTAGAATAGATGTTTACTTTCAACTATTGATTATCCTTTCCATGGACACAGTAATGGCCGATATACAGTCCCCTCATCCCTAGACGCTTCTATATGCAGCGAGCTGGGTTTCTTTACCGGCGCGGAAGAGAGCTACCCCAACGAAATTCAAGTCGCTCGGTTGACGCATAAGCTTCAAACCTCCTCTTAGGGAAGCGGGGTGATAGTTGTTGGCCTCGCTCGAGATTTACAGCATCTTACGGCGGCAGAGCAACTAGCTTGGGTACGCGTTATTTCAGTTAACATACTAAAATATTTATTTAAAAAACCAGTATAGCCACTTGCAAATAGTTTTGCTAATAAAAATAATCATTTTATGAAATTAATTGTAATAAACGTATTTATTTTATTTTGGCGATTTCGGCATGTAGGAAATGTTTGCTAGCGATTCACTGATGCCATGAGTAGAGTATGTTTTGCCATGCACGCGGAAAAATATTTTAAGTTGCCCAGTATGAACACGGAGCCAAGGGCGAAGTAAAATAATTTTGTATTTGGTTGCTCTGTACTTGTGGATTTGCCTGTAATGGTGGAATAATTATTATGAATTTTTGTAGTGTTCCTCTTGGATCACAGGTGAAGTTTTCGCTAGTTCTGTGGCATTCCTCATTAATATAACAGTGGTATACGTCGTGAGGAGTATTTCCCCTCGTTTGTCGTTGCTGGACCTACGCTCAGTAAGCGAGTGAAACTGTAAAACTTCGGTGATGGTAAAATACCTGCCAAATTTTGCTCTTTCAGTTTAGGTTAGGATTTTTAAGTATTAAAAAAAACAAAAACAAAAAAAAAAACAAGTAGTCCCCGTATATTTCTGTCAAAACCATGATTGTACTATTACGAAGCGTCAGTGGGTGAAACTCTAAGAACCGGGCGAGTTGGCCGTGCGCGTAGAGGCGCGCGGCTGTGAGCTTGCATCCGGGAGATAGTAGGTTCGAATCCCACTATCGGCAGCCCTGAAAATGGTTTTCCGTGGTTTCCCATTTTCACACCAGGCAAATGCTGGGGCTGTACCTTAATTAAGGCCACGGCCGCTTCCTTCCAACTCCTAGGCCTTTCCTATCCCATCGTCGCCATAAGACCTATCTGTGTCGGTGCGACGTAAAGCCCCTAGCAAAAAAAAAACTCTAAGTACTTTTTTTTAAACCTGCTGTAGCTTAAATCATGATGGTGCCGTCACTGCCGTGAATACCAGTTTAGAAATATGCGCGAGTATGTGGTTGATAATATTCTTATTCAAGTGAGTTATAGTAAATAAGTTCTTTAATATCTTATTTATTTATTAATGTATTATTTGATCTGTTTGCTTATTATATTTCCACTTAGTTATCGAGTGAGGTTATAAAATAGTAATGTTGGCTTTAGAGAGAGAGGTGGCGCTGCGATTGCTTAAAAAAAAAAAAAATGTAGCTGGGGTAACGAATGTGTTCACCGCACGCCACTGATTTGTATGTAATTCTAAATATTTTATTTAGATGACAAGTCTCGTATTTTACGTACATACATACATCTTTATTATAGACAGTTATGCTTTTCAGCGTTCTATGCAAGCCTCTGTGAATTTATTAAACGCCGTCACAATCCTCTATTTGTAACTAGTCCTGTGGCCTCGTTTAGTTCTATACCTCTTATCTTTAAATCGTTAAAAACTGAGTCTAACCATCGTCGTCTTGGTCTACCTCTACTTTTCTTACCCTCCATAACAGAGTCCATTATTATCCAACGTAACCTAACCTCCTCCATTCTTTTAACATGACCTCACCATCGAAACTGGTTTATGCGTACAGCTTCATCAATCGAGTTCATTCTTAACTTATCCTTTATCTCATTTCCAGTACCCTCCTGCCATTTTTCCCACCTGTTTGTACCAGCAATCATTCTCGTTACTTTCATGTCTGTTACTTCTAACTTATGAAAACGATATACTGAGTCAACCCAGCTTTCACTCCCGTAAAGCAAAGTTGCTCTGAAAACAGACCGATGTAAACATAGTTTCGTCCGGGAGCTGACTTCCTTCTTACGGAATACTGCTGATCCCAACTGCGAGCTCACTGCATTATTTTTACTGCACCTTAATTCAATCTCACTTACTGTATTGTACTACCATCCTGGGAGAACACACATCCTAATAATAATCCTAATTAAACTATACATTATTGAGAGTATATTGTTAGAGGGTTAGGTATCAAGTCCGCAAATTATTTGGAGAAATGGTTCGTCGCTGATGAAGTGAATAAGTGAGATTATCGAAAAATGTGCATTTTATTAATAAAATAACTTTCTAGAGTTCCGGTACTGACAAGGCGGTCACAGATCTTTACCAGTGAGCGTCGTTTGTGTAGTATTCGCTACGACCATGTAACAAATTGCAATGTGTGGCAAAGGCTTGGTGTAGATCTACTGTAATTGTAGAGAAAGCAGGAGGGGCCCGACTCCGGTGGTACAGTCACGTCATGAGAAGACAATTCTGCGGCCAAAACAGCAATCTAACTCGATCTTGGAAGACATCGATCCCGTGGTTGACCGCTAAAGGGCTGGATGACATGCGCGACGAGGATCTCTACCCCGAAGACGTCCACAACAGAGTTCTGTGGAAGATACGTAGAAAAGCAGACTCTGTGTAATGGGACAAATGTTAGGAAAGATTATTATTATTATTATTATTATTATTATTATTATTATTATTATTATTATTATTATTATTATTATTATTATTATTATTATTACATATCCTAAATGCGTTTATGAAATGAGAGGTAATTTTCCGATAAAGTGTTTCAATCTGACACACTTTTCACGCGTGGACAGATTTGTTGGTATTTTTGTTACCCGACATTCATCGTTGGTTTACCTCGCAGAGGGCTCATGTGCTTGTAAGTTAGATGTGAGTGCAAGTAGTTAAGCTGACAGACCAGAGCTAAAGTCCTTGGGTGTCATCCAGGCTCTCACAATAGACAGCATACCATATGGGCTGCTCACCTGCAGGTGTGGCGGATGACAGCAAGGTCAGCCTAGTTCGCTCGCTAGTGGTGCGGGAGAGACAGTAGAGGATCGAATCAGAAACGTTTTATAACTCTTGCTCACTAGTGAAGTAAGGGAGACCAGGATTAGTTGTTAAAATATTTATACGGAATGTTTCTCTTATTGTATCACATGTGGCATAGGGACACCAATATAGATACTTCCTACTGCCCTTCAAGTTTAATGATAAAATTATGTTATGGTCATTCTGTCGTATGTTTATACGTGTTCTGCAGTTATTTATTTGTACCCGTTCTTTACACGAGAATTTGCAATGGATTGTATGCTTTCTTCATGAATTTACTGCTCCATTCACACGTTTAATACATGTTAACCTATTATTTTTCTCCGAAAGCACGTGGCAGTGCGACAAAACTGAACAAAGTCGAGGCAGAATGAGGACGATTTTCGAAATTGTTGTACGTTAGAGTTCCTGGTCCGAGGTTGTGCGAAATTCCTCCTGTTTCTTAGGTTGCATATTGATGTTTCTCCGACCACTGGCGCGCCGCTGTGAATGAAGAATGTGTGTCAAACCCAAATCATCCCCTTCAGGTACCCACTGGTTCGCAATCCGGACTGTTCGCAATCAGGATGAAACCCCACTCTCTACTGCTACTAATCACAAACCTATTGTGTACCTAACATAGTGGTACTACTCGCAAGTAAACGCGACCCGTGGTGTTCCCCGCGTGATGGTACTAATCACAAGTAGTTTCATGGTTCTAATACAACCATCCCTTGGTCTCCCCTTTTAGTCGCCTCTTACGACAGGCAGGAGATACTGTGGGTGTATTCTTCGTCTGCGTCCCCCACCCACAGGCGGTGAAATGAAATGTCTTATGGCTTTTAGTGCCGGGATATCCCAGGACGGGTTCGGCTCGCCAGATGCAGGTCTTTCTATTTGACGCCCGTAGGCGACCTGCGCGTCGTGATGACGATAAAATGATGATGAAAAGAAATGAGGAAGAAAACGTCCAAAATGACCGAGATAACGCAGTTCTCGGTTTCGCTATGCTAAATGGTGACAGACCCAATGGCAGTTCAAGTCGTGTACATCATATCTATAGCGCGACGCGTAAATACATACAATATTATCACTTATTTTCATTAATTGTTTGAAAGGACCAGTTACTTTCCAGACAATACGGGCTTCAACAAGGACAAACTTCCACGCGAAACAAATTTAAAACATTTTGAATTAAAACACAAGTCTAACTCTAAAAAGACAAAATTGTTCGTAAAATAATCAATCAACGTCACAGTAAAGGAATCTACAAAAAGTCATTTGACACAAAATTAACAGGTAATATAAATCCTAAAAATAAATATCGAATAAAGTATCCGGGCAACGCATGGAGCAAGTTCATATCAAGGCACGTTATTTCACCTATTCATAAGAATTCTGCGGGACGTGGCACATTATGAAAGATGAGCATGGACAATAACTGGCCCAAAAATAAAGAACAGAAGCCTTTGAAACGTAGCGATGCAGAGGACCTCAAATGAAGAGGTAAAATGAAATGGCGTATGGCTTTTAATGCCGGGAGTGGTCGAGGACTTGACTACCGTAGGCGACCTGCTTGTCGTGATGAGGATGAAATTATGAAGACGACACATACACCCAGCCCCAGTATCAGTGGAATTAACCAATTATGGTTAAAATTCCCGACCCTATCGGGAATCGAACCCAGGACCCCATGACAAAAGGCCAGCACGTTAACCATTTAGCCACGGAGCCAGACAATGAAGAGGTGCCGAATCAAGATGGCGAGATGTTCCGCAAGTGGCATTCTTTAATTCACAAGAAATGGTGAAAGAGTACATCTTGTCTAATTCTATCTTGTGGTTTTAAATCCCAGTCCAAACCTTCATTCACGAAAGTTAAAACCTTACTGATTACGCACTATAAGAATGAAACATGCGCGTATACAGTTTTTATGTAACTCCAATATAAAAGCTTTCAAATGAGCTTTGGAGTCATTTAATACAGACCAGCATTCCGACGGAATTTAAATCAATCACTTCGTACCAGAGACATTTAATAAAGACGAACTGTAAAGGAGACGATGGAGTGAGTGTGAAAACCGTTGCCCTGTAGTTACTGGCAAGGTAGAGCGGTTGGGCACCGGGCACTGAACGTACGGTATGCTCTGAATAATGCAGATTAATGTAGCACGTGAAGACCATGGCGAAGTAGCTGTATCCTTATGCGAGGGCATGGAGGGACCAGAAACACTACATAGCATACCATTTTGGAAGATAATAATAATAATAATAATAATAATAATAATAATAATAATAATAATAATAATAATAATAATAATAATAATAATAATAATAATAATAATAATAAAGAAATCACATGAAATCTATCAAGTTACAAAACATATCACAGATACAATCACGAAACGGCGATTAGAATTTTATGGTCAGTTGTATACAATGGATAATAATAGGCTCAGAAAGAAATCAGTGAAAACCTAAATGAAATGAAATGAAATGGCGTATGGCTTTTAGTGCCGGGAGTGTCCGAAGACAAGTTCGGCTCGCCAGGTGCAGGTCTTTCTATTCGACACCCGTAGGTGACCTGCGCGTCGTGATGAGGATGAAATGATGATGAAGACAGCACATACACCCAGCCCCCGTGCCATTGGAATTAACCAATTAAGGTTAAAATCCCCGACCCGGCCGGGAATCGAACCCGGAACCCTCTGAACCGAAGGCCAGTACGCTGACCGTTCAGCCAACGAGTCGGACACCTAAATGAAATTTGCATTACTAAAGAACCATTCAAGATAGGGTAACCTTCAGAATCTTAATTCACAAACACAAATTTTCTGTAAAGCCCACCCGACTACAGTAAATACAGGATGAACTGAACAACGTAAAAAAAAAAAAAAAAAAGGAACATAGCGAGAGGATGAAGATATATTGGGAAGAAAGAAGGAAAACCAAAGAATTGTGCTAATAAGTTCAAACGTGCTTCTTAGTTGGTCATAACGAATAAAGAAATAATAATAATAATAATAATAATAATAATAATAATAATAATAACCTTGTCCCAATTATTCGAAGTCGGCACGGAAGAAGGAGAAGAAGAGAAGAAGACACGATTCAGGGTGTGCCTGTAAGGAACTGCACCACCTCGGTACGAAGACACAAGTTCACATTTTTACAACAAACTTTGCAGTTCTAATCAGCAATAATTATTAGATTTAATGGCCAGGAGCGGAGTAAGCCACTCATAACAGTATTTGAAGTAGTACATACATACATACATACATTGCATACAGTAATACGTTAGACGGAGTTCACTTCGCAGTAATACGATATTCTTATCTTCTTGATGTGTGTGACATATCTTGTGTTCGTCGGTTGTGTTCTGCACGACAAAAGAATGAGATGAAACAAATATGCAGAACAGGTTCGCGTATTAGAGAATTTCTGCAACATGACCAACTGTCAATAACGATCAGATCTTGTTGGAACGGATGGTGATCAATGTATGTAAGTTCATTTTCTGGACTATTTGTCGCCATAAGGCATTCATGAAGTGGTCATTTTGATTGGGGCTCAAAGTGGGATATTTCATTAAACTAACAATTTTTGGAGGGACAAAGAGACTGTTAAATTGTGACGTCTTTACGGAATTAAAACTGAATTTCAACACAAACAATTTTCATTAGTCATAGGCCTATAATTAATACAATATTGCACTTAGATGCTTAATCTATCTATGTAACTGTTACTTCGACTCATACGTATAATTAAATACAATTTCCCTTTTTCTCCGTGGTTTCCGATTTTCACACCATGCAAATGCTGGGGCTGTACCTTAATTAAGGCCACGGCCGTTACTTTCCCAAACCTTACCTTTTTCCATCCTTGCGTCGCCGAAAACCGTCGATGTGTTCGTGAGACGTTAAACCACTAGCAATTTGTTTTAACAACTGTGGAGATGCAATAGGCCTACATGTTTGGGTAGCTTTTTTGTTATAAAATACAGGGTTATTCACCTAAGATGTTACACGGATATAACGTCTAAACCATTAAAGATATCGGTATTCTGTTTTCATATTCGTAAATGATACCCAGGGGCTTGTAAAATAATGTGCTACGTATTTTCATGGGGTGATTAATAACCGAGACATTGATACTAACTCCGTATTTTTAAATGGAACGGCACAAATTCATACAGCTGGCCTAAAAGTTCAACTGCGTACAAGTTCAAATATGTAATTATTTTCAAAATCGGACAGTTACTTTTTGAGATATCAATAAAAATCGCATATGGGCTTTTACGTGCCGCAACTATCGTACACATGTGATGTACCGTAACATACCCTGGGTGTGCAAAGTTGTTGCACGACTGGCGAACACACAATGGGGAAGAAGGTTTAAAGTGCTTTTGTTTTGAAATCCACTTCGAACATTATTTATTTGCTTTTCTAGAAGGGGCTCTTCGGATATCCTGTGTTATGTTCATTTCTCAATTCATACAGTAGTATGACCAGTGACAATTTTAGCTTTCGTTATGTTCCTTCGAAGTCAAAGTAATTATTTTATTCTTTTTTAAAACATCAACCCTCTCTGTCCTGTCATAAGTTCGCCTGCCATACACACTTTGCAAACCCATTACATGTGTACGATATGCTTACATGCCTGGTATCCATTCTGTGGCTGGAATCACACCCAGGGAACTGCTTGTGCGGCAATATGTCCTTGCCCGACAGCACGCTGTCTGATGCGGCATGCAAAACCGCGCATGCTGTTTTTATTGATATCTCAAAAAGTAACTGTCCAATTTGAAAATACTCACATATTTGAACTTGTACGCAGTTGAACTTTTAGGCCAGCTGTATGAATTTGTGCCGTTCCATTTAAAAATATGGAGTTAGTATCAATATCTTGGTTATTAATCACCCCATGGGAATAAGTAGCACATTAATGGACAAGCCCCTTGGTATCATTTATGAATTTGAAAACAGAATACAGATATCTTTAATGGTTTACACGTTGTTTCCGTGTAACATCTTAGGTGAATAACCCTATACACTTGCTACAAAAAGTATTCGCACACCCTATGTTTCCCCAAAATATGTGTATACAGGAAGCATGAAAGAAAATAACGTGTGTAGCCCTTAATACAATGCACTGCCATTACAACAAATGATGTACGTAGTTACACAAGGACATCCACTTTAATACTGCAAAACAAGTACTAGCACAGTAAACTACTAAACACTGTAGGTGTTCGTGAGTACGTTTCAGTATCGTGTATGCAAGCCATTAGCATGAATGACAGCCTCCAGATGTTTCGGCATTAAATGCACCAACTTCCTCGTCGTTTCAGGTGCAATTGCCGAACATCCATCTTGTTGAACCCACTTCAGTTCTTCTTTACCAGACGGGAGGGGCTTGGCCTTTTCTCTTCCAATATTATCCCACAAATGCTCGATGGGATTCAAATCGGGGCTCTGTGGAGGAGTAAGAAGTAGTCGAGGGGCACCATACAGAAACCACCCTCGAGTTTTTTAAAGCAGTGTGTATGGGGTCGTTATCCTTCTGGAAATGGAATACCCCATCCAGGCCGAACAAGTGCACACTGTTGGATAAATTATCCCGTAACATACCAATGTATTTGCACTGATCCATACGTCCTTAAAAAAAGGCCAGCTTTCCAACTCCCGAGGATGCAATGCACCCCTAAACCATAACATGTCCACCACCGCGATTTACTGTTGGCACTGTGTTTTGTTGGTGTTAGTCGATGTTAGGTTTTCGCCACACTTTCTTTCCTCCGTCAGAACCAAACGGGTTGAACATTGACTCGTCTGAAAACAAGACAGTGTCCCAGAATTCCAGCGTTTTCCACAATATTCCTTGGCAAACGCAAGGCGTTTCTCCGTATTTACCTCCGAGATATATGATTCCTTTCGTGGGGATCTGCCATGTATATCGGCGCTATGCAAAACATTCCGTACTGTCTGTGCACTTACCGTCTTGTCAGATGTGGCGACGTCCGCAGCTAACGAGGCAGCACTTCTTGTCGAATCTTTTGGACTCAACGTACGATGCGCCGTCTCTCTCGTTGTGAGAGTATTCGTGGGCGACGTGTTCTGACTTTGTTTTCTGTAGATCCATGCTCCTTATAGTTGTGTATAATAGACTGCATAGTGGAGAAGCTGATAGTAAGCATTCTATCGATCTCTCTGTAACTTAGGCCTTGTGAGTGCAGTAACACATTGTTCTCTTGAACGGCGGATGAATGTTCTCCTTTCTTTGGTCCAATGTTGACAGTACTGAGCACTACCATATCTACCGTCAGACAAGTCTTAGTGACGATACAGACACATGACCTTGTGTTCAATGCTGTTTTACACCATGGAGGCGTACGAGGGCTCCACTGTGCCAATAATTATTTGGCGGTTCTAATATTGTACTTTCCTTTCGAAATAGCTCGTTGCTCGTGTCCCTGCATATTATCGTAGGTAATATTGTGTATCTACCGTGCCTCTGTCTACGTGTATGTATTGCATGTTACATTGTCATTTATTGCTCACAATAGTACAACAACATGGGGTGTGCCAATACTTTTTGTAGCAAGTGTATATAATCTACGCATGATGTTTCTATGAACGCAACGGGTGAAAACTATTTCTGGTTCTCGTGCACATGCCAGTTTTAATCCTTGTCTAAGGTTAGTTCGAGTTTCGCATGTTACAGTATGAAATTTAACCTGTGCGCATCCGTGTGATCATTGCTAATGCGTAAGCACTGAAAACAAGATCCCGGTATTTGCGAGGAAATAAATCTGTTACACCAAAGCGGAACATTTAAGTGTCCCTGTAGTTTCTGAAGGGACAATGAGACAAAATCCCAAAAAGCGAGACTGTCCCTCCGAATCCGGGACATCTCATTAGTTCAGGCATTCAGTCTTGCGAATGTTTTTCCCCTGTGATACATCTTCTCCATATATCTCCGTCTTGAGCAGTACGTTTTGGCTTCTTTACAGCCTCCCAATCTGGCATTCTCAAGGAATGTCTTCACGCAGATCTTAGTCTTCCTAGCAGGTGCTTGCGTGGTATCGTTTTTTACCTTCAATCACTTCAGACGTCAAACTACCGTGCCGAAGCCTATAGCCTAACCACGAGAGTTGTCTATTCCCTGTACTAATGCTATTGCTTATTTAAACGTATGACCTAGCAAACAAAATAGTGCATGCGATAGCATGACGACTTCCTTCAGTTTAAAGTTCAATAAAACTACGAGCCAATCATAAACCAACTTATCCCCTTGTCGTCAACTTAATAAAAACGTCAGCGCATTAACAGTCGGATATGCCTACAAATTCATTATCGCCTACAGTACTCAATTTCCGATTAAGGGGGCATTCTGTGTGTCGCATGCGGTGCTCCTGGTAAATGGTTCACGATTATCGTATCACAAACAGCGAGTAGTTTCAAATAAGCGGCAGTCGCCGAGTAAGATCTCAAGTCTCAAGTGCACACAGGCAACGAGTATCCATGTCAGGAACAGTTAACTAACGCCGTCATGTGGGTGTCTGGGTTCTACCAGCTGCAGTAAAGAAGAAGTATTGTTCTCCTGTATTGTCGACATATTGACACTGCAAAGCTGGAACTCTTCACCAGCCTATGAAAGCAACTCCTTGTAAGTAGAGTAACTTTGGAGGATCCATTAAAAGGAGACGTTCAGAAAGTTTTTCTGAGAGCGTTTGTTGCACTTAGCTGCAGTTCCAACGCGCGCACAGACACACACACACCACATGTCCTTTCACGCAGATATCATGGTTTTTTGCTCAGAAGAAGTTTTATATCTGAAGTGTTTTATCGCTCCAGTCGGAATGGAATGACAGTACTTCATGTTGAAATAAGAGCACTTAAAGCGACAGCGTTCCATGTTGAGGTCATTCTCTGCCAGCCCAATAAAGAGAAAGTAATCTCCGCAATTCTACAACGCAATGTCTTGTATATAGTAAGCAAAACTGAACCACCTCAATTTGGCACCGCAATTTAAATAAAAAGAGTTTGATAGGTAATTTAGCGATCAATTATTTGAACTTCAACCAAATGCACAATATACAGAGTTCTCTTACGAGGAAATACACACTTTCTGTCATTAGTCAGGGAATTATTTTTAGGTCGTGAAATAATAAAACCTTTCCTAGAAGGTGGGAACGTGAGCGAGTAAAACTGGATAATACAGCCATCGACTATGTATTTTCCCATGTCTTGTTTATACTTGATTAATTTGGAATTAATTTGGGTTTATTCCAGATATTTCTACTCAACACCAGATTGAAGAAACATGTTTATTAAAACATGTAATTCAAAAAGTCTAATAATAATAATAATAATAATAATAATAATAATAATAATAATAATAATAATAATAATAATAATAATAATAATGTTACTTGCTTTACGTCCCACTAACTACTTTGACGGTTTTTCGGAGACACCGAGGTGACGGAATTTTGTCCTGCAGGAGTTCTTTTACGTGCCAGGAAATCTACCAACACGAGGCTGACGTATTTGAGCACCTTCAAATGCCACCGGACTGAGCCAGGATCGAACCTGCCAAGTTTCGCCTCAACCGTCTGAGCCACTCAGTCCGGCTATATATAAAAGATCTTGTCAATATCCAACTTATTCACACCTCTCATTCTCTTTACTGTCAGTAGTTTTCAAAAGATTGATTGAATCGTGTCTAGGAAGAGGATAGAAATTGGTTTTCTCTAGTAATTCAGAATAATTTATAGGTATACTAGCTGATGTACCCGTGCTTCACTACGGGTTTCTCAGAAAGACTGACTTTGTGGTTTTCTTAAATGAAATCAACATACGTCATTACAAAAACGTAAGTATGAATGTAGCGATTAAAAGCAATGCTATCATATAAAATACTCGATCAAATTGAAAGCCGCACGTTTTATCACTTTTAACGAACAGTGCTGCGGTTAGATTGCGGTGCCAATCTAATAGCCCAAAGTTCTAGAGCTGGGATGACCAGGCCGCATATTGCCATGGACACTCATCTGCCATTATTCCGCTAAATATGCACACTGTTCATTCCAATCAGTGCCTCAGAGTAGGGATTGAATAGCCCGAATGCTATGATGATCCAGTGTGTTACGTACCAGTAGTATCAGAAAATTTATAAACCAGGGAATGGCATGCTAAAGAAGAAAGTTATCTAACTCCCCAGCTACTTCCCATCAATATTCAGGCAGGCTGTTACACTCTGTACGACTGGGCGAGTTGACCGTGTGGTTAGCGGTGCGCAGCAGTGAGCTTGCATCCGAGAGATAGTGGATTCGAACCCCGTTGTCGGCAGCGTTGAATATGGTATTCCGTGGTTTCCCACTTTCACACCAATCAAATGCTGGGCCCGTACCTTAATTAAGGCCTAAGGCACTTCTAGCCCTTTCCTATCCCATCGTCGCCATAAAAACTATCTATGTCGGTGCGACGTAAATCAAATAAAAAATACTCTGTACGCAGCAGTAGTCCTATCTACTGGAGATGAGGGGCAACAGAAGACACAAAGCACATCACGACAAACAATGGTCAATGTAATGTTATTGTTGATCAATGTTAGGAGCTTTCTGTATTGTAGGCCTTCACATTTAGTTTTCTTTCGACTCAGTGATTTGTAAAATATTTTATACCGTAAACTGTAGTTTCTTATTCTCCGACTTATATAGCGATTTTCATTAAATACTGTTTACCCATTTTCTCGTTACCCGGCGCTCATATGGACTTAGTAACAAAAATCCAAATTCATGAATATGTTTGTGATCATAGCCAGTACGGTAACAATGTGTAAGACATTAATAATAGGAAATTTAATACTATATGACCTTAGTTATGTAGCATTCATCGATTACACCTCTAATAAGAAATATTTGAGAATTACATTTTAGGCCTTCCCCTAAACTACCATTTCACTCAGCGTGAATAAAATAATTTACAGCCTAGACTATAGCGACTTACTTCATGACTTTGCATACCGATTTTCATCAAAATAGGACTACTGATAACAACAATATTTGAGAATTAAATTTTAGGCCTTCCCCTAAACTACCATTTTTCTCAGCGTGAATACAATTATTGATAGCCTAGATTGTAGCAACTTATTCCCCAACTTTGCATACCCATTTTCTTTAAAATACGACCACTAATAACATAAATAGTTGAGAATTCAATTTTAGGCCTTCCCCTAAACTACCATTTCACTCAGCGTGAGTAAAATGATTTATAGCCTAGATTGTAGAGGCTCATCCCCCGACTTCACATACCGATTTTCATTAGACCACTAATAACATACATAGTTGAGAATTCAATTTTAGGCCTTCCCCTAAACTACCATTTCACTCGGTGTGAGTAAAATGATCTATAGCCTAGATTGTAGAGGCTCATCCCCCGACTTCACATACCGATTTTCATTAAATTCTCTTCAACCGTTTTCTCGTGATGCGTGTACAGACAGACAGACAAACAGACAGACAGAAATTACGGAAAAGTAAAAAGTGCATTTTCTTGTTACTATGGACATGACCGATACAGAAATACCATCATTTTCAAATTCTGAGCAATGTACAGACAAAACTCTTATTTTATATATATAGATTAATTAATTTATGAATGAAGCCAATATGGAAACTGACAGTATTTAATTCTGAAGAGACTCTAAGTTCAAAAAGTGCTTCCAATCATATCAGATTTCTGTTATGCAAAATCGATTACATAAAAGTTTAAGTTCGATGGACTCTATTAAGAAATAGAAACATAATCATTAGGATTCCATAACTGGGTACGATATTCCTGTAAATGATCCACCAAAATTGCATACAGATGTTTATAGATGAGCAAGTTGGAAACATCTCTGGAACACATTATTCAACCAAGCCTTTTCAAGGATTTCTTAAACAATTTGGTCAATATGATAATTAATGCAAGTTACTAGTGATGAAATATCCAAAGTCATAGTACATCTGTGGCATATAATTTACGGGAATTTAGGAACTAAATCTATAGCTAAAGATAATTTTACTTAGCTTTTATAAACGCAGATTAACTAGAATTTTCATCTACTGAGCTTTAAAACATTATCAGAAAAATAAACTTCAAGGTGATTAAAGTTTTCTTGTAATATAAGAGAATCACTAGTACATCAGTTCTTGTAAAATATTTTATATCGCCCTCAAACATAGTGAGTGTAATATTTGGAAAGTGCTTCATGTCAATGTATACGAAAATCATGAACAGGCGAAGTGAGTACCGTATGGACATCACGTGTGACGCGCAAGGGATAGAAAGGTGACTGTCTACCTTGACTATGTGCACAGTCTTGGAAACATGATCGAAACCAAGAAAGAAGAGATTCACAGCTTTATACAGAGTCAACAAAAAAGTCGGCAATATGTCATGAGGTTAAAACAGGTTGACCGTCCGGGACCATCACCAAGTTGTTCGTCGGTTACTGAGACTGGTATTTTTATATGTTAACAAGTAATTTTATAGCTTATTATATTTTCAAAGAGTTTCAGTATATGGCGCCTATTTATGATGCTATACATTGTTTTATATCAGTTTTATCTTCATTTTCAAATACCAAAATCTATTCTTGTAAGTTTTTAGAAAAAGCACTTTGGGCTTGGGATTCTTTAACAATTCAACAAGTGGTTCAACTATTAGGTAATGATTGTAATGACATTCTTGAGACAGTACGGAGATATTAGATGAGGTCCGTATGAAGTAATTAATTAAACCTTTTAGTGCGGTTAGGGACGCGCAGCTGTGAGCTTGCATCCGAGAGATAGTGGGTTCGAACCCCAATGTCGGCAGCAAAAAAAAATTTTTTTTCAGTTGAGGAATTGAAAATTTAAAGCTTTTTGTATGTTTTAATGCGCTTCAGATACGACACAAATTAAATTTTGTTAAAATCCAACGAACCGAGCTCGATAGCTGCAGTCGCTTAAGTGGGGCCAGTATCCAGTATTCAGGAGATAGTGGGTTCGAACCCCACTGTCGCCAGCCTTGAAGATGTTTTCCGTAGGTTCCCATTTTCACACCAGGCAAACTCTGGGGCTGTACTTAATTAAGGCCACTGCCGCTTCCTTCCCACTCCTAGACCTCTCCTGGCCCATCGTCGCCATAAGACCTATTTGTGTCGGTGCGACGTAAGCAAGTGGTAACAAAAAATATATATACAACAATCCGAAGTACCCAATTTTATATAGTACTTTGAAGTAGCCTACTATCAGTCACATGCATATTTCGTCCCTGGAAGAGAACAAAACGAAAAACGCAACGTATAATGGTCACAGCTGACTGACAAAAGCAAACCTAGTACCTGTAATCAAAGAGAACATAAAGCGTGGAACGGCTATAGTGCTGTACGTACTTGGAATACCAGCTGCATTTCGATGATTAAGAGGAAATAGGCATTACCTAGTGTGCCTTCCACTGTTCCAGAAATAAAACTCAATCGAGTTGGGATGAACGCGATTACCGATAACGAAGTTAAACACAATGCATAAATTCAATAAAATGTCAAGGATGTTCAGTATAACGCCAAGTCGAAATGTTCGGGATCATAATGGCAGTGGTAATGACAAAATAAGAATTCGAATTGTTAAAACCAACACTATTAAAACACGCAAATGAAGAAGCAATCATAGAGAGAATACGCGTTACAATCGACGAGCTAATTAAATCTCTTAAAACTATTGAGAAAGAAGCAAATTCAAGAAAGAAAGAAAGAAAGAAAGAAAGAAAGAAAGAAAGAAAGAAAGAAAGAAAGAAAGAATATTTATAGCGTTCAGATAACAAGATAACGAATAAATATAAGATGATTAATTTAATACACGCGTTATATAATTTAAATACAGTAAAGATTGATTAGCAGCAGTATTGAAGACGGCAAGAACAAGGCCTTGACCGTCCGGCCATGCCTTGACCACAGAGGAAGTAATTCGACACAACGCAGCGTCAACACATAACAATGCATAAAACAATAATTCTATACGACGTAAAAACTGAAATAATAGCAGACATATTGGAGATCTGATAGCAATTAAGTCTACACAAAGCAATCTGAAACTGAATCTCATTGTAAAATTATGTTAGAAGGCTTTGTTACAGAGCTGATTTCATCAATGTGTTTTATCTTTTCAATTGAGCAATTCAAGATCGCTATGGCTCTCTAAGAAGACTTGAAGCAGACTATCCGGATGATACCGAGCTGAACTGACACGGCAGAGAGGAACCTGGACCCCAGATGACATCTTGATGACCAGCGGAATAGAATGACCATCGCCCAGAGCTGCAGAGGATGAACGAAAGATGATATCATTCCGGAAGCGAAGGAAAAAGATAAGTTTCTTAAAATAAATGTATATAATTGCTAGGTAGAGAGAAGTATAGCTCATTTGTAGTTAAACTTTAGGTGGTATATCGTTATTGTTTTCAGAATGACCTAAATTGTGTTAGATTCTCGCGAGTGATTTATTTATTGTGTCGATATGAGGGAATAGGTAGCCTTCCTAAGGAACAAGATTAACTCCAGTTAGGGAATGCGATATAATATTGTGATAATGTTATTTCATTGAAATCAAAGAATCCCAACACGTTATGCCATGTCGTACGTTAAGTGATTATGAGTGGAATATTTTAGGATCTTCGATAAAATGCCGAATGATATGATAACGTATAACCTCCATATATTAACACAAGGAGTTACAATCATGTTAGATATGGATATGACGGCAGACAGGAGACATGTTAGAGTTGGTTAAGAAGATATTGATCCAATAACATGAATGGTAGAGAATAAAATTATTTATGCGTCAAAATAAATTATATACCCGGAATATTTGAAAGAATAGAAAGAGATATGATATGAAATGGGAAATAAGGGAGATGTTATGATGTTATATGAATCTAATGAGGAATGAATTGAAGGGATATATATTGCTACGATGATATAATACCCGGGTGGATGTAATGGAATATTTGAAGAGAAAGACGAGATTATTGACGCAAACTAGGATCGTATATGTTTATAATGCAATGACATTGTTTAAGTTGTTCATTAACTTGATCATTTTGACTTGGTATTTCTACTGTAAAATCGCATTTTCTTAAAAATAGATTATGGCATACGTAGGTTAAGATGGATAGTTATTACTACTTTACATAGCGAATATAAATGAATTGATATCCCATAATATCTTTGAGAATGATATTCCCTACATATTTAATTAATTCGCATGAGGTCACATATTGGTTTTTAGACACACTTGAGAATTTAAATAGTAGGTTATGTTCAATGACTGATTTATGTTGGAAAATGAGTTAATATATGACATTAATATTGGTCAATATTTTATTTCAAATGAATAGTAGCATGTCTGCTATTGAATAAGAAGCTTATCGTTTTCCAGAAGCTTAACTTTTGATACTCCGAAAGAAGATGTAGGCCTATAGAACTTGTATTAAGAAAAACTGAAGGAATACTGACATTGACAAAAACTAACGTACATAAATAATTGCAATATCTTAACCATTAATGCATTTATTTTATCAGTTTCTTTTATGAATATTAAGTTATATGAAAGTAAGATAATAGTTAATTTCAATTGCGATGTTCTTTTAAATATGCGACGAATAGGCTATAACAGTGACCATTAACGATAATTTAAGCCTCCAGATCAAATGTTAATTAATCGATTTCTGAATTTTAACTTCTTAATTTCATTTTCCTTTATCCACATTTTTATATTGTTTGAATAAATGATATCAGTTAAGATGCATATGAGATGTTATTAATAATTTCGATAGTAATGCAAGGTAAATTAGAATCGAGGCGTTGGATTATCAATCTTCTTGTAGCCCAACGATACGTCGGATGGAGACGTCCATCATGATTAATGATAGATAAAATGCCAGTTAGCGTATCGGCGTTATTTTGATCCCACCTAAAAAAAAATGATTATGAACCCTGAGAGAATGGTCGGGATTTCTTTTACGTGATCCAACCTGGACGCAGGAAGGGCGTACTAGAAATGGGTTAACATTTTAATATAAACATTTACCGTGATCCATACATCAGTATCAAAGACATTTATGATTTTGAGGCTATTTTCAGCCAAAATGAAATATAACTTAAATACCTAGGAAGCAGATGCATGTTTGGAGAGCAAAGTTAATCCTGTTCTCTGGTGTCATATTCAAGAATTAGGTCATCTAAAGGTTTCTAATGCCTTCATTAGGTACTGTAGGAGGGTTTTTTTTAATTTTATTTTTTTACCATTTGCTTTACGGCACACCGACACAGATAGGTCTTATGGTGATGGTGAAACAGGAAAGGGCTAGGAGTGGGAAGGAAGCGGCCGTGGCCTTAATTAAGGTGCAGCCCCAGCATTTGCACGGTGTTAATATGGGGAAAACACGGAAAACCATCTTCAGGGCTGCCAACAGTGGGGTTCGAACCCACTGTCTCCCGGATGCAAACTCACAACTGCGTGCTCCTAACCGCACGACGAACTCGCCCGGTACTGTAGGAGTATCGTCAGGACTCAACGTCACCGTTCCGACACACTGTGATTTTACAGAGTTCTAAATTTGAAGTGGTACTGCATAGTGTCGCCATAAAACAAAGCGTTAAGGGAGGAGATATAACTTTACGGGGGGGGGAAGGAATTTTAATTTTTTCCTCCTTTGTAGAATACGTTTTTCTCTTTAATCTGGTTTAAAAAAATATTATCTCCACTACTTCAAAATATATGTCTGCAATATGTTACTACGTCCCTCACTGTCATTTGTTTGTTCATTTTATGTAACTTTCACTTTTACACCTGGTTTACAACCAAAATTTGCATGAAATATTACAGGGCGTTGCATTTTATTTATATCAACAACATGCTCTAAACTCTCTTCTTTGACACAAGTAATTCCACTTTTTAAACACAGAGCTCAAAATAGTTTCACATATCACGATTTCACACAGTATATGTCACAGTATCTCGAACATGTTTCCAGTATGCATTGCACGCCAATATCCGAGATACATAGTGACGCTAAACGCATATCAAGTCCGATATTCACCCGATAGGCCATTTTTGTATTTTTGATTTTGGTTTCAAGTCGCACTAACACATCGAAGGTTTTCAGCGACGCAAAGGTGGGAAAGGTCTAGGATTGGGAAGGTAGAGGCCGTGGCCTTGATAAAGATACAGCCCCAGCATTAGCTTGTTGTGAAAATGGACACCCATCTTCAGGGCTGCCGACGGAGGGATTCGAACCCGCCATTTTCCGAATGCAGGCTCACAGCTAAGCGACCCTAGCCGCATGGCCACCTCTCTCCGTAGTATATAAACAGTACGTGTAGAACTGACGTAAACGTGCAAAGGTACCCATTTCTGCCAATGAGCGCATTCGAATTGTGAAACTGCCTCAAGATGGATAGCAACAAGTGCACATCGCCGGTCGCTTTGGAATGAGTCCAGAATTTGGAAAAAGTTCATGGAGACACAAACGGTTGCTGATCGACAAAACGGACGGGACACCCACACAAAATAACTCGCAGAGAGGATCGGTATTTGTTGTTTTCAGCACGTTGTAGGCCCACTATTTTTGCCACATCGTTCCGCCAGGATTTTCGGAGGGCCACTGGAGTGAAAGTAATGCGAGTAATGCGAAATCGGCTGCACAACGGAGGACTAATATCAAGGAGGCCTGAGCCAAAAGCTCCTGTTAAACTACACTATAGGGTAGCTCGTGTGAAGTGGGCAACTCATAGCCCTTGACATCAGGAGCAACGGAAGCGTACGCTCATTTCTGAAGGCGTCACCATGCTCGCATCCATAAAACAGGAGCATTTGAGTCTGGAGACGATCCGGTGAGAGATCCAGCGAGACTTTCATCCTGGAGCGTCATCAGCAGCGAGAAAGTTCCGTCATGTTTCGGTACGTGATCATGTCTGGTCGAGGTACCCTTCTTATTCCTATCCAGAGGTATACAGAGACAACGTCCTCCAACCTATATTTACAGGATATGCTGCCAATGTGGGCGAGATTCGATTAGCAAGCGTGGTCTATCAGTTCCTAGAGAGTATGGCATAGGCCTACAGAGAACAGTGTGTGTGAGGTCAAATGAGCTGTGTTGAACATGCATGGCGTGAACTGAAGAGACGAACTGCCCACCGTCCTAATCCTACAGAGCGTACACTCGAAAGACTTGCACCAAGCCTCTCCGGAGGACACACGCCAAAATGAACTCGAAATTGACAAAAATATCAAAGCAAGTTTGGAAATAAGCTGTTCATTTAACTTGGTATTAATTTCTGGTTTAAGCTGTGTGAACCCCAGGGCTACGCACCTCACCAGAAGTGGAAATACCGGGCGAGTTAGCTGTGCGGTTATGGGCGCGCAGCTGTGAGCTTGCATCCGGGAGATAATGAGTTCGAGCCCCACTGTCGGCAGCCTTGAAAATGGTTTTCTGTGGGTTCCCATTTTCACACCAGGCAAATGCTGGGACTGTACCTTAACTAATGCCACGGCCGCTTCCTTCCCATTCCTAAGCCTTTCCTATCCCATTGTCGCCAAGAGACCTATCTATGTCGGTGCGATGTAAAACAAACTGTAAAAAAAAAAAAGTAGAAATGTCATTTCTAAATTTTTCGACTTTCTGTTGCGGGATCAAAACCTATCCGGTTAAGTACATTCTTAACTGAAAAGAAACAATATCGAGTAAAACCATTCAACTGTACTTCATCCTTGTTTCATTTCCTTATTTTCGCGGAGAAATATGTGACAATTCTAGAAGTAAAGGTTGACAAATACTAAAGTCATAGTATTTAAAGGCGAGGAATTTTTTCACTGTGCATTATAGTAGACAATGCCTGTAGTCACGAAAGAAGAAGTGATTCAGGAGAAACTGGAGAGGAAAGGAGAGGAAGTGACGAAAAAAGAATAAAGACGGTATAATTTTATTATTCGGGACGATAGTACATATTTAGTCACCAGTGAATAAAACCACAGCTTCCTTCCCAGTCGCAGCTGCACATTACTAAAATCAGTGCCGACAGATGAGTCAACTCCTCTTGTTGCGAAACAAGCACTATTTTGGCCATCTGATGATGCCATAATGTGGCATAATAAAATAACATTACATATGTTCAACGTAGAATAAAGACACACAGGAGTGGTTGAAAAAGTTCGGGCTAGGGAAAAAAGAAAGCCGAAGTTGTAGCGCGGGCAATAAAGCACGACCAGAAACTGGTCCCAACTAGCTCTAGCGCCATGCTGCCGGGCGAGTGCTTGAGAGAGAAACTCACGAAACTTCACTACTTCACAAAAGTTGATTTCCGACGTGTGTTAACGTAAAACAAATCAGAAACATTTCCCATCGCTTACTTGTAATATCGAAAGTCTGCATGAGTGTAGTTACTGATGTAATAGGAAAAACTACAAGATCAAATGCCTTTAGCAAAATCCATCTACGGAGGAAGATTTTATGTTACGTTTTTCCTTTTTTAGATGCTTTCACGGCCCGTAATTGTAGACATGTTAATAAGCTTTTGGGCTTTTGCCATGTCAGAAAAGAAGGTGAAATTCTTTGCGTTTCACAGAGAACTTTGCAGAAGGAAATCTCTTCGAATTTCTGATACGGCAAAAGCCAAGAAGCTTATTATCAAATCTTTGTTGTCTTTGCCACATGTACGTAGCATGAGACGTATGGTTTATCAACTCCAGTATTAAGAGACAGTGAAGTCTGCCTCATCTGTTTTGTTATTATGTTTACATCGGTACGCGTATTTCAAAAACAAAGTAGAGACTTACAAAAGACTACTAAATCTAAATCATAAGCCATAGGTCGAACAGTAGTCCGTCGAACCGTACCAAGGTCACTTCCTTCCCACTCATAATCCTTTCCTATCACATCGAAAAAAAAAATTGAAAAGAAGATCTACAGTGTTGGTGCGACATTGTGTATGTTGGGTATTCAGTCCGAAGGCTGGTTTGATCCTCCGCAGCTCCGCCAACAGCTGTCATAAACAGCCTAGGCGTCACTGAAGAAGCATACTAGGGAAATGAGGAGTGAGGTAGTTTCCCGTTGCTTTCCTCACCGAGCCAGAAGTTGCTATGACATATCAATCTGCCAAGCCCACCGAAACGCATGCACCAACTGACGCTATGAGCGATATTTTCACACCATTCATAACAGGGACTGGCTGCATAAGGAATGGTATTACTAGCATCGCTCATACCTCAGTCACTTTCATATTGTCAAAGCCAAGGATGAGACTGAGACAAGACAATGAAAGTAACAAATTTATTCTAGTCCATACCAGAAGACATAGTGCACTGTAAACACTAGGTCCTGCCAGCAAAGGAATGGTGCGACATTATAAACTAATAAAAAAAATTAAAAACGTGGAATCCGAACCACCCGGATGCAGCTTTCCATTTCGAAAATAATACTTTCATTGACCGGGATTCGAAACATAGGCACCTGAGCGATGAAGTTATTCAGCTATCCTGTCATGTGTATCTGTAATGAATTGGGCTAGGATGGGCAAGTTGGCGGTCGAGGCCAGTATATTTCTATTCACTGGAGTTGAAGTGTGAAATCAATGAAAATCGCTTCTAGGATTATTTCTTATCTACGTCTTTTCTCAATTTCTAAGACTGATCTTTAATTTGCGGCAAATCTAGGGTAACAGACCGAAAAGGTACTATGTTAACCGAGAGTCTACGGCGGCTGTTGGAAGAGAGAGTGTTCCGACTCTTTGGTTACAGAAACCACAAAATGCAGGAAAATTAAATGTTCTCACGCAGTATCCAGTATTCGGGAGATAGTAGGTTCGAACCCCACTGTCGGCAGCCCTGAAAATGGTTTTCCGTGGTTTCCCATTTTCACACCAGGAAAATGCTGGGGCTGTACCTTAATTAAGGCCACGGCCGCTTCCTTCCCTCTCCTAGCCCTTCCCTGTCCCATCGTCGCCATAAGACCTATCTGTGTCGGTGCGACGTAAAGCTACTTGCAAAAACAAAAATGTTCTCACGATTTCGCAAATCTAATGCAGTACCATCAAATCGGAAAAAGATGGTAGAAAAGTAGAACCACCATGAACCTTCCAGAAGTTTCGGGCGGCTTTAGTTCACAAGTGGGATTCCATACTCCAAGAATGGTTGAACAATATTTTCTTCTTAACATGGAAATCGTTGTACGCATGTGTCGCTGTTCACGGTGACTACACGTCCCATTGAATCTACCACTATACCGCACAGCGGTAGAGGGGCATAGGAAGTGTAGGACGTCATGTGGTACGTTACTTTCAGATGGTCTTTTGTCCAGCATGGCTACGGAAATGCACTGATATTGGCTTAATCTTTCTCACATGAATGTGGTTATGTTCTCAAATTGTTAACCTTCTACTTTTGTACTGTAAGTTTGAACAACGGTCTACAGTTTAACTCCTGTACGCTTTGTTACCGTGTTTTTGTGGTAGTTATGCATGAAAGAAGGTGCTGGGTGGTGAATAGGTCTCAAGCTACTAAAGTGAAATTAATTTTAAAATTTAACAAGGTTATATTTTCTTTTCAAAATTAGGTAACAACAAATAGAACAGGTACTTAGTAGCCGAAACACGATTGAAAAATACATTTACATAGGTACCCCATTTGGGGCTTCAAAAGTCAGAAACATAATTCTTGGGCAATCAGCTCAGTTTTACCCCAAACACAATTTTAACAGAGGGGCAGAAAACCCCATTCATACCTAGGAGCCCTTGCTCCAAATTACACTGAAAAGCCTCCTCGAGGCATACAATATACAATTTTCAAAAGAGCCACTCGCTCTCAAATTTAAGCCTCTCCCAGGCCACACCAAACTCCACCTTTAAGCTGTCCTCAAAGGACATATACACAGGGGTAAAATACCCAACCAACTGAGGTCTAATAAATGACAAGAAGGTTAATACATGACCTCTAAAATACAATTTGAGGGGAGGCGAACTTGCACTCCTAATACACTTTGTTTAAGACCTACTTGGCCTTAGGCCGTTAGTGCAAGGGCTAATCCCATACTACAGAGGTGACTTAAGAAAATAACAATTTACATTACATTACGGAAGAATTGGTTGAGAAAATAAGTTCACCTCAAGACAATGTGAGTGGGAGCTCGAGAGGGTTAGCACTCTCTATCCCAGTATGTAGCTTTACAAGAGAATAGATGAAAAGAGAAGTTACATTTAGGAAAAGGTTACATAGTGGAACGCTTAGAACCCGCCCCGAAAGTTAAACTGCTGAGCTAGCAAAGAAAGAATTTATTAATCGGCCATTACCTTGTTGCTGACCGCTGCCGAGGAAAGAGGCGCTTCCCGCCTCCTGCTATGTACTTAATACACTGAAAGATGGAACAGAAGTGGCCGAGAGACCCAAAAATCAGCAGTTTAAATACTCTCGCGGAAGTTTCTAGGCGTTAGGGGAATGAAAACACCCTCCCACAAACACTTTATTGGGTAGGACACAGCAACATATTCAAGTTGGGGGAAGATACATCTGATTGGATAGAAATTAATTTAAGAAATTCGGGATTGGTTAGGTTCAACACAAGGGGAAAGAAGGGGTGAATATTGCCAACTTAAACAATGACTGAAAGAAATTTAACAAAGAACAAACTCTTGAAATTAAATTTTCTCCAAAAAACAGTTCTTTCACTTCGCACTAGAGTGCACCGTTGTTGATCTTCAGTAGTGTCCTCTAGAAGAGAAAGTTCACACTTCTAACTACAAGTGAAACAAAAACACATCAAAAATGACACAGTTCAAAAACTCAAACTTTTCCACGTGGTGACATCTTCTGAGAAAGTAGAAAATTAATACCGTCAATAAAGTTCAGACTTCCTCCAGCAGAGGAGTTTCAATTGGCGCACATTTTAAATTAACGGCGTGGAGGTGTACCGCCTGGTACACGCTTGTCAACAAACGTATTTTTAAACGTTCGGATCAATATTTTGGAGAACCGTAAGTGTAAGTGTACAATCAACATAGAGAGGGATGCTAAATATTTGAGATAGTTATTTAGCAGTTGTAGTATGTGGTCCAATTCGGTGGAAGCTACATTTTGATCTGGCCTGCGCCAAGAGACAGTTGCAGCAGGCACTAACTACTGTATTAACTATGTTCGCTAAATTACCTGAAGCTTGACATCTCGCAATATTTTATAATAAACTGTGCAATACCCTTATGATGAGGTATTCTAAGCAGGGAACAGAGATTTCATTAAAACAGAAAATACTATTTTAGCACCATTATAATGTTCAGTAATACCTGCCACAGCATCTAAAAGCGCTGGCCGTGCCCTCAACGCCATCCACCACCCATACGTAAATTCGTTACCAATGCCCTTATAACCGTGAACTAACCGTGACAGCAACAGTCTACTCTAACAAGTGCCAATGGGACTAAAGAGAAAATCTTACAAACACGAAGACATGAAAAGGGATGAACAATAAATAAATAGATAGATAGATAGATAAATAAACAAATAAATAAATAAATAAATAAATAAATAAATAAATAAATAAATAAATAAATAAATAAATAAATAAATAAATAAATAAATAGGCCTACAGAGAATAACAACAGGACCATTTCACACCGTTACGTCGACACTTCCCGTGCCTAGAAGCGACGAGCTTTAGAAGCAATTTTGTTGTTTCCTTAAGAGCAGCTACCGTACTGTTATTCCCTCGATATAGTATTCAAATGCCACATTTCATCCTTCATCGTTAGTGACATAGTTTCGGCTCAGTGGCTAAATGTTTAGCGAGCTGATTTTTCAAGGGGCCCCGTGTTCGATTCCCGGCCGCGTTGGGGATTTTAACCTTCATTGGTTAACTCCGATGGCTCCGGGGTGGGTGTGTGTGTCGTCTTCATCATCAGAATCCATCAGTGGTAGGGTCTAATTTCCACAAACGCACAGGCCGCCCATTAGGCGTCAACTTGAAAGATTATTATTATTATTATTATTATTATTATTATTATTATTATTATTATTATTATTATTATTATTATAATCGTACAGGAGGTACACCCACTCCGTGCATTTAAAATGGGGCGCCTTTCAGAAGGCCATCTGTAATTTGAACAGTGATAGGATGGACAATTAATTTTCAAGATAATTTTGGTATTTATCAGATGGTCAAACTGTAATGTTTGTATATTATTGTCTGTGTTCCTAGGTTACTAACACTGCTATCCCTTCCTTCTTCTTCAAATTTTTCGACTAATCAGGAATTTTGGATATTTATTAAATGAACCAATGGGAATTGTGGGTGTATACAGGGCTTCGGCCCAGAGAGTTCTGAAACCTTCATCTCCGCTATAAAAGCTGGGGCCTTTTGAGCTATGTGGTCTTTCCATCGCTCCACTCAAGAGGTTTAGTGTGTGCCGGAGGCAGGAGACAAGCCTTGCCCATCGTCAGAAGGCCCACCAGCTCAAGGTTATGGCAGACATCTTATAAACATGTGATAGTCTCAGAAAGCAAACTTGAGGGGAAGGTTTCAAAAATTCTTTATTAATGTAAAATTCAATCTTCAATGTAAACTTTCAAACAAGCCTATAGTTTTTTTTCTAACTTAGGGAATAAAGCGTGTGAACCCTCTTTTAATTCCCATTCAACTTAGTATTGGGGTGATTATGATTTCATAAACTTTCAAATTTACCTCTTCCTTTTGGAATTAAAATTTTTCCATCTAGTCGCCTGTGCAGTATAGGCTTAGCCTCTGTAACTTCGGGCCATAAGCCCACGTAGGGTTTGTAAGAACTTTTCAAGTATATTTCACAGGAGTGCAGGTGTTCGCCTCCTAGTATTTCGGTTTACGGCCGAAAACTTTAACCTTTTTGTTGATCACTAAGGCCATGTAGAATGGGCGCTTATTGCCTCTGTTAAAATGTAACTTCTTATTTAAATGTAACTTAGGCTGTCCAGCGAGTAAGACAGTGAAAACTGGTTATATTTTTACCCACTGTAAACATATAGATTTCACCTTGGAGAAGGCTGGATTGTAATAAGTTTTGGAGAGTAGTCTCCTAGAGAGTTAATTGTATGGAGTAAAGACGCTCTTTTGAAATTTGTAACTTGGGAGCTCCAAGCTCATTCTGTACCCGATTTTTCTAGGGTTTTCTAATATTGTTACTGGAACTGAAAAGCTAACCTTTACTTGTCCAACTGTTATTTGGTGTTGTTCATCCAAGTCAATTTAGGAAGAAAAAAAGGGAAGAAATAAAATTTCAAATTTTAGAGTATTAAATTCTACTTTAATATTTTCTCTGTCCATCCATTCATGCCCGCACCTTCTTACACCTCTATGCTCCATGGAAAGTCCTTAATAATAATAATAATAATAATAATAATAATAATAATAATAATAATAATAATAATAATAATAATAATAATAATAATAATAATAATAATAATAATAATAATAATAATAATAATAATAATAATAATAATGTTAGAATACCCCTCATCTTAAGAAAAGGGCCGGTAACCTTTTCGTACCGGATCGCTCTACGACAAATATACGACAGAGGAAAGGCAAGGTTTAAATGACTAGACGACACTTGCTTCGGTAAGTATCCAACGAAAGTTCTTAATCAGAGCTTTTCATAAACCATTTATTTTACTTATTAAGAAGCAAGTTGACTATGCAGTATGAGTCATGCAGCTATTAGCTTGTATTCGGGAGATTGTAAGATCGAACCCCACTGTCGGCAATCTCGAAGATGGTTTTCCGTGGTTTCCCCACTTTGATAAAAAAAAAACAATGACTACACATACAATGCCGCCAAAACTAAAAATCGCATATAATTTATAAATTTGTATGAACCTGCATTGCAACTACGATATTCAACAACACACTGTTGGTCTTTTTTTTTCTTTCTTCAATTTTCTTTACGCCGCACCGGCACAGATAGGTCTTATGGTGATGATGGGATAGGAAAGGGCTAGGAGTGGGAAGGAAGCGGACGCGGCCTTAATTAAGGTAGAGCCCCAGCATTTAACTGGTGTGAAAATGGGAAACCACTGGCTGCCGATAGTGGGGTTCAAACCCACCATCTCCCGAATGCAAGCTCACAGCTGCGCATCCTTAACCGCATGCCCAACTCGCTTGGTTTGATCAAAGTAAGTACTATAACTTTCAAGAAAATAATTGCTGATTTAAGGAACCAAACATCGAGTCAATCGGCCTTCTCCAGGCTCTCTTTCAGTTCAAGTTTAAAATTGGAAAGTAAGATCGATTGTAGTTAATTGCATGAATAATTCCTACACGTAAAAATATCAATCGACATGACTATAACTGACCATTCATGAAAGGAAAATTTTTTTTTAAAGATTAAAATATGTATTTATCAGCATTTCAACAGATAACCATCTGCCAAGAAAAAAGTAATGGTTGGACATTAAGAAAAATATTTCGAGTGGACTCATTCGAAAGTAGGGCAATTTCAAAGTGAAAACGTATTTCAGTGCAGAAATTAAATCCTCTTTGAAACAGGGTTTAGTGATTATGCCGTTTTGTCCTTTAATATTTCAGTAAATGATCGTGGAAAATACAAGAAACACATTCACGAAATGGTTTTGTTTTACACTTATTTTCACTGCCTCTCTTTTTTTTTGTAACACTGACTCACATATCTGCACTCATTGTACTTGTATCATCATTTCTTGAACATAAATTAGCTATCAATTCAATAACTTTTTAAAAGAAAGAAGAACGAAATAGAAAAAATATGTATATGTGCAGTTCCCCAAAACAGATTAAATTCTGCATCTAAACCACCACAAAACCGATCAATGCAACACATTTTCACCTTTGGTATAGTTTTTAATCAATATTGCAATTATCCACACAATCCGCTATAATTATGAAGCTTTCTTCTCCACATATGAAGACCGCACATTGAAACCATCTGCGATACCACTAATTTCTTCGGTATTTAATCACGTAAGCTGTAACTGAGTTACCTGAATAGAAAATAAAAAAGTATATGTTGGTCGGTTATTATAATTTGTTACTAAAGTTGGCAGAACGTTTGCAGGTTATAAGCAGTCAACAAATTTAGGTTCAGAATCTTTCGCAGATCATATTACTATTTAACACGTGAATATTTCAATTGCTAGAGAAGCCAGATGACTCATCACGAAACATTTTTGTTGTTTGCTAATCACATGCATTACTACCTTGTCGTGTCATTTGGACACAAAGTTTAAACTCTGTGTAATTACTAATAATATGGCAGAGGGATGCTGTACTGCCTTGATGAAAGAAAGCCGAAGACAAAATATGAAGATACTGGGTGTATGAGCACAAATTTATTTGATGACAGAATATGGGCAACTGTATTCAACAGATGCTTAAATGCTAAAATGGACAGAATCGCTAATAATATAACAGCGCGGAAAACATACCACGCGGTTAATATCCAGTAATTAGCGAAGCCGACTTTTGTTCCCACCCTGATTCAGCCCGTTATAAGAGGGTCTCCAGCGAGCTGACTCAGTCTTAAGAGGATAATGAGGAGGTACCTCCTATTCCTCAAGCGTTTCGTGCGATTCCAATGATAATATTATTACCTCATTAATTCGTGATACTGCAGCATTTCTAAGAACATTAACATTTCTGTCTCACCTTTAGACGATGATTTATTACGAATAATCATGAATATAGCAAATTATACCCAATTGTAAAATGAGCAGGGGCGAAGCGTCAGGGGAGACAGGGTAGACAGCGTGTACCCTTAACATTTTGTGAACGAAATCTTATCTAGTTAACTTTTTATAATAAGTATTTCCACATTCATGACATTATTGTATTCCCCGCTTTACTTATTTTCGTCAAACTTCGGCAATACTAGGGCTCGCGTCAGTTACACGAAGCACGTAGGCGAAAGTAGACGCTGTCCATTCTGTGTATGTTCTCTTTGATTTTCAAAGCTTTCAAAGAGAGCAACATTAACGCTATCTGTAGGAGCTGACAGTGCAACTATGACTTTACTATAGCGAGATTTCTCCGCCCAGTAGACAGACTTGCCAGCGTCTCTTGTTGCTCTCATTGACTAGTATTTGGATCTCAGGTATAAATGTGCTCTTATTAGCTACCATCTCAGACATGCTTTTAATGTAATTAATTTGAATTAATTTCATTATAAGACACGTCTCAAACTAAAATAATAATATTCAAATACGAAATATAGCACACTTACACCTAATAAATGAATGACAGCATGAAAACCTTTCAAGTACATTCATTTCCTTGCCCACCAATATTAGTCACGATATTATAACCCCAACAACTATTGGCTTACATTCTTAATAATGAACTCCAGAGTGTACATAAGGAAACAACAAAATTGCTTAACTTGATGCCGTATATTCCGTTAACGTCAGTTTCTAGCGATCACGCAATGGGTGCCTTCAAACGAATTAAAACCTATTTAAGGAATTCGATGACCAACCATAGACTGTCTAACTTGGAAACTCTAGAAGAAGCTGTTGTGGCATCTTAGCAAGACCCCCGACTTCAAAACGAGAGTAATAGATATATTTGCTGAAATAAAGAACAGACGGATTGAACTCATTTACAAGAATATTGTTTAAAGTGACTTGTACGAAAGCCTATTTATTTCTTATTTCTCTTATTAAATCTACATAGAAATGAAATATATTGCTATTTTTTATTGTAAAAGTATGTTATTTGACAACTCCCGCTGCCTATTTAGTCTATATTTAAAATAAAACGAGTGCACGTAGGCTTATAGTTTGTTATAGGATTTGTCTTATTTCAGTCATTAATATAATATTAAATATAGATCTGTATGCGTCGAAAACAAAATTCAATATATAATATGATTAACATAGTTTAAAGTAAAAAATCTCTGCCTACCCCCTTACTGAGTTCACGCTTCGCCACTGAGAATGAGAAGTGTTTAACGTCTCTCTTAAGGTATACACGGCCTTTATGGCACTCTGGAGAGTCGAAATTTTTCCCTGCAAAAGAGTTACTTATAGTGACACGGACTAATGTTAACCTCTCGCATTTAAGTACTTTAAAAAGCCAACTGACTATGCCGAGATTCGAATCTAAAAGTTTCACCACAGAAGGCGAGCGCGTATATAATAATTCCCTTAATCAGCCGGTCGAAACTATATATAACATACATTTCAAAAATGTTTTGTACACCTATGCAGTAATAACCTCTTTTATAGAACAACACATAACGTGCCAAAATTTCAACTGCTCTTTCATAATATTCGGAAGACTACAAGATCTCATAGCTTTTATTTATTTATTTATTTATTTATTTATTTATGTATTTATTTATACATCCATAACAGGGTATATCCCCAATTAGAATGGATGGTACAAAATACATTCAATATATAAATGGTACATATATATACAAAAGAATATTTAAGAATAAAAAGAACCAAGACTGCCATGACTAAATTAAGAATAATTTAAACATATTTTCAATAAAACGTACAAACATATAAAATATCAAAATTAAAGGAATAGAAAAACAAATTAGCAGAGAAAAAACGAAAATAATCATAAGAATAGTAAATAGACAAACATATAAATTGTTAAAAATAATAGTGGCATTACATGCCATATTTCAGTGCTGAATTAATTTCCTCCAATATATTATTCATTTTGATGTCAATATTGTTTTAACATTTTTGAAACGAGAGGAAGTGATAAAGCCAAATCTATTTGTCTGATGTCTGAAGATATTCTGTTATATACTCCACACATTTTTACAACTGGTGAATTTTTATGATGTGAGGGGCTTGAGAAGGGGCAGTAAAATGTTTGTCTCAAACGTAGAGTTACGCTCTCGGTACTGAAGTTGATTCTGTTCACAAGTTGCTTTACATCGCGCCGACACCGATAGGTCTTATGGCGACGATGGGATAGGAGAGGCCTAGGAGGTGGAAGGAAGCGGCCGTGGCCTTAATTATGGTACAGCCCCAGCATTTGCCTGGTGTGAAAATGAGCAACCACGGAAAACCATCTTCATGGCTGCCGACAGTGGGATTCGAACCCACTATTTCCCGTGCAAGCTCAAAGCCGCGCGCCCCTAACCGCATGGCCCGTGCGCGCCTTTTAGAAGGCCATCTGCAACTTGTACTTTAAACTATGTGGTAGAAGAAGTTTGAACGTTTTTCGACAGAGGTCTCTACTATCAACCTAGGTGCTCCCTCTGATGAGAGGATGGACAATTACATTTCAAGATAAATTTAGCAGGCATAAGTTGTTAAAACTGAATTGTTTGTAAATTGTTTTTGGTGCTCTAAAGTTGTAACCACTTCTATCTCTTCTCGCCAACTTAACATTGTAGCCAATAAGGAATATTGTATATTTACTTAATTCACCAGTGAGAAAATTTGGATATTTGATTTCCAATGGAAATTGGGGGTGTGTCAGGGCTTTGGTCCACAGAAATCTGGAACCTTCCTCTCCGCTATAAAAGCTGAGACATTTCGGGCCATGTTGTCTTTGGATCGCTCCAGTCAAGAGGTTTAGAGTGTGTTCGTAGCGGAGGCAGGGGGACGGCTGCCTCGTCCATCTCCGACAGGTCCACTAGCTCAAGGTAATGACAGACTCCGTGTAACCATGTAATAGGCTCTGAAAGATAGTTCGAGGGGAAGGTTTCACATTCTTCCGTAATGCAACTTCTAATTCTAGATGTACCCTTTCAAACCAGTCTAGAGGACTTATAATTTCTCGGACAAAAGCAGACTAACCGAAAATATATTCGACTACCTGTGGAACAAGAAGACAACAACGGCATGTATTTAGGAAGTTCGTAAAAATCTAGAGAAGTCCAACATCCAGGAAGTTCAGATGTTAGACAGGAAAACATTTCGGACTATGATTCAAAATTTGGAAGGGTCTGAGGTATTAATCATTTACAATTAAAAACCCCTGATCCGGCCGGGAATCGAACCCGGGGCCGCTGAGTGATACGCGGACGAGCTTCCCCCTACACCGCGGGGCCGGACCGACTCATAGCCTACTCTTGTCAAGGCTTAACGTCTCCATTTGACCGATGAATCGCCATCAACAGCCTCAATTGCCCTCACTCCATATGAACACTGTAGAGAGGTTTGGATTAGAAATTGCATACCCCCACGTCTCCTACCCTGACGGCCAACATTCTGATGGTGATTTTTTCCCCCACCAACGGGACTCGAACCGGCTAACCACTGTGTCAGACCATATACACTTAACGCCTTGACTAGTATGGCCACTACGAGGGCGTTAAACTATCTGACGCCGCCCTGCGACGGCCGAGTAGCGTCCTCGACAGGATGGAGGTAGGAGAGAGGACTGTCTACAGGAAGTCATCCACTAATGCAGCACAATGTGGATGAGTGTAGTCATTCATGTGAACAGCAACTGAGCACTCATTGTACCCTGAAAAGTTTTAACATACTGTTGAGGAATAATTTCGTGTGGCTATTTCTAGCCGGGTGCAGCCCTTGTAAAGCAGACCCTCCGATGAGGGTGGGCGGCATCTGCCGTGTGTAGGTAACTGCGAGTTATTGTGGTGGAGGATAATGTGTGTGGTGTGTGAGTTGCAGGGATGTTGTAAACTGAATAAACACTCAGCCCCCGCGCCACTGGAATTAACCAATGAAGGTTAAAATCCCCGACCCGGCCGGGAATCGAACCCAGGACCCTCTGAACCGAATGCTAGGACGCTGATCACTCAGCCAACGAGTTGGACACTGTTGAGGATAAAATCTCTGTACTCCCGGTTTGTTATAAAGCAATACACAACAGCCCAGAAAGGTGTATCAAGAAGCAGATCTCTGGTCTAACACATTTGATGAAAACATCAAAATCCTCTGTCTCTCTGTTTCTGAATTTGGCTTGATTAGAGTAGTCCGTTCGCTTATGGACGTTGTAATTCACACAGTTCGAATACACACGACTTTCACATCAAGAATACGCATACTAATCATCCCTATCCGTTATGGCTACGATGCGTTATCCATTGTTTTCGGCTGCGCTTACAGAGCTGTATTGCAGCCCACGATGTCTCCACGAGTACTGACATGGAGCACAGCATTATGGTCTTAATAAACGCAATTCTTCCACACCAATGTATAAAACCATTCCTCTCAAAAATCAAGTAGGCCTATACCTGTATTAATTTTAGGAATGCGTACCCATTTCCAAATAAAATATTTACACGGTGTCCGCGGAGGAATGCTCAATATTCAGAGATTTCTTATTTTTATTAGTGGCTTTACGTCGCACCGACACAGATAGGTCTTATGGCGACGATGGGATAGGAAAGGCCTAGGAGTTGGAAGGAAGCGGCCGTGGACTTAATTAACGTATAGCCTGGTGTGTAAATGGGAAAGCACGGAAAACCATCTTCAGGGCTGTCGACAGTGGGATTCGAACCCACCATCTCCCGGATGCAAGCCTACAGACGCGCGCCCGTAACCGCACGGCCAACTCGCCCGGATTTGACAGGAACGATCATGTGAAGCAAAAAGCTTCATATGGACATATGCCATAATAATAATAATAATAATAATAATAATAATAATAATAATAATAATAATAATAATAATAATAATGTTATTGCCTTCACGTCTCACTAACTACTATTTCGGTTTTCGGAGACGCCGAAGGCCGGAATTTTGTCCCGCATGAGTTCTTATACGTGCCAGTAAATCTACCGACACGAGACTGACGTATTTGAGCACCTTCAAATATCACCGGACTGAGCCAGGGTCGAATCTGCCAAGTTGGGGGCTAAAGGTAGCGCCTCAACCGTCTGAGCCGCTCAGACCGGCATGGACATATGCCCTGTTCCGACATTTTGAAATGGGTACAAGTTTTCCAAATGTAATGTTCGCCATTCACGTGTTCGTGGGACACTGAAACGTGTAGAAAGTCGCCGTGTGCTCGTAGTAGGACTACGCTAGACCATTTTAACAATGTGCTACCGGGCGAGTTGGCCGTGCGTGTAGAGGCGCGCGGCTGTGAGCTTGCATCCGGGAGATAGTAGGTTCGAATCCCACTACCGACAGCCCTGAAAATGGTTTTCCGTGGTTTCCCATTTTCACACCAGGCAAATGCTGGGGCTGTACCTTAATTAAGGCCACGGCCGCTTCCTTCCAACTCCTAGGCCTCTCCTATCCCATCGTCGCCATAAGACCTATCTGTGTCGGTGGTAAGTTCTCTCGCGTAAGACGGCAGTGAGTGGAGGGTGGCAATGCGTGAATAATGGCTGCGTCTCAATCTGCGGATATGAGTGAAACAGAATCTCTTTCATTGCGTAAATGCCCGCCTAGTGGTTATGATCGTTAAGGCGTTAGGTCTATATGGTTTGATACCGTGGTTAGCCGGTTCGAGTCCCAATGGTCAAAAGCATTTCCAGCATCAGAATGATGGCCGGCAGGGTAGGAGAGATGTAATATTTCAAATTACTATACTTCGTGCCAAAAGCCCGAATTCAATTCCAAAACTCTCCGTAGTGTTCATATGGAGTGAGGGCATATGACGCTGTTTATGGTGATTCGTCCGTCGGATGGGGACGTTAAGGCTTGACCAGACCCTTTGGATTTATTTAACAGGAGTAGGCTATGTTCCGACACCGGGTTTTACACTCCTATTATCATTATCGTCGTCGTCGTCATCGTCGTTATCTCGCATCCAGACGCGCGTCGAACAGAAAGGACCGTACCAGGCGAGCCCAACATGTTCTCTAACACTCCTGGCACTAAAAGCTATTCGCTGAATAAATAAATAAATAAATAAATAAATAAATAAATAAATAAATAAATAAATAAACTTTTGAGTACAGACATTATTTCTTAATGGGAGAATTTATTCCTGAGTACAGTTGGAAGTAAGTACAGCTGATTTTCTTCGTATTATTATTATTATTATTATTATTATTATTATTATTATTATTATTATTATTATTATTATAGCCTCCGTGGCTCAGGCGGCAGCGCGCCGGCCTCTCACCGCTGGAATCCGTGGTTCAAATCACGGTCAGTCCATGTGAGATTTGTGTTGGACAAAATGGAGGCGGGACAGGTTTTTCTCCAGGTACTCCAGTTTTCCCTGCCATCTTTCATTCCAGCAACAATCTCCAATATCATTTCATTGCATTAATAATTCATTAATCATTGCCCCATAGGAGTGCGACAGGCTTCGGCAGCCGGCATAATTCGCATTCTCGGCGCTTGAAGGGGGCTTCATTCATTCCATTCCTGACCCGGTCAAATGACTGGAAACAGGCTGTGGATTTTCATTATTATTATTATTATTATTATTATTATTATTATTATTATTATTATTATTATTATTATTATTATTATTATAGAATATAAAGACAACAGTATATTTTTACAGAGCGAGTTGGCTACGCGATTTAGGTCACGTAGCTGTTACCTTGCGTTAGGGAGATCGTGGGTTGGAACTCCGACCAGAAAGGTTCTGTCACCTAAGGTTCAGTATTACATGAACTATACCAACGAATTTTCGTTCCAAGTGGTCCATGTGCTGCGGGTCAGTATTTCTACCCTCACATTGTCACAGAACGGTATTTCGAGGCTCAACGACGATATGGCCATGTCATAATACTATAAGCAAGATACAGATTGACTCATAGTACTTGCCACTGTAAGGGAACTATTAGGCCCTACTGTATCCAAGATTGCTCGCCAAACCATCCGTATTTCTAAAACTTGCGGACCGCTGCAACAGGAAATTGCTCTGCGAATGCTAAAACTTTTAACCGGCAGAACAATGATAAATTTTCCACTCCGCCAGCTCTGCTGGCAATGACTGCTTCCTACGGCTGAGACAGGGCATTTCAATTCAGTAACCGTAAATCTCGGCCTCCACCTTTAATGTATGCAGTCCGGCGAGTATTAGTACAGGGAGGCTACAATATATTCGATGAGAAAGCAGCTGTCTGGACCTAACATCTTCCACTTTGCATGAAAAGTACAGCGAGTGCTAACAAGTAGAGCGTAACTTCATAGTTGTGTATGCAAACTACATTTCAAGCAAATGAGAATCCAGTAGTATGATTATACAAATTTCGACAGTTGAAGTAAGTTATTTTAGACGTACCAAACCTACGACCTGTCGATTTTATTCTTAACAGAGGTCATGTACATTATTTGGTAACAAATATGGATACATGTGTCCGTTATGCTTCTAGAATATAGTTGCTTTTCTGTATGATGTACATGCTTTCCTTTTTGGTTTGTTTTTCCCCTTATATTTTTAGTATTGAATTTGCTTGTATTAACAGTAGATTATATTGCATATTTTTTTTTTACAAAACTGCCTCCCAATGGAGGTAACCCCAAAGGACTCAATAAACCCACAAGCCAGTAATAATAAACATTGACATTATAATTACAATATTAAAAATACCGGGCGAGTTGGCCGTGCGGTTAGGGTCGCGCAGCTGTGAGCTTGCATCCGGAAGATAGTGGGTTCGAACCCCACTGTCAGCAGCCCTGAAGATGGTTTTCCGTGGTTTCCGATTTTCACACCAGGCTGTACCTTAATTAAGGCCACGGCTGCTTCCTTCCCACTCCTAGCCCTTTCCTATCCCAGTACAGAAATGGGACAAGAGTTCGACAAACAAACCCGTTGCTAACGGGAACAGGCGAATAAAAATAGACTAACATAAAATTCCGTCCTTTTATCGTCATAGAAGGATTTAAGGGCCAAGTCGTAAGAAAAAGAAAAAAACATCTTCAAAGGTGCCGACAGTGGGGTTCGAATCCACTACCTCCCTGATGCAATTTCACAGCTGCGCGCCCCTAACCACAGGGCCAACTCACCCGGTCGTACCGAGTGTAACAGCCCGCCTGATAATAGGCGGGAAGTACCTGGGGAGTTAGATAACTTTCTTCTTTAGTATGTTATTCCTCTGGTTCATAAATTTTCTGATACAGTACTACTGGTACGTAACAGACAGGTTCATCATAACATCTGAGCTATTCAATCCCAACTCTGAGGCACTGATTGGAATGAACAAGTGTGCATATTTAACGGAATAATGGCAGAGGAGAGTTCACAGAAGTATGCGACCTGGACATTCCAGCTCAGGAACTTTGGACTGTTAGATCGGCACCGTAGTACTGTTCGTTAAAAGTGAGAAAATGTGCAGTTTCTCATTTGATCTAGTACTTCCTATGATAACATTGCTTTTAATCGCTACATTCCTACTGACGTTTTTGTAATGATCTATGTTGACTTCAGGTAAGAAAACCACAAAGTCAGTCTCTGAGAATCCTGTAGCGAAGCACGGGTACATCAACTAGTTCTGAATATGATCGGGATCGGATGTTGTTGTTTGAGTCATCAGTCCATAGACTGGTTTGATGCAGCTCTCCATGCCACCCTATCCTGTGCTAACCTTTTCGTTTCTACGTAACTACTGCATCCTACATCTGATCTAATATGCTTGTCATATTCATACCTTGGTCTACCCCTACCGTTCTTACCACCTACACTTCCTTCAAAAACCAACTGAACAAGTTCTGGATGTCTTAAGATGTGTCCTATCATTCCATCTCTTCTTCTCGTCAAATTTAGCCAAATCGATCTCCTCTCGCCAATTCGATTCATTATCTCTTCATTTGTGATTCGATCTATCCATCTCACCTTCAGCATTCTTCTGTAACACCACATTTCAAAAGCTTCTATTCTCTTTCTTTCTGAGCTAGTTATCGTCCATGTTTTACTTCTATACAATGCCACGCTCCACACGAAAGTCTTCAAAAACATATTTCTAATTCCTATATCAATGTTTGAAGTGAGCAAATTTCTTTTCTTAAGAAAGCTCTTCCTTGCTTGTGCTAATCTGCATTTTATGTCCTCCTTACTTCTGCCATCGTTAGTTATTTTACTACCCAAGTAACAATATTCATCTACTTCCTTTAAGACTTCATTTCCTAATTTAATATTTCCTGCATCACCTACCTTCGTTCGACTGCACTCCATTACTTTTGTTTTGGACTTATTTATTTTCATCTTGTACTGCTTACCCAAGACTTCGTCCATACTATTCAGCAGCTTCTCGAGATCTTCTGCAGTCTCAGATAAAATAACAATATCATCGGAAAATCTCAAGGTTTTGATTTCCTCTCCTTGGACTGTGATTCCCTTTCCAAATTCCTCCTTGATTTCCTTTACTGCCTGTTCTATGTAAGCGTTGAAAAGGAGGGGAGACAAACTGCAGCCTTGCCTCACTCCTTTCAGGATTGCTGCTTCTTTTTCAAAGCCCTCGATTCTTATCACTGCAGACTGATTTTTATACAGATTGTAGATAATTCTTCGTTCTCGGTATTTGATCCCAATCATTTTCAGAATCTTAAATAGCTTGGTCCAATCAACATTATCGAATGCCTTTTCTAGATCTACGAATGCTATGTACGTGGGCTTGTCCTCCTTAATTCGATCCTCTAAGATCAGACGTAAAGTGTTCCTACATTTCTTCTGAAGCCAAATTGATCTTCTCCCAAATCAGCTTCAACTTTTTCTGTAAATAATACGTGTTAAAATTTTGCAGGCAAGAGATACTAAATTAATGGTGCGATAGTTTTCACACCTGTCAACACCGGCTTTCTTGGGAATAGGTATAACAACATTCTGCCGAAAATCGGATAGGACTTCTCCTGTCTCATACATCTTACACACTAAGTGGAATAATCGAAACCGACTTTCAACCTATTAGGTCGTGTTACAAAAATAGCCAACCAAACACCAGTGGGATCCGAACCCACTGGTGTCTGGTTGGCCATTTTCGTTCTGTACTTAACACCTATTCAACACGTACTAAATGTACGTAACACGAACTAATAGGTTGAAAGTCGGTTTCGATTACAATGCGGTCGTGAAAATTCAATATTCATTAAATGGAATAACCTTGTCATGCTGGTTTCTCCTAAGACAGTCCGTAATTCAGAGAGAATGTCATCAATTCCAGGTGCCTTGTTTTTATTTGAGTCACTCACAGTTCTGTCAAACCCTGACCTCAAAATTGGGTCTCCCAATTCACCAGCAACAACAGCCTCTTCTTGTTCCAGAACCAAATTATCTACATCTTCACCTTGATACAACTGTTGGATATGTTCCTGCCATCTTTCTGCTTTGTCTTCTTTCCCTAGAAGTGGCTTTCCATCTGAGCTCTTAATATTCATACACCTAGATTTCCTTGATTTTCCTGTATGCAGCATCTACCTTTCCTAGGACCATACAACTTTCGACATCCTTGCACTTCTCCTTCAACCAGTCTTCGGTATCTACCTTGCACTTTCTATCCACTTCATTCTTTAGTCGCCTGTATTCTTTTCTGCTCTCTTCATTTCTAGCATTATTGTATTTTCGTCGTTAATCAATAATCAGGTCTAGTATCTCCTGAGTTATCCATTCATTCTTAGTTGATCTTTTCTTCTGTACAGAGTCCGGCCCCGCGGTATAGGGGGCAACGCGTCTGCCTGTCACCCGGTGGCCCCGGGTTCAATTTTCAGCCGGATCAGGGGTTTTTAATTGTAAATGATTAATAGGCCTATGCCTGGCCTGGGGACTGGGTGTTTGTGTCGTCATTAGCGTTCCTTTCCTCACATTTTACACTTTACACTTCTGCAATTACAAATACACGCTGGTTCATAACGTATGGTGCCAGTAGGGGCAAAAGTTCTTTCGAGGTCGACGCCCCGAACAAATAGTCTTTTAAAATTAAAAAAAAAACCTGTACAGATGGCGCAGCGAACGAGTCCCGCGCTCAACCGCATGCGTATTACCTCTACGTGAGCATAAGACACTGTACATCAACATGGGTAGGACGCGATAGAGTGGCAAAAAGGGACAATCGTGTGTGGCCTTGCCCATGGCCATACTGTGCGTAAAGTCGCTGGATTTGTTGGTGTTTCGCAGCGGACTGTTCAACGTGTCTACAACCAGTGGTGTACTACACTAAGAGGGACCGGAGACGCGTTTCACGGCTCGTGAATCAAAATCGCTTCCAAACCCGACAGGAATTGCTACAGTCAGTGAATGAAGGTCCATCCCAACCTGTTAGCGAGATAACACTGCGACGGGAACTGCACATTGCAAGAGGGCACTGCTCACACATCGAACATGGACAGTAGCTGACTGGCGAAACGCAATGTGGTCTGACAAATCACATTTTTGTCCGTATGCCAATGACGCACGTCGTCGAGTGCACCGAAGGCCAAATGAAGCATTTCATCCTGGATGTGTGCAAGGTCAGGTTCAAGCCGGAGGTGGGTCTGTGATGTGTTGGGGGTGTTTTTCGTATCATGGATTGGGCCCGCTCACTGAGGTGGCCACTAACATGAAGCAGCAAGTTTTTTTCAACATTCTAGATGATCAGGTGTTGCCTTTCAGTCAACATCTGCATGATGAGTATGCTATTGATACCCCGATTTTTGAAGATGACAACAGCAAAGTTCATTGGGCTCGACGGATATGTGAGATTTGATGAACACTTCCCCACCCTATTACATCTTGATTGGCCTGCAAAATCACCTGACTTGAACCCCAGTGAAAATGTGTGGAACATGTTGAAACAGCGGGTAAACACAGACATCAGCATCGCTGCAATTTGGTGGAGTTGCGTGATCAAATCCTCAGCGAGTGGCTTGACCTGGATGCGAGGTACTTGCACAACCTTGTGGACTCACTTTCTGCCCGAATCCAAGCGGTTATCAAGTCCGGAGGCGGAGTCACACGGTATTAAATGATACTTGTAATGATTTCTTCAGGGGTGGCTACATTTTTGTCCGGTGAGCTTATTATGCCTACATTTTATTTACCAACACAGCTTTCAGAACGCCTTATACATCCCAGGCGTGTTCACATTAGAATTAGACCAAATGATGCATCTAGAGAGCATGAACTTCGCCAATTGCATCATTGTACATGATTGAGCCTAGTCGTAGTCACTTGGCGCCATCGGCCTGTCAGCCTCGTATCACGTTTCTCCTCTGCAACCTCACCAGTTACTATGTGCATACAAGGACACTGACTCCGCGCATAGAAAGCGGCTTTTAATCAGGTCGGCACTGCAACTGCGTTGTGACACGGAGTAGTAAGTTCACATGATATACTGCACGAAATATAAGACACGAGGCAGCAGTTCCTCACTCGAAATATCGATCTTATAAAACAATCAGAAGGTTTCTGTTCTATGAGATGTGAGTGCGACATTATTGAAGACTATACTTTTAACCTGTAACTATAATCACGTTCTTGTTTATGACAGAATAAAGAACTTTCGTTGCAGGACTGGTAGATGGCGAATATTGTTGTCCGAATGGAAACTGACTGATTAACGAAAGACAATTTTAATCTTCCCGATGTTATTACTCGTTAACCCTTTCAACAATGTGATCGCTTATAACGACACACGACATGACTTCCTGTCGTATGAGTGTGGTATGTATGAATCGAACTTTACACCAAAGTAGTTTCGACGTAACATTCGACTTTAAATTTACCTTTGAGATTTCTGTCATTTGTTGATCACGTGCTAGAACTGTATTCTCCAATGCATTTTATTTGGAAAATATGCTTTTCCTTCTTTTAGCTAAGCTTGATCTGAAACATCTCACCATTTACGGTTGGAGAATAGGATCAGCATCGGTTTTCTTTTCCTTATTTATACTTCCGTTCGTATAAAAAGAATTGAGATATCTGTCTTCTTATCACCTGGATTTTTTGTACTTAATTGTCGACTGACTGTCTGCCTGTTTGTTTCTTTGTTCGATCTTTTAATGACATTATCTAGTCGCGGAAGCAGTATTGGCATGAAACAGACTGCAAATATGTTGACAAATGAACGCTTAAGAGGATGAGATTAATCATACGAATAAGGTGCTCCGAATATATTGGTTCCATTATCTGCAAGAATATTTAGTCACAACAGGAAAAACTCCGTGTTCAACGGGTTAAAATAAACTAAGTCATTCTAAGTACAGTTTATTAATCTAAGACATATTTCCGTATGTTTACATTTTATTTCATGAAGCCTATTCGTGTAAATCAAGTGCCATTCACTGTAAACCATCGTGATCAATAACCCAATAATAGTATTTACAGGAGTTTTCTCCAATAATAATAATAATAATAATAATAATAATAATAATAATAATAGTTTGTTGTTTAACATTCCTTCATTTGCTACACATTTTAAGAGATCCCATGGAGTCTGTGGTTTGTCCCGCAGGAGTTCTCTAACGTACCGGAACCCAATACTGAAAACATCCCCTCGATCTTTTAGGGAGAGGAAGGTCGAGAAAAGCAGTTAAGCTGTTGCTAGCCTGGTGCAGCTATTTTACGGCAATCTCCGATATGGATAGAGGACAAGTTGTTTTTTTTAATAGAAAAAAATGCTATTTGTTCGGGGCGTCGACCTAAAGAGATCTTTTGCCCCTATTTCCACCAAGTGATATGAACCTGCGTGTAATTGTAATGAGGGAAGTGTAGAGTGTTGAATGTGAGGAAAGGAACGTCAAGGACGACACAAACACCCAGTCCCCAGGCCAGGGATATTAATAATTTATAATCACAACCCCTGACCCAGCCGGGAATCGAACCCGGGGCCGCCGAGTGACAGGCGGACGCGTTGCTCCCTACACCGCAGGCGACATGTTTAGTATAGGCTGCAACAGCTGTGTGTTACTGTGGTGGAAGATAGTGTTGTGTGTGAGTTGCAGGGATGAGTTAATGAAAGAAAAGCAATATACTTTTACACAACGGAACAGGTACTATACAAAAGTAGTTAGAGAGCGCATTTCCAGCAGTCAAGCAAACATCTTCAATCCCGGTATAAAGTTATTCCTAAATCGAGATATGCCAAAATTAGTTATAAAATAACGAGTCAATTTTGTGCATTTCAGACCATTTTATTGATCGCTGAGGGCGAAGTCTTTCTTTCTATTCTTTAGCACAACAGTAACCACCACCGAGGAGGCAGCCTCCACTGACTTGCATCAGCCTCTTCACTTTTTTTTTCCCCAACTCAAGGTTGTTGGTCAATTTTTGTTTTCTTCCAACGTCTACAGGTCTGCAAGAATTAGGAGGCATTCATGACTCCTTTCTTTTCTTCGACAATATCTTCTCTTTTTTGCTTTTATTGACAACATTCTCCAAAATGTCGTAACTCCTCCATCTTCCCCCTGTGAGTGGGGGCGGTAGAATATATCCGCAGTATCCCCTGCCTGTCGTAATAGGCGTCTGAACTTGGAGCGCGGATTGGCAACCATGGTTCCGCTAGGTGAGTCTGCCATTCCTTCCACTTATGTCATACTCCTCACTTTCATATATCCTGTCTGACCTCCCTTGGCGAACCCTTGTTCTCTTCCGACTCTCACGGTATTAGGTTTGCGAGGTCTAGGGAGTCTTTCATTTTCACGCCCTTTGTGGCCCTTCCCTTTCTTTTGCAAATACCTTCATTTTTCAAAGAGTCGGACCTCATTTAGTTGTACTTCTTCTTCTTCTTACCCTCCAGGGTTACTTTTTCCCTCGGACTCAGCGAGGGATCCCACCTCTACCTCGTCAAGGGCAGTGACCTGGAACTTCAGACTCTGGGTCGGGGGATACAACTGGGGAAGATGACCAGTACCTCGCCCAGGCGGCCTCACTTGCTATGCAGAACAGGGGCCTTGGTGGGGGATGGGACGATTGGAAGGGATAGACAATGAAGAGGGAAGGAAACGGCCGTGGCCTTGAGTTAGGTACCATTCCGGCATTTTGCCTGGAGGAGAAGTGGGAAACCACGGAAAACCACTTTCAGGATGGCTGAGGTGGGAATCGAACCCAAATGTACTCAGTTGACCTCGCGAGGCTGAGTGGATCCCGTTCCAGCCCTCGGACCACTTTTCAAATTTCGTGGCAGAGCCGGGAATCGAACCCGGGCCTCCGGGGGTGGCAGCTAATCACACTAACCACTACACCACAGAGGCGGACTAGTTGTACTTCATTTTAAAATAATAATTACCACCACCTTCTCCATCTTTCATGATTAGTGTCAAGGTCGTGGTGGTGGTTATTGTTTTCAGAGGAAGTACAACTAGGCAACTATCTTCTATTAACACTAATCAGAGGAAAGAAATGAAAGGGTCCAACACTTTGGAAAATGAAGGTATCGGCCAAAGAAAGACCAGGGGCGCGAAGGGCGTGAAAATGAAATACACCTATACAGGCCTCGAATGCTGTAATGCCGTCGGGATCGGTAAAGAACAAGAGTTGACGTAGGGAGGTCGGATAGGATAGATGAAGGTGAGGGGCCTGGCACAAGTAAGTGGAAGCAATGCCAGGCCTCATCTAAGGACTCCGTGGTCGTCAACCCACGTTCCCAAGTTAAGAGCCTCTGAGGCCTCTTTTAGTCGCCCCTTATGACAAACAGACGATACCATGAGTGTTATTCCACCGCCCCCACGCACAGGGAGATTAGTGTCATGAGGGGGAGGGGGGAAGAAAATCATGGCGTTTTTCTCCCTAAAATAACTAACACTTTGAATTCAACTAAGTCTGATGGTTGTTTAACATAAACAGATGGAAAGTTAAATACTTCTTAACGAAGAGAACGACTGTTATAAAAACAGGTGAGAAATCCACACATGTTAACAATAATAATAATAATAATAATAATAATAATAATAATAATAATAATGCACAGTCTTGATACGGAATGTTATTCTGTTCAGCGGATGCCATCTCAAAGTTGTCAGACCACACTACTATAGTATTGACGATGGATATTAACGCCACTTGTTATTTATAGGTCATTTTCCTTTACACTTCTGCTACAAGATCTCCATCACAGGTTGTATAAAATCGATCTCTTTCATTACGAAGGATTACAATTTTTCATTAACTCCAAGGCTTCAGGGGCTGTTCATGCAAATGCCAATGAAAACTATCTCGAGGGCTCTCTCTTAATAACAGTGTCGAGATATCTGCAAGTTTGCCTTCCTACAATGCAATGATTTCACGATGCTGCGCTTATGGCGATATAAATGCCAAGTAGGCTCACAAAAAACCGATCCGCCCACTTTCATGTATTCTTGCAGCTTTTCTTTCCTCATATTTATTTTTCTACTGAAGGGTGCTCTGGGAGTACGTATGGGCATGAACTATACACTACATGTAGGGACGTATCGTTTACAGAATAGAAATACGTACACAAATAACACTTGGTCTCACGTCATTTTTCATTATTTCTTAGGAGCTGTTTAGACCATTCGCAAGTATGTCAATAGTTAGCCACCTCGAAAGCAATCTGAAAATAACGGGAGATTTTAAAATCTCCATCGGTTAACGATAAAATTCGATTTGTAAATTAATGCCGACGTACCTCAAAACAAAAGGCTACACCATTAGCAAGGTAAGTTTTCAATACCTTAAACACTGTAATATGCGAACTACAGTATTTCGGGTAGTTTCCGTATACGCGATTTTTGAATTCTGTGTCGAGATGATGGTATTCTTATGGCTTTCATAAGGCCAATCAGAAGCGTTCAACATATAACGAGGCAATTTAAGGCACAAAAGGATACCCAGAGGAGCGCTACGGATTCCTTGACAATCTTCATTGATAATACGAAGGTAACATTCGATGACTTTGGCAACATTTTAACGTTTATGTCAGAAGAACACTTTGTTGATAAGTTATTATTAGATTTCAAATCTTCTTAAAATTTATTTTCTCTGCTGCTGAGCAGTTTTATTTAAAATCAGGGAGGTTACATGATTAATAGATAGCTTCTGGATTCAGTTTGGATAAGTTGGAATCCGCCAACAACGTACTTACAACAGCTCGAAGTTGAAAATACATATAAACCAAACCAAACCAAAAAACCAAACCCCATGGCACTACAGCCCTTGAAGGGCCTTGGCCTACCAAGCGACCGCTGCTCAGCGCGAAGGCCTGCAGATTACGAGGTGCCGTGTGGTCAGCACGACGGATCCTCTCGGCCGTTATTCTTGGCTTTCTAGACCGGTGAAAATACATATGGGGCAACGAAATTATCAGCGAACTTTTGATGTTATTTCTGATGTTTAATCCCAATCTGGCTCTTACATATACACCGATTTTTCTTCTTGTCCCATAAGTAAAATATCGTAATTGGAAATAATACCAGTTTAATCTTGAATTGTCCTCGCAGGAATTTTTTTGCATAATCCATAAAGACGAAATAGTCGCATTTTAATATCTTCATATGTAACCGACCTCAGCAGGAATCGAATGAGCAATTTTGGAAATACAAGAAAAACAATACACGACTGCACCATCGAGGACGGAGAATTAGATAAGTAAAAATAAGAGCACTCACCCTGCCCCATAATGATGATGCTGGTACCATTGGTGGTGGGATCTTCTTCCCAGAGGGCATAGCAATAGTTACTTGCTTTAGCGCAGCGTTCTGTGTCTCCGACACCACCCTGAAAAACAAAAAAATATGACAGTTAAATGTGTTTTTCCTTTTTGAATTGTCCACCTATTACGGTGGACCACGAATGTCAATCTAGACACTAATGTTCAGAATGTGCTGTACATAACCTAACCTACTCACTACTACAAGAGTACATCCTGCGAGATATGAGGGAATGATACGCACAATGACTGCAGCACCGCAGTTCGCGTGCAAAATTCTGAGTAAATTTCAGTTAATTACATTCAATAATTTTCTATTTTAGACATGATAATAAGTTTTTGGGCTTTTGACGTGTCAAGAAAAAAATGTGAAATTCTTTACGTTTCGCAGAGAACTTTGCTCCACGTCTTCAGCAGGAAATCTCGACTGTTCACGAAGAAGAATTCTCCAATGCGAAACAAAGAATTTCACCTTGTTTTCTGACAAGGCAAAAGCCGAAAAGCTTATTATAATGTCTACGATTACGGGCCGTGAAAGCATCAATCTAAACATTTTCTATTTATATGCCATTATTTATTTATTTATTTATTTATTTATTTATTTATTTTAAAAGGAGATACCAACACTTAATTCTCTGTTGTAAACTATTAAGTATAATGTATGTCCGACTCGTTGGCTGAATGGTCAGCGTACTGGCCTTCGGTTCAGAGAGTCCCGGGTTCGATTCCCGGCCGGGTCGGGGATTTTAACTTTCATTGCTTAATTCCAATGGCCCGGGTATTTGTGCTGTCCCCAACATCCCTGCAACGCACACATCACACACAACACTATCCTCCACCACAATAACACGCAGTTACCTACACATGGCAGATGCCACTCACCCTCAACGAAAGGCCTGCCTTACAAGGGCTGCACTCGGCTAGAAATAGCCACACGAAATTATTATTATAGGTATAATATACTTAAACAGAAACCTTACATTCATAACTTTTCAATTTTAAAAGAATTGTAATGTATCACTTATTATAAACCATAAATAGCTGCACCTATTCGTCTTCGGAATACTGTATTCCCTTCTCTGCCGATGTATGCATATTGATTATTACTGAGTCCACTTTCTCTTGCAGCCTCCACTGCATATTCGACACGTAATATGGTGCACTGAACTTAGCCCATACGGTACTAATAATTATTTCGCGTGGCTATTTCTAGCCGAGTGCAGCCCTTGTAAGGCAGACCCTCCGATGAGGGTGGGCGGCATCTGCCATGTGTAGGTAACTGCGTGTTATTGTGGTGGAGGATAGTGTTATGTGTGGTGTGTGAGTTGCAGGGATGTTGGGAACAGCACAAACACCCAGCCCCCGAGTCATTGGAATTAACCAATGAAGGTTAAAATCCACGAACCGGTCGGCAATCGAACCCGTGACCCTCTGAATCGAAGGCCAGTACGCTGACTATTCAGCCAACGAGTGGGACATACGGTATTTAGTTGTTGAATATAGTAGTAAAGTTCGTCCTCGAATACCAGCTATGAAAGCAGTATATTTGCAGTTAGCCGAAGTCTCTTAACCCTGGCATAGTAATAATAATCTACGAAGCCCTTAACTTCGGAACATGGAGTGGAGACTACAAGACCTGTAGCCAAGTCTGGCATTGCTTCCTCTCACTTGAGTCAGGTTTCACACTTTTATATTTTTAATTCAACAGGCATAGTAGCTGATGAGTAAAATGTTTTTAAAGACTCCAAGGTGCCGGAAATTTTGCCCAAAAGAGGCTTTATTCATGCTGGTAACATTACCAGCGTATTTGGGCACCTTCAAACACCACATGAATGAGCAGGAATCCAACCTGCTAACTTGGGCTCAGGAAGACAGCATTCTACTATCTAACCCACCAAGCCCGGCTCAGAGGGAAATACCATTCGATATCAGCATACATTTACCTGTACATTTCGAATTGTGATCAGTCTACCCACATGTTTGTTTCTCTGGCTGTACGAGTTCAGACATGGAGGACACGCGACTGTACCATTTTCCACGAAACGTGCTGGACGACTTCATAATGAAACTCCATTACGAGTTTTGGTCCATTATTAATTACAGATTATGCAAAAGTGTTATAAATAACCGATTGTTATCCTCTTTTTACATAGTTCAATTCTAAAACATAAAAAGTGAGTGACGTCTCTCTAATGCTATACATGAAATATAACCATTTTTCAAAGCAGCCCATGGAGAAAATCCGCTCCATGCTGTATTTAAACCAAACAAAACCCCATGGCACCACAGCCCTTGAAGGGCCGTGGTCTACCAAGCGACCGCTGCTCAGCCCGAAGGCCTGCAGATTACGAGGTGTCGTGTGGTCAGCACGACGAATCCTCTCGGCCATTATTCTTGCCTTTCTAGACCGGGGCCGCTATCTCACCGTCAGATAGCTCCTTAATTCTAATCACGTAGGCTGAGTGGACCTCGAACCAGCCATCAGGTTCGGAAATCGAACCCAGGGCCTCCGGGTAAGACGCAGGCACGCTACCCCTACACCACGGGGCTGGCCGCCCATGCTGTACTTCTTGAACAGTTTTCCATACTTACAACCACGATAAAACATGTTTCCATACAAACTTGCCGTTTCCTTATCTCTGGAGCTTTTCAAGTTAAAAGAAATTCTCACGAAAGCGTCATTTATTAACCTTTTTTTAATAGCCATTTGTTTTCAAATTTGAAGTGATTTTCACTTAAAACATTAAAATCGTACATTAAGATCGTTGCATTAATTCATTTAATTTCTTTAATGGTTTCTTCCAAGTGATACAAGGCTAAATTTAAATTACACATTTTAAAATAGTGAACTACGTTTACGAAACGATAAACTCAAGAAATATGCACTATAACCCTGGAGAGTCACGAACCAAATTTCACTTCCACGTTGTGATGAGAATGGCAGGAGTAATTATTTTGATGGAAGCATGACTACAGAGTGGAGAAGATACAGAGTGAGAAAATTAGTACGTGTATATGATTAACGAAAAATCCAAAAAGGTAGACAACAAACAGATAAGAATCTGGAAGACAATGGGTGGCATTCAGGATTGCAATAGTAGAAATGACAAGGGAATATCTTGGAACAACACATTAGAACGATGCAGTCAGGGCAGCTTGTAAATGTAGAAAGGTGTCTCAAAATAGCCTTCAACAAGAAGAGATATACCAAACATAACGAGCATTAAGGAAAGACATAGAGACGAACAAATAATGTGCGAATTCAAAAGAAAATCACGAGATGATTCTGAAAATAAGTCGCAAAGCGAGGTTTGTCTAGTGTGTAATAAAGAATCTTAGAAACGGAAAGAGAAATTAATGGCGTTTTCGGTTAATCACGTAAACCCATTGTAGATCCTAGGTAATCAGTGGACAGAAGGATGGAATATTTTTACAATCTACTCAATATAAAAGGAAATCTTTCTGATGAAACTTTGACCAACGGAAGTTAATAGGATAATAACGATGAGGTAATGAATCATGCTCGAAAAAGTAGAGAGGATGGTCAATAAATTGCATTATTATAAAGAAGTAGGAATAGACGACATTCTCAAGAGATGCTGAAAAATGCAGGTAAGGTAGGATTAAAAGGGTTTCAGAGTACTAGACTTATGATGGATTTGAGGAAGGTAACTTCTGACTGGACGAAAAGAGTACATCTACAAGCAAGGGAATAGGGAAGATAACAACAACTATCAAGATATTTCTTTGATCAAAAATAACATGCCAACAAACATTTCATAAAAACGGGTGCTATCATTGGTGGAGAAATGGTTGGATGAAAACAACTGCGGTTTCAGACAATACAGGTGCTCTCAAATACTGACTGCCTGCCTGGTGGTCATGATCGTTAAAGCGACACGTCTCTATGGTCCGACACCGTGGTTAGCTAGTTCAAGTCCTGTTGGTCTAAAAAATGTTCACCATCAGAATGTTGGCCGGCAGGAAAGGGGAGGTGGTAACATACAATTTCTAATCACTAGATTGTGTGCCAAAAGCCTGGATTAAATTCCAAACTTCTCCACAGTCCTCATATGAAGTGAGGGCATATGACGCTGTTGATGGTGATTCGTCCGTCGGATGGTGACGTAAAGCTTTGATCAGACCCCTTGGTGTTATTCGACAGGAGTAGGGTACGTACCGACACCGGGTTTCACCCTCTTCCTACCTCATTAACCTCATCATCCCTCATCCAGACGTGCAGGTCGTCCATGGGCGTCAAATAGAAAGACCTGCACCAGGCGAGCCGAACATGTCCTTGAACACTCCCGGCAATAAAAGCCATACGATAAGTAAAGAAGGTACAGATTTTCAGTACGTCCCAACTGAAGAATGCTACGGGAGGAATATACAATTCTGTTCTCGTAGATTTGGAGAAGACGTATGGCTGAGTACCAAATGAAAATGGGTTGGTCATGCTGAGTGATCATGGGATGAAGAGTACGTTATTACAGGCAAACAAAGACATTTATACTGGCAATCAAGCACCATTGAAAGGGAACGAGTTCTAGATTTACTGTTCACTGTTTATATAGATCATTAATTGAAAGGTATGAAATTTCAGAGTAGGGGTATTTATCTGGTTCAAATGTAGTAAACAGTTTGGCTTTCAACGATGACTTGGTACTACTGTGTCGAAAAATTAATTCAAATAGGCCTATGTTCGTATACCGGGAGGTACACCTCTACGCTGCACATTTAAATCTTGCGCCAATAAAACCTCCTCTACAGGAGAAGCACTGAACTTGAAACTAGACCTACTTAAACTTTTACTCAGAAGATGTCACCACCTTAATTTTGTGATGGTGAAGCTTCCAGAACTGTATGAAATTCTACGCGTTTTGTTTACCATTTATCAAGAAGTTCGGACTTTCTGCAACAGATGTCATTACAATAACTATGATCAAGCACCCTGGTGCGAAGTGAAGGAACTTTATTTGAAGAAATTTTGTATTCATAAGTTTGTTCTTTACTAAATTATGTTCATTCATTTTTGGGTTGGCAATACTGATCTTTTCTTTCCGCCAGTTTTGAATTCAGCCAATCCCTAATTTATGTAATTAATTTTCGGCCTATCACAGGCTTCTTCTTCGACTTGGTGTGTAACTTTACGCTATCCAATAAAAGTAAGAGGGTGTGGCTTGATTATTCATGAAAGGTCTCGAACTTTCCCCGAGGGATTATAAACTGCGGATTTTCACGGCTCTTGGCCACTTGATCAACATCTAACTAAGTGTGTGTATGTGAAGCAGGAGGCGGGAGGTGCCTCTTTCATCAGGCAGCAGTCCTTCAGCAAGGTAATGCCGTTTAACATCTTTATTTCTTGCTCACTCCGCAGTTTAACCCGAGGGATAGGTCCGAAACTTTAATATGTAACCTACTTCCCTAATATGTAAGTTTCTGCCGGCTAATGTGAAAATTTCCTAAAATCTGCAATTGTAATTCGAGGATAGAGAGGGATTTATCCTCTCGAGCTCCCCTTCATATTGGTTTGAGGTGACTACGTTTTGTACCCGGTTTTCTTCCTTTCCGTAATGTCTTAAATTATTCTTATACGAGTCACCTCCATAGTTTGGGAATAGCCCCTGTTTCATTGGCCTAGTGCCCTTTAGGTTTTAGAATGCGTATTTAGGAGTGCAAGTACACGCCTCCGTTCGATTTGGTGTTTCGGGTCATTTACTTAACCTGCTCTTCTTCTGCTAAGGCCCAGTAGGTTGGGTACAAGATACCCCCGTTTCATTTTTGTAAGTTGTGCCTTGAGGGCAAGTAATTGTAAAGTCTGATATTGCCTTGAATAGGCTTGAAAAACTGACAGCGTGTCAGCTCTTTTCAAGTGTGGTAATTGTGCCTCTGGGAGGCTTGACATTTGAAGTCGGGAGCAAGTGCTCCAGGGACTAGGGGATTTCAGCCCTTGTGTAAAATAGTAATATTTTGTAAGGTCAAGCTGAGAGCTCAGGAAATGTAATGCGAGGGGCTGGAAGCCCGGATTACTAAACTGTCACTAAATTTTGAATGTACTTGCCTTGTATAAACTTTGTCATGGTACCTGGTATATTATTGTTATCTCAACTAGTGAAAAGCTGTGAAATTTTTATTGTTGTTGATTGTTGATATTCAGAAAATATAACCTTGTTAAAGTTTTAAATTAACTTTGATTTGGTAGTTAGACCTATTCACCCAGGCACCTTCTTTCACCTCTGCGTTTCACAGATACCCCGGAACAGTTCGAACTTGAAAATAAAAGCCGGACTGAGTGGCACCTTCCATGCCTAGCAGACAGCTAATAATCAATTAATCTCACCATACCCCCCTCCTCCCCCAGTTAAACCCCGCCTCGAATCTTATTCCTTCCCCAGCCAACTGCATCAAGATTACCTGCCAAAGTACTCTCCATCTCGTCCGAAGCACTGAAACGTAAGCGTAAGCAATCTGGAAGTTAAGCAACATCGGTCACAGTCACCATTTGGATGGGTGACCACACGTCCGAAATTGCTCCACCAACAACGCCTCATGACATGCTTGGACTCACCCACCAGAGTTCCAAAGACTTCTTCGAGAATCCGCTCCTAAGGGCGCAGATCATACTCTGACCAGCTACGATTCAACAACTACAACATCAGCCACCCAATAATAAGTCTAGCACGGACAGAAGACCACCATTAAGAAATAGCACTCAAAGCCCAAAATGAGGCTGATGGGCTGAAAGCTCACGGCGCAGGCGGGGCCTGCGCCAATGAGAAGGCTGCGTCGTCAGACGGTTGAGGCTCTGGCTTTCTGACCCCAGCTTGGCAGGTTCGATCCTGGCCCAGTACGGTGGTATTTGAAGGTGCTCAAATACGTCAGCCTCGTGTCGGTAGATTTACTGGCACGTAAAAGAAATCCTGCTGGACTAAATTCCGGTACCTCGACGCCTCCGAAAACCGTGAAAGTAGTTAGTGGGACGTTAAGCAAAATTTGCCGTATAAGAGTGGGTTGACTTGGGATACTGTATGTAGTTCACATACGCTTCAAGAAACTGACATGAAAGTAGCGAAAGCGATTGCTGATAACAGGTGGATGTGGTAAGAACGCGTTTGTAAGAATGCCAACAATTAACATGTTGAATGAGGCTGTACTTTTGAAGCGGCTTTGGTGGTGGGGTCATGCGAGGAGAATATCGAAGGATAGAGGTTACCTGGGAAACCATGGACAGTAAGAGAAGCAGAAGAATACTTACGAGTCGATGTTTAACTAAGTATATAATGATTTCAAGGAAAGAAGTGTAGAAGAGGACACCATGTTACAATTAGGAGGTTGTGGAGGAGTATATTTCGGTCTTTTTTTCTTCTTTTTTTCTCAAGTTCACGCGATGATAGGAAAGGAAAGGGCGAGGACAGGGATGGAATCGGCTACTGCCTTAGTTAAAGTCTGGTGCGAAAGTGAGATATCACAGAAACCCATCTTCAGGACCGCTACGGTGGGGTTCGAATCCACCATCTTCGAATGCAAAGCTTACAGGTACACGGCCCATATTACTCAACCAACTCTCTAGTAATACTATTCCTTACCCAGTCAGTTCCTGTGATGAAATATATGAAAATGTCGCTCATAGGTTCGACTGCAGCGTGCATTTCAGTGAGCCTAGCAGACTGATATATAATAGCAACTTCTAACTCGACTACGAAAGCAACGGGAAACTACATCACCATTTTCCTCGTACTCCTCTTCAGTAACGCCTAGGTTATTTATAACAGCTGATGACGGAGCTGTTGAGGATTAAACTAGCCGTCGGGCTGAGTATTTAACATACGTACACAAGGGTAGGCATATTTTCTGAAGACTTGGCAATTCTGAGATCTCAGATATCCTTATGACGAAGGTATCATAAATGAAGAAGACATAATAAAAATCACAACCTTAACAACGGCCACACCGGGCGAGTTGGCCGTGCGCGTAGAGGCGCGCGGCTGTGAGCTTGCATCCGGGAGATAGTAGGTTCGAATCCCACTATCGGCAGCCTTGAAGATGGTTTTCCGTGGTTTCCCATTTTCACACCAGGCAAATGCTGGGGCTGTACCTTAATTAAGGCCACGGCCGCTTCCTTCCAACTCCCAGGCCTTTCCTATCCCATCGTCGCCATAAAACCTATCTGTGTCGGTGCGACGTAAAGCCCCTGGCAAAAAAAAAAAAAAAAAAAAAAAAAACAACGGCCACGGAACAACTGCACTGTATACACCACTGTCAGCATTTTATAGTAGACTACTCATTCAATCCAGTAACAGTCCGACTCGCTGGCTGAATGGTCAGCGTACTGGCCTTCGGTTCGGAGAGTTCCGGGTTCGATTCCCGGCCGGGTCGGGGATTTTACCCTTCATTGGTTTATTCCAATGCTGGGTGTTTGTGCAGTCCCCAACATCCCTGCAAATCACACACTACACATACCACTATCCTCCACCACAACAGTACGCAGTTACCTACATATGGCAGATGCCGCCCACCCTCATCGGAGGGTCTGCCTTACAAGGGCTGCGCTCGGTTAGAAATAGCCACACGAACTTATTATATTACTCCAGCAACATGTATATACTCCACTCATTATGAATGGTTAGAGGCTAAGGCCACACGAGGCAGTAAATACAGTTGCAGCAAGCAGCAAAAACTGTACCACGGTAATTACTGCCGCTGGATGCCACACTGCGGCAGCAAATGCAGTTGTAGCACAGTTGATGCAGAGCAAGGATCATCTGTTGTTCCCGAAGATCTAGTTCAGTTATGAATCTTGCAGCGAATGTTGCTTTATCCGTGTGACTTGCACGAATGAGGCGGCGTTAAAAAAATGGTCGATTCATCCTATTATCAACAAAAGGTCAACGAAGGGTAAATTTGCCCTTATTCATGAGAACCTGAAGCTTTACCCAGACTTTAAAAAAAAAATAATGTCACTGAACTCTTTTCACGATCTATTGCCAGTTGTAAGTGGCGAAATGTCGTCGTTGCTGTTCATAGTAATGATATACAATCTTGTGCTACGAAATAAACATGTAACTTTCCTCATCAAGAAACGAGAGGCCCATTTTCAATAACTGCGGGCGGTCCCCGAGCTTCTAAGCGCCGCTACTGCGTGTATTGTACAAACATGATAGAGCCCGGATTTTTATGCATTAATAGGTTAGAATGCAAACTTACTGAAGCGAGTTGCAAGTATAGTCTACCTTTACAACTGTTGTGCTATGGGGATTGCATAGACATTAGGGGTAAGATCCATCAAAACCCCTGTAATTTATGTTACTCTTACAACGCTATGGCAGAGCGGGTGGCCGACACTTCCAACTAACCAAATTAGTTTGCAATCTAACCTATTACTGCATAAATATCCGGGCTTTAAACATGAGTACTTCTCCACTTCCAGAATGACACGTTCACTGTCCACATACTCCAGATTTCGTAAAATGTACTATTGCTATATACGTAAAGAACGAAAATGAAATACGCAGTAAATACCGTCTCTTGTGGCCACTGTCCAACAGCTTATGCAGTGAAAGGAATGGGCTCTGGCCTATCCCTTCAACAGCATGACCTTGAACTGCTTCCGGCGAACTGCATTTACTGGAAAGTGTGGCCCATCACATTGCAACACAAGGCGCACATTTTTTCTCCTGTATTTGCTGCTGACTTCCAACAGCATTATCTGCTCGTGTGGCCGTAGCATGATTCAACACACTGTCTATCTATGCATTGTATTTTATTTTTGCTAGTGATTTAACATCGCGCTAAAAGATCGAAGGTTTTCGGCGTCGTAAGGATGGGAGAGGGCTAGGATAATGTCTATACATTCGAGTCACAGTTCTGGTACAGGCAAGCACTATGTGAAAAGCGGGCAGTATGTGAACACGACATTACTCTATGAAGAAGCAAGGCACGACGTATGAGAAGCACGAGGCTTATTGTTAAGGAAATATCGTGGATCACAGGGGGATAAGAAGCGTGGGATTTGAATGGCTCTGGATAAGGAATTAACTAGAGCAGAACTTTTTTCTTTAAAATTGATAGAAAAAGGACCTGAAAGAATAACAATCCAATAGAACAAATTATTAATGAGCTCGTCAGCTACAACAATACAGGGGACTTTAAAAGTTCGAACATCAGGTACAAAACTTGTAATAACTAGCAGGCAGTTACCTAGAAAAGAGCCTTATTGCTCTTGACAGACACAGAATTTACAAGAGCACGATTTGCTCCGATCATGTACACTACATGGGGGTCCGCTCTCCAAAAATACCATAATCCGGCCTCGCAGACCACCTGACAACTTACCGGTTGTCCTCACATTAAGATATTTACATACCGTTGCCCGACGAGGGTTTATCTATTGCTCAACAATTACAGGATTCACTGTTCCCAAAGGGAACTAACACCAGAAAAAAATGTACATACAGAAATAAATGTACAGGGGCATAATTGCCCACAGTAAGTGGCCTTAGTGTAAAAAGAAAAGGTTGCACATGACCGGCCATAAATAAAAGGCTAGGAGCCGAAACACCTGCAAATAGTTAAAACCCTAAGTGGGCTTATGGCACTAAGATACTGAGGCTAATCCTATACTACACCAGGGTGACTAAATGATAAATATTAAAGCCAAATAAGTTTTAAGAAATTTATATGTTTTGAAAACTTTAGTCACCCCATGCCAAGTTGAATGGGAACCGACAGAGGGTACTCACGCTCTGTTCCCGTACATTACTTATTTCCCACTAAGGAAAAGACCAGAGTCCTCAGACTTGCCGAAATTCTACATTTAAACCACCAAATTTAGAAATTTACATTAAATAAAAGAGGTTGAGACCTCACACTGTCCGCAGGAGCTATCACGTATCTACGAAGATTCTGCCACTTCCTTGAGTCGCAGGGCCTTTCTCACGCAGGCCCCGCCCCTCCCTCCCTTAGGACACGCCGCTCTCAAATCACTGGAGCAATTAAGACAATACGGCCCTCAAGCGCCCTGCTTTTATAGTATGTTTAAAGGAAAGCTTCCAGAACTCCTTACTGATAGGCTGAATCCCTGTACAAACCCCCAATTTTAATTGGCAAGAGAAATTATTTACAAGTTTCAGACAGGTTGATTACAAAGAAGGAACCAGCTGAAGTGTTGACAACTTCAATACATAAACATAACAATCCTCAAAACCTGTTTGCCAACTGCGACAATAAACATTCCTTTATGAAAGAATTCGAGTTCATCCCGTTAGAGGGAGCAATTAAACTGATGGTAGAGACATCTAACAGTTGAAGACCAAAGTATCTTGTAGTACACCAGTTCAAGTTTATTGGACATAGATGGCCTTAGAGAAGGCGCGCAGTTTAACTGGCCAGAGAAGGTGTACCTCCGATACACTTATAAAAAGAACGATTTCCTGGACGAAGACTACCAGTTTCGGATACATTTGGAAGGGCTGAAAGACGGCTGCGTGAAACGATGTCCTTTTCAAGGAACCTGTTCCGGATAGCCCAGGGACGTCTGATGACAGCATAATACAACCAGGTCATGATCGTGGTGGTGGCGATTGTTGTTTTAAGAGGAAGTACAACTGGGCAACCGTCCTCTATTAACAAGGGGTCCGACACTTGGAGAAATGAAGGTATCGGCCAAAGAAAGACAAGGGCCACGAAGGACGTGAAAATGTAATACCGTCGCGGTCGGAAAAGAACAAGAGTTGACCACGGAAGGTCGGATAGGATAGATGACAGGGAGCAGTCTGATACAAGTAAGTGGAAGCAATGTCAGGACTTAGCTAAGTGCCCCGTGATCGTCAACTCACGCTCCCAAATTAACAATCCCCGGGGCCCACCTGATCATGAGCCGTAGTACATGATCTGAACATCAGCTAGGCGTTTGTACTGCGCATATTGTATTGCAATAAATTGTGCAAGTTGAAAGTGATACGTGATCATAATTACTATTGGTCTGAATCATTGTGGCTCACACAGGATTGAAATAAGTATGTATTCTGCCAAAGACGGGTTTGAACCTCCGAATACATAGTACAGACAGCTCCGCGGTGTAGGGGTAGAGGTTTTTTTTAATACCTGGACCTAAGGGCTGGTTCGAGGTCTATTCAGCCTATGTGATTAAAATTGAGGAGCTATCTGACAGTGAGATGACGGTCCCGGTCTAGAAAGTCAAGAATGACGGCCGAGAGGATTCGTCGTGATGACCACACGACACCTCGTAATTTGCAGGTCTTCGGGCTGTGCAGCGATCGCGGCCATATATAATTCTGTTGCAGTCGTTCTTATATTGCCTAAAGCTGAACCACTCTGCGGCCTCATGCCCAGAAGCTACTCGATGTAACAGATGTGGTGGCCCTCACCGCCACACTGTCTGTAAAATACCAAAGGAACAGGCTAGGTGCGCTAACTGTGAAGGCAGTCACGCAGCCTCCTACCCTGGCTGTCCTTTCTTAAAGCAGGCAATTAAAGCCCACTATAAACACTCACAACATCTGAACACCCACCACCGCACAGTCACCACTTCGAACCCAGCACCCCCTCCTACTCAACACCCTGCCCTGCCAAGTCTCGATAATTCCACCCTTCTCAACTTGCTCCTCATCCAGTTACTTACATCCCTCAACCAGCCTCCTCTGCCAAGCCGTCAGCCAATTATTAGCTAACTCTTCCCTGTTCAAACCCCGCCCTGTATCAAGACAACTCCTCATCCAGCCCTCTTCAGTAAACCCCCCACCCCCCGCCCCCGCAGCACCATCAACCCGCTCTGACTGCCCTAACTTACCTCCTAATAATTATGCAAAATACTACAATCAATAATTATGACAGCAACATTGGGCGTGGTCACCTAATGGATGGGTGACCCTCCACCCACATTGCTTCCCCCTCCCTCCGTTGGCCTCTGATATCAGAGTACCAACGTCCCCCCCCCCCCCCAACATTCGCCCTACGAAGGGCACCATCCGCCCCGTAAGGGGCGCAGGCCATATTCTGGCCAGTTCGATCCCTTAAAAATTGGCATCCACCTTCACCACATCCGTTATGTCCCCAAATACTAGACTCTGAAATAGCACTCAAGGCCTGAAACAACGGTCGATGGGCTATAATCCCTCACTGGTCCCTAGGGACCTCTGAGTATGGTGGTCTCTCTCTCTCTCTCTCTTATACCGGAATATTTCAGTGTCAGCGCAGTTTCTAATCAACACGTAGCGTTCCATAAATACACGTAGCATGATCCAATGTGTTTATTCATTACTAGTATGTAAGCCTGTCTAAATTAGCATGTAAAATGATATTGAAAATTTAAATGAACATGTTAATGTTTGTATCTTACAAAAAAAAAATGTTACACTTTCCATGTTACATGTCAAATATACAGAATCATAAAACGTGTAATGAAATTCCTTAATATACAGTATTTCTCAAATAGAAACGTCCAGCCGCACTTGCGAATTATCACATGGATCCAGGACACACACACACAAAATATATACTTATTTTCGATCCTATTCTTAGAGACAAACTCTGTGTGTACTGACAACGTGCAATCGTTTCTGAGAACAGTGTAACTGCGATGAGCTTACAATATACAATGCTCATTCCTTTTTGAGCAACTTCACGTTATTTTATTACCTTTCAGTATGTTCAGAAATTGTTGGTTAATGAAGTTAATTTGTTCGTCTACTTTCGGAAGAAGAATTGAATTCTCATTATAACGTGAAGAAAACCCAAACAAATATTGTACAATATGTTTTCAAATCTGGTTTTGTGAAATATCTATAATACCATCTCCAATACCATTTTGACCTTGTTCTCCATTGCTGAGTTGTAGAACGTTTTAATATAGTTGGGATCTCCAGCAATTTACACTATGTTTTGTTTCAAAATCTTCGCTTGGAGCTAAGGTATAGAATATTTCAAAATGGACTGAACAGAATTCGGAAACAGAGAGGATATAAAATCCTGCCGGCACTGACATTAATTTGAAGTGGTTCAAAACATCTGCTGCTACGCTGATTGTCGTTTTCAATTTCCTGTCGTTTATATGTAAATTTCTCATCATGTTTCCTAAGTGCATGCCCTCCTTTTTGTTGCAACTCCTTTCAACATCCCAATAAACTCATATCATAATACGGAATGCTCGTATTTGCTTTAAACGTCGTAAATGTATTAATAACAGAAAGCAAACAGAATGTTTTGGCTCAAGCAATATAGCGCCACGCGTGTTCGTTTGCTTCATCTCTGGCAACACATTGGTGATGTGTTCTATCTTATTTTGTTCCTGTTGGCTGGCACTGATGGTCGGTAGAAGCAGAGTGGGTCTCGGCCCTCAAGTGACCACGGCTGGTCTGTGGTCCAACAGCTCTGCACTCTGACTGGCCAACCGAGCAGAGGAGGGGTGGCCACAGCTCTATCGTGGCTCTACGCCTCTGCATTCGGGAGACGGGACAGGGCTGGACCTCATTGCTGGCCCCAACCGTCGACTGTCCTGAGAATGGTTTTCCGAGGTTTTCCATTCTCCTGCACTTAGGCGAATGTCGGGACAGTTCCTAGTATAGGCCACGGCCGCGAAACACCTCATCTTCTCCGTAACAAATCTCCCGGCCTGAGAGACTGCGTTACCATCTGAGAGGCCCGCCTCCCCCTTCAGGGGAGGGATGAAAACTGTCTAGTAGTAGTAGTAGTAGTAGTAGTAGTAGTAGTAGTAGTAGTAGTAGTAGTAGTAGTAGTAGTGGCACTGATGGCAATGCTGATATGGTGAAGAGCATAAACCTCTGCTTCAGCACGCGAATTCATTGCAGTATGTTTCACCATCTCTCTTCGTCCACTTGAATGAAATTCCACGAACAACAAAGAGAACACCACGTACCTCTCACGCAAATTAAACTGTGGATGGGCATAGTTCAACCTCATGCTAATAGGTGAAGATGTGCACGTCAACATGGCAAATATTCCAAAATTACTTTACACAAAGAAACGTAATTTTCGAAACAGACTTTGAACCTATTAGGTCGTGTTACGTGCAGTTAGTACGTGTTGAAGAGATGTTAAGTACAGAACAAAAATGGCCAACCGTACACCAGTGGGATCCGAACCCACAACCACCCGATTTAGCGTAACAAAACCTAATAGGTCGAAAGTCTATTTCGATTACAATGCGGTCGTGAAAATTCAATACTCAATAAACGTAATTTTCTTTTAAAAGTACAAAACTTGTGGTTGCGAGAGTTTCATTGTATTTTTTTTCTGTAAAAGAGAGAAAAATCTATATCTGGAGTCAATTTCAGCTGCTAAAACGTTATCGTTTTCTCAATATCGCTGTGAATGACATACAGAACAGGAATTTTATAAAAACTTGGTTTGTCAGCAACGAATGCACGTATTTCAAGCTATGTGTCTAAAAAATAACGTATTATCGGTCGAAAAGAGAGATGCTTTAAGTTCGATTATAAGCTGCAGTTTGCATAAATCTGAACAAAATGGGAGCGGCTGATTCACCCGGTATTTCACTGACAGTGTTGCCAACTTATTTCAAGATCCGCTAAATACTACTAAAAATCCGCTAAAATTCCGCCAAGAAATCCGATCTCAAATAATAAGCAATAAAAATTAGCAATAATAATAATAATAATAATAATAATAATAATAATAATAATAATAATAATAATAATAATAAATGTCTGGACTCACCTGATCTGAGTTTCACTGGGATTAACCCCCTGCCTGCGAGCCGGCGAGCTAAAACTTGTACGCGTTTTACTTGGTGAATCCCCTACCTGAAGGGCCACACACAAAACAGGACAGTTCATTTAACGGTCTTCCTTCATAGACTAAATGTAAATGCTACTCTCTCATAGTTTCATTATCCTTCGTAATTCGTCAACTAAGAGAAAAGTACCCTTTCCCCACGCATTACAAATTTATGATACCTTGATCTCATAATATGAAATCCAAATAACATGTTTTCCTCATGTGACTGCTAGCTCCTAGTAAGAAATACTGAATAGCTTGGAGACAGAACGGAGTACAAATTTTTTTAAAAACGTAAAATGGATAAAACACTAAATTCCGCTATAATACATCTAGACTTCCGCCAAAAATCCGCTGTCCGCTAAATGATATATTTCTTCGCCGTCAGTATTCTAATTCCGCCAAATTTAGCGGAAAATCCGCTAAGTTGGCAACACTGTTCACTGATGCTACCTATTTCAATATAACTGTATGATTCCTGTCAAGTGGATGACTATGGGATAGTACATAAAGAACAGCGATACGAGAAAGTAATATGCTACTTTACTGGCGACTTTTAAAATAAATTATTGACTTTAGATAATAGACCAAACAGCCAGCTACAAATACATCGGAACAAAGAAAAAGATATACAGTAAATATACATTTGCAATACATACACACGTATAAAGTATTCCATAATAGTGTGTACACACACACACACACACACACACACACACACACACACACACACACACACACACACACACACACACACACACACACACACACACACACACACACACACACAGAAACAGAGAGATGCACTTTACGGAAAGACTCAAGGGGTTGTGGTTAATGGTTTCATTATAAATAACATCAGGTATGCCGGTGACACTGTGCTACTTGCAACCAATCTCTATGTACAGGAACCATTTAATGCTGTCACTTAAGCCAGCAGCGCCATGGGCTTGAGGCTTGATCTAAAGAAGACCAAGTGGATGGTTATAAGCAGGAAAGAAGATGGCATTCGAAGTAATCTCCCAGCAGCAAAGAACCACATCGCAAGAGTGGCAACATTTAAATACCTGGTATGTCACATCAGTGATGACTGGGACCTTGCTCACGAGATCCGATGCAGAACTGAGTATACCAGAACTTATTTTCTGAGACTTAGAAATTTCTGACAAGCCGTGACCTTTCCATTACACTACGGATACTACTACTCCAGTGCTACGTTTTCAGCATTCTGTTATACGGCGTTGAGGCATGGACACTAACTGAGACCATGTGCAAAAAGTTGCAAGCGTTTGAAATGTGGACGTACCGAAGGATGCTTGAAGATACTTTGGACAGCTAAACTTACCAATATATAAGTTTTGCACCGTATGAACAAAGAACCAGAAATTCTCACTACCATCAAGAGAAGGAAGCTAGAATACTTTGGTCATATGATGCGGAATAGTAAACACCACCTTCTGCAAGTAATACTCCAAGGGAAAATTAATGGAAAACGTGACCAGGGGAGAAGTAGGACATCGTGGCTCGGTAACTTGAGACAGTGGTTTGGGGTGACAAAGCTTACTCTGTTCAGAACAGCTATGAACAAACAACAGAAAATGCTACTGATCGCCAACGTTCTGCGAGGACATGGCACATGAAGGAGAAGAATAAGAATAAGATATTGTAGCACTGCAGACTTTGTATTCTTAAATCTGTGTCTTTTATGAGCCTGACAATTGCTTCATACACCTCTGGTTGCTGGGAGGATAAAATACACTGTAGGCTATGTTAAGTGGGAGTTGAAAGTTGATTGTAAGTAAAGTTGTTAAAAAAAATTTCCATTGCACATGATAAAGCTGGCACGAGAAGAAGATGTGATTGGGTCACCGATTGTTTGGCGGTCACAGAAACAGTAAGGCGAGTCTAGGACTTTTATCGGGTAGAGATGGTTTTGAAAACTGCCGTGACTGAACCTCATGCGAATAACAGAAGTGAAGTAACGGCGACAAGCAATCCACTAGGAGAACCAAGGTGAGTGTGGAGGAAATGGTTGTACAACAGCGTACTGATTTCCCTGCTCCATTTCAGAAATGTTTCAGTCTTCGATTTGCGTTTGGGAACGCTGCTTGATACGTGACACACAGTCTCCAATTGGCAGTGTTGAATCTAGGTGTTCGCCCAAAAAATGCGTTGCTGCTCTAGTGAGCCGGTCAACATATTCGTTGTGCTGGATACCTCTATGGCTAGGTATCCAGACGAAGTGTACTGGCAACTTACACACCATTCTGCCACTCATAAAGGAACGATATGATAAGAATAAGAAATAAACCCTTGTAGCCTTTGTAAGAGTAAATTAACTCTCTTTTTCATTCAAAAACTCGAACGTTATCCCTTGAAAAATGTAACCTCAGTATTTGCATAAAGTAGAGCTAGAATATATATATTTAATAACTCCCGATGGTAGGTTCTGAACCACACTAATGTATAGTTAAATAAAATCACGCGATCTGAATAATAATGAAAGAGACTGGATCACACTGTGCCATACATATTACCGACGATTAAAAGAAGCATATTCACCTGGTCAACGAGACTACGCAGACTAATAAATAGTTTTAAATAATTATTATGTCCGATAATTGTACTGTTTAACTGTTTTACACCAGGAAGTAGGTCTACATGCTATGAAAACGAACTAAAATTTACTGTTATGTCTGAAGGAACGCAAGTAGTTGACCTTGTAGCTGCTTATGTTCTGAATCACCGTGAGCTGGCTTAAACTTCTTTTGAGATGTCACCTAAATATTCTTACTTTTTATTAAAGAATACACACCCAACATATTCCATAAACAGCAAGAAATATCAATACCAAAACTCTACTCTGGGATCAATAATAACGAGCTCGGTGGTCCACTTTCCAGCGTTCCACACGCGAAATATATTTTCTCTTGAATTGAACTGTAAGAAAAACCTGGTATGGTACCTTTATCATCAGACAAGGCCATTCTCTTTTTACTTCCCTGTCCTACGCATCGTGCTTCCTGTCCCAGCAAGGCCACTGTTTCAATATATCAGGCGAGGTCGCATGCACTTTATGCCCACCACTTCTGTTCCACAACGCAGATCAAGAAGCAGAAGAGGATTCTCAAACCTAGTCCTGTAGTGAAAGCAAACTTGAGGGACGGGCGATGACCTCTAAGTCAATACTACTTGAAAGAACAATCAATAACCGACTTTAATAATAATAATAATAATAATAATAATAATAATAATAATAATAATAATAATAATAATAATAATAATAATAATAATGCCAGGGGTACACCTTCTCCGGGTAGTTAAACTGCGCGCCTTTTCTAAGGCCATTTGTGTAAACTTGAAGTTGTGTACTACAAGAAACTTTGGCCTTCAACTGTTAGATGTCTGTACGATCGGTTTATTTGCTCCCTCTAGCGGGCTATCATTTCATAAAGAAATGTTTATTTTCGATGTTTATAAACCTGGTTTTGAGGATTATTTTTGTGTTCAGAAGTTGTCGACACTTCAGCTGATTCATCGTCAATTGTAATAAACCTATCAATTACTTGGAAATATTTTCTCTAGCCAATTAAAACCGGGGGTGTGTATTGGAATCCAGCCTATCAGTGAAGAGTTCTGGAAGCTTCCGCTGAAAGTACTATACAAGCAAGGCGCGTTAGGGTAGGTATTGTCTGATTTGCACCAGTGATTGTGAGAGCGGCGTGTCCGAAGGGAGGCAGGGGCGCGATCTGGGCGAGGAAGGCCCGGCGACTCAAGATAATGGCAGAATTTTCATAGACATGTGATAGCTCCTGAGGATAGTTTGAGGGGAACCTCTTTTATTTAATGTAAATTTCTAAATCTGGTGGTTTAAATGTAGAATTTTGGCAAGTCTAAGGACTCTATTCTATTCTCTACTGGGAAACATAATGTAAGGGAACAAAGAGTGATGTCCCTCTGCCGTATCCCATTCACCCTTGCATGGGGTGACTGAAGTTTTCAAAACTTCTAAATTTCGTAAACCTTATTTGGCATTAATGTTTCTCATTTAGTCACCCCGGTGTAGTATAGGATTAGCCTCTGTATCTTTGGGCCATAAGCCTACTTAGGTATTTAACAATTTCTAGAAGGAGCGCAGCTGTTTCGTCTCCTTGGATTTTGTTTATGGCCGGTTACATGCAACCATTTTCTTTTGTCATTAAGGCCATTTAGTATGGGCAATCATGCCCCTGTTTATTCGGTAACTGTTTCTGGTGTTAGTTCCCTTTGGGAACACTGAATTATATAACTGTTGAGTAATAGATAAACCCACATCGGGCAACTGTGTATAACTACTTTAGTGTGAGGACAACAGATAGGTTGACAGGCGGAATTGGAGTGCGCCGTAAGAAACTAATGCCTCTGCGAAACGGAACCATGGTATATTTGGAGCGCAGACTCCTATGTTGTGTAAATTATCGGAGCAAAATATGCACTTGTAAAATATTGTTCCTGTCAAAAGCAATAATGTTTCTTCTATGTAAATCAACAATTGAAGATTATCTCAAGTTTTGTACTTGATGCTCGAACTTGTAAGTCCCCTATATTGTTAGAGCTGAAGAGCTCATTAATATTATTGTTATTCATTCAGATTTTCTATTTCTCAATTTTTAAACACACACAAAAAGGAAAGAAATAAAATTTTGAAATTTGCTATCTTAAAAGTTGCTCTAGATAACTTAATTCCTTGTCCAGCCATTCAACCCACACGCTTCTTATCGCTCTGTGAGCCACGGATTACTAGGAACAACAGCAGCAATAATAATAATAATAATAATAATAATAATAATAATAATAATAATAATAATAATAATAATAATAATAATCGTTTAAAAAGACGTGCCTCGTATTACACTGGTAGTTCCAAGTGTAATATTCCTGAATACTACCTAGTTCGTGAACCACGAGCAACGGCTGAATGTTGGGGTACAAGTTACTAAATAATATGAAGTGATATTTTTGTTCGTGACTCTTCTTGTACTTACGCGCTACTAAATCTTCAGTAGTCCCTAAATTATGGAAGGAGAACTTAGTCATTACAATCGATATCAGGCTTGCTGAAAGCATCCCCTCTGTTTGTATTGTAGCAATGAGCGGCTAAATGAATTTCTTATTTCATGTAAATGCCGTATTATGTTTTAACTGGTTAGCGTGTTGATCCTTAGTCCAAGAGTTCCTGTGTTCGATTCTCGGCTGGGTAGGAGATTTTGACCTTCAGTGGTTATTTCCGCCAGCTCGCGACTGGGCATTTGTGCCCCCTTCAGCATTAATTTCATCGCATTTATTGCCTCACTCTCACAAGTGGCAGGTGGCAGTGGGCGTCAACTCGAAATACCTGCGCAGGCCTCTCCGAAGACAATACGACATTATAATAACGTTCTGTAGCAGTCGGTAGAGTGGTGCGTAGTGTGTGTATTAAGACTGATACAAACATCCAGTCCCCGATCGAGAGGAATCAACCATACGAAGTTAACATCCCTGGCCCGGCCAAGAATCGAACCCAGAGTCCTATGAACTGAAGGTCATTACGGCGATCATTCAGCCAAGGACCAAGACTTCATATTGTATGTTTGTTTAATCATCAGCCCTGGTTGGATCCTCAACAGTCCTGCCATGAGCTGTCATAGATGGCCTAGGCATCCCTGAAGAGGCGTACTAGGGAAATGAGGAGTGAGGTAGTTTCCCATTGCTTTCCTCACCGAGCCAGAAGTTGCTATTACATATCAGTCTGCCAAGCCCACTGAAATGCATGCACCAACCGACCCTATGAGCAACAGTTTCACACCTGTCATAGCAGGGACTGGCTGCGTAAGGAATGGCATTACTAGCATCGTTCATACCTCAGTCACTTGCATATTGTCAAAGCCAAAGATAAGACAGAGACAGATCAATGAAAGTAACAAAACTGCTCTAGCCCATACCAGAAGACTTATTGCAGTGTAAACACTAGGTCTCGCCAGCCAAGGCATGGCTTCATATTATGGATACGAATTAATGATTTCCCTCATATTACACCTATACTCTTCCATTTGAAACTGTGGGTCAAAAAGACCCGACGCGAGTGTTTAGGTAACACTCTGTCACGCGAATACTTAAAGGTTAATTACTATTTACAGTTAATCACAAGTTTACTTGCTATTGCTTTGCTCACCGCTGGCCCCGTCTACATTGTCACACAACTGCGCCGCATATATATATTAAATTTGTACGTACAGGAATTGCCACCTGCTTAAATCTAGCAGCAGGTTATTGTGTTGAATGTGACACAGCATAGCACAGCACTTACCGTCTGTACGTATAAATTAAATAGATATATATTGACCGATCCTACAAAACCACCCAGATCATTTCCATGCAGTGACATTAGGCTCGATTCTTTTGTTTTTTGCGAGGAGTCTGCGGGGTCCCTTAAAGGGCCGGGCCCGCATGCACTGCACGCCCTAAGACGCCCCTGGTTTGCAGACTTAGCCTTTGTGTATTCTTTTGACTTGACGGCATATATGTATGTAATATACTTGCTTGTGTGTATTATTACAGACAGGTAATAGCAAATTTCAAGAAGGGAGCTGAATTATTTACACCAGGCAAACACCGGAAGAATACGGTTATAGTAATGCGTGTATCAACATTAAAGCAGAAATGTACGACATTAAATTGAGTGAGTGTGAGAGAATTACTCGTTGAGTTTGAAAACCGACTTAATTACGCATATCTTGAGTCATAATTTACTTGCGTAAGGGAACCTCCATTATTACATTGAGGTCAGTTTGTTATGGTTATGTCCGGTGATTTCAATATATAAATAGGATATAGAGAAAGCCTTTGACAAAGTAAACTGGAAAAAACTCTTTAGGAACATGAAGAATACAGGACTAGACTGAAGGGACAGAAGACTCATTTTACTCCTGTACAAAAATCAAAGCACAACAACAGAAATCAATGGTAAAGACAGCATCCATTAAAGGGGAGTGAGACAAGGTTGTGCACTATTTCCATTTTTGTTCAACATGTTCATTGAGGAGGCCATTTCAAAACTTAAGCAAAAAACCAAAGGAATTAAAATTAACGGACAACAAATCCACTGTATAAGGTTTGCCTATAATAATAATAATAATAATAATAATAATAATAATAATAATAATAATAATAATAATAATAATAATAATAATAATAATAATAATAATAATAATAATATATGGCCTCAGCTACCGTGTGCAGACATTTCGATTTGACGCCATCTGGCTGTCTGCTCGTCAATTTCGACGTTCCGTTTTACTCTAGGCCCACTAGATGGCAGACCGAGTAAACCGAAACTCTCTTGGGCGTCTATGGCTGAGATTTAATTAATTTCGTCGGGTAAATACCAAATGTATCACCAGAGATCTTTTACATGCCGACATCGTACGACATGGAGTGTCGAATGGATTTTTTTCCGCCCTTAAAAAATCCGACTACCTCTGCCGGGTTTGAACCCGCTATTTTGGGATCCGGAGGCCAATTCAGAGAGGGAAATAAGTCTACAAGTTTTAACATCAACACTACAAGAACCAAAATTGAAAGTGAACACCTCGAAAACAAAAGTATTAGTTGTCAAGAAATCAACTGAGGAAATTCCAATAATCATCAAGGCAGGTGATGAAAATGTACAAGTAAGTCAATTTTGCTACTTGGGAAGCATTATCACTCAGGACAACAGGTGCACCAAAGAAATCAGGAGGAGGATTGCTCTATTTAAACAAGCCTTCAGTAACAAGAAACACCTTCTGACAAACAGGAACATTAACATTAAAGTTAGGAAAGAATTTGCCAAAATGGTTATGTGGAGTGTTTTGTTGTATGGTTGCGAAACATGGGTCTTAGCAAAACAGGATATAAAACGCCTGGAAGCAATGGAAATGTGGATATGGAGGAGGATGCTGAAAATTAGTTGTACAGAGAAAAAGTCAAACAATAGGGCCCTTAAGGAAATAGACGAAACAAGGGAATTGATCAACACTACAGAAAAGAGAAAAAACCAAATTCCTTGGCCACACACTTCGACATAACACATTCCTCACGACTCTGCTGGAAGGAAAAGTTCTGGGTAAGAAGGGAAGAGGAAGGCCGAGAAAGAAGTATCTGGATTCCGCCATGGACAGGCTGAATTTGAAAAAAAATATGTTGACCTGAAACGCTCAGCAGAGGAGAGACAAATGTGGTTGCAGCGACAAGGCCTTGCCTTTAGGATATGAATGAATGAATGAATGAATGAATGAAGTTGGAAGCAGTGATGAGCCATTAAAAAAAAGGAATAGCACGGCGATACTTGCTTTCTTAGTGTAGGCCTATAGAGTACAGTACTATAGGTTTTTTTTTTTCATTATTACCTTCTTGCGAAGTCAGATCACCGGGTGTACACATTAGCCAGCAACCTGCTTCACAGAAATTTACCGAACGTACTGTACTGTGGAGATTATCGCGGTCCTTAAAACTAAAATTAGTACACAGAGTGTCAACTTGATTTATTGTCCACTAAATTTGTTACTATTTACAATTAATCACAAGTTTACTCGCTACTGCTTTGCTCGCTGCTGGCCCTGTCTACATTGTCGCAACTGCGCCGCAATTATCTCGATGGCATTATGCCGGCCGCCGCGCATTCGGCCTTCACTGCCATAATATACAGAGGGGATGTTTTCGGCAAGCCTAATACGTATGGGAATGACTAAGACCTACTTCCATAATTTAGGGACTACTGAAGATTTAGTTATGCCTAAGTACAAGAAGAGTCACGAAAAAAGATATCAATTCATATTATATAGTAACTTGTACCCCAACATTCAGTCGTTGCTCGTGGATCACGAACTATAGTATAGTTCTGTAGTGACTGTAAAATGAAACCAATATTACAGTTACGTACGAACCTTCTAAGTGGTTTGTGGTTGGCAGTTCGGCAGTTTAGCCGTTAAACCGCGGAGGCAGTCAAATAAAACATACTAAACATTATTTTTAATAATCTTACGATAACGAATGATACCTTTTACTTCTCTAATTACATTTATATTAAGTTATTCTTAGGTTTTGTATTTGAGATGGCCCGAATTTTTATTTTGGCAGGCGGGCCCGCATTACATTCGTCACGTCCCTGCTACAAACCAAACAAAAGTCGTGACAAGACAAGGTTAGGTTGGGTTAATAACTAAATTTCCTTCCATTTCAACTGTTTCTCATTATGTCAGAAACTTAAATATCATAGAATAGAGGGAGTAACGTTGCTTTCCTTTTCAGAAGAGTTCTTGTAGATTTTTCTTGCTTCTTAGATCTTAATTCAATTCTATACATAAGAATTGGACGAAATACGACTGCACTAATAAAAGGCTGCGTTCGCCATTTCACACAAACTGCATTATTAAATGCATTATTCGAACATGCCACAATTCTACTTAACTGGTATTATGCAAATAGATTTTCAATCCTACAGAAAAATAAATTATGCTTTACTTATACTCACAAATGTAGTGATTTTTTTCACAACACGGCAGTGACAGTAACGTATGATCTCTAAAGTCACGAAAAATATATGATTACATCGTGCCAACGTGCGAGATGAACGGTAGCCTAACTGTACGACGTTATCAGCAAGTAGGATCCCTCAACTGTATGGCTAGCGACAATGAATCGAATCTAACAGTTAGAAAATCACTATAAATCACTACCTGCAATATTCATACGGAAGAACAATACGGTTCTTCCCATAGTCTATTTGCTTGCATGTCGAGAGCTCAGCCACGGATGGTAAAAGAAGCAGAGAAAACCTATGAAACCAGGAGCTAGTTTTCAAAGATTTAATGATAAGAGTTGCAAAAGGACGATAATGGATGCTCAGAGATTCCTGTAGATTTAATCCTGAAAGTCGTAACATTCTACAAGGAAATTGTATGTATGTATGTATGTATGTATGTATGTATGTATGTATGTATGTATGTATGTATGTATGTATGTATGTATGTATATACATAGTGATCAGATATGCTTTTCTCCGGCGCGCGGGGTGATTTTCCTATGGGCGAGCTCCCCGCTCATTCTCCGCGGGTCGGAAGTGGATGGCACGGTATGCCGTCACACGTATTTCATTTTATTTCATTTTGTTTCCTGAACCCGGCCTTTGCTTTGTGAGCGCGAGCATCCCTGCTACCTGATATTGTACACGTGGCCGATGTCGCAGTCATATTTCAGCTGTTCCCAAGTGTGTGTTTTATCTTTTCTTAATTATAATTACTCATAAAGGATATTATCGCTCATGCGCTTGCCACGGCACATAGCGTACCTTTATGTGCGATTCAGATGTGATAACTCGGTCAGCTCGTGAAGTTCAAAGAATGTTTCAAGAAACATACCCGGGTGTAGACGTTCCAGTCGTAAAATAGTCCGTAATCGTTATAATAATTTCAGAAAGTACTTGGAGTATTCAGTCTAAGAAACCAAAAAACGTAGCGTACGGTTCTCACCGAAAAAAAAATTACATGACATAGGTCATCATTTGGAAAATTCTCCTAAAAATCACTTTGTCGTCCTGCGCAATTGGGAACTGAATATGGGTCAGTGCAAAAGCCTGCTTAAAGCCGTATACACTGTTACACGTGTTCTTAAACCAGTTGATCCCGAACGTAAGCGCAGATTTTGTGAGTGGAGTCTGAAAAATGTATATAATGGACAGATAGACACACATTAATATCTTTCTCGGATAAGGCCTCGTTCCACCGCTGCGCTGGAATGCTGTTAAACCTGAGTTCGTACATGAAGTGCTCTTTCATGACGCAAAAATCGGTGTATCGTGTGCATCAGTGGTGTAAGAACCATAGGACATTTTTTAGTCCTGTTTTGAGAATACGGTTGCTTCTATTCTATTCTATACTATACTAATCCCCTTTGTCAGAGAATGAACCGAGAGGGGACGTGCTTTTGCTTTTTTAACAGGTCACTGCCCATTGGTCACATGGTGAATAATTCCATGGACGAAATTCATAAACTCTTCCCACAGAACTGATGCTTGTTGTTTAAAGGGGCCTAATATCTAGGTCATCGGCCCATTTCTACAGAACAGAGTTATTGGTTGGGATTTGTGACCCCTTCAGTCCCCCGACTTATCCACCCACGATTATCACATCTGGGGTAAATTAAAAAATGTCATGTACAAGACGAACCCGCACACCATACAAGAACTGAAAGATATTCGCAAGGAAATTGCCGGGACTCCTCAACGTGAACTGCGGCGAATGATGAATAATTTTCTAACAAGGTGCTAAAAATGTGTGGAGAATGAAGACGGGCAGTTTCAACACCACCTTTCGTTATTTAGTAAGTAACGTTCTTAAAATGGTGTGTGTTACTATTGTATGGTCTACCTTCCTGCTGCTGAACTAGACCCATACGCAGCAAACGAGCGCGTGCTCGCCCATAGTAAAAACACCGCATGCATGGTACATAGAACTATCGTCAAAATGAGTTTAAAATTTGTCGGAAGATTAGACGGTTATTTTAACTTCGTTCTTAACTTACTACCAACATTTTTTCTTAAGTCTTCACTAAAACACACAGCTGATTTTACAATCACAAGCCTAAGAAAGAATTAGGCTACTAAATTGTAGAAATCCAATTTCATAGAACACGTTTCTTACTTTCAGCACAAGGAAGGTTCAAGAAGTGTTTCACGGTTAGTGGTATAGTCTGTAAAAATAAAACAAAACAAGCCTGCCCGTCCTTTTTTTTTTTCGCGTGAATTGCAATTGTTTTACAAGAACTTTTGAAACTGAATGGCGAAAAGAATGGTTCATGTATGTATGTATGTATGTATGTATGTATGTATGTATGTATGTATGTATGTATGTATGTTCCAACATCACGCAAGAATCGCTGAAGATAATATTTTGTTGAAACTCAAGACTTAATCTGGTATTCATTTCTCATGTAGGCTGAGAGAACTTCACGACCATATGCCTCTTCAATGATGAAAAAACAAAAAAAAACAAAAAAAAAGAGAATGCTTTTAAACTTTACGAGTATAATAATAATAATAAATAAATAATAATAAATAATAAATACAGTATGTAGAGTAGACAGAATTTTAATTTCCAAATAAAAACACAACTCATTGTCTCACAGAGATTCGGTAAACGGAAGTAAGTACTTGTTATGTAGTGCGATGACCAGAATTACGCTTACTCGATTACTTGTAGGCTATAGGTCTACTTTCTTCCGGCAAATTGAGACACGGAGCATCAATTTACCTCCCCTAATGTGCTTTAAGGGAATCTGGGTCAGTTAGTCGTGTCAGTCCTTGATGAATGTTACGTGGTGAGCTCGAGAGATGTGCAAGTGTATGCACTTGAGCGTAAACAGAAGTAGCAATTCCCCTGTGGGTGGGGGCGGTTCAGTTATAAAATGAATAATTAATAAATATCTGAGATTAGATTATCTTCGCTCATAAATTGGCCACTTTCAAAGCACTATCATAGCCTACCATTAACATACAAGAGTATGGGCACAGTTCACAGGTACGCAGGTATAACAATGTCTGTCTCCCCCCCACATTCGCAGAGATCTGAACCCGGTAGTGTTCGCCAAATTTACCAGTTGATGTCGTGCCCTGACCTGCTGGAAGGCTTTCTTTAGCCTTCATTCGATCTGGTGGTATAGTGGATTGTAATAGCTGTATCGTCGCTACCTCAAATTTTGCAGTGAGCATTGTTGTATTGTCTGCATAAAACATTTTCTGCTTGCATCCGGGAGATAGTAGGTTCGAATCCCACTATCGGCAGCCCTGAAGATGGTTTTCCGTGGTTTCCCATTTTCACACCAGGCAAATGCTGGGGCTGTACCTTAATTAAGGCCACGGCCGCTTCCTTCCAACTCCTAGGCCTTACCTCTCCCATCGTCGCCATAAGACCTATCTGTGTCGGTGCGACGTAAAGCCCCTAGCAAAAAAAAAAAAAAACATTTTCTTGATTTGAGCCGTCTCCTTGGAGGTTGGTGACCAAAGACAGGGTGAGCTTGGTCTTGCTGCTTCCCTGTTTCTGGGGTGAAAAGCACAAACCTGCGACTTGGATGAATTAGGTTTGAGTTGATTTATCTTGTATTAATTCGAAAGGTCTTCCAGTGTACCAGAGAGCAACTGCTCTAACTCTTCAAACTTTTCACTTTGTGCTATCAGACAGAGATCATCAGCATAGATAAACTTCTTGGTGTACGGAGATGTAGGTATAAACATTAAACAGCAAAGATGACAGAACACTAACCCGTGGTAGATCATTTCGTTGAGTTTGCTAGCGACTGAATGTTTCTTGATAAGAACCTTGCGTTATGGCCTTGAAGTGCTTTCAAGCATGAAATCAAATGCATCTAGTATTCAACCATAACAATTTATTTCGTAACCAAATTTTACTAGTCCGCCTCTGTGGTGTAGTGGTTAGTGTGATTGGCTGCCAACCCACGACGTCCGGTTCGATTCCAGGCTCTCCACGAAATTTGAAAAGTGGTAAGAGGGCTGGAACGGGGTCTACTCAGTCTGGGGAGGTCAACTGAGTAGAGGAGGTTTTCGATTCCCACCTAAGCCATCTTCGAAGTGGTTTTCCGTAGTTTCCCCGCTTCTTCTCCAGGCAAATGCCGGGATGGTACCTAACTTAAGGCCACGGCCGCTTCCTCCCCTCTTTCTCGTCTACCCCCCCCCCCCCCCCTAGCGACCCGAAGTCGCACGCTCCAGGACACTGCCCTTGAGGCGGTAGAGGTGGAATCCATCGCCGAGTCCGAGGGAAAACCAACCCTGAAGGGTGAACGGTTTAAGAAATAACTATTTTACTAACAATAAATTTTTCAGAACAATGAGTGATTTCGTGCGTTGTTAAAAAGTGTCAGGCATGAGGTCTGTTGGAGTCTGCACTTCAAGAGTCTTGACAGACTGATATGTAATTGCTCCTCCTGGCTCGGTGAGGAAAGCAAAGAAAAACCACCTCACTCCTCATCTCCCTAATACGTCTCTTCAGTATAGCCTAGACCTGCCTAGATTATTTATGAAAGTTGATGATGGAGCTGTTGGGGATCCAACCACCCTTCAGGGTGAGTAGTGTTGATGAATCACAAGTGAAACGTTTGGAAATCACTGGGCTAAAGGTTAGAAATGAGAGTGAACATCAGTATTCGTTAAGAAGCAGCTAACAACAAACGGCTGTATTGAAAAGTTGTATCGTTCGGAAATCTTAAGATTCGAATTGCAGTTATTTGGAGGGTGGTTCCTTCCCCTTCCCTACCCATCGGAACTCGCCCCAGGTGAATGCGATTCTTCTTATTACTGGCCTTTTTCCTAATTACTTGGGGTCGGCACTATCCGTGGATTAAGCCTAGTTTTACTGCCAGATGATTTTCCTGACGGCACCCTAAGAGAGATATACAGTATTCACTACAACGTGCTTCTGTGGTGGTTTGTAGTGTGATGTGATATATGTACATTAAGACGAACACAAACATACAGTCCGCGAGTTAAAGGAATTAACTAGACGCGAGTAAATTCCTCGGCCCCGCCTGGAATCGAACCCGAGGCCCACTGACCATTCAGCCAAGGAGTCAACTCCAGGTGAATGAGACTCTTAATGTCCTATTTCAAATATCTGATACCTCTCCCAGTCCTACGACCAAACTAGACAATTACCCAAACTGGCATCATCAACCCAGAGCGAAATGCCTTCGGAGCCAGTCTGCTCAGCGCTTGGGAGGGATGGGAGCAACTGGGTGAGGATCGGACGGGAAGTTCGTCAAGTCATGCGTACCGAATCTAAAGCTGTTTGAGCGACAGTACGATAACGAAATAAGTACAGTATAAACACATTGAGCTTTATACTGACATTCCACAAAAGAGATTCCCTAGATAGCACAAACATAATGCAAGTACCTTAAGTATGATCGAATCCACGCATTTGTGCAAACAGCGGTTCTCGTTAATGGAGGTTTGTAAATCTAGGCACAGAAGTAGGCTCACCGATCTAAAGCTTAACTGTGCATTCCGACTTGCCAGTACGCAATCTATAGTACCAACTATTCATATGTTAACCACAATCTGAAAGAGCCCAAAGGTCCTATGGAGCAGATGAACACCAAAGATGAATTTTAATTTATATGTTTGTTTAGTTTCTTTCTTCGCTTTCATAGTCACCAATACAAAAATTATTTTAACATGTATGTATGTTCCTTTAAGAACATGTAACAAAAAACATAAATTGTATTTTCTTGACATAAGTGCCCTAATACTTCAGTTTTTAAACATAATGACAATACATTTATTCCGGAAATATTTAATGCTATATATTTTTCTTAGTCTACGAATGATTTTCTCGACCCGTCATACTCCTATGCTCTGTAATATGTGTCCTGTTGGTTCCACACGGGCCATACTAAAATAATAATATAACACTGTAATCAAGCCTGAAGAACTATATGCATCTGAAACACTGTTCATTGGGGGAAGATCACTGATTAAAGATGTAGAAAAGGAAGAAAGAAAAATCTTAAGGAAAATTTTTGGACCAGTCTGTACAGGTGAAATTTGGATGGTAAGGACATCTCATGACCTGTACCAATACTCGGAGAAAATCTCAAATACATTTAGGAAGAGACGTTTGAAATTTTATGGAAATATTCTCAGACTGAGTAATCAGACATTGGCCAAAAGAATTCTGAACCTTGCCCTATCAATGAAAGTAAAAAACAATTGGCTGCTCGAAGTTGGAAAAGATCTTCAGGAAATAGGCATCACAGATGACTGTGTTAGAAAGATCTACTGTAAGTTCAGAAAATTAGTCGACAATCACCGCTTTAAACTAGCAGCAACAAAACCTGGTCAGAAGATCGCAAGGAAAGCCACAGCGAGAAGATGAAGAGATTTTGGGAGAAGAAAAAGGCAACATCAGCTAGGCAAGTTGAATCGCGTTCCTTAGTTGGGCATAGCGAATAAATAAATAAATAAATAAATAAATAAATAAATAAATAAACAAATAAATAAATAAATAAATAAATAAATAAATAATATGCACAAACAGATTTGTATGGCCAACAGTATCTTCGTATACCACCACTATATGCGTGAAGCCTGTCTGGTGCTCCGTACTTCCTCGATAGCCACCGGTCACGAGCGTAGCCAGTAGAGCCTGCGCCCTAGAGTAAACGAGCTAATGAGATGACCTATGGCCCAAACTACCACAGAACCGCAGTTCACCTTAGAAAACTAAATGAAGAGCCTAATAGGAAGAAACTCCTGTCCTCCGACCACACCAAGAGAACCACGCTTGCGATGCGATGTTGTCAGATGCTCGTTTTTAAAATTTATTTATTCAGTGGCTTTAAGCCAACTACATACTAGTTTATACAAGATTTGTTAAATCATTGTACATATATAAGTGGGCTCCTTTACAAATAGCAAATGATTGAATGAATAAGTGAAAGAATTAATAACGGACCACAAGTAAATTTATTTACTTGTAAAGCTGAAATTTATAATGGGCCCTGTTAATTTTATTCACACACTGTATTTGGGTGGGTAGTTAGGAATTGTTTTCGCTAGTGGCTTTACGTCACACCGACACAGACAGGTCTTATGGCGACGATGAAATAGGGAAGGACTAGGAGTGGGAAGGAAGCGGCCGTGGCTTTAATTAAGGTACAGTCTGGTGTGAAAATGGGAAACCACGGAAAACCATGTTCATGGCTGCCGACAGTGGGAATGGAGCCCACTATGTCCCGGATGCAAGCTCACAGCAGCTCGCCCCCTAACCGCACGGCAGTTAGGAATTTAGAGCACTTAGTATCATATATGAAAGTTAACATCAGTTAAATATTTTATTATAGCATAGAACGCTTTTTTTCTCTCTCTTGAAACGAGGAGGCACTGAATGTTTATCGAAAGTTGTTGCTGTAACTGCTGAAGTCTCTTCAGTAATGTAGTTTGATAGATTCGATGTACTAGGCAAGTGAAGAAAAAATTATTTATAATGAGAGAAGTTCAGTCCTTATGTGATAATTTTTTGAAAAAACAGAACCGATAAATAACAATGTAACGCACACGAAGAGAGCAACAGTTCCCTTAGCGCCTGACAGATGACGCCTCGCGGAGCAAACACTGAGCACTTGTGCCTCGTACTAGGCAGCAACTGCTATGCTCACATTTTAACAGCCAATTCTCACGCATCCAAACATTTGGCAAAACTTTACCCGAGATAAAATGACTTAGAATACTCTAATAATTCACGAACTAGCCTTCTTATTCCGAACATTCTGTATAAGGCAGTTTATGAGGCAAAATAAATTTCAACAAAAGGAAAAGTGTCATCCATACTCTATTACGAGAATATTATCAGTTTAATTCTAGCACTAAACTAATCAATGTGTTCGCAACAAAGGATTCATCTGTTAGGTTTATTTTGGAGCATGGAAACTGAATCTTAGGAGACAAACACAAAATTGAAGTCACCGTGGTCAAGCGTATTGCATTACTACTGCACAGGTTACTCTGGGTTCGATTCCTGGCACACGTGGTCAAGCATACTGTATTACTACTGCACAGGTTACTCTGGGTTCGAATCTTGGCACATACCAAAATTTAAGAACAGCATTTCAATAGGGCCAGACTGAGAAGCCGAAGGCAATGGCCGGGGAATGTGCTGTGCAGAGCATAAACCTCCTGTAATCCATACCTTGTAAACTGGCCTTGAAGGCACTGGCTCGTCAACAGTACATAAGCAACTGATCGCATACACTTTGAAAGGAAGAAGGAAAATTCTTTACACAGATTTCCTGTTTCTGAAATACCAAGAATAATATGCCTAACACAATGTTCAGTCTAAAATCTTAACCAACTATAAAATAAATGACATATGTTTAAGCAGACTACCTGGATGGTTTTTGTGATCACAGCGAAAAAGATAACTCATTGGCACCATTTCACTCAGGCTTGATTCTGAATATTTCCAAGAAAAATCACCATACGCATGCGTGCAAGCCATGTTTCACGCTCTATAAGAATTGCAAAGTGCCCATTTCCGAAATACCATTCAAATACTGATGATTACAGACATTTAGCCTTTATTACTAATAGAAACCCATCTGAGAATAGTTCTGGACGTCAGAGGTAAACTTCCGTTTTTTCTTTTTTTTTTAATACTATTTGTTCGGGGCGTCGACCTATAGAGATCTTTTGCTCCTACTTGCACCATGTTATAAGAACCTGCGTGTAATTGGAATGGAGGAAGTTAAGAGTGTTGAATGTGAGGAAAGGAACGTTAAGGACGACACAAACACCCAGTCCCCAGGCCAGGGATATTAATCATTTACAATTAAAAACCCCTGACCCAGCCGGAAATCGAACCCGGGGCCGCCGGGTGACAGGCGGACGCGTTGCCCCCTACACCGCGCGGCCGGACAAAACTACCGTAAGTGCAAAAACGATTATTTGTGGTTCTTACCGTATGTGGCTCATTTTGGCCGTGCCTTCTTACACTATTGAATGTGTATGTTTTGCAAGAATTATATCGTATGAGTTTTAGTGCCGAGAGTATCCGAGGGCATGTTTGGCTCACCTAGTGCAGGTCTTCCTATCTGACTCCCATAGGCGACCTGCGTATCTGGACATGGGATGATGATAGCGAGAGGGTGAAACCCGGTGTCGGCACGTAGCCTACTCCTGCCGAATAACGCCAAGGGGTTTGTTCAAAGCGTTACGTCTCCATCCGAAGGACGAATCACCATCAACAGCGTCAAATGCCCTCACTCCAAATGAGCACTGCGGAGAAGTTTGGAATTTAATGCAGGCTCTTGGCACGCAATCTAGTGATTAGAAATTTTATAGTTACCACCTCCCCTTCCCTGCCGGCCAACATCCTGATGATGATGATGATGATGCTCGTCGTTTAAAGAGGCCTAACATCGAGGTCATCGGCCCCTAATGGTACGAAATGAGCCGAAACGAAATGACAAATTAAAAGTCCAAAATCCTCCACTGACCAGAATTCAAAACGTGAGGACGAATGGATGGATACTAATTTAATCAGTGGATCCGACCCGTAATGTCATGCATTCACAGAAACTGGCGTGAAATAATAGTATTGCTGACCAAGAGACTGCGTCTATAGCATAATACTGAATTGATGATGTGTTTAGTCTAAAGGGGTCCAAAATCCTAGTCATCGGCCCCTCATAATGGTACTTATCGCTAGGAAAGTAGAACTATGGTATCTGTCATGGTACGGTACTAATCAAAAGTAGCGTAGATTCGCCGTATTCCACACATTATGGTACTACTCACAGGTTATCAATTCCTTTGGACTGACGTCCAGAGTTGTGGTCAACATGGCTAACGATCAAAATTATATCCAGTCACTCTCTAAGGTATATACAGTTTATGACTGTAGGGAAAGGTATTCAGAGGGTTTCCAGGACTGAATCTATAACAACTTTTTCTCAATCTTGAGCAGGATAAATCGTATTATTATTTCTCTATTCTATCCGTTACCTTTAGTAATACTCGAGCGTGAAATCCACTCCATTGCAGGACTGGAAAGATGACCGAGGTTCGAATGTCGGTGTTGATAACGTGTATCCTGAAAATATTCCCCCCCCTGGGTTCCTTTTCCTCTTTTCTACATCACTGTTACCAGGGAAGCTCGTTCTTGCTTAATAGCCAGGCGGATTCAAATCAAGAGAATATTCAATATGCTGGATGTGATGGAGCAATGAAACCCAGCCATTTCAGTGCTGATGCTTGTGAGCACTACATACCTTCGCCATGACAATCACCTTCTCCTGTGGGCAATCTCTCTCCCTTTTATACTCCATCCAATATACACAACACACATGTATTTGCCAAGATCTGCAAACTATTGACAATTAATGGAGCGTAAGGTAAAAGTCTCCATATTAACTTTCAGAATTCCTAGTAATTTGTTAAATAATATCCGAGTCTCCGTTTTGACAGTTTCACAGTATTGGCAATCTTTGAAACACAAACTATGAATCGCTTATGCATCGCTGTGCGACATCTGGCGTACACTTTACGTACTAGTACTGTTGTTGTTTACACAGCAAAGCCAAAATATAGAATTCATGCTGGGAACAAGATTCGCATCGAGAAATGGCATATAATGTTATATAATGTGTGTATGATACAGTTGTTGGCTTAAGATAATAAAGGTTTAGAAAATTCGTATCAATCGATAATATTATCGATTCAATTCAGATTTCATTTCCATTCAGTTGGCAGTATTACCGGAACCGCGAGAGCTCCCTCCTTACTCCTCCTAGTACAAAGAAATATAACAAAAAGGTGCGCCACACGAAGAGAGTTAGACGGCTGAAGTTCCTGTATGTGCACTTTACTAGTTTTTTCATGGGGCTTGTGAACTTGACGATTTTACACTTAAAATTTCGATTAAGATTCAACCTCATGACGTAGGAGCCGAATCACAGTGCTAGTTTTACAACCCTTTTCTGGATGATATAAGAAAAGGCGACGGACGCTCAGCTCAGGCCACAGGGAAGTTATTTTAAATTACTAGTAGATACCATTCTAGACGGTTAACATGATTTAAATCAATCATTTGATTATATTCGATGCGGATTGTACAGTATACTTTTACATTAATATTTGAATGCGTATTTAGTTTTGTATTCTTTGGGAAGTTTATAATCTCTGTGGGGCGCACTGTACATTATTACTTCTAGTCTGGATAGTGATTCTATATTTTGGCCAATGAGCCTGGAGTTACTAGGTGTTGGCCTCTTGAAAATTTTTAATGTAGCAAATCTAAAAGGCACAAGGTTTCAAAATTTGCCAGATGCTTTTTAATTTTTACACTTCTTTAATTCAATGAGTATGCACTATTTTCCCCCACATTGCCTACCAGAGGACGTCATTGCTTCTTTACATTTGTCATGTATACCGGTAAGGATTCAGATAATATTCACTTGTCGAATTCCATGGTCTACAAAACAACGCATACAGTCAAGAAAAGAACCTTGAACCTCCCAGTCGGCCCAGACACAGTCACAACATTCTGTGACTTTTAACAATAGATCAATGTTAGAGAAACCAATGATAAGATTAGATCGTATTTGGCAGTCTAAGGGTTCAGATTCACTTTCAACTGGGAACATACTAAAATCTGAAACGACATCAACAAATGTTCCAACAGAGTACCTAAAGTAATTTACGCACTAAGCAGAGTAACTCTAGAGCCAGTCTGCTACAAAGTATACTGACCTGCACCTCGCCCTTGCCATCATCCTCGGCAGAGTCATCGTAAGCGGCTCGCTGGATGGACGAGTGTTCCACACTACTGTACTTGCGAGCACACACCCGCATCTCCGACACCTGAGAACCTGTAACAGGTGCAATAACATATAATAATAATAATAATAATAATAATAATAATAATAATAATAATAATAATAATAATAATAATAATAATAATAATAATTTGAATAGCGAACTAAAATGAAACCTGTGACACAACAGTCTGTACAGTGTTTTAGACATGTTAAAATGCTGCTGCAGGCAGACGCTAGGGTGACGTGTGGTTAGCATGTTAAATACCTTAGCTACACTATGACAGCTGTCCAGCTAGTTAGCCTACATGTACAAGGCCAAAGAATGGTCAATGTGCCGACTCCCTACTTCCCTATGCAAGGAGCACAACTCATACTCTCAATATTTAGAGAGTTTTCGAAAACAGACTACCAGAAAGCGTAGAGCGCGCTCAGTACACGAGAGAGAGAGAGAGAGAGAGAGATTACTTTAAAGATCCGGTAACAGCTTTCTTACGGTAGCAAGCAAATTGTATTTTATTTCAAGTTCTGAAAGAAGGTACAGCGCACATCAAATTAATAAGAGAAGAGAATTCGGTAAATCCCACCATTTACACCAGGAAGTGAAGAAAGACACACGGAAATCCCACTACTATTTAAGAATGCCAATGCAGACACTTCAATGTCCGACTCTTAGGCAGAATGGGCCAGAGTCGAAGCCTTCGGTTCAGAGGGTTCCGGGCTCGATTCCCGACCGGGGATTTTAATCGCGTAATTCTTCTGGCTCGGGGACTGGTTGTTTGTGTTCGTCACAACACTCTCCTGTTCATATTCAGACAACACACCACATCAGCACAGAAACACGCAACAGTGATTATAGTGATTATATCCCTCCACAAAGGGTTGGCGTCGAGAAGGATATCCGGCCATAAAACAGGGTCAAATCCACATGTGCGACACAGTTCGCAAAATGTGTGAGAAAACATGGTAGAAGAAGAAGAATGCAGATATTTCAATATTTGCTAAAAGTTCGTGGTGGTGGTGGTGGTGGTGGTGGTGGTGGTGGTGGTGGTGATTAATGTTTTAAGAGGAAAGGCAACTAGGCAACCAACCTCCATATAACACTAATCAGAGAGAGAGAGAGAGAGAGAGAGAGAGAGAAAATGGAAGGGATCCGACACTTCGAAAAATGAAGGTCTCGTCCAAAGAAAGGGCCATGAAGGCCGTGAAAATGAAAGGACCTCAAATGCTCTAATATCGTCGGGGTCGAAAAAGAACAAGACTTGACCAGTGGAGGTCGGATAGGATACATGAAAGTGAGAAACCTGGCACAAGAAGTGGAAGCAATGCCAGGACTCAGCTGAGGATTCCGTGATCGCCAACCCACGCTCCCAAGCTAAGAACCCCTGGGGGCCCGTTTAGTCGCCTCTTACGACAGGCAGGGAATTCCGTGGGCGTTATTCTTATTTACTAAAAGGAACTGAAGGCAATATGAAACACGGAAGTACAAGCAACCATCATGTCAATCCTATTTCCGTTGAAGAAAAACGGGTTATTACAATAATGTAAGCAGTAGAAACGTAATATTATTCTCCATTTCAATAAAGTAATCCGTACGTTATTGAAATATTACATTTGTAGAGTACAAAGATAATATTAAACAAGAAGTATACTAATTTTATATTGATATTTTAACTTCATTGAACATAGGCCGATAATATTATGAGCAGGCGGCCGTGGCCTTGAGTCAACCAATCACGGAACAGCACTCAAGAAGCACATCGCTCCAAAATCAAACCGATTTGATTCTTAAGGGATGAGTGAAGTACCGGCATGAACGCCACTTTTGAAATATGTGGGTTTGTTTTGCATCTCTCAGCTTTTGTGTGAAGAGAAAAGAGTGATGAGGGCTCAGCGAGGAATAATCCACCCGGCATGTTCGTACCCCTAGTCAGAATGTCCGAAGACATGTTCGATTCGTTAGTTCTGTAGCTGCTTTTCACAGCATATCCCCATGGAGTAAGCTGTCTGCAGGTGTAGGTATAATTGTAAAAGCTAGGGATAACAAGGAAGCGGCCGTAGCGTTGAGAAGGGTACCACCCCAACATTTTCTAGGAGTTGAAGTAGGAAACTAATAAAAAAGCCATTTCGAGAGTGACTTTGAATTGATTCGAACCGACATGCCTCCCGAGTCCAGAGCTAGACAACGTAACTAACTGTATCGCATATTTAAGGCGGCTTATTGCAGTTTTACTTACTGTAACTGCTTCGCGTTAACACTCTGCATTTAACCAGATAATATTTTGTTATTCGCTAACATCATACCAGGCGAAGACACTATTTTACCCTTCAAAAACCCGACTACCAACAGCACTTGTACGCTCTATATATTTTTTCCATAGCTACTGCTGAAATTCCGCTCAATCATATTCGATCTACCTATCTCACCTTTTCGATTCTAGATAATCTAAGCTACTCTGCTGTTTATAGCAGTAGATCTGTATGAGTGAAGGGTATAACCGTCAGGTGATTTATATGCTTAACCGCATATCCACTCCTTACCCTTACTAGTAATCGCTACTATAGACAGCCTCTCAGTTCTATCGCAGACTCTGTACCGCATCGCCAGGTGCAGGCAAGGTAACTAGAATATAAGGTAGGCTACTCCGGCGGTTGAAGCTTCCATTGGCTGGAGCGCTCTGACGTCACGCGGTATGAACGATAGCGAGTAAGGAACACAGTCGCAGTACCGCAAGCCTGTGAATTCTCGTGCCTGTGAAACATCTTCTCAATCTTTCATCAAATAATAGTCTGGTTTAGTCTGATTCGATAAGTAACGGCACTTCCAATAGATTTAAAAACGTGAAAATGCGTTAAATTTCGTCACATGCTGAGCAGGTAGAACATCAACTATCAAATACATGACATATAATACGATAAGAAATAAAATATTGCCATGCAACTCAAAATAATTAATTTATTTCCTGATGAAGTAAATATTTAGATTAAATGGCATAGGAAAATATGCATCATATCGACATCATTATGGAATTATATTCAATTATTAAAATGTATGTGTCAGGAGACTTAATTACTTGATGAACCAGCACAAAGCTTAGCCTTCTTACTGGCATATTTTCTCAGTGCTAGCTCCTTACTCTTTGCATTAAAATGCCATATCCTAATAAATGTCCTGGTCCTTACGTAGAGACAAATTATTTTGTCATGGAATACTGGAAATTTTGACTTAATAATAGAAGTAAGAGTTTTCACTTTTTTGCATCTGGATACAGTCTTACCGTGAAACACACCAAATGAAATTTCGAACTGGGCTATATTTTTTAACCACTCATGACTGGGATGTGTGAGGCCCCCTTTTGAAATAACCGAGATCCAGTAACACGACATTTTTGTCTCTTTCTTCGTATTTACTGTATATCGGATCACGGATACTGTATTATTTCACGAGCTTCGAAATATATTCAGAAATATAAGTTATTAGCACATACTAATGTTAATGTTATTGGATTTTACGTCCCACTAGCTATGTTTTTGAGCACCTTCACCACCGGACTGAGACAGGATCGAACCTGCCAAGTTGGGCTAAGAAGGCCAGCGATCTACCATTTGAGTTGTTACTCAGCCCGGCTATTAGCACATAACAATAATTATAGAAAATATGATTTTCATTCAGTCATTTATATCTGGCACCTTTTTACCGTACGAGCTGTAATAATGGAGATATTCAAGAGTTTATTACAAAGTGTTTCAATAACCAAGCATTGCTGACGAGGAAGTATTGTTATGCCATCACAGTAGCAAACTAACTGGCTATGATGGTTGTTGTCGTTATTGTCTTTATAATATGCGAAATAATAATAATGTTATTTGTGTTACGTCTCACTAACATTTACGGTTTTCTGAGACTCGAGGTGCCGTAATTTTGTCCCACGGGAGTTCTTTTACGTGCTGACAATTTATAGCGCCACACACGTTTCCATAATATGTTGACTGCATTTTAATCAGTACAGTGGTTCTACTTCAGATACTGACAACACGAACACTGTTCACGTAGTGAACCACTATAAAATTACTATGTATATCCGTGATCCGATATACGGTAAATACGTAGAAAGAGATAAAAATGTCGGTCGGTCGGACGGTCACTTGCTTTCTTGGCTTACGCTGCGTGAACCATCAACGATAGACCCCAAGTGTAAGCGTACGAAATGTAGAGCATAGAATCCTCTACAAAAAAAGTCCGCGATGGCACATACCTATTTCCAACCGGCTGCCCTCTAGAAGCGATTTTATGCTACAGTCCGCGGTAAAAAATTTAACTCCTTAAAATTAAATAAATATTTCAATATTATCCTCGAGTTCCTCATCAAAATAAATTGTTTGACCTCCTCCATTATTTTACAAGGATTACAATAACCTTGTCAGGCCATTATTTGCATGAATGGTTCAGAAGTTATGACCATTTTAGACTGTAGTGGTAATACGTGTCAGCAGGACGGGCGACCGCTGTTTCATACCACATGACGTCACGCAGAAGGCGGACAGGGAGAGAAACAAGTGACCGCGATGCGGGAAGAGACCCCTGTGAGGTGCAGGTATTTGAAGGCCACAGGCGACCTGTGCATCTGAGTGTAAGAAGTTGAAAATTAGGTTGGGAGAGGGTGAAACCCGGTGTCAGCAAAACAGACTACTACTCTCGAATAGCACCATAAAGCTTGCTTAAGGCCTAACGCCCCCATATGACAGACGAATCACCATCAATGGCGTCACTTTATATGAAGAGTGCACAGAGGTTTAGAATTGAATCCAGATTTTTAGTACACAATCTAGCATTTACCATCACCTCTCCTACCCTGCCGGTAGATGATTTCTACCTACAAGGAGCTCGAAATCACTAATTACAATGTTAGACCATGCTGCTATGTTTCAACGTCATCATACCGAGCAACTGGCTGCGCCGTTTGCGTCACGTAACTATCAGCTTGCATTCGGGAGATAGTGGGTTCGAATTCCACTGTTGGCAGCCCTGAAGGCAATTTTCTGTGGTTTCCCATTTTCACCAGGCAAATACCGTGGCTGCACCTTAAGGTATGTATTCACGTTTCGGATCAAAATCTAAGCTAAGCAACAAATTTGTTTGAAATGTGTACAGGAAAACACTTGCATTTAGGGAAAATATTAACACCATAAAAATTGCACACACAGTCTGTTTCTTAAATAGTTCCTAAAATCTTCAAAATTTGTGCATACACTTCCAAAGATCGTAGTTTTCTGAAAAATAGTTAATTTCCAATTATTTTTTCACAGATTGGATCATAATAATCCTTAAATGAGCTGAACTGAACACAATATAAGAATTAGCTGATGCGATTAGTTCTGGATATATTTTTCATGAAATTCTAAATGTTAAAATTGTTTATTTCTTATAGTGCCTTTTTATCGTAGTCTTATTTATTAGCATGTTTAGTTTGGATCGTTATGCGCTTAATAGGTTTCAATTTGACATATCACCGGACTGTATAACTTAAAATCTACCACATCATCTTCTCGTGTCATCTTTATAATGTACAGCGGGAAAAATTCATAACAACTTTACTTTGATTGAACTCCCAACTACCACTCAACATCCAGTGCATTTTATTATCCCAGCCACCAGAGGTGTATAATGCAATCGCCATATTCTTAAAAGACACCGAAAAACTACGTAAACATACTACAGTTGTAGTGTCCCAATTTGGTCTTTTTTCTCTTTGCATGTGTGTGTGTGTGTGTGTGTGTGTGTGTGTGTGTGTGTGTGTGTGTGTGTGTGTGTGTGTGCATTCTGTACGGACTCAGAACGTCATTTTGGGTCTTGGTTTAACAAGCCGACTGCTGCCCAACCCGATGGCCTGTGCATGTTGCAGTGCCACGTGGTCAGTGTACCGACATCCTTAGCCGAACTGCTTTACTTTCGTGATGGATCTGAGACTTCTTAAATCAGACAGCTCCTCAATGGGTCTCACGAGTGAACCCTATCCCTTCCCCTCAATCCAGAATTAAAAAGACTGACTGGTCCGAAGTCGAACCCAGAGCCTCCGAGCAAGAGGCAGCACGCTACCCCTGCACTGGAAAAAGAGGCGGGACGAAACGGTCCGATGGGAGACTGGGGGAACCAAGCGCGAGTCTTTCACGGCTGCACTACATCCACCCATGTTGGATTACATTAATTATAATTGGTCTATTCAACACAGAGTTCTGCTCACCTCTATAGTAGTACTGAAGCTCTGCTATATTCCTAGCCTTAGACTACGATCAGCGTCCTGCGACTAACAAGTAAGCTACTATTTGAGTATTTTGCCGGAGCGAGTGGACGCCAGGAAGAGAGCTGGAGGAACATTTACGGACAATTACGAGGGCGAATCAAAATGTGTAAGTTACACTTCCAAGTTATGGCCATTTATGAAACACCTACACATAGGCAACAGGGCTATGCCAACATACAATGTAAGTTCACTTTTCCACATACTTCCCAAGAGACTGTTAAAAATATCTCGGAACGGTAAACCAACTTTTCGATTCCGGAAGCGTAGAAATCACCCCCAGCGCTATGTAACCACCTGGAAACAGCTGCTTTTACCTCCTCATCGTTTCGGAATCGTCGTCCAGCGAGATCTTTTTTCAGTTTACCGAACACATGATAATCGCATGGTACCAAGTCTGGACTGTATGGATAATGTTGACATATCTCCCACTTGAATCGCTGGAGCAGTTCGGACGTTTGGCTGGCCGTGTGATGTGTTGCGTTATTGTGCAACAAAATTACACGGCCGCTCAATTTTCCCCGCCAATTTTCTTTAATTGCCTTACGCAACCGATTCAACGTTTGATAATACGAAGCCGAGTTGACTATCGTGGCTTTCGGCATAAATTCCACGTGCACCATCCCCTCCATGTCAAAGAACATTGTCACCATTAACTTTCCTGCTGAATGAATGTACGTAACACGACCTAATAGGTTGAAAGTCGCTTTCGATTTCCTGCTGAAGTTTGGACCTTGGCCTTCTTTCGTGGTGGTGGTGTGGTGTGCATCAATTCAATCGATGTTCTCTTTGTTTCGGGGGTGAAGCGGTGGACCCACGTTCCATCCCCTGTGATGATTCGTCGCAGAAACTAGTTGCCCTCCACAGAATACCGTTGCAAAAATGCCAGTGACGTTCGGAAACGTTGTTCCTTGTGAACATTGGTGAGCAGACGTGGGACCCATCTTTGACACAGTTTACGAAATCCAAGGTGCTGGTGAACAATGGAAAATACACTGCCATACGAAATGTCCAGCTATGCGCCGATTCTCTCTAATGATCCCATCCAGACGGTCAACATCTGCAACGGTGCTGGACGTTGCAGGCCTGCCTTCACGATATTCGTCCGTGAGATCCGTGCGTCCGGCGTCAAACTGCTTACACCACTTTACAATACCTGGGCGAAAAATTGCACACTCACCATATACAGCAGTGGTTTCACGATGAATGTCCGTGCAACTGAGCCATTTAGCCATTTTCAGGGCTGCCGATAGTGGGGCTCGAACGCACTATCTCCCGAATGCAGGCTGCCAGTAACGTGATCCAAACCACGCGGCCACTTGCTCGGTAAATTATTATTATTATTATTATTATTATTATTATTATTATTATTATTATTATTATTATTATTATTATTATTATTGCAACCTCTCCAAAGGGTAAGGTTACAATTAATAGGTTTAATGAAGAGAAAATGTTTGCTACCGTAATACATTCACCAAAAGTACTCTACACTAGGCATGTCAACATGTACGAAACTAGATTTGCAAGCACATAAATCACAGAAAATAAACAAACAGTTTAACCAACATGACTTTTAAGAAGGATAACCGGGAAGCGGCTGGGAACCATATCCAGGCGGTGGAAGGTATTGGTAACACTGAAGAAGCGAAGTCAATGTAATCCTAAACTTTACTTAACAAGTTAGATTCGATTTCATATATAAAGCAATAACCAAGATACAATTAAAATAATGACGGCATAATTTCAACAACCATTACAATTTACATGAGGGTAGCATTTAGTAATTAAATTTATTTTACACCGGAACATCACACATGACGTTCCACTGTCGTGGCGTTACCTTTAAAAACCCAAAACAGTTCGAAATAAATAAAGGAAGGTAACGTTATACTAAAATGAAGAGATACATCTAAGGAGGAAAAATAATTTACGTATAATCATGGAGCAGAGCATCTTCAGTGGGTAGCCCCCTCAAAAACACTTCTGAGAAAGGGTACCCGACCTAAAGATGAATATTCCATGATGAAGCGGAATGAATGAGATAGTCCCGAGAAAAATATTACTGATAAGGATTACTTCGAAAGGCGTATAACAATTAATTTACAAAACAACAAACGGGAACTATCTCTTGACAAAGTGAGGCGACTTACCGAAACGGCTAAGTCATAATTATAACTTTTGGAAGCAGAAGGAAACACGGGTACGCTCCGGCAAGATAAATAAAATGAAACACTACATCTGAAACTGAATACCAGAAAAGTTAAAAAATAATAATCAGTGCTTACCGGATGGCGGGGCCAAGAAGACCCGTACCTTGGAAGGTGACCGTTCCCTTCAGTGGTCAAACAGAAAAGACGCCCTCGCAGAGCAAGGCTCCAGCGACAACGCTTCTCCCCGGAAATTATGAAATATTACCACGGCCAATGAGCGTACGATGATTTCCTTCACCTACCAATCACATTTCCTTTTATTTTCTCCAATAGGAGCGCAGAAAAAATAGTGCTGACAAGGAACATTTAGGAAGCCTCTAGAAAAATTACGAAATTGGTGCAACTTTACGAAATCGGAAATCTCCCACGCCGATGTGGCGCGTGTGGTACAGGATGCACCAGAATTACCATGACAAATAATCTTAAAATCATATTAACTTCAAACCAATCAAACAATTCCAAAATTCACATACTGAGGAAAACCAAAACAAACAATTGAATAAATACTTTACATATATAATTCATCGCCGTCTTCCGAGTCCAAATAATCAAATCCCAATAATCACAACATACTCCCCCCCTTTAATTTGGAGCACCGCTCCAAAAACAAAAAAATTTGTTCACAATTTTAGCAGTCCAATTCCTGCATAGTTTAGAAAATAACAAAACACCTTAAAAAAATGCTGAAAAACAAAGGAGAAATGTCACTGAAAATAAAGGACATATAACAATGTTCATTGAAACAGAAAGCACATAAAATATACACTAAAGAGATTTTAAAAAAAATTCTTTTTTGTTGTTATGTTCATAAAACACCACACTGAAATTATTTTCTTTAAAAAAATGAAACGTTCACTGAAAAAAAAATTAACACAAAATAAGAGACATCTTTTGGATTGAGTTCTTGGTTTTTCTGTTTTATTTACACTGTAACACCACGAGTTCTTGCTGTTGATGTGACTGACGACGCGGCCATTGTCTTCAGCCTCCACATTACAGTTCAAACTGGGTGATTGCGCACAGCCCAGCAGGACTGGCGTCATTGTCATATCTGGTTACAGCGCTGTAATTTGACATGTCCAAGTATAGGTGATATCACGTGCCACTAATGGCCACGCCAGTGTATGTCTGGTAACTATTCAGGATCAAGACATGGGATGATGGTCACCACCATGCAGACGGTTCCCTCTTGGACTAGGGACGTCAAGTTGTCAGGCAGGAACAGTAATTGTCATCTGTACCTCAGATCACTGGAATGCAGTGCAGAATGGCAGGGCCCAAGACATAACGTACCTCTCCACTAGGCACGACAGCAGAAATGGGGATGGTATCCCCCTCCGGCCACTGCAACAGAAATTCACCCGCAGCAGACAGGGAATATAAAGTTAAAGCCACCCTGGTGGACAAGAGCTTGGAGGCACCTAACCGGTGTCTCCTCGACCTTCATTTGGGAGGTTCCCCCACAGGTTTGGGACTATCTTAGCCCCCCCATTCCGGCAAGCACTATGGATACTTTAAGATGAAATTTAGGAAATAGATTGAAGAAACTCAAACTCTACCGGAGTTTACCCTGATTTCACAATTTGACAACAATCCCTAGTTACGAAGATCTTAATTCTACCCCACAATACATACTAAATTATATCTAATATGATCATAAATGACCTTTCCATTACAACTAAAGAGACTTAACTAAATAATAAACAATAATACCCAAAAAATTGTGCGCACTAATTAAAAATTTGCTTACAAGTAATTCCTTATCACTACCCCAAAACAAAATAGTTTCTAAAGTATTATCTCATAACTAGGGAATTTTTATCTGAGATAAATGCACACGGCTGATCCTCTTTCTTTCAGGATCACTGACTAACAATGACACAGGGGTTAAAAATTTCAAAATTGTGCAGGGGCCTCGAAATCTGGGGGATAACTTGCTTATTACATGGTCCGCAGCACTACTAATGGGATGAGTCTTTACATAGACCTGGTCACCCACAGACAGATTGTGCGGTCTTCGCCCGTGATTATAGTTACGTTGAACTTTAGCGTAATAAACCTTCAAATTTTTACGCGCACGATGCCAAGCAGCACGGATCGTTTCTGGATTAGCGACATCAGGCAGGAGATCGTTAATGGACCACAGATTAGAAAGTGGAGAATTAGGGGTGAACGCTAGCATCAATGAAGCAGGAGTTTGCTTGTGACTTTCATGAACAGCAGTATTGAAAGCAAATGATAGCCAATTAAGTGAAGAATCCCACTTTGAGTGGTCAGAAGAATGGTATGCAATAAGAGCAGATCTTAGGTTCCGATTAACTCTTTCAGCATAATTAGGCCTGGGATAATAAGGTGTGGCAGTCACATGAGAGATAGATAGATCAAAACAGAAATTACGGAATTGCACAGATGTAAAAGCTCTAGCATTATCACTCACCAAAAATTGACAGGGTCCAAATGAAGCAAAGATCTGTTTTAAGCAAGAAACAGTAGTACTAGCATTAGCCATGCGAGTAGGGAACAGCCATGTAAAACGCGAGAACGCATCAACACACACAAGTATGAAACGATGGCCGGTCCGTGAACGCGGGAATGGTCCAATGTAGTCGATAAATAGTCTCTCCATTGGGCGAGAAGCTTGCTCAGATGACAACAGACCAAGGCGGGTATTAGGAGCGGGTTTACTGATGTTACAGGTTTTGCAAGATTTAACCATAGTGCGAATTTCACCATCCATGGATTTCCAAATGAAATGCTTACGAATTTTCTCCCTGGTTTTAAATACACCAAGGTGTCCGCCAACAGGGGATTCATGGAAATATTTGAAAAGAGCAGGGACTAGATTAGAAGGTACAACAATTTTGGGGTCTCTGCGCCCACGAGCAGGACAACACAGAACACCATTTTTGAGGGCATACGGTTTGACATGTTCACCAGATTTAATCCTGTCAATAATACCCTTCAATTCAGGATCGTCTTCCTGATGTTTAGAAATATCTTTGAAAAGGACAGGGGAATTGGTCAAAACCACATTAACAAAGGCCGAAACTTGTTCAGGAGAGGGATCAGCGGATTCTAATTGAGGGTCAGAACTGCCAGGGTAGAACATTCTACTAAGAGTGTCGGCAATGACATTTTGAGTTCCACGAATGTGACGAGCTTCAAATTGAAAAGCTGAGATGCGTACTGCCCAACGCGCAAGACGACCCGTTCTTCTTGGCTTGGCCAGTACCCAACTCAATGCCTGATTGTTTCAAGATCAAAAGGTAGATGTTCAAGATACATTCTAAATTTCTCCAAGGAGAAAACAACAGCTAAGGCTTCTAACTCATATATAGAATAGTTGCGTTCAGCAGGATTTAGACTACGTGAAGCATAAGAGATAGGACGACGTCCATCTTCAAATTCCTGAAGGAGAACACCAGATATACCTGTAGATGAGGCGTCGGTTTGGAGAATGAAACGTTTAGAAAAATCTGGCATCGCCAGCACAGGAGCATTACATAAAGCAGATTTCAGATCATAGAAAGCTTCAAGTTGGGCATCACCCCACTCAAATTTAGCATCTTTTCTCCTCAAGGCATTTAATGGGGCTGCTCTTTCAGCGAAATTAGGGATAAATTTACGGAAGAAATTGACCATACCAACGAACCTAGCGACAGCTTTGACATCTTTAGGAGTAGGAAAATTTTGTATAGCTGCAGTACGAGATTGGTCAACCGAAACGCCTTTCTCGGACACGATATGGCCTAGGAAGGACATCTGAGGCTGTGCGAAAGTCATTTTGCTAGCCTTAAGGGTTAGTCCTGCTTTACGGAGCCTTTCAAGGACTTCATTAATATGAGCAAGGTATTCTTCAAAAGTTTCGCTAAAAATTACCAAATCATCAAGATAATTATAAACGAATTTGAATTTAATGTCCGACAACACGTTATCCAGCAGCCGAGTCAAAACAGCAGCTCCCGTTGCCAGTCCGAACGGCACGCGCTCAAATTCATAGAGGTTCCAGTCAGTAGCAAAAGCTGTAAGATGCTTGGATTCCTCAGCAAGAGGTATCTGATAGTACGCCTGATTCAGATCAAAAGTGGTAAAAATTTTGGCATTAGCAAACCAAGAGAAACAAGAGTGCAAGTCAGGAAGTGGAACAGATTGAAGCACAACTCGCTTATTCAACATTCGATAGTCTATTACAGGCCGAAAACCACCCTGTGGTTTAGGGACTAGGAATATGGGAGAAGAATACGCAGATTTAGAAGGACGTATTACACCATCAGCAAGCATTTGGTCGATGATAGCCTTAAGGGCTTTCATCTTAGGAGGCGACAACCGGCACGGAGGAGAACGAACAGGTACATTGTCAGTTACTTCAATTTTATATTCCAAAACATTGGTCACACCTAACTTGTCAGTGAACACATCAGGAAATTTATCACAAAGATTCCTAAGCTGGTTGGCCTGGTCATCAGGCAAATGATTAAAGTCGAAAGCTTTTGGTTCACTTGTGTCCTCAGACACAGCACTGACATGATAAGGAAGGATAGGAGAACGGTTACACAATTTAAAGATCCTCATGGAAAACTTAAACTGGAATTTATTATATTGAAGATCCAAAACCATACCAGTTTTGGCAATAAAATTTGCACCGAGAATGAAAGGACAAGATAAATCTTTCACCACTACCACGGGCATTTTCCATGTGAAATTACGTATTCTAATTTTGAGATTCAGACTTCCAATCAAATTCAAGGAATTAGAATTAGCCGTATGGCAGGTTAAAGACACAGGTGTTAAAGCAGGGAACTTACAGATTTCACAGAGTTATACAAATTTTCACTCATCAAGGTGAGGCTACTTCCAGAATCAACTAAAGCACAAACTGGTTCATTGTTCACTTCTAGGCAAATGTAAGGTAATTTACATGGAGGAATAGCAGAAATACCACAAGATTTTGGAAAATTGACACTAGGGTCAGACTGAAGCTTATAATCGACTACAGGGTCGGGTAAATCATCAACTAATTGACAGCGATAACAGACGAAACATGAAGGTACACTATAAGTTTTGGCACCAGGATCGGCGGCTAGTCATCTGGGATTACTATTACCAGAACGCCCAGAACCGGAAGAATTGCGAGGACACTGTCTTGAAAAGTGTCTATTTGACCCACAATATCTACAAGAACTAGTGGAGGGAGAAACTCTATTCTCATTCGGATTTGAATTGCCTAAGGGCTCAATCTTAGGACAATTCCTTTGGAAATTTTGAAGTCGACCACCCATGACAGGTTTTGAATTGCCTAAGGGCCCAATCTTAGGACAATTCCGCTGGAAGTGATCCGTAGAACCACAACTATAACATACATGTGAATTACGTGGCTTGGAAGAAATAGAAACGGTACTAGTGACCTGAGAAGACATGCTCACAGGAGGAGCTAAGGCGACTCGTAACTGGTCGGCATACCTAATGCCTTCAGCAGAAACAGTAATAGCTTCCAACTGAGCGAACGTAGCGGGTCGTGGTGACAGAGTAAGATACGACCGGTAATTTGGTGCAAGACCCTCAATAATGCTAGCAACCATTTGAGACTCAGAATAGTTTAGCATGAAGATCCGAGCATTGAACTTAATGTCCTGGATGTATTCCGACAAAGTTTCATTCAAATACTGTACTCTAAAATAATGCTTCTGAACCAAAGAAGACAAAGCACGGGAAGGAATAAAAAACTCAAGCACATGTGCATGAAATTGGTCAACTGTCCACTTTTCTGAAATGGCTCTTATGACATGCTCAGAAAGAGCTCCAGATACATGTGGATATAAGACTTGGAAGAAATTGTCACGACTTAAGGAATACACTACACTCTGATCTTTAAATTCGACCAAAAACGTAGAAACACTATGACTTCGTCAATCGAATTAACGGTGAACTTAGATACACCCTTAAATATAGCAGTTAATGGGTGAGGCAAGTTTGAAAAAATTTGAGAAGCAGCAGGAGTAGGTACCTGAACAGCACTGGATTGGTTACAAGAAGGCAATACAGTAGTAAAGAAATCTTGATTAGAACGCTCCTGGGATAGGGTAGGAGTACTAAAAGTGAGGTTAGGACTGAGGTTAGATTGCATAGAAACCGGCACAGATATTCGCATTTGCGACACATTTTCACACATCTGTGACACCCCTGAAGAATTTACTACAGGTGACGCTTGGACATGGGGATATCTTTGTACAATAGGAAGAGAAACAACTTGGGTCGCAACCGGAGGATGAGATAAAGACACAGTAGAATTAACAGTTCCCATAGGAACAGCTGACATAGCAACTTGCGTACAAGAAGCACCACTATAATTATTCACGGGCAGAGAAGCACTGGTAACTACAGCAGGAAAAGATTGCAAGGGAACATCATTACAAGTGACCACTGCACTAACTTGTGAAGCAGTAGATACAGATACAGTGTCACTGTCACACGTTTCAGATTGGACGGGCACATTAACTATTGAACTTGGGCTAGGCAAAGAATTACCTTCCAGCAATCCAACAATTTTATCAAAAATATCACAAAACTGCAATAACAACGATTCGCACTCGCATCGCTCATCTTCAGATAAATTATGCGCCAACAGATCGCGAATCCTGTCCACGTAATGCTGCACTTGGCCTTTCGCACGTGTTAACTGTGCATCGGACGGTTTAGAAGAACAAAATGACATAATAATGGCTTTATATTCTACAATTTTATCTCTGACAATCGACAAAGATGCGCACACTTCATCTGTTGATAACCCTGGGACAAAAACAGGTTCATTTAGCGATTGTTTCAACAAGCTCGTGTCATCCTTAACCTTTCCTGTCGAATTCAACTTACGAATACGAAGTTCGTAAGCTAATTCCTCCTTCCTCAAATGGAACGGACCTGGGATAGCGCGAGACATGTTGATAAAAAAGGAAACACTACGAGATAATACTTGAATTAAATTTTAGGTTATAACCACCGAATTACCGTCAACTTTGCTTCTTCAGCAACCACGCTCTGCTACCATACTGCAACCTCTCCAAAGGGTAAGGTTACAATTAATAGGTTTAATGAAGAGAAAATGTTTGCTACCGTAATACATTCACCAAAAGTACTCTACACTAGGCATGTCAACATGTACGAAACTAGATTTGCAAGCACATAAATCACAGAAAATAAACAAACAGTTTAACCAACATGACTTTTAAGAAGGATAACCGGGAAGCGGCTGGGAACCATATCCAGACGGTGGAAGGTATTGGTAACACTGAAGAAGCGAAGTCAATGTAATCCTAAACTTTACTTAACAAGTTAGATTCGATTTCATATATAAAGCAATAACCAAGATACAATTAAAATAATGACGGCATAATTTCAACAACCATTACAATTTACATGAGGGTAGCATTAGGTAATTAAATTTATTTTACACCGGAACATCACACATGACGTTCCACTGTCGTGGCGTTACCTTTAAAAACCCAAAACAGTTCGAAATAAATAAAGGAAGGTAACGTTATACTAAAATGAAGAGATACATCTAAGGAGGAAAAATAATTTACGTATAATCATGGAGCAGAGCATCTTCAGTGGGTAGCCCCCTCAAAAACACTTCTGAGAAAGGGTACCCGACCTAAAGATGAATATTCCATGATGAAGCGGAATGAATGAGATAGTCCCGAGAAAAATATTACTGATAAGGATTACTTCGAAAGGCGTATAACAATTAATTTACAAAACAACAAACGGGAACTATCTCTTGACAAAGTGAGGCGACTTACCGAAACGGCTAAGTCATAATTATAACTTTTGGAAGCAGAAGGAAACACGGGTACGCTCCGGCAAGATAAATATAATGAAACACTACATCTGAAACTGAATACCAGAAAAGTTAAAAAATAATAATCAGTGCTTACCGGATGGCGGGGCCAAGAAGACCCGTACCTTGGAAGGTGACCGTTCCCTTCAGTGGTCAAACAGAAAAGACGCCCTCGCAGAGCAAGGCTCCAGCGACAACGCTTCTCCCCGGAAATTATGAAATATTACCACGGCCAATGAGCGTACGATGATTTCCTTCACCTACCAATCACATTTCCTTTTATTTTCTCCAATAGGAGCGCAGAAAAAATAGTGCTGACAAGGAACATTTAGGAAGCCTCTAGAAAAATTACGAAATTGGTGCAACTTTACGAAATCGGAAATCTCCCACGCCGATGTGGCGCGTGTGGTACAGGATGCACCAGAATTACCATGACAAATAATCTTAAAATCATATTAACTTCAAACCAATCAAACAATTCCAAAATTCACATACTGAGGAAAACCAAAACAAACAATTGAATAAATACTTTACATACATAATTCATCGCCGTCTTCCGAGTCCAAATAATCAAATCCCAATAATCACAACAATTATTATTATTATTATTATTATTATTATTATTATTATTATCTTTTACATAGCGCATGAGGCCTGCAGTTATGACAAACCATATCATACACACTAAATTGTACTACCTCAGTGTCTTAATCTACTTAATTCTATGTCCATTTAGGTAAATTAAACTAGCTTAAACTGTAGCTAAAGATATAATTTTAAGCGAAATATACATTCTTGATAAACACTATAAGACTACCACGAGTTAACCCGAGAAGTGCAGGCATTCACTTAATCAGTTATAAGATCATCCATCTTTCAAAGACACGTTCATATCAAGTATGAAGTTGAAGGCAAAATTAAGTCTTTCATAACTCATTCTTCACTAACCGTAAATTACTCATGCAAGCACACGGAACGCAAAAAGTCATCCTGCTGTTCTTCCCAACACCCCTTGCAGTCTCAATTGTAGTGAAGTATTTCAAAAACACTCGGGATGGCCAATTTAAAAACAGAATGTTCCTATTGAAGCCGTTAATCCTTTATTTCAACAAGAATCGCATTACTTGGGGACAAACTTTTACAGAGTTCGCAATGTAACTATACGCAAATTCTTAATTCTTCAGTACTTTCCTTTTGAAACACTTTCCCTCTGCCAAGGAACCATTCCTGTAGTGTTGAAGTATGTAGTAAAATCCTGTCGAGTTGTAAAAGCTATCTGTGAACTTCGGGTTACGTTTGTTTGTAACAATGGTCCCATTTGGTCATTTGGCATATCCTCTATAGTGTCGTCTGCACTTACAATCGCTCGCATAAGAATTCGTCCATGTGTCCTTTTCATATACTGAACACCAAAACTGCATTACAAGGCTTCGGATACGTTCAGAAACAAATACGCAGTGAATATGCAATATATATGTACTAATAATACCGGCAGAATATACCTCTTGCACGTCAGTACTCTTTAATAATAAAGAATGAGTGTGGTTGGGCTAGGATATGGCAACGCAAAAGTATTCGTCCGCCTTGTGCATAATCTGGTGTAACGAACACAGCATTGAGGAAGGGGGACACATCACCAAGCTCAGTCCATCAGTGATACGGACAGTGTCGGTGAGACAACATCTAGTGCATGTCCCGAGTACGATGGGAAAGATAAGGAAACGAAATGTTGTTGAACGCCAACGAATTATCCAACTCCACATACTTGGTAATTCGTGAAGAGTAATTGCTGAAAAACAGGAATACCGCGAACTACAGTCGCAAGTATCATTCAACAATACAAGACCAGTGCAACTTAATCAATAGAGCAAGAACTGGGCGGTCGAGGAAACTGACAACACGCGAAGAGCGAAGCATTACACGCACCGTCCAGAAAAATCCCCATGTGTCTGGACCTGTGCTTCGAACAGAAGTACAAACCTCCACTGGGAAGAACATCAGCACCGACACCGTACGACGTGTGTTACACAGAGCTGATTTGCAGGGGCGTACAAGCCGGAAGAAGCCCTGGATAAGTGAGGTGAACATGAGAAGAGGCTGGCGTTCGCCAAACAGTATGTTATGAAGCCACCAGCATTATGGAAACGCTTGTTGTTTACGGACGAGAGCAAATTCTGTTTATTCAATTGCTCTGGAAAGCGACGTGTATGGAGAAAGAAGAACGCCGAGCTCCAAAGTCAAAATCTGTAACCAACCGCAAAATATAGAGGAGGTTCCATAATGGTATGCGGCTGTATGTCGGCGGCTGGGGTAGCGAACTGCCATATAATACCTGAACGGATAGATAAGATGGTATATTTGAGTATATTAAATAAACACTTAACACCCAGCGTGGCAAAATTAGGTCTTAGTTGTGGGTACTTCTTCCAGCAAGATCATGACCCTAAGCACACTGCTCGTGTTGTTAGGGAATGGCTACTCTACAGTTTACCTCATGTGCTGCAGACACCACCCCGCTTCCCAGACTTAAACCTCATACCTCATTTATGGGCGGAATTAAAATGTACACTGAGCAATCAGCGTATTCCAAATTTAAAAAAAGCTTTGAAGCAATACTTCATGGTGACATCCATGCCGAAACGCCTTCAAGCCGTGGTTGGTTCCAAAGGACGTTCGACACACTACTGATATTTAGAAAACGACTGAACATTCCTTGACTTCTTATTGTGGACGAATACTTTTGCAACGTGACTTTTCTGCAAGCAGTGTGACTGTTTTATATTTATTCCAAATGCCAGTGCTTAGGGTGCTATAAATTATGTCCTCAGATGTTCAGATGGCAAATAAAACATACGATTACTTGTTTGCAATTAACTTCTTTATTATATTGGTGTTACTGGCTATTATCCTCACATGAAGAGCGCGGACGTATAATTTTGCGAGAGGATGTATTTCAGCAGCATAATTCCTTAAATAGTTGTGCAACACACAAGCTGCCTTCACAACATTGACAACACTATCTACTTTAATTTCAAATGGTGCTCGAAAAACTTGAAAACGTGAAGCAAGTATACCAAAACTGCATTCTACCGTTTGGCGTGCTCTTAACAGTCTATAGCTGAACACTTTGTTTTCGTAATTTCAGTAACGCTTCGTTTCGGATAAGGTCGCATCAAATTCTCCGATAAAGGGAACGCCTCACCTCCTACAAACACGAAAGGCATCGGTTCCTGTATCGGATGTAGTACTGCAGGTGACGAAAGCTGTAAAGTGCGGGTTTTTTTTTTTTTTTTTGCCACAACGCTTGTGTTAAAAATGCTTCCATCACTGAACCTCCGTTGTGACCCTACATCAATAGGAATGAATTTATAGTTAGAGTCTACGGTAACCATTAGCACGATGGAGAAAGTGTGCTTATAATTGAAATAAGAGGATCCAGTTTTCCCAGGTTTTCTTATCACAACATGTTTCCCATCAATAGCACCAATGCAATGCGGAAAATGCCACCTTTATTCGAAACCAGATGCGATTGATTCCCACTGTTCTTTTGTGGGTTCCGGCAAAAATAATGGTTGCATTACTTTCCATACAGCTTGAGATATTTCCAGCACAATGTTAGAGACGGTTCGTTCCCCCATTCTGCAGCTGTAGGCAATAGTTCTGTATGTGTTTCCTGTCGCCAAATACCTAAAACATACAAGAAAAATTAAACAGTAGGGAATTAGTGTTTTATGGCTGTATTTGTTCATGTATTTACTTTAAAAGTAAATATTTTTACATACCGGTAGCTAAATGCTCTTTTGACACCAATGTTGCAGGTGCTGAAGCGGAGGCGATGTGGGAGAAAATAAGACATTCGCTGAGAGACAGTAAAAATACATGAAAAGTGGAGCACCGGCTGAATCTGTTAGACAGTGGAAATTTCAAAAACAGATGGGATTTCTACAACCATATATGGCCAATACAACACGAGAAGGGAACCTAAACGAATATTGACGATAATGAAACCTCATCGCAAAATTGTGACATCGACAGTCCAACTGATGTAGTCGAAGAACGTGAGGAGTCATTGAACGTGCAGCAGGGAACCAGAAGTGCTCGGAACGAAGCTCAATCAGAGGCAGTTCGTGATATTTCACCTCCGACACAAGGTCCGACATCTGCTAAGAAAGTGAAGAAAGGCACTGTCACTAGCATACTCAAACGAAGCATGGAACAACATGAAGAACGAAGAAAATAGAGATCGGAAGAAAGGAAAAGTACAAATATGTTGGTACAAACAAGTGCTCCAAGTGATCCTCTCTACCACTTCTTCATGTCTATGTACGAGGTGACCAAAAAATATGCCTCCGACATCTTAGTTTGTCATCAGAAACGATATTTTCCGTATGGTTACAGAAATGGAGGCCACGCTGCTGAACATTCCCGCGAGAACTCCACAGTATAACACAATTCAGCGGCCATCACATAACGACTTGTCCCTGAATAGTAATCGAACACCCAGTCCATCCTACACCAGCTTATCTACTCCAGCCCATTCTTCACATTACGACAGTCCATTACCAAACCAACAGGAGAACTCTGTGTTCGAACAAAACACTTCAACTTCGGCTTTAAATCGGAGTGATTTGCTCACATGTATTAATGATTTTCCTTAAAATTTAATTTCTGTAAGTAAAAGTTCCACTATTTACATTTTTTGTACAGAGGTTACTTGTGTGTTATTAGACAACACCTTTGCCGTATGAACATTATTCTGTTTATTAAATAACGGTTTTTCTATAAAAGCTACCTTTTTACTTTCCGCCGTTAATGAAGGTACCGTACATTAACCCCAGATCGTAAAATAGGTTACTTAGAGTAATCGACTAGGTAAAACAGGTAACGTATAACGGCTTACCTTAAAAACACAGCTAGTTTCTACTCAGTCCCAATGGGCCTTGTAGCGCTGCATCCCTCTGTCAATTTCATTCTTGATGAGATCATGCACTTCTTTGAACTGATCACGGTTTAACCTAAAATAATTCGTAAATTGTTCATCATCAAATTCCTTAGTTAAAGCGAATTCCCCATAACTTAGTCTTTTTTTCATATATACACTTCTTCCTGCTTTTTGTTTCATCAGAGCACTGTAACATACCGTTTCGAACACAAACTCGGTATCGGAATCCAATTCTGAACTCAAATCTATTAACACAGCAGCAGTATTCGCCACATCTGCCTGAGCTGAAGTTCCGTGGTAAACTGCGTACTGAAACGGCGATCCAACTTGCGACGATTGTCGCCGTGACCCACTCTGCCGTGAAGAATTCGACGTGAGTCACCTTGCGTCACCTCACGGACCTGCGTCTCATTTTGCGGCCGGCCTAAACTTACTTTTTGATTCGCACTCGTACTTTCAGATACAGGATGATTATTACTATTATTATTGTACCGGGAGGTACACCTCAATGCCGCGCATTTAAAACTAGCGCCTAAAAGAACGCCTCCATTGGTAAAACAGTGAAACGGAAACTACACCTACTTAGAAATTTAATCAGAAGATGTCACCACTAAAATAGCGAGTAATTTTGTTATTGGGCAGTTGCCTATACTGACTGAATTTATCAGTGTTTTGGTTCCCAATCATCAAGAAGTTTGGGCATTTTCCCCACAGATGACACTACAGAAACTATAATCATGCACCCTGGTGCGAAGTGAAAGAACTTTTGATTTGAAGAAGTTTTGTATTCATAAGGTTTTTTTTCTAATTGATGTTCATTTATTTTTGGGTTGGCAATATTTTCTTTTCCTTTTCGCCAGTTTTGAATTTAGCCAATCCCCAATTTCTGTAATTAATTTTCCACCTATCACAGGCTTCTTCTCTGATTCTGAGTGTTACTTTTGAAATCTACCAATAAAATTCTGTGAGTGTGTCTTGATTATTCATGAATGATCTCGGACCTTCCCTGAAGGTTTATAAACTGCGGCTTTTTACGTCTCTTGGACAATTGGTCGTCATCTTACTAAGTGTGTGTGTGAAAGCAGGAGGCGGGCGGCCTCTTTCATCAGGCAGCGGTACACCTACAACGTAATGGCCATGTAACATCTTTCTTTATTGCTACCTCCGCAGTTTAACCCGACGGAAAGGTCCGAATCTTTAATTATGTAACCAACTTTTCTAAAATGTAAATCTCCTTTCGGCTAATGTAAAAACCTCGTAAACTAACTGTAAATCGGGGATAGAGAGTGAATTATCCTCTCGAGCTCCCCTTCATCTTGGTTTGAGATGACTACGTTTATAACTGTTTTTCATTCTGCAATGTGCTAAATTACTTACTATACGAGTCACCTCAGTAGTTTGGGAATAGCCCCCGTTTCACCGGCCTAGTGCCATTTAGGTTTTAAGTGTTCATATCTAGGAGTGCAAGTATTCGCCTCCATTCATTTTGTGTTTGGGCCGTTAATTTAACCTGTTATTCTCCCACGAAGGCCTAGTAGGTTGAGTATTTAATACCTCTGTAAAAATAATTTCCATTTGTAAATAGTGCCTTGTGAGGCCTGTAATTGTAAGTTGAGGTTGCCTCGAGTAGGCTTGGAAAACTGAGAACCTGTTCGCTCTTTTTCGAGGTTTTGTAAGATTTATGAATACCTCTTGAAGGCTAGATGTTGTAATTTTGGGAGGACGTGCTCTTTGAATTAGGGGATTTCTGCCCTTGTCTAAATTTGTGCTCTTTTGTAAATTTGAGCTAGTAGCTCAGGAAATGTAAAGCTACGGGCTTAAGGCCCAAAGTGTTAAATTCTGAATCTTGGATTTTTTCCCAATCTTGTTTAATGTTTGCTACTGGTACCTGTCAAAATTGTTAAATTTTGAGTTCTGAAAATATAACCTTCAGTTTAAGCTTTTAATTAATTTTGACATTGTAATTAGACCCATTCACCCCAGCACCTTCTTTAACCTCTTTCTGCTCCACGGGTAACCCCGTAACAATTATTATTATTATTATTATTATTATTATTATTATTATTATGTTATTTGCTTTACGTCACACCGACACAGATAGGTCTTATGGCGACGATGGGATAGGAAAGGTCTAGGAATGGGAAGGAAGCGGCCGTGGCCTTAAGGTACAGCCCCAGCATTTGCCTGGTGTGAAAATGGGAAACCATGGAAAACCATCTTCAGGGCTGCCTACAGTGGAGTTCGAACCCACTATCTCCCTGATGCAAGCTTACAGCTGCGTGCCCCTAACCGCACGGCCAACTCGTCCGGTGACACAGGATTAGAACCTCATATTTCCGCAAGATGAAGCTACTCTGACCTATCGTATTACATGATACAAGGTACTCTCTTCTACTAAAGTGATACAATATTTCAGCAATTATGACACTTACGCTACCTCTGTGGTAAGGTATTTAATCCAGCCATAATCATCGATTACAAATTTATACGAGATTTCAGGCAGAATGTCTTTTCCATCGAAAACAGTTTTGGTCAGAAGACATCATCATATGAAAGAGAAAATAATCTAGTATTTTAAACATTAGAAGCCAAACACTGAAATTTTCTCCTCCTTCCAACTTCTTGCAATATCTCAGCCGGAATACAGTAACAGACTTCAATGACTGTTTAATATTCACGACCGTTGTAGTCGAAATGAACTGCCAATGTTTTAGGTACATATAAACTTAGTAGGGTACATATCGAGATGTTAAATAAAGAACATAAATGGCCAACTGAACATTAGCGGTATGCGAAATTACAAACTTCCGATCTCACGTCGGATGGTCTATCCAACGGACAACTGAACTATTGTGGCCTAGGTCATATTTGTCCGGCTGAGAAGGATCTAAGCTACATTGTGTGTGTGTGTGTGTGTGTGTGTGTGTGTGTGTGTGTGTGTGTGTGTGTGTGTTAGGGGCTTTACGTCGCACCGACACAGATAGGTCTTATGGCGACGATGGGATAGGAAAGGCCTAGGAGTTGGAAGGAAGCGGGCGTGGCCTTAAGGTACAGCCCCAGCATTCGCCTGGTGTGAAAATGGGAAACCACGGAAAACCATCTTCAGGGCTGCCGATAGTGGGATTCGAACCTACTATCTCCCGAATGCAAGCTCACAGCCTCTACGGCCAACTCGCCCGGTGATCTAAGCTACTGTGCTACTGTGTTCCAGTTGGCCATTTTTGCTCTGTACACTACTTGAAACCTTTTCGATACGTAGAGGGAGATAACTATCTGATGCCACAAAACCTGATCTGCGCAAAATGACTTTCGTATGCGAGTGCTGCAACGTGAGTGAGAGGGGAGAAACGTTCACTTCGCTAGTTGCTACGGAAGTGTGCATGTTAACTCCTCGAAATTGTAACTGTATTGCGGGTTAATATCTCAAGTGAGCAGCACAGTAGTAATGACTACCTCCGCTACTTTCCTTACTCTCCTTTCCCCACCAAGTTCATGGCTCCGCGCAGGTAGTAATCTACCTCTACTATGTTTATTGAACACGACCTAATACGTTGATAGTTCATTTTGAGTACAATGCGGTCATGAAAATTAAATATGAATTGAACTGGCCCATAACGGGCGACTTGCACGCAAAATACAGTTGTGATGACAGTGACGCCAGACTTGTAGCTTAGATCCTTCCCAACAGAACAAATGTGATCTAAGCCATCATAGCTCAAATTGACAGTGCATCGGATGCGAAATCGAAATGTCGTGGGTTCGGAGATCTAATACGTTGAAATTTTATTCGGAGAAACAAACTTCGCTCACTAAATATTTTACTCTAAACCTTTAAAAAAATGAGAATAAAAATAAACTTGGAAAGTAATATTTGAAACATTCAGAATACTGCAACGAGTATGGTATAAAAGAAGTTTCCAAGAATAAAGAAATGTCGGTAGGAAAATACCTAAGAAAATCAGAATCAAACCCCATGGCGCAAGAGCCCCAAAGGGCCATGGCCTACCAAACGACCGCTGCTCAGCCCGAAAGCCTGCAGGTTACGAGGTGTCGTGTGGTCAGTACGACGAATCCTCTCGGCCGTTTTTCTTGGTTTTTTAGACCGAGGCTGCCACCTCATCGTCAGATAGTGCCTATACTGTAATCACGTAGGCTGAGTGGACCTTGAACCAGCCCTGAGATCCAGGTAAAAAGTCCTTGACCTACCCAGGAATCGAACCCGGGCCTCCGGGTAAGAGGCAGGCACGCTACCCCTGCACCGCGGGCCGGAATGAAAATCAGAAGCCAGATAGGAAATGCGAAAATGAAATATAATTTCACGAGCTTATGATTATGCATTCTCCTAGGGCGGCAGAGAGAACACAAACAAAATTACATCGCTATCACTGTACGAGAACAAACGCTGGGAGACTACGGAAACATTACATACATTAGCTGAACGAAACATATTAACGAGACATTGGCGGTAGAACATTGTGGAAACAATAGGAGAACGGTGTTCGTAACAAAGATAAAAATCTGTTAAAAATAAACACGCAGAATAAAACTACTATATGTGTGAACTGGCTTCGGTGAAATGAAATGGCGTATGGCTGTGCCGGGAGTGTCCGAGGACAAGTTCGGCTCGCGTCGTGATGAGGATGAAATGATGATGAAGACGACACATACACCCAGCCCCCGTGCCAGCGAAATTAACCAATTATGGTTAACATTCCAGACCCTGCCGGGAATCGAACCCGGGACCCCTGTGACCAAAGGCCAGCACGCTAACCATTTAGCCATGGAGCCGGACAGTGCCTTCGGGGATTATTCAGGATACTGGAACAGAGGAGACGAATGGACCTGGCCGTTGGGGGTACGTGAAGCAGAACGAGACCTAGAAGAAAAACCTAGACTCCGTTTTAATACAGGAAGGGGGGATGAAGAGGACACACAGAAGATTATGGAGGCATTCATGGAAGCTTGAAGCATATAATGCGAAAGTATGTTATAAAAGGAAAACAACTGCAATATAATCTTACTTAAAAAGAAAACAGGATAAATTAGATTTTCTTCACTGAACAATAACTGCCCCAAGTGGCCCATGATTTCCTAGTTTGTTTATGCTCCAGTGTGTTCCTTTATTGTTTTTCAACAGCATACCAAGTGCGGACGGTCTGACCGCAGCACTTCGTTAAAAGCTTTTAAATTTATGGTCTGTTGCTCCGATCGGTTTCTCTCAAGAATCACCACGTTTGTCAGTTTGGATTGCATGATTACCTCAGAATAATGTATCTAGTAGAAACACCATTTGCTGCTAACAGCAACTCTTTTACTGCTACATATATTTTAAACCTTTCTGTCCATTAGACAACGTTCTTCTTATATTCTCTATTTGTCAAGTCTCAACAAAACAAAACACGAGTGCCGGAGGCAAAGGGTGAATTTTTAGTTTATATCCAACACACAGTACGTTCATCCAACCATTCATAGGCAACGCCGGACGTGACATTGATCATCTCTCTCAGCTATGCGATATCAGCATTATTTGGTACAAATATGACATCAGAGACGATTCAGCCGCCAGAAAGTTTATGAGATCGAAGGAAGTTAGTATTATTCCTCAACACCATTGCTAAGTGTCGATTTTTTTTTTCGCTAGTGGCTTTACGTCGCACCAACAGAGATAGGTCTTACGGCGACGATTGGATAGGAAAGGCCTAGGAGTGGGAAAGAAGCGACCGTGGCCTTAATTAAGGTACAGCCCCAGCATTTGCCTGGTGTGAAAATGGGAAACCACGGAAAACCTCTTCAGGGCTGCCGACAGTGGGATTCGAACCCACTATCTCCCGGATGCAAGCTCACAGCTGCGCGCCCCTAACCGCACGGCCCACTCGCCCTGTGATGATGTAATTCTTAACGACATGGTTTCGTAAGGTAGTGATGCAGACAGTAAATACTGGTTGAACACGGTGACTACCATGACCAGGCTTCGGATAACTGTGCATACTGCATATGGAATTGCATATTTGGAGCAGTTTTATCTTAACAGTGCATATTTTGGGGGTTTCCGCCTGTTAGAGCATATTTCAAAAGAATTTTTCGTCTTTAGTGTAGACATCAGTTTATGCAGGACACTACTGGAAAATATGGCATGTATTTGAGATAACTGCAGTGTTAAGCTGTGCTGGTTATCCTCAGGAAAGCTGCTTGACAGGTCGGCAGCGTGTTTAAATTTAGCAACACCAGCTCTACATCCGGCCATGGCTTTGACTACCTGAAAGATAATTAGGTGGGTACTGATTCTTGGAATTTCCCTTACAGCAGGGCTGTCTTTTCTTTATTTCCTAAATAGTTACCTTTCATGCATAATTAATTCTTGTCAGTCTTACTTTGGTTCAGTTGAAACAGGTTGTGGTTCATAGTACGTTAAATAGCTGTATTCTTGCTACTTAATTTATAATGCCTAAGGAGAAGAGAACTGTTAGTGAAGTACTGAAATGGCGTATGGCTTTTAGTGCCGGGAGTGTCCGAGGACATGTTCAGCTCGCCAGGTGCAGGTCTTTTGATTTGACACCCGTAGGTGACCTGCGAGTCGTGATGGGGATGAAATGATGATGAAGACGACACATACACCCAGCCCCCGTGCCAGCGAAATTAACCAATGATGGTTAAAAATCCCGACCCTGCCGGGAATCGAACCCGGGACCCTGTGACCAAAGGGCAGCACGCTAACCATTTAGCCATGGAGCCGGACAGTGAAGTACTGAAAGCGTATGTACGCCAGTTTCAAGACTTTTCAACTGACGGAAGAGTGTTGTTTCGCAAATAATGTAGCACAGTCGTAACCGCAACTAAAAAGTATCAAATTCAACATCATCAAACAACGAAACACAGTAAATTGAAATAGATATTGAAACAAAATCACCAGCCCCTTGTAACCACTGCTTTAGTTAAACCTGGACAAACACGAAGTAAATTCAATGAATATCTGTGCAAAGCATTTGTATCTGCAAACATCTCATTGGCTAAGCTAAACAATAAGAACTAAGTTCAGTTTCTGCAGCAGTATACGAAGCAACCAGTCCCTGATGAATCAACAATTACGAAGAATTACGTTCCTGAACCTTCATAAAGTAATGTTAGGTAAACTAAGGGAAAAAGCCGATGGAAAATATATTTGGGTCTTACTAGACGAAAGAACGGACATGGATCAAAGATATGTATCTAACTTCGTGCTTGGAATTTTAGGAGAGGAAGAAGAGAGAGACAGATCATATCTACTAAATAAGGCTGTGTTTCCTAAGGTGAATCACTCAACAGTTGCTGCATTTTTCAATGATGCACTTTCTTGTTTGTGGCCATCAGGCATTCTTTACGATCATGTTCTCGTGGCCTGCAATGATGCTGCACCTTACATGTCTAAGCTACGGGAGGTCTTGGGACATTATATCCCAAGATGATACTCGTCACATGTGTAACACATGGACTTCATCGAGTCGCTGAAGCAGTCGGGGCTTACTTTCCTGAAGTAAGCGCGTTGATCACTACAGCGAAAATAGCGTTCCTGAAGGCTCCAAGTCGCAATAAATTCTGTTTGGATGCTGTTGAGGATGTGCCGCTCCACCTTCACGACTTCATACAAGATGGGAACGTGGCTCGCTTTTTTTTTTTTTTTTTTTTTTTTGCTATTTGTTTTACGTCGCACCGACACAGATATGTCTTATGGCGACGATGGGATGGGAAAGGCCTAGGAAGTGGAAGGAAGCGGCCGTGGCCTTAATTAAGGTACAGCCCCGGCATTTGCCTGGTGTGAAAATGGGAAACCACGGAAAACCACCCTCAGGGCTGCCGACAGTGGGGCTCGAACCCACGATCTCCCGATTACTGGATACTGACCGCACTTAAGCGACTGCAGCTATCGAGCTCGGTAACGTGGCTCGAAGCTGCTGTTTATTATGCCGATTATTTTGAGGTAGTAAAAAGGTAGTTGAAGACCTCGATTCTGAAGAAGCTGCTGTTATTAAAGAAGCTCAAGAAGTCTTGACCAAAGATGGTGTTCGAGAACAACCTATATTTATTCGTACCAATTTGCATTGCATACCTTCGGCCATCAAGAAATTGCAAGAAAAGGGACTGCCTGCATATATTAGTAAAGGAAATGTTGAAGAAGTCGAACGATCCCTAACCAACCTAACTAATCAAGTTTTCTCGGAAAAATTGCAGAGTGTAGTGCTAAACAAACTCCGATCTCCTCAAACTTAAAAGGCTTTCTGGAGTTGTTCAAGGCAAAGGCAAATTTGGTAGTGCACCGATACTAGAAGTCTTTGATTTCGTCAATGCTGCAATCGTGGCATGTGATGTGGAGAGTGTGTTTTGGGAGTACAAAGTCATTTTAAGCGAAAATAGGTCGAAGTTTGTGTTTCAAAACCTATTACATCATACAGTGATTAAGTGTAATCAAGATGTTTGAATTTCATTGACAAACTGGAACATTTTATTGTGGAATGGTACGCATTTTAAATTTATTTTGGCGATGTTTAAAGTGTAACATTAATTTCTTATATTATAAACCGGTAATTGATATGAGATACATGTTTGTTTTTAATGCATATTTCAATATTTTAGCGCATATTTTGACATTTTAGTGCATACTTGCATGCATATTTCAGCATTTTAAGTGCATAATTATCCGAAGTCTGACCATGACTATAACGTAAATAAAATATCCCCACGTCCCACTAACTACTTTTATGGTTTTCGGAGACGCCAAAGTGCTGGAATTTTGTCCCGCAGGAGTTCTTTTTACGTGCCAGTAAATCTACCGACACGAGGCTGACGTATTTGAGCACCTTCAAATACCATCGGACTGAGGCAGGATCGAACCTGAAAAGTTGGGGTCAGAAGGCCAGCGCCTCAGCCGTCTGAGCCACTCAGTCCGGCTATGTAGTCATCTTTGAGCATGAATTCATAACGACTATTTTGGCGGATTATCGTCGTTGATTTGAACAACACTTTTCACACTCACTTACCAGTCCAATTAAACATCTGAGGAAAAGTCAGATAAATCGAGCCATTCAAGGTGGTGTGTTATAAGACTGACGCAGCGTTTCAGCCTAAGACGAATTTTTGTTATGTGTACTCGTGTGTCAAGCAGGCGGTATACGAAATCAGGGAGAAATTTTGTCAATGAATCACAGTTCAAAGTCAGAAAATCCAAGCTGTGAGATTTGCCAACTAGACCGCCTTTTTACGCTAGTATAAAGAGGATTGTGAAGGATCGCTGAAAGTTTTAGATACAGTCTTGATGACGGAAAAAACATGATAAAAGAATAAAACATTGTTAAATAAAGGAAAATAAATGTAAACGTATAACGTCAGATGAGGCAGGAAAATTCAGCTGAATAAATCTTAAATATGAATTTTGTTGCTACCAATCAATCACCACTGATTTGTATTTAGGGCAGTCGCCCAGGTGGCAGATTCCGAATCAGTTGTTTACCTAGTCTGGTCTTAAATAAATTCAACTTGGAAATTTATCGAACATCTCCCTCGATAAATTATTCCAATCCCTAACTCCTCTTCATATAAATGAATATTTTTCCCCAATGTGTCCTAGTGAATTCCAATTTTCTCTCCATATTGTGATCTTTCCTACCTTTAAAAACGTTCCTACTACTAATGTCATTCAACGCCATGTTTCGACTGACAACTCAGTACATACCGCTTAGTCGAACAGCTCGTCCCCTTCCAAGTCTTCGCAGCCCAAACTTTGCAACATTTTCATCACATCACTCTTTTGTCGGAAATCTTTCAGGACAAGTCGAGCTGCTTTTCTTTGAATTTTTTCTTTCCAGTTTTCGAGTAAAGTAATCTTGGGGAGGGTCCCATACACTGGAAGGGAAGTAAACACTAGGAAGTACTCTATAGAAGTAAACAGACAAATAACGGTAGAAGTACAGGGGGCAAAAAATGTAGACTAGCACAGAAACAGTAAATTTCCTCTGAAGGACAGATTCCTCATCTCAAATATATGTAAAAGTAAGTCGCTCCTGCAGGCGTTTGAATTGATTGCCAATAGTAGAAGTCAAGCACGGACAATAACTGGAGCAGAAATAGTAAGTAGAAGGCATTAGAATATGGCGCGCAGTAGGTGAGACAGGGTCAAATAGCAAGAAACAAGAGATCTGGTGAGAAGAGAATGATTTAGTGACTTTGGGCCGGGAGGAGAGGGAGGTTAATTGGATGCATCTTGATATATCAATGAACGTCAACTTCGTTTAAGTGGAGAGTGTGTGGGGTACGAGCAGTTGGAAGAGACTGAGAATTAAATAACCTACAACAGGTTGCAATAGTCAACGAGAGGAGCCTCCGTGGCCCAGACGGCAGCGCGTCGGCCTCTCACAGCTGGATACCGTGGTTCAAATCCCGGTCACTCCATGTGAGATTTGTGCTGGACAAAGCGGAGGTGGGACAGGTTTTTCTCCGGGTACTCCGGTTTTCCCTGTCATCTTTCATTCCAGTAACACTCTCCATTCTCATTTCATAGCATCTATCAGTCATTAATAAATCTCTTTGGGAGTGGCGACCCCCATCGTACTAATAGCCTATATCTGCTTCATTCATTACATCCCTGACCCGGTCAATGACTGGATAACAGGTTGTAGGTTTTCATTTTTCATTTTCAGTCAACGAGAGTTGGTGAGATTACAGGAAGACAGGATGGCATAGAAATCTAAATCGAAACAATAACAATGCACAAACCTATAAAAACATTCAGTCAACACAACAAAAAAATATTCATGGGGCTGTTGCTAGCCTGGTGCAGCCCTTCTTATGCAGACTCTCTGACGAGGGTGGGCGGTATCTGGCATATACGGAAAACCGCGTGTTACTGTGCTGGAGGATAATGTCGTGTGAGATGTTCGATTTGAAGGGGTGTTGAACTAGGGGCATTAATTACTTATAAATAAAATCCCCGACTCGGCCGGAAATCGAACCCGGGGACCTCTGAACCAAAGACCACGATGCTGACCATTCAGCCAAGGAGCCGGACAAAACAAAATAACTATGATAAATATCAACATCGATAGAACACATGCAAACTGTTTTAAGTTGTGCTTGATGGTGCACTCATGTTGTACGAAGGCGATTTATTAGCTCTTCGTGTGACATGATGAGTGCTCAGAAAAACGCATGTGATGGGATATCCACGATAATTGCTATGCATGAACCGTGAGCGATAGGTATGCTAAGATGACGCAGGAGACATGGATACGAGTCGAGTTGTGAAATACAGGGTGGCCCGAACGGTGCGCTGATTTGTTGTAATTTGGAGCGTTCAGACTTCACAATCATGACCGTGTTGGAAGCAGTGGACAAGGGAAGTAATTTTCTGGTCGAGAACTCACGAGCCTTCTTCCAGCAAGATAACGAACGCTCTTACGCACGCAGTTCAGGCTAAAGTAATTTTTCAACGCTTCCTTGATCTGTCTTGGACATCTGATTTGCCACGCATAGAACAGACGGGTCAGAGTGACTCCGATAAACAACCAAACACCCAGAAGTGAGGCTATTTGGTTGTCAGACAGGCACAAACAGATTCAATACAGATAGCTCAGTATTCGAGAGATATGTGGCAGCTTGACAGCTTGTCCCTACCAGCAGCATTTCCAGAGGCCTAGTAAAAGGCGATCGTTCCAATCTTTACATTTTGTGTCAATAACAGCTCAAAAATCGTAACTTTTGTTTGTAGTAGTTCCAGCAGAGACAACGGACTGCCTTTAACGACAAGTCACGCTTTTCTTCAGTAGCAAAGTCGCCGTGCCCCGCCGTGCCAAAGTTACGAGGATCACAGGTCAGCGCTACAATCCCTTTCCAGTGACATACATAGTTCGTTAGTAAAGTCTTCGTAATTTGACTGCACAGTGGTACGCTGAAGAAATCCAGCCGTCCATGAGGTACCATTTCTGATTGAGAACCTAGGAGCCTTCTTCTAGTAAGATGACGCTCTTGCGCACACATATCTTTCAACACTTCCTTGGTCTATCTTGGACACCTGATTTGCCACCCAAAGAATATTTATGAGTCCAGAAAGGACATTATCTTCCGCCATGTCGAAAACTTCGTTATTTTAAGCATAACTTGCAACAACTGTAGCAAATCTACCGCAGGATTACATACGTAGGCTGTTTGATTCCATTTACGATCAATGTACGTACCCAGGCACGAGTGGTCCGACAAGGAGCTACAGGAGACATTCTGTACCACTGATGACCGGAACATGGCTTTGATGCAAAGACATGATTATTTCTTCCCCTCGGCACAATAATAAAAATTCGTTTGAATCCAACGTTCTTTTTAAGGTGGAGAAGAGGGGATTGATTATTTGTGTTCTGAATGTGCGGCAGAGGATTGCAACATGCTTAACAAAAAGCAGACGTTTCGGAGTACCTTTCCTTCAATTAATTACGAAAATTGTTCAATATAAGCACCGCAATAATTGAAATAATAGGGCCTATAGATTTTTTCGCCCCAACTTCTTCTTTCTCAAAAATGAGTCAGAGAAAAACTGCATTTCCTGCTTCTCTCCAAACACGTTACCGACGAATATACTGCATGCAGCATTTGTCGATAAACAGCATCTTGCGCCAATACTTAACAATTCTATTTTTTTCTTCAATTTGCTTTACGTCGCACCGACAAGGGAGACGATGGGATAGGAAAGGGCTAGGAGTGGGAAGGAAGCGGCCGTGGCCTTAGTTAAAGCACAGCCATAGTATGTGCGCGGTGTGAAAATGGGAAACTACGGAAAACCATCTTCATGGCTGCCGACAGTAGGGTTCGAACCGCCTATCTCTCGAATGCAAGCTCACAGATGTGCGACTATAACCGCACGGCCAATTCCCTCGGTAAACAATTCATTCTGTACGACGTTATGGTCATGGAAAACGTGCGCAGTGATATAGAGGACCAAGAGATTGGTCTCGTCATGGCCTTCGAAGGCGAAGATTGGTGGGTAAACATACATCATTATAGTTTCCCGGACTTAGCTAGTTCATTAGCAACTAAAAAACTAGCTGTCACAACAACCACGTTTTCGTGTTTCTTCTCTGTGAAAACTTTCTGTTGAGAAGCCAGAACTCTTTCCCAACACTCCAGTTTATGTTCACGCACCTATCCACCGAAACCTACTCTCTGTGGGAGGAGCGATAGAATACACCCGCGGTATCCAACGTCTGTCGAAGAAAGCGACTAAAAGCGGGACCGGTGGCTCTCAACTTCGGAGCGTAGGTTTATGACCACGGTTCCCCTAACTGAGTCTGCCTTAGCTTCCACTTACTTGTGCCAAACTCCTCATGTTCGTCTTTCCTGATCGATCTCCATTGGTCAATTCTTACTCTTTTCCGACCCCGAAGGTACGAAATAATCCCAAAAATAAGGTTTCCTATTTTTTATAAATACATAGACCTGTTTATTTCAAAGACTTTAATATTACTTATCTAGACTCACAGAGCGCGCTGATGCTATGCGGAATATTGAACACTTTCGCGCATCGCCATGTTGCGGGCGCTTCAGCTTCGAATGCATGGCTAGCACGTGGTAATGTTTACAGACCCTTGCATGTTTTCGATTTGAATCATGCCTGTTAGTGAATCTGTTTTAGTATTATATGAGATGGAGTGATAATATATTGTCAAATATTTTTCCAGGAATGTGTGATCTGATATATTACAGTAGTTTCGGCACTATTAGGCCTAAAGTGAGGCCTTACCTGTGGAATGGAAAGATATTCACGAGGGTGAATTCGTGTTCAGCCTTCATTTGTACAGGTTGCTATCGGAAGGGATCTGCTATTTCTTTTCACATGTGAGCAGAAATTGAACTGTTATAAAATAACTTTAATTTACCATAGGGTCTAATCGAGAACCAAACATGCTATAGGGTGGTTGATTCAGAGAACGCATGGACATGAAATTTAGAATATTTAGGCTTCTTCTTTTTGCCTTTTTCCAATTAATCGGAGATAGTTGTTTAGAACTAAACAGCTGTTCTGAAAAAGGCTACATATTTTTCACACAAACCGTGTTGCGGTATTACAAATTTGATAAACCTGTGCCTAGAATCCGTAAGATATGATTGATACAACTTGATAAAACCTTTTAATATTAGGGTAAGGTATTGTTTCAAATTATCAATTATCTGAAAAATGATTTAATAGTATCGTATGTCTTAATTTTTTCTAATTTCTCCCATTTACTTTATAATAAAATAATACAATTGTTAATACGCTATTCCAAAAAATCTGGCAATATAAAGTGTAAATAAAGCTCATTACAACCTTGCCAATCCTAGTCTGCAGTAGAAAACGCTAATCAAATTAACTTTTCACTATGATATTGATCTTTTTGTTTGCAAGTGCTTTACTTTCAGTTTCATCTATTTTATTTCTGGTGTAAATCATGGTGTTCATATCAGAGAAAAATTAGAACGCACTTTCAATTTTTATGTGCTCAGATAATGTTAATTCTGAATGAGTTTGTAAAAGCAGTAATATTTAAGAAGATAATATTATAAGGAGGGTTTTACATCTTAAATGATACCATTCTTACTTAAGCCTAACCGAGCGAGTTGGCGGGGCGGTTAGGACCGCACAGCTTTGAGCGTGCATCCGGGATATAGTGGGTTAGAACCCCACTGTCGGCAGCCCTGAAGATGGTTTTCCATGGTTTCCCATTTTCACACCAGGCAAATGCCGGGGCTGACTTTAATTAAGGCCACGGGCTCTTCCTTCTCATTCCTAGGCCTTTCCTATCCCATCGTCGTGATAAGACCTATCTGTGTCGGTGCGACGTAAAACAAATTAGTAAAATAACTTAAGCCTAAACCATGCAGTGCAATTCAAACCAACCCTAGACATTCATTCCATTTTAAGAAATACACAATAAAAGACTAGCACTGGTGTAACAAATGTCAGGCAGCGTTTACCCAAATCCAAACCACACAATTATGATAACTTCTGCTCATCCAGTTACGTTATTTCATATCCAAACCAAACCCCATGGCACAACAGGCCCGAAAGGCCACGGCCTACCAAGGAACCGCTGTTCAGCCTGAAGGCCTGCATATTACGAGGTGTCATGTGGTCAGCACGGCGAATCCTCTCAGCCGTTATCTCACCGTCAGATAGCTCCGCAATTGTAATCACGTAGGCTGAGCGGACCTCGAACCAGCACTCAGATCCAGGTACAAATCTCTGACCTGGCCGGGGATTGAACCCGGGATCTCCCGGTAAGAAGTCGACACGCTACCCCTACACCGCAGAGCCGGCATTTCATATTCAGAAAATGATAAAACATGTATCTGATTGTTTTAGGAAGATTTCTGCAGTCATGTACTTTTTAAACAATGTGTTCAGAGAATTGAGTAAAATTTGCTGTAGGCCTAATGACTTATCAGAAAGGAATCATAAGCTATGTACCTTTCATAGAAAGAATTTATTTCACAGGTTTCCTTTTTTGTTGACATTGAAGCTTATTGTTATCGGTTTGTAAATATTTATGTGTTCTCCAGTCTGCTGAGAGACAGGCAATTTTTATCTCACGATATGAAATCATACTTAAGTTGTAGACTGCTTTTTAACATGTCTTCTTATTTTCAATAAAGCTAAATTGTAGAGTCTAGGTTTTTCAAGAGACATATTGTCACGTGATTCTCATCCTTTGAGTCTGGCATTCTTGCCATACGTACAATGTTCGAACACATCAGTTACAAACATGACCCTTATATTAAAGTGAGCGACATGATAATTTTCGAAGTACCGCTAGTGTATTTTTCAGTCTTCTTATTCAGTCTGCTAAAGTTTCTTTTTAGGTGCGACGCCTATGGGCTATCCAAAGGATTTGTGTAGATTGTTCAGTTTTTATACAGAAATATATTTTGATATTACCACAGTCTTCATATTATGTATATTAATTGCGTGTGTACACGGTAGTCGGTGTAGGCTGTCATTAATTTTGTAGGGCGGATATTTTCATGTGTGCGAAATTTAAATTAAAGCACGAATTCCATACGATCTTCGCGTCAAGCTGAGGAGCGCCCGCAACATGGTGGTACGCGCATGGACATGTCTTCCCCAGTCACACGCTTCTGCGCAGCCAGCGGTGTGGGGCCTTGGTTTATTTCTACAATGGTTTACATAATTTTACAGCTTGAACGTATCGAACTCACCAAACTTTCGCTCGCAGACAGCAAGATCAGCCTGAAAACGGAACCATGTAAATATTATTTTGTCTGTGAACTCATTTTTTTCGAGCTACCCTACATAGTAACTGCGAAGTTACTGCATTAGCTCTGCAACGAATGGTTTGATATCTCTCATTATACTATCCCTAAGAGAATGCACATCCTAAATATTCGTACCCGAAATTATTCGCCCGATTATATTTTGTATTTCCCACTTTGGCATTCCATTTCTTTCATGTATTTCCAACTGAAATCACTTACGTTCTAATTTTTTATGTCATACCCTCTTAGTTTCTAATCAAATTCCAACAAGTGTTGGAAGCAATCTGCCATTTTGATCAAGTCTTGAATATAAACCAAATCGCTTACATTTTCACACAATTGTACACTCAACCGCAAAAAAATTGGCCGGCAATTAAATATGTCATTGTATACATTCTCCAAATACCAGGATATTCGTTAACTATGGATAGCCGGTGGCCGAAGAGATGGTACTTCAAATTGTACCACCCGCACAATATGTTCATCCTAATTCAAACAAGAGGATTTTGAAAGTTATCTTCTGCAACGGCCAATTTTTGTGCGGTTGAGTGTACATGGCAGGAAGTTTAGTTTATTGTTAGATGCAAACCATACTACCATGTTGCGATCTGAAAGCAAATGTTTACAGGGTTGTAACAGACTATCTATAAACACTTACTTTAAGATGTGATATAACCTTTATAAATAAGCATTTATAATCAAAATATTACACATATCTTAAGCAATAATATATTTTTGTAGAGTGTTAACATTTATTTGTATAGTTCCTGCGAGGAGATTTCGGCAATATATTTCACTTAGAGTACATAAAATATGTTCCGGGGTTATCCGTGGAGCAAAAAGAGGTTAAAGAAGGTGCTGGGGTGAATGGGTCTAACTATGATGTCAAGAATTGAATTTAAAACATAAACTGAAGGTTATATTTTTTAAACTTCAAACATAACAATTTTTCATGGCAATATTACAGGTACAAGTAGCAATCATTAAACAAGATGGGGAAAGATCCAAGATTCAGAATCTTAACTCTTCGGACTTTAAGCCCCCAACTTTACATTTCCTGAGCAGCTGCCCCAATTAATAACCGACTAACTTTATTGGATATTTTTGATAGATGATCAACTAAATTACTCGCCCCTTAGCATGATCTTTTAACTTGAGAGAAAATAGGTCCCTAACTCTATTGTAGAAATGGACAAACCTAGCCTGTACTCTTTTAAGTTGATTAGGAGATGGATCACCCACTTCAAAAAAACTCACTACCGATGCTAGTTCAGTGGTGTTATCCGTGATATTGGAGAGAGCCTCATCAATTTCCTTCTCTCCCGAAGTTGGGATACTAATTGGTATTTCTAAATATTCCTTAAGTTTGGTTGTATATGCCGCAACCATGCCTCCAGATTGAACATTCCTAATAATAAGTAATTCATAAATTACTCCTTGTGCAAGTAGCCGGGATGGAGGATTCCGCGAGGGCCAGAGATGATGAAACAAAATTGACAAATTTAGAACATTTCCAGCGACGGAGAAAATTCTTATAGTACGATTCGAATGCTATGTTCAGCCGTCAAAAAGGGCTTAAGTGAGACCCATTCAACCACGCTCTGCTACCACTTGTTCCGGGGTATCCGTGGAGCAGAAAGAGATTAAAGAAGGTGCTGGGGTGAATGGGTCTAACTATGATGTCAAGAATTGAATTTAAAACATAAACTGAAGGTTATATTTTTAAAACTTCAAACATAACTATTTTTCATGACAATATTACAGGTACAAGTAGCAATCATTAAACAAGATGGGGGAAAATCCAAGATTCAGAATCTTAACTCTTCGGACTTTAAGCCCCAGCTTAACATTTCCTGAGCTACTAGCTCAAATTTACAAAAGAGCACAAATTTAAACAAGGACAAAAATCCCCTAATTCAAAGAGCACTTGCTCCTAAAATTACAACATCTAGCCTTCAAGAGGCATTCATTAATCTTACAAAAACTTTGAAAAAGAGCTAACAGGCTCTCAGTTTTCCAAGCCTACTCAAGGCAACATCAATTTACAATTTCTGGCCACTCAAGGCACAACTTACAATCGGAAAATGATTATAACAGGGGTATTTAATACCCAACCTACTGGGACTTCATGGAAAAATAACGGTTAAATAAATGGCTCGAACACAAAATGAATGGAGGCGAATACTTGCACTCCTAAATATGAACACTTAAAACCTAAAGGGCACTAGGCCGATGAAACAGGGGCTATTCCCAAACTACTTAGGTGACTCGTGTGTTAGGTCATCAGCCCAGAGGCTGGTTGGATCCTCAAATAGCACCACCAAAGGTTATGCGGTTATAAGGAAACCACAAAAACCAATGGCAACACCAAAATGAGGCGTACTAGGCAAGACGAGGAGTGAGGTAGTTTGCCATTGCTTTCCTCACTGGGTCAGAAAGTGCTATTGCAGCACGACTGACCCTATGAGCAACACCTTTCATAATACTCAGATGCACTAGTCGTGCTCTGAATGTCATTACTCAGCACCACCCATACCCCAGCAGCTTCCATATTGTCACAGCCACGGATGAGACTGGGACTTCGGTGAAAGCTACACTTTACTCTGGCCTGCGCCAAGAGATGGATGCAAAAGTACTGTATCCATCAAGAAATAGTACTTTTGCATCCATCTCTTGGCACAATAAGGACAAATTAATGCATTAGGGAAAGGAAGAAAAACAGTTACAAAACGTAGTCACCTCAAACCAAGATGAAGGGGAGCTCGAGAGGGTACATCACTCTATATCCGATTTATAGTCAAAGATTTTATGAAACTTTTTACATTAGCCGGCAGAAGTTACATTTTTAGAAAAGAAGGTTACATAGTTAACGATTCTGACCTTTCCCTCGGGTTAAACTGCGGAGGTAGCAAGAAAGATGTTATGTGGCCATTACCTTGTGGAAGTACTGCTGACCGATGAACGAGGCCGCCCGCCTCCTGCTTTGACACACACACTTAGTAAGATGACGATCAAATGGCCGTGAAACGTGAAAAGCCGCAGTTTATAAACCCCCAGGGAAGGTTCGAGATCATTCAAGAGGAATCGGGACATGCCCTCTTAATTTTTATTGGCAGATACAAAGTGAAGAAGAAATACGGGATTGGTTGGAAATTAATTTCAAAAATTAGGGATTGGCTAGATTCAAAACTGGCGGAAAGAAAAGCAAGAATTGCCAACCCAAAAATAAATACGCATCAATCACTTACCAAAAACCTAGAAATACAAAACTTCTTTAAATCATAAGTTCTTTCCCTTCGCACCAGGGTGCATGATCATAGTTTTTAGTGGTGTCCTCTGTGAAAAAATGTCCAAACTTCTTGATGAAAGTCAAACAAAAACAAGGAGAAATTAACTCAGGTTAGGCAACTGCACAATAACAAAATTACATAATATTTCGGTGGTGACATCTTCTGATTAAAGTACTAACTTGTATTATTGGTTTCACATTTGATTGATAGAGGAGTTCTTTTAGGCGCTTAATTTGAAGGCGCGGTGTAGAGGTGTACCTCCTGGTACAAAATAAATAAAAAGTATATATAAAATATATAAAAAGTATTTACAGCCATTCATACACATTTATAAAACGAACACAATTATGCTATTTATTTTACGTCACACTAACTATTTTTACGGTTTTCGGAGACGCTGAATTACCAGAATTTTGCCCCTCAGGAATTAAACTGCCAGTACATTTACTGACGTATTTGAACACCTTCAAATAACACCGGACTGAGCCGGGATCGAACCTGCCACGTCGTAATCTTGTTATACTACATCATTTCTGGAATTTTAAGTTGCTACTGTAGGAAATAATCTGCTAATTAGAAGTTCAAACATGTTCAGATGACATCTGTACATTTGTATGGATTTTAAGAAATTTTCCCTTTTTACCCTCACTGAAATTTTTCAGTAATTAGTCCCTATTCTGAGGGAAATTTCACTCTATCCGGCAACTCTGGGCAGCGATTTATCGATAATATTTGTGAGCTACACAGTCCACGAATATTTCAATAATGTTGTCATGTTCTTCGTAACTCTTGATACGTAGTTATGTTGATAGCAATCCCTTATTAAATTAAAATGCTTTCTAACAAGCCAAATGTCCCTTACCTTGAGCATGATTGAAAAGCGCTAGCAGCAGGAGCGCAGCGGACAGCAAGTCCATCCTCCCACAGCGACAAAGAGTTCAGTCTTCGCTCTTCATCTTGATACGGTAGGGCACTTGGTGAACACACACACATTTATACACACATCCTACCACAACCTATCCTCAACCTGCAACAAAAAACCAATAAACAACATTAGTTCCTTTCTTGAAACAAAAATAAATAAGGACAAGAAAATTGTTAACTATGGAAATAACAAGAAATGCCGATGTACGTATCTACAGTATGTGGTGCCTAATAGACAGAACAACAAACAAATTAATTGAGGGTAAATCCTTTAATGCACAAAATAAAATGTTTGCAATCCAAGTGCCCGGACTGTTTTTAGCTAGCGGTTTGACGTTTCTCTAACACACATGATTTCAGCGAGGCTGGAACTGGAAAGGACTATGATTAGAAAGGTGCAGTTCAAACCCGCCATCTCCCGCATGAAACCTTGTACCTACGTGACTCGTATTGCAAAGCAAATTCGCTCGGTAGATCTAAAATGTAAATTTAAATGAAAAAAGCGGCATGATTTGTACAACTTCTAAGTTATCAAACATTCAAGCGATGAAGGTTTTACACAAAGATGTTTGTAGTGCCGGACTTGTATCGCGAGTTTTGTCACTCTCGTAACGAGTTGCACACAAAATTAAATGCATCTGACATGAGAATAATTGAAAGCCCATAACATGAAAGGATAGGTGTCGTGGTCTGGACATTTTGTTGTAGTATTCGCTATTTAGATGATTTCAAGGTAAGAGATGAGGAAGCGGTCAGTACTAGCTGCAGATACAGGAGTGCTTCTTTCATTAGCCAAGACTTGCAGAGTGATTGCTGAAAAACATAGTCTATCATGAAAATGTATGTAAATACATATAAATGTACTCCATTGGTAATAATAATTGTTACGAGGTATAAGTTACACTATTTTATGCTGCAAAGGATTTTAAAAATCTTCAAAATGTAATTTATTTGACAGCCGACCGCTGACCTGGACATTAATTGGATACGTAAGTGGGTGAATTGTTAGCGTACTGGCCTTCTGAACGCTCCGAGTTCGATTCCCGACCAGGACGGTTATCTTATTTGCGTATGGTTAGAGACAGTGAATTTTCCCAATAGGGGTATTACGCGAAATGATTATAAAGGGCAGTAATTCTATATTTTCATCTTACATGACTTTTAAACCATTTTGAAATGCGTTTTGAAAACGAGATAAAACACGAAATTCATACTAAAATGCTATATATATGAAAAACCAACATTTTTTCAATAAGACTTTGTTAATGATTTTTATTTTTCTTCTGGAACCTAAACCGAGGAGTTTGTGCACCCTTGCACTGCCTGCAAATGCTGTTAGCTGTTAAGCTCGAACGCCCCGATTTTGCCCAAGCAGCTCTGCATTGTATTTGAAGTTCTTCCAACACTGTAGATGCTAAAATATATTTCACTAATACCAAACAGAAACACGCAACAGCGAATATATAGCTCCAGACAGAGTTAGCGTCAGGAAGGGCATCCGGCCGTAAAACTGGGTCGAATCCATACCATGTGCCCACCTCAATAAATTGAAAAAAAGGCCAGGAAGAACAAGAATGGCGAACTTCACAGGCCGAAAATCCGTTTTTGAAGTGATCTTTACCGACCATATGGTCAGTTTTTCACTTCATCAGCGGCTAAGGATCTGGATTGATAGTAAATCATGTACAGAACCTCCAAGTTAGTGTACTGGAAACAAAGAGTAGTTCACTCAATCATTTCTATTCCTAATAAGCTGTAGAGAAAAAGTTCCGCAACCAGTCATCAAAACAGAAGGTTGTAATAGGATGCTACACATTAATAACTGCTTTGAGTGAAAAGTAATATTAAAACATAACAGTCGTCACAGTTATGAACTGTATTCAATGGAAGCTAATTATCTAGAATTTTGCATGTTAACAGGCTACGCAGATTCATTGTACTGTCAATATAGTACTATCTCGTCAGCAACCGATACGCTATAATTTCCATTAGACAATGCAACATAATAATATTGCACAGAAAGACTAAATGAAAACCCTGCTCGCCAAGCATCAATTCATATAGAGGAATAATTTCAGTTTAACTTTGTATGTTATATAATTTTGCACCAGTGTACGCAGGTTCACCGAAAATTTTGGAGAGGTCTGTCATAGGGATAAGTCTGGGTTTAAGCGCTCATAAATGCAATCGACTGCACCGTAAGACTGAGCACAGGAGGTGAACGCCAAACGAATGAGGGAGAGAGAGAGAGAGAGAGAGAGAGAGAGAGAGAAAGAGCTGAACAAACGTAAACACGAAACTCACCACCTTTTAATTTTTCTTATGGAGAAGCTAAATATTGTTACGAATAAAACTCCATCTGTTTCTTTACTCTAATTTATTTCAGGATGGCCTAATAAATGAATACACACACACACACACACACACACACACACGCACATATATATTGAAACACGAACGATTCTAACCAGTTATGAATGGCCACACTACTAATAATTATCAGTATATTTACAAATCTCTCTGCCTTATGGCGCAGCAAGGGTCCAGCCCGTTCCTTTACCTGGGCCACTGATCCTTACTTTCACTTTCCTCACCAAGTCTAGTCATCTCCTACAGCCACTGTGCGTAGACAGCTGGATTTGAACAGTGCTCCTGGCTATATAACACATGACGACTCTTCGTCGGTTCGACTCCAATGATAGTCCAGTACTTTGCACAATCCCATGCAGTGAACAATTGAACAGCTCAACAGCAGGACGATACTCACAACAGCGAACATTAACACAGGTCCATTTATCCTCACACTCACGACAGCGCGTTTCCTCGCTGGCTCACAGCGATCCTCAGTCCACAGAACCACACAGTACATTCTTTCGTTATGTCGCCTCCAGTTACACATTCACTGGTCTCTCCGACACCACAACAACAATTCCTGGTTCAAACCTCGGTGGGACACTAGCGACAGCCAACATCTCTGTCGCCCTCAGCCCAGCCACCGAACCTCAACTCACCGAGTCCCACACTGACTCCCCCACGGAGTCCAACTCTGACTCCGAGTCCAACATTTGACTGACTGTCCACGGCTTGTCTCCCTTTTTATAACTCGCGTGATTTGATCCAGAAATTTCACGATGTCACTAGAAGAAGAACATTCCCGTCGAATCTCCAAGGAACTCACAGGTAAGCCGGCCGACGAGAACAATACACTGAAAGGCCGGCCCCACCCCACAAGTCGGCTGGGAGATTCCAGGTCGTCACCAGCCCCTTCCTGGAAGTACTGAAAGGGGTTACTACGGGACTGGCACGTAACAATGTGTTTAAGAACATATAGTTGGGGACAAATCATGACGACCTCGCCTCACACCACTACTTTCCGGCGGCAGCTCGGTGTCTATTAGCGACTAATAGGATTTACTACCTCTACTGCAGCAAGAGTTGCCAAATCGGCTACTGCACTCTACACGAAGAAAGGGTAAATACTACAGAGAATGAGGAAGAAAGTGGTTTGGCAGCCTCTCCAAAACAAACAAGGATCACTTAGAGCTCGTTAACTCAGCAGGGTGCAGGGTGTGATTGACTACTGGCTATCAGCTCGCTTCCAGGAACTGAGGTCGAAATGTTTTGTCCCCGACTATACCAAACTAATACGGCCAGAGTTAAGTGTACGTTCCACTGAGGTTTCAGTCTCGTTTATTATTGTGACAATACGGAAGCTGCTGAGGAATGGTGCTGGCGGAGCCACGGTGCTGAGTAACGACATTCGGGACGCGAACGGTACATCTGGATGTTATGAAAGCCGCTACTCGTAGGTCAGTCGTGCTGCAATATAACTTTCTGGGCCAGTGAGGAATGTAACGGCAAACTACTTCACTCCTCATAATACCTTATACACCTCATTATAGTACTGCCATAAATTTTTGCGGTTTCCCTATAACCGTATAACCTTTGGTGGTGCTATTTGAGGATTAAACTAGTCTCCGAGCTGAAGACTTAACAGACACCAAACTAACTATGCAAACTATTGATCAAACATGCATCCGAACCCAGAACATACACGACACGCCAACTTTAAAACATGAAGAAGATTCTACAATAGCTGAGCACAGCTAACAAATTTGCATTTGCAACGCTGAATTCCCTACATGCGAAAAACTACATAAAATATATAGAACAAGTGAATAAGGAAGGCAGAACGTGGAAGAGAGATACAAGTTTATTGATTTTACGATTATTATGACCTGTCAAGATGACATTTGGAACCTCCCAATGTGTCATACACAAAAGTAATGCGAAGTTCTCTAAGAATTTGCGCGGGGGTGGGGGTGTTCTTTCACAAGCTGCGCGGATAGATATTACAAAAGGACAAGAGTCTAGCTCCTGAGGGAGCAACAGTTTCGTTTCTTTCCGCATAGCGCTGTAAGAATATAATCGGTACACTTCGAAAACTTCGGTGAGAGAGCTGTAGTTTCAAGCTGTGGCCCGTTATGATGGGGATGGAGTTAGGAGCGTGTTGGATCTTAAGAGTGGATCTTGTGAACCGGGACGTTGTCTACGATACAAGTAAAAGCCTCTGTATACGCGATTTTTCATGCACTAAATTGACAGAAGAACAGCAATTTAAATAGTGTCAGGCTATCCCTCCATACCTCAGCACGTTTCCAACTGACATTACGAGAATAATTTCCACACCAAAGCACTTTTTCATCACCTTTATGTCATCATCATCATCACCACCACAATTTCACTAGATTCTTCGAAGATGCAGGCGACTAAGAATGCCTGGGGTTATTGTAGAGAAGAAGTCTCGGTTCGCTCTCATCTCGAGTTCAAGATATTTTTTGAGATTAAAGAAACAGAGGGAGATGAACTGAAAGCACTATACCAAAGTCCTATACTCGAACTGTAAATGTGAATTGTCCAATTCACTAGCACATGAAAATGAAAATCCACAGCGTTTCCAGTTTCAACCGGCTCAGGAATGGAATGAATTAAGTCCCCATCTAACGGTGAGGATAGGAACTGTGCCGGCTGCCGAAACCTGTCGTGCTTCTTTGGGACCAATGGTTAATGACTGACAGATGAAATGATATTGGAGTGTTGCTGGAATGAAAGAGCTCCAGGGGCCCTCAACCTGGAAGCGTGGGTTAGCGATCACGGAGCCCTTGGCTGAGCCCTGGCGTTGCTTCTACTTACTTGTGCCAGGATCTTTACTTTTATCTTTCCTACCCGACCTCCCTTGGTCAACTCTTATTCTTTTCCGACCCCGACAATATTACGTTTATGAGACCTCGGGAATCTTCCATTTTCGCGCCCTTCGTGATACTTGTCTTTCTCTGACCGATACCTTTATTTTTCGAAGCGTTGGATCCCTTCCATTAATTCATCTGGTTACTGTTTTATAGAGGATGGTTGACTAGTTATACTTCCTCTTAAAATAATAATCACTACCACCTAGAATGAATGACAGGGAAAACCGGAGAAAAATCTGTTCCGCTTTCGCTTTTTTCCAGCACAAATCTCACATGAAGTGACCGAGATTTGAATGACGGAACCGAGCGGTGGGAGGCCGGCGCGCTACCGCCTGAGCCATGGAAGCTTGCCACATAAAACAAATGAATATAAAAAGCCAATCCTTAAACGAATTCCAGATAGCACAATGTGCAAAAGATAACTTACAAGCACCAACTTAACTCTTTACTTCAGTAAGGGAAGTAATTTACGTTGAAAACAAATTTCGTACTGTAAACGATTACACGGTAGTTTCTCGATTTGAGGCTTGGAAAACACTCAACCATTAGACCAGCTATACCATGAAAGGCAATGATATCCTTCATTGCATTCACAATGAAACAGCTGTGGTCCCACGAACGGAGGTATTAACAATTCGCTCTGCTCTCGGTTAACGTGGTCCTAAAACATATAATTTTGAAAATCGTTTATCGAGCCCATTTCTTCAAACACTACTGCTTTTCAAAAGCGGCCGCACTCTACAATTAGATAGAGTTTCTTTCCTATCAAATCCGAAGATGGATCCAAAGAGATGATGCAGGTCCATTTGCAATGTTTCTATGAGAATTTCAATTTCCTCACTTTCATTCCAGAGCCTATTGGAGATAGCGATGAAAAAATGAAATGGCATATGGCTTTTAGCGTCGCGATGTGTCCGAGAACTTCGGCTCGTCCGGTGCAGGTCTTTTGATTTGATGCCTGTAGGCGACCTGCGCGTCGTCATGAGGATAGAATGATGCTGAAGACGACACATACACCCAGTCCCCGTGCCAGGGGGATTAACCAATTATGGTCAAAATTCTTGACCCTGCCGGGAAACGAACCCCGGATCCCTGTGACCCAAGGCCAGCACACTAACCATTTAGCCAATGAGCAGGACACTTGATAGCGATGATAGCTGGTTTAAGGGACGAAACTCATCTTAAGAAATTGTACCTAAGTAAAGCATAGGCCTATAAGAAAGAAAAAAAAAAGATTTCTATTAATGACATACATGTTGCATAACATAAGGGCGCAAGAGGAAGTACAACTAGGCAACCATCCTCTATTAACACTAATTAGAGAAAAAATGGAAGGGGTCCGACACTTTGAAAAATGAAGCTATCGGCCGAAAAAAGACGAGAGCCACGAAGAGCGTGAAAATGAAAGACTCCCTAGGCCTCTCAAAACCTAATACCGTCGGGATCGGAAAAAGTTGACATAAGAGAACGGACAGGATAAATGAAACTGAGGAGACTGGTACAAGTAAGTGGAAACAATGCCAGGACTCAACTAAGGGCCCCGTAGTCGCCAACTACTACTACAAATGTTTTCATTCCTCCCCTGAAGGGGGAGGCGGGCCTCTTAGACGGTGACGCCATCTCTCAGGCCGGGAGATTAGTTCGGTGAAGGAGATGATCTGAGAAGGTGAGGGGGTTGGTGGCCGTGGCCAGCCGTGAGGTCCAGCCCTGTTCCGTCTCCCGAATGCAGAGGCGCAGAGCCACGGTAGAGCCGTGGTCACCCCCTTTCTGCTCGGTTGGCCGGTCAGGGTGCAGAGCTGTTGGACCACGGACCAGCCGTGGCCACTTACGGGCGGAGACCCCCCCCCCCTCTGAATCTACCGACTAGTCGCCAACCCACAATCGTAAGTTGAGAGCCCCTGGAGACCCTTTCAGTCGCCTCTTACGACAGGCAGGAGATACCGTGGGTGTTCGCCCCCACCCACAATGGGAGAAGAGCAGAGAGAAAACATAACTGTGTTGGGTTCAGAAGAAAATCTCGTCAGTTCACGAGCAATACTTTTCTGATAATAAAAATAATAATAGAGAATTAGAATACCTAATCAGACCAGTTCGGTTCTATCATAACAAAGTCTTCTTTTTCTACCGCTTTGCCCATGCCTGTGGGGTCGCGGGTGCGAACTGTGTCGCACATGTGGATTTGGCCTTGCTTTACGTTCGGATGACCTTCCTGACGCCAACCCTATATGAAGGGATCACTATTGCGTGGTTTTTTGTGTTGTCTGAACATGAAGAGGAAAGTGTTGGGAGAAACACAAACACCCAGTCCTCGGGCCAGAAGAATTAATCAGGGGAGATTCAAATCCCCGACCCGGCCGGGACTCGAACCCGGGACTCTCTGAACCGAAGGCCTTAACGCTGACCATTCAGCCAATGAGGTTCTATCATTGCACGGTATTCAATGCAAAACTCAGAGCCACGACAGACTAGCGGCGAGCTCATATTACCAGAATGCAGCGCATTAATGGAAATCAATAAGGGAATGATTTCCTTTCTCAGATTTTCCATTGTAAATTAGTGAGAATAGGAACTAGTCAAATAACTCTCGTTGTTTTTAGACAAAATAAATAACATTTTAGTCGATTAAACAGGAATAATAATAATAATAATAATAATAATAATAATAATAATAATAATAATAATAATAACTTTCGCATGCTGTGTCACTGCCAAGTAACATACCTCGATGGAATTTGAACCATACGTAGGAAGAACTGCTACAGTATGGTACGGTAGGCAATTGAAAGGAATATGCGATGAGATGAACCGAAATGACACGTTTATACAGAGACAATGAATTACACGCAAGTCACTGCGAATCATGGTGGTCCCCTGGACATCACAAAAGAAGGGATATGGTTCTTAAAAGGGTGTGTGCATGCTCTGCAACGTGGTCCCATGCTGGCCACAACATTGGTAAGGAGTTCTTGTGGTAGGGCGTTCCATTCCTCCAGCAGCGCGGTTGAGAACTGCTGGATGGTCGTTGGTGCATGTGGACGTGCTGTAATACGTCTGCCCAACATGTCCCACACGTGCTCGATGGAATTTAAATCGGGGGAACGGACAGGCCAGCCATTCGCCGAATATCCTTCTCGTACCAAGAGCTCCTCCACCTGCGCTGTTCGATGCAGTCGTGCATTGTCATCCATAAAAATGAAGTCAGAGCCGAATGTACCCCTGGAAAGATGAACATGGGGAAGGAGTACACTGCCACAATAACGTTGACCGGTGAGTGTACCCAGTTCAAAGATTTGGAGGTCGGTACGGCCATGCAACAATATGCCTCCCCACACTTGGACCATCAAAATGATCATGTTCGACAACGTTTCTGGGTGCATTACATGTTCCCACCTCTCGCCAGATGAGGGTACGAATATAATCACTACTCTGACTGAATCTCCTCTCATCTGAGAAGGGCAAGCGACCCCACTCCTCGTCGGTCCAGACCTGACGCTCGTAGCACGATTGCAAACGGTGCTGCCGACATGCGTGTGTCAACGGAAAACAACGTAATGGTCGTCGGGCAAACAGACCACCCCCGTGCAGACGCCGTGCCTCTGTGGAGCGTGAGGTTGGGTGCCTTGCAGTCTTGTTAAATGTGATTGTAAATGCACCCGCTGTTTGGCGTGAGTCTCTTCTTGCCTGTTGCACAATGTAGCTGTCATCTGCTGCTGTAGTTGATCGTGGGTTTGGAATGCCCTCCATGCGCGTGAAACAATGATGTGAGCAAGCCTCAAACTCCTGGTCTACACTCGTCACATTTCGTCCTTCTTCCAGTTTCCCGATCATTCTTCCCTGTATGAGGTCATCCAAACGTTGTCTCCGGGCCATGTTGTGATGAATAACACCACCACAGTGCACCGTAACAGCTCGCTGATTAACTCACACTGTCTTGTCCTGCTCTTTCAACTGCCTCGTTTTGTGGGGCCAGACCCATTTGGCGCTATAGTCGCGCTGACCTCACGCTAGGTTTCTATGGACATGTGGGAGAACTCTGGCAATATGTTCCCGCATCCTCATTCATTTCCACCGAGTTATGTTATGTTGCTTTATCTATCTCGTTCTTAAGTTTTGCACAGCAGTGTACTATCAGCACCACGCCAACATGTCGAGATTCATCCCTGGAAAGGGACTATCGGACATCCTAGTAGATATGATGAGACAGATCTAAGTCTCTCTGCATTTAAAATGTCACAAACGGCAACAGACTGTGTCAGATTTTTGATCCCGCAATCATCAGGACAGAATACGAACGCTTAACCAGCTGTATTACTCAAGCAGTTATGCCGATAGGACTGCATCGAATTTTCAACTCCTTTCGGGACAAATTTTCCTTGAATCTGAAGACAGTGTGATAGCAATCCAAGAACAACAATTCTCAGGAGAAATACCAACAGTTAACTTCGGAAATCCCGAAGTACGGGACAATAAGCGAATCATAGACAACGCCCTGCAACCACTTGTGGATATAAGCACTTGATCTTGCACCAAGAGTTAAACTTTCAAGGTAAGAAGGGTGTGTTTTAACTGGAGATGAGAGTTAAATATCCTAACATGATGATGTATCCTATTCCATCACAGTAAGCTGTTCCATAAATACTATGTTCCCACGGACATCCTATTACAAAAGTAACTATCTCAATGCAACCAAGGGAGTCGCTGATTGGCTAACGGATGTTAGCTCCATAAATCGCCCCGCGGTGTGGGGGTAGCGTGCCAGCCACTCACCTGGAAGCCCCGGTTTCTATTCTCCGTCAACTCAGGGATGTTTACCGGAATCCGAGGGCTGGTCCAAGGTTCACTTAGCCTACGTGAATACAATTTGAGGAGCTATCTGAAAGTGGAATAGCGGCCCCGGCCTAGAAAGACAAGAATGACGGCCAAGGGGATTTGACGCGCCGACCACACAACGCCTCTTAATCTGCAGGCCTTCGGCCTGAGCAGCGTTCGCTTGGTAGGCCATGGACCTTCAGGGCTTTTGCGCCATGGGGTTTGGTTTTGGTTTTGGTTACGCTCCATTATCAAGCACAGCAGCTCGTTTTAAGCAAGCACTCCTGCGCAGGCGCGAGTGATAATTTTGGAACAGATAAGAGGCATGACTAGCTTTGGCTTAGAGGCAGTGTCAACATTCCTGCTTTGTTATATGTCGGCCAGGCATGGTCTCTCAACTTCATATTTCGTATTTCACACTGTCTTGTGGACAATAAACGAAGGACAGAAAACGAGTCCTCTATGGTCATTTCACTGTCACAGATCATGTAACTAAACCTTCCCGATGTGATTTATAAGGACAAAAAAACAGTTTCAGGGAAACGATTTCCAATTTGAAGAAACACGTTGAGAGAAGGCATCCAAGATGATGATGAAGAAGAAGCGATACGTAGTTTTCGCGAGTGACGTATTCGCGAAACATTGTACACAGAGCAAGTAAATTCTGATTCAAGCCTTTTTAGGTCGAAACCTCATCATTTCACGATCGCGAGATGAGAAATAGTATGTCTTAAATGAAACTTACATTTTAATCGGAAATTTTGATTTTTTGGACGATTTTTTTTTTTTTTTTTTGAGTAAGTTACGTATCTGCGTAAGATTTAACAGAGAATGCTCAAATCATATAGTTCAGTGCTGTAAATCGAAAGGCAAACTACTCGTAGCTCCCGACCACGGCCAACTCGAAGATAGCCGTGTCCTGATTCGTCGGGTTAGCCCGGACATCATACTGTACATTAGAACGCTCCCAGTGCATGGTGTGGCGTAAATGTGTGCTTAATATTTTCGAGTAGCGATAATTAAAAAAAAAATCGAACAGTGAACACTTGATACAACTGTGGCGCGAAGAAGTGCGAACAATTTCTTTTTCTCTTTTTCGTGAAATATCGCAAAGTATGGACAATTAATGTTTTTAAAATGACCGAAAACGCATTCGAGGGAATCAGTGGTCTGTCGGAAATCCAAAAAGTCCAAACTCATCAATATCGAGCGTCTCAAAATTAAGGCAGCCGTTGGCCGCGAGGAGAGTTCCGTGTTACTGGAACTCCTCCCGAGCAATTCTACCGCCCCTGTGCTGGAAGATGACTGGAACTCATAGCCCTGAAGAGTGGTGGTGGTTACTGTTTTACGAGAAAGTAAAACTGGGTAACCATCCTCTATACAACACTACAGTAATCGGAGAGAAAAACAATGGAAAATTGAAGCTATCGGCCAAAGAAAGACAAGGGCCAAAAGGGCGTGAAATGAAAGACTCCCCTAGCCATCGAATGCTCTAATAGCGTCGGGATCGGAAAAGAACAAGAGTTGAACAAGCGAGCTCGGATAGGATAGATGAAGGTGAGGACCTTGGCACAAGTAAGTGGAAGCAATGCCAGTACTCAGCTAAGGGTCCCGTGGTCGGCAACCCACGCTCCCAAGTTGAGAGCCCCTGGAGCCTCTTTTAGTCATCTCTGTGATAGTACATATATCACACCCCCGAATTATATGTAGAAGTTAGAGATATTATTGTCAGTATTCGAATTATTATTATTATTATTATTATTATTATTATTATCAGTATTTCATTTGTATATTTTGCCATTTATATTTGTAAGCTGGAAGATATCCACATATGTAGGTATGAGTAATTTGTTTTGCACGAGTGGGAAAACATTGCTTTAATAACTCTGGTAATTTGGATGAGTCATGTGGCTACCCCAGTGTTTGTTGTGATGTACTTGTCGGGGAATTCCATGAGTCATGTATATATCCCAGCCTGATGAGATGAGCTTGTTGTTGTATTAGGGAAGTTCGTTGACTCATGTAATAAACCCCAGAGTTTGTTTATCTCTTGGGAGCAAGGAGAAGTTCAGGGCATGGTCTTGACAAGAGGTTCACTCATGATTGGCTGGCAAGCACCAATCCAGACGTATCATCTGAGAGGAGGGGGATGTTGATGTCTATAAAGGTTGATCATACGGCGGCAACCAGTGACATTGTAAAGGAACGAGAAGGAATACAACTACAACCAATCACTACTACTTGAACTACAACTGACACACTGTACGAGAAAGAAGTAGTGCTGGATATACGGTATTCGAGTGACTCGGCTGCAATGGACTGGACTTCAAACGTTCGTGGAGCGTAGTCTTGTTCTGTTCGTGGAAAGTGGCTGATCAACAAATTGTGGAGAGCGTACGCATTAAGTGTTGTTGTACTTGTGGAGGTTTAGCATTATATGTTGGTGAAAGCTATCTCAGACTTTCCGTAAATTATGTTGAGGATCGACAAGCGTGTGTTACTAAAATGTATCTTTACAAGTGTTAAAATATGTGAACACAGTATTACAAGGTACAGGATCTGTGTGATGTGATAACTGCCGATTATGAGAATCGGTAAGTCGAACTGATATAGAGACAGTGAAGGGTATTTATCTTCATACATGTACATTGTTCATCGGACTATCTACAAATGGTAGCTTAGTTCTCGCTTTCGTTTTCCCACTGTTTTCATTATTGTTGTTGTTGTAATTATGGAATCTTCCAGCAATAGTTTATGTGTGTATTATATGTATTAATGTTGTATGTTGATGAGGTGCTCATGCACGGATTTTGTTAAGAATATGGTTAGCTATTTTAGAATCAGTGGAGTTACTGATGAACCTAGGTGCAGTTCCTACCTATTTAGTCGTTTTCAGGAGGTTAGGTAAGGCCTGCAGCAGATGTACCAGTACGCAGCATTATGTGCACGCCCTGGGATATAAAGTTTATCATGCTCTATCAAAATTCGAGGGATCCATTCTGGTGAACTCTGGCGCCCATACTACGGACAGTTCGGTTAACTATTTTTATTAAAGTAATTCATTTGAAGTATTCTATGAAGTTTTTGAGTAATGTTATTTATTTATATATTTTTATTCATGATTTTATTTATTAGTAATCATCAATATGTTACATCTCTTACGACAAGTAGGAAGTACCGTGGGTGTTATTCTACCATCCCCACCCATGGGAGGAGGTCCTGAAGATGTGTACATTTGTTTAGAATTAAGCAATAATGTCAACAACGGAATTTGAAACTAAAACTGACAAGATAATTTATTTCGACAGTACCGTACCTATCACGCAGTACGCATTTTACGTCGAAACTTGCGCCGGGAACTCAACAATGCCCCTTCAGAAATGTTGTCACGTGCTAGCACCATGTCTGTAACCACCTTCAGTATTTCTTGGAAGGGATGAGGGCTCACAGCCAGCCAATTTTTGTATCGTGTTCGTCAGGTTTCCCCGTGAACCATCTCGAAGGCGAAACGAGAATATCCCTTCTCTAGCCGCATCACAAAGTTTCCAGTACTTCATCAGCATGGATATAAAAAGGAGGCTAACACGGACAAGAAGCTACACAGCAGTGGTGCTGGCTGTCGTACAAGTTGTGCTGGAGTGTCGAGTGTGGTGGGTGCTCTACCTAAAGTGGTGGTGGTGTTGATTGTTTTACTTGCTTTACGTCCCAGATTATTGTTTGAAGTAGTAGTTCCAACTTGGCAACCATCCTCTATTAACACTAATCAGAGGGGAAACAGAAGAGGTACAGCACTAAGAAAAATGGAGGTATCGGCCAAAGAAACGCCGAAGGGCGTAAAAATGAAAGACTCCCTAGGTCTCAACACTTAATACTATCGGGGTAGGAAAAGAACAAGAGTTGACTAAGGGAGGTCGGATAATGCCAAGACTCAGCTAAGAGTTCGGTGGTCGCCAACCGACGTTCCCAACTTAAGAGCTCTTGGGACCCCTTTTAGTCACCACTAACGACCTAGCAAGAGGGACAGTGGGATTTAAGAGAGCGAGACGAAGATATAGTACTGCTATTTACGAACTTATTAAGGTGCGGCTGGAGGCTGCAGGAGGCAGCAGGCATAAAGATTGTTCCCCCCAAGAGCTGACATGCAACCTATTTTATGCTATTTTTATTTCCCAATACTCCCATCTTAATTCTACAGTGTAACGGGTACACTGGAACATGATACTGGAAAGTAACCAACTGTCCCAAACCTAGTTTTAACAGTACAAAATAATAAGTTTACTTGAAAACAGGTTACGAGCCATACTGGGAAGAAAAATAGTGTCAGGCCAGAACAGATCAAGTGATAGTCAATATTATGAACTGTGTATTCTTCTCCGACGTTGCTTCCCGAACAACCAACATTCGTTGTTGTTGTTGCAAGTTGCTTTACGTCACACCGACACAGATAGGTCTTATGGCGACGATGGGACAGGAAAGGGCTAGGAGTGGGAATGAAGCGTAAGGTGTGAAAATTGGAAACCACGGAAAACTATCTTCAGGGCTGCTGACAGTGGGGTTCGAACCAACTATCTCGCGAATACTGGATACTGGCCGCACTTAAGTGACTGCAGCTATCGATCTCGGTCAACCAACATACAACGCCCACGCCGCAGTGCCAGAATTTCGTCCTCACTCGGATTCCTTAACGAGCCGGTAGATCTGCAGACAAGGGTCTCTCTCATTTAATTGCTCTTATGCCCAGGTGCGCCAACGACGGTTACGACTTAACCGTGGTAAAATGGATAGCTTACCATGGTTAAGGAGAATTACTGCCACACAAAACTTGGTTTCGAAATTTTTGACGTTTTACCACGGTTCAAATTGTACCAGTCGTGAGCGAGTGGTTGAGCAGCTAATTGAAGTTTTAAGGCCTATGTACTATATATAAAACATCACAAGTAGGTTGTATATCGCGTGCATCCTAGTGTTGTGATTCGATTTAAAAGTTTACCGGTCGTGAGTGAGCAATATAACCTCACATTGCGTGCATCCAAAATGCCATGACTTGATCGTTACAATGGATTTGGTACAGAATTTCTTATATTTACTTACAGATTGAATGGACTCGACTCGAGTTCCCTGCTAGAAATAATCCTGTTCCGCCAAGTAATCGTCTTCTCACCGCAGTGCGATTTTATACGATGGGATCATTTCATCAAGTGATCGGCGACGCGACGTTAATAATGTCAACAAAGCAACTGTAAGCCAGAAAATACACCAAGTCTTAGATATAATTTCATCTTCAGCACCAGAGTGCGTGAAACTTCATCTCACACAGACAGCTAAGAGAGATTATGGAAGCCTTTTTTTTTTTTTAAGAATTCGGGGACTTCCAGGATTACTTCGTGCTCTGGATTGTACTCATATTACATAAGGATACTATCTCCTGGAGGGGAAAATTAAACATTATACAGAAACATAATTAATCTTAGAAATAAGGGTCTGTGATAGAATATATGATTACAATGACTACAATGATTTTGACAAAGAGAACAGTTATTATAAAACTTTTTATACAAGTGTACAATAATTTAAATAAATAGAAGTAATATTCTTTCTAGAAATAAAAGGCAGCTGAAGGTTCCAGACAAAATGAAAACGAAGTAATAAATTAAAAAGATGTGACCGTCTTTGTATGAATTAAAAATAAGTGTTTGCCGAACTCGTCACTGCCTTCTGAATACTACTATGAACTGCTTCCGTGAGGAATAGCGAGAAAAACGAGATTCAATAAAAAGCAGTTTCGAAAGCAAGGATTAGCAACGGTGCACAGGTTACATGACGTACCACGGTTTCAAAACGCCTGATATTTACCGAGATTGATGTACTCGGGCATTAAATACTAACTAATGGAACTTACAACTTTGCGTCCAACCAACTGCAGTACTCAGGCGGGCTGTGTCCAACAATGGGTATGGATGAGCGTTCAGGACCTCTCCTTTCCTTAATCTTAAGAAAGCTCCATGATTTGGGGGAGAACTAAAAACCTCTTCAGACCTACGGTGCATAATTATGCACATCAGTTTTAAAGCTTCTTAAATGGAAGCATGTTATTCTTACAAACGTTCAGAAGATTTGTTCACAATTCTGGACATGAGCTGAGAGTCATAACAACAGCAGTGGTGCTTCCTGTGTGGAAAACAGGGAACTAAGCCACAATGAAGAAAGCATGGCTGACTGCTATTCTACTGACCAAGGTAAGCTCACATATTTTTGCTTTTACATAATATAATCCAACTGCAATTTTGAAATATCTGAAATGAATGCTACAGAAGAGAGTTATTAAGATAGTTGTACGTCATAATATACTTAATTTGAGCCAGGTGATACTCCAGTTTCTCATCTTGAAAATGATGTGCATTATAATGACCACCCAGGCTGAAAGGTTGCACTGTTTAGGTAAATTGTTTACTTGTAGTAATGGTGTATTACTAGCCTAATTTGACGTTTTGTATATTATTGTGTGGTGGAATCATCATATTTCCTATCATTTTGCTATCTTTTAATTCTTAATTAATCCCTTAATTATTTTAGAGAAATTAACTACCTTTATTCAGCTGACAATGCCTTCGAAATCAGTATGAATTTTGTGTGTCAATAGAACTGTTTTTACAGAGGTGTTCCGTGCAGATGATGTGGACAGAATATTACAGCTCCTAGAATCTGGAAACCTATCGGATTTGGATCTAAGTGATGAAGATGATAATGTGGAACCTCCTGTACAGTCCAATAAATCTTATTCGTGAAGGTGATACAGTGCTGCCTGAAGATATAGTGCAAGAAAATGGTACAGCAAATAACTAGGATAGGGATTTTGCTAGTGACAATGTGGATAGTGCAAGTAATACTAATTTAGAGACGACTGAAAAGCAAAATATAAAATGGAGAAGGTGTCCATTTGACAAACTTCACAATCCTTGGCACAAGTCTGAATCCGAAACTGATTTAGTGCAGATGAATCCTATCAATTATTTCAAGTTGTATCTTCCTGACAGTATTTTTGAACAAATGGCAAATTTTACAAACATTTATGCCCTGCAGAATCATGCATTGAATTTTAACCCTACAGATATGCTCGAAATTCAGACTCTAATTGGCCTCCACATTGCAACTGGTACTTTGAAGCTTCCAAGGGTTAGATTGTTTTGGTATCAGTTCGTTGGAATTAATTTGTTCTTAGATTCTATGTCTAAAGACAGGTTTTTCAAACTACGTACAAACCTACACATTGTCAACAATCTTGACGGACCTGAATCATGTCAAGATAATATGTTCAAAGTCAGACCTTTGTACAATTCTGTTAGGGAACGATGTCTTCAGTTAAGTTTGGAAGAAAACCTCTGTGTAGACGAACAAATAGTACCCTTTAGAGGAAATTTGTCATTTAAGCAGAACGTTAAAGGAAAGCCCACTCCTTGGGGAGTAAAGAATTTTGTATTGTGTGGGAAATCAGGTCAGGCCTATGACTTCCTGGTGTATCAGGGCTCAACAACTGAGCTTGATCAGGATACCCTCAAGAAATTTGGATTGGGAGCTTCTGTTGTTCTACACCTAGCAAAAGGAATAGACGGAGAAGGTCAAACTATTTTACGACAATTTCTTCTCATCATACAATCTTCTTCAGCTATTAAAACACAGAAAGATATGTGCTGGAGGTACTGCACGGCTCAACAGGTTTGCTAACTCTCCTCTCCTATGTGATAAGGACTTGAAGAAGACGGGGCAAGGAAGTTTTGATCAAGTTGTTAGTGCTGATGGTGATGTAGTAGTGGTTAAATGGATGGACAATCGGTCAGTAGCACTTGCTTCCAATTTTGTTGGGTCTGGTGAGTTAGACCTAGTTGAAAAGTGGGGCAGAGTACTGAAAACCTACGTAAAAGTTTCACGACCAAAGATTGTGAGACTATACAATCACGCAATGGGTGGTGTCGATCTATTGGATCAGCTGATTGCTCTGTATCATATTTATATTCGCTCAAGGAAGTGGACTTTGAGACTTATTTTGCACATTATTGACTTTGCTATTGTTTGCAGTTGGTTGGAATATAAGCGCGACTATGCTGCAATTGGAGTTCCAGTGAAAAACGTTCTTGATCTTCTGCATTTTAGAATGCGTATTGCAGAAAGTCTTGTAAAGGCAGGAAAACCCCAATCAAAGAAACGTGGAAGACCAATTGTGGAGAAAGTCAACCTAAAAGCAATCCCAAGCACAGTAAAGAGGAACAGCGTCCTATTCCAGAAGTTCGTCAAGACCTTGTTGACCACATGCCACATTTAGATGGAAACAAGGAAGGCAAACGGTGTAAAAACAAACTTTGCCATCAGAAAACACATTTCTATTGCGACAAATGTATGGTTCACTTATGTATTAAGAAGGACAGAAATTGTTTCGTTGATTTCCATCGTCCTGGCTGAATTACAGTGATACAGTAAAGTGACTTGTTAGTTTCGAAAGACTGCTGTGACGTTTAACAGGATTGTATTCTTTTTTAAACATAATATATTTCTAGTATTTCATTGTGTCTAATGTGTTGTATATAAGCTATTGTAACATATAAATAAACATTTTACAACTAACAGATTAATTCTTACTACTGATCAAACAGCAGCAGTTCACCTTGAATATGCAACGTTTGGGTAGAATTGTGCACAATTATGCACATCAAAATTCGGCAATTTAGAAATTACACCCAGAGAAATTAGGTAAATCATGTTACATAATTGAGTATAATAAACAAAAAATAGTATTAAAATATTTTTTTCCATTGCACAAAATAATTCAGGTTTGAAGGGGTTAAGCTTAAGAAAGCTCCATGATTTGGGGGAGAACTAAAAAATCCGTCACAATCAAGGTCCTTATTTAATGGATTAGAATGCAGTTTACGGAGAATTACTCGTATTAAAATTCTGCCCTTACACAATATAAAATGAACTTTTATAATTACCGTGTGTACTGAACTGTGAATAATGAAACGAATGTGAAATCAATTATGAATGATTTCAACAGAAAATCTCGCTACTTTTCTCCTTGGGGTTGTTCAATCTTTTCCACTTCGGAATCTATCCGCTACCCTAGTGTGTATTTATCTACGGTTCCCCCTATACAGAGCATGCAGTATATTAAAAATGCTGTTTAATAACAGGCCGTGACAAAGGGGACCGTATGTATGTATGTATGTATGTATGTATGTATGTATGTATGTATGTATGTATGTATGTATGTATGTATGTATGTATGTATGTATGTATGTATGTTTGTTTGTTTGTTTGTTTGTTTGTTTGTTTGTTGAGTACTCAGCCCGAAGGCTGGTTTGATCATCAACAGCTCCGCAACGGCCGTTATAGATGGCCTAGGCGTCACTGAAGCGGCGTACAAGGGAAATGAGGAGCGAGGTAGTCCTCATTGCTTTCCTTGCCGAGTAGTCTGCCAAGCCCACGGAAATGCACGAACCAACCGACCATATCGGCGACGTTTTTCCACCATTCATCACAGACACTGGCTGCATAAGGAATTGCATTATTAGCAACGCTCATATTTCAGTCACTTCCAAACTGCCAAAGCCGAGGATGAGACTGAGACAGGTCAATGAAAGTAACAAATTTGATCTATTCTCTATCAGCAGACATAGCGCACTGTGAACACAAGGTTTCGCCAACAAGGGCAAAAAGGGGACCAGGGCATTTATAATGAGATTAATAAACAATCCTTTAATTCGCTATTTCCATTCGGATGCAAATGGGTAAGTAACGTAATGTCATTTTGGACGACAATGTCTCGGTCCAAGTGCTCGCACGGCGTCTAGTTGTCATGAACCGTCAAGATCTGTCGATGTCATTTTTTTTACACGAACACAAAACTCCTTTCCCCTCACATACCTCACCTTCTACCTTTTCCCGATAGGGTGGGCGGAAGGAGGAGGGTGGTAGTTATCTGACTTCGGTGCGTTGAAATACAGTAGAGACAATACGCGACAGTCTGCGAGATATCGACGGACAGCGGTTAGAGCTCTGTCTAGCGGAGTGACCTGGAGTTACTGATTCTGTCATAAGAGCACGTGTATTTGTTTGTGAAGTTTTTGGCGTTATTCATGCGTTTGCAGTAAGCTGACATAAGTGAATAGTAGCTGGTGTCATTCCTTTATATCTCCTCTCAACATGAGTGGGAAGATATGTGCTGTGTTTGACTGCAATAACTATGATGTGCACAAGGATTCGCGGCCTTTCTTCCGTTTTACTCTTGACAAGAAAATGTAAGTAAATATTGTGTTTGCATATAAAGTATATTCTTCCAGTGACACGAGATTTTGACTGTACTTCCTAAACTTCAGACCTGCGCGACCCATATTTTAACTGGCTTAAAATATAATAAGCTTATTTTATTGTATAGTACGGCAGTTAACCTTCAATACCGATGCGTTGTTGTAGGTTTGATCAGTGGTTTTTGATTTAATTCAGGGAAATGCATATGCATATGTGTGTGGCTGCTGGTGTTCCAAGTTACCCCATTTGGAATGCCGCAATGCGTTGTCAAGCACTGAAGAAAATATGGGTGACTTAAGAAATGTACATATTTTTTGAAACAAAATGACGATGCAAATTTGCTTTATCCTAATGTAATGGCAAGAATTGCTTATAGGGAAATTTTGAATATTTTTGAGGCTAAATTTATAGATTTTCTTTCTGTTAGTAGGATTCAAGTTAAGAGGAAAATTGTCCAGCTCTTAAATGTTAATTCACTGAATCATGTGTGCAATAATGTGCCGATATGTTTATTGACAAGTGTCTTAATGTGATGATACAATGTTTTTAAATGAGAAAAAAGACAAATCGAGCCGTAAAAGTTCAAAACAGGAATGCTAAAGCTAAAAAAGTAATGCATAAATGAAAGATCAAGCCCGTTCACAGCAGTCCACTTCACATCTTGATTTTATGTCTGATGTCAGTCCTGTTAAATAATTCTTCATTCAATGATCCAGAATTGCTTTACCAACTTTGAAGTTAATACTTAATACCACTTTCTTTCTATACGTAATTTATTTATCCATTTCCGTATATGCATTTCCATTGGTACTTGTATTTAGAGCGAATTTCCAGGTCACGCCACGAGGAGTGCCACTTGCGAACTGTCTCCTATTTTAACAAGGCTAAATCCGAGAGTGTCTACAAAATGTCAGGTTTTACATGTAGGCATCTTTCTATTTCTGCCTATGTGGTTTTGTCCTGACCCTTATTACCCGATTACACCACTATTGATACCCACCACCATATCTGGCCTGGTAGCATGCTGAGCATGGGGACAGGCAGATACTCCTGTAGTATCACACTTCCACTCCTCCCTGCTATCTTTCTCTTATTAGAACTAATAGCATGTCGGAGGCCATGTAGATTGTGTCGATGGTCACGCGGGATAAGCGGGCTTCGGGGGCCCCCCCGAAAAAAAAAAAAAACTCTCCGGGTATACCGAGGACGAGTTCGACAGCCGTAGTGGACGGACGTGTTCCTCTCATTCGCTCTCTCTCTCCTCGCCAGGCGCTCTCTACTTTCGCAGTACTAGTCAGGCAGCTGTACTTGTTAGTACATCTCCGAAAGAGCATTGTCTACTGTTTGCATTTTTAAGTACGAAGTACGAGCATTGTCAGGAAGCACTTTTTAGTACTATTCGCTTTCAGGTTTTTATTTCAGGAAGCGACAGGGATGATGGAACTTCGAGACGACCAACCAGAAAACTTCAAGGAAGCAGTAGGGGAGATCGTTCTCTGGATTGATCACAGGACCGTCCCACTGAACCACGCCGTCCTTGCTCTACTGGTGCAGTACCGACCTGAGGACACCTACAGGGAGGCCTACCTCATCCTAGAGCTCCTCACGAGGCTCGACGGAGCCACAGGGAAGGAGCTCTCCCCCGACGCCGTCGAGAACATCGAGAACTGGGCGATAATTATACGCCCCACGGACTCAGGTCAGATCAGCCGCTACGAGAGGAGCTTCTCTGCTTACTTTCAGGTCACCCGAATACCAGGCAAGAGGAACTACCCTACTAGCATCGGCAGCCAGGAGACAGCCACACAGACGGAGCCGAGGAACGAGGACGACGGCGGCGCTCCCGAGCGCCGCGACGGCGAGACCCCAGTTGGAAAGCTGTACTTTACGAAGTACATGCAGACCAATAAGGCCGCCAACCAGGATCGTCGACCACCTACCAGGATGAAGTGGACGCAAACGCGGGCCTACCAGGAAGGGCCTGTTACCCGGGCGCAAACCAGGAAAGCGCCCGTGATGGTGGAGAGCAGCACAGCAGTGGAGAAGGACGCCCCCTGGCGTTCTGATGCTGTTGCCCAGCCTGCTTGCATGACTGTCGAACTGCAGCCCTCGATGTGCACCCCACAGGACAGGGAACGCAGTCGAGTGCTAGCACCGACCGACGCCGCCACCGCCAGCCATGAGAAGGAAGAAGACGGCGACGCAGCGGAGCCACCAGCTACCCCGGGGTCACCAGGCCGGGAGGAGGGCCACCAGGATGAGGCCTCTTTCCCTGCCGAGAAGAAACCCCCGGGAAGAAGACGACGTCGGACCAGGAAGCAGAAGGCGACGCCGGCCCATCAGGAGAGGGCCACCCAGCTGCAACCCAGGACAGCAGTCGACCGAGAAACCAATCAGGAGAGGACCTCAGCAGGTAGCGGCAGTCAGGTGAGAACAGAACGTCCCCCTCAACAGCTCTTGCAGGGTTTCCGCTGTTTGAGGTGAGGCCACCGTCAGGTCAGCTGTGGGCTCCAAGTAAGGTGTAATCGTTGTGGTGGTGATCACCATTACACGGCCTGCGGCGCCATGTCCCACAACCATCTAGCAGGTCCCCGCCTCGGCGGGCTTGGCCTCATTCTCCGGGATTGGAGACTGGGTACGACGGACCTCATGGGGGTCGGGCGGTGCGGCAGGCACTAGTGGCTATTGCCGCATGGCTCGGCAACCGGCACGGCCCGCGCTAGTCACAGCAGTGTCCAGAAGGACTGATCCCCTGAATAACTGGAATGGCGAGGAATAGGCTTATGACAAGTGCATGATACCTATTCCCAACTAACACAATTACCTGGACTTCTCCAGAACCACGTCCTTGCATGTGCTATCTACAAAATGTCAGGTTTTACATGTAGGCATCTTTCTATTTCTGCCTATGTGGTTTTTTCCTGACCCTTATTACCTGATTACACCACTATTGATACCCACCACCACATCTGGCCTGGTAGCATGCTGAGCATGGGGACAGGCAGATACTCCTGTAGTATCACACTTCCACTCCTCCCTGCTATCTTTCTCTTCTTAGAACTAATAGCATGTCGGAGGCCATGTAGACCGAGTCGATGGTCACGCGGGGGGAGCGAGCTTGCCCCCCCTCCCCAGAAAAAAAGGAGTGTCATGCATTGTCTCTACTGTATTTGGTTGAAGCTCTCCCCTTCTGGTTGTTTAGCGACGAATGAAGTTTTTCCTGTAGTCGACCATTGTCGAGACCGCAAGGTAGGATTTGAGTAGTATTTAGTATTATGGTTAAGGAGAAGTGTTTCCTTTCCAGACAGTGCTGGCACAGCTCGCAGCTTTTTATCGACATGCATTTTGACATAAATATGTCTTACAGCTGGGGGTTATCCAAAAATTTGTGTAACGAAATAGTGTCATGTATCAAAATGTGTGTGATGGAAGCGTACCCTAACAGAGTATGGTGGCCCAGTTGTACTTCCTCTTAAAACAATAATCATCACCACCACCACCACCACCACCACCACCACCACCACCTGTACCTTAAAAACCATGAAGGCTGTGATGTAAAGTGTAGATGGATGGCCATGACCGAGAGACATATAAGACATATTTATGATCGTCTGATTTTCCCATACGGAAATTTGACACCATTTTGAATTAAAAAATGTTCACTATCGGCCTTATAACTGGAGAGAGAGACTTTCTCACCGTACTCCCTTGTATGCGAGTGAGCGGCCACCCGTGATCACCCACAATATTGCTTTAATGTATGTAATGAATATGTGTAGTTGGTACCCTCTCAAATGTATCAACCGAGCTCGATAGCTGCAGTCGCTTAAGTGCGGCCCGTATCCAGTAATCGGGAGATAGTGGGTTCGAGCCCCACTGGCGACAGCCCTGAAGATGGTTTTCCGTGGTTTCCCATTTTCACACCAGGCAAATGCCGGGGCTGTACCTTAATTAAGGCCACGGCCGCTTCCTTCCAATTCCTAGGCCGTTCCTATCCCATGGTCGCCATAAGACCTATCTGTGTCAATGTGACGTAAAGCAAATAGCAAATGTATCAGCCTTGCTTTGAATTGGGGGTGTTCTTCTTGTCATCTAGTGTTAATATGGGTGGAAGTTCTCACAACACCCGTGTAATGAAGCGGTCACCCATCCAAAAGATGGTCGCCGTTGTGATTCGAAAGTAGAAATCAAACAGAGACCAAGCAGAACGGCTGTGGAGAATCTACCACCTGATAAAGTATAGTTTTTAAACTACATTACCGGTACTTTATCTTCCCCTCGTTAACTGGATAAAAATTGCGAGTAAGAGGGTAGGTTCCTAACCTCCCTCTACTGTATAGGTCCCCTTTATCGACACCAATATGTATTGGACGACATTTTTCCTATAGGCCTACACGGTATATTCACTCCAGGAAAATTCTAGAATATTCATCTGAAAATTCTTAGATCCCAATAATGGCGTAATACGTATTATAATAGGTAATACGGAACACAGGCTACAAGAAAGCTCCCACAAAGACATGTTAAAAGCGTTGATTATCAAAGATGCCCTTAGCTCATTAAATAACCTACCATAAAACTGATCAGAAGAAAGAGCGGTTGTCTGTCACGAGAGAATTAATGCATCTTTCAAAGAGTAATCGTCGAACTGAAATAGTCCGGGATTAAGTTTCATCTTTCTTGTTGAAGACTCAAATAGGAACATGTTTTCAAGGTTGAGAAATTGATCTCTGTCTTCGCCGGCCTTCACCGGCGGCAGTAGCTACTTGTTCCTGTCTGTCTACTGGCTGTCTTCAACAAAATGTTAAGTAATTAATGCCGCAAACACTTTCGGCAATGAAATGGTTCAAAGGGAACTGACACTTACTTGTCAAGACACACTTCCAAATCATACCAGAATCAATCAAGAAGCTAGAGAGACGTGGAATGCGTCTTAATGATTCGCTGGACATTACGGAGAACGAGAAACGTGAATTGGAAGGTATCCCAGACCTCGGACTCCGTCTGCAAACAAAATATTGTGATGTACTTTAAAAAAATCCGGGCTACATCATGATAGCTATAAACAAATATTTGGCTGGTACTGATAATGTGGATCTACCAAAACTCGCTCCCGAATTCAAGTACTGTCCTGTCACATCCGCAGATGTAGAGAGATCATTCTCAGCAGTGAAGCTAATTTTAACAAACGCCACATATTTAAACCAGAAAACTTGGAAAAGGCTGTTGTGTACTGCAGAGCAAATTACGGACAGAAAAAGTAGGGTATGCAGTGTAAAATGAAAGAGGAAAGTGTGTTTAAGGGTGTTTCTTCATGTTTGTGTTTTTTACACGGTTTTTTACACGCCTGACTTCACGCCGTCTGATGCGGCAGCAAAACCGCGCATGCTGTTCTTATTTACATCTCAAGAAGTAATTGTCCGATTTTGAAAATACTTACATATTTGAACTTGTACGCAGTTGATCTTTTAGGCCAGCTGTATGAATTTGTGCCGTTCCATTTAAAAATATGGAGTCAGTATCAATATCTCGGTAATTAATCACCCCATGAGACTAAGTAGCACGTTATTTCACACGGCCCTGGGTACCATTTACGAATATGAAAACAGAATGCCGATATCTTTAATGGTTTAGAAGTTATTTATGTGTAACATGTTAGGTGAATAACCCTGTATAATTAACACACCATGTCTTATGTAGGATAAGTGTGCATATTGTTTTCCCAGTGGACACTTATAGATTGATGCGTCTCACAATCTATACACGGGTTGTTTGTACTAGTGGAGTCTTTTACTTTCACGCCCTTCGTGGCCCTTGTCTTTCTTTGGTCGACACCTTACTTTTTCGAAGTGTCGGATCCCTACTGAACTTTAATTCAAACCAAATGCTGAAGCTGTATCACAGGTCAACTGATAGAAGTGACGCACGCAGCATGTACATTGATGCAGGATGAATGTGGTTCTAAATTTAAAAATAACCAGAATTTAGTACTTTACGGCCATACCTTCAATCTAAAGAAGGGATTAAGAAAGGAAGTTTCTCGCTGAGAGCTACCTAGCTCAGCTAACTTAATGTATGTTTCAACTTTCTGGAAACAGTTCCACATCATCGCCCTTACGGTAGCCTACTAACGGGATCAAACAGGATACTGCGACATCATCTACAACCATCTTCACAGTAATGCATTCAACGTGCTGCAAATCATAAAACACTTTCTTTAATATTTATGTTTCACCTTTATTCATAACCGCTGTAGGCAATTAATAAACTTGATGTAATATTCTGGATCCTCGGTGTGTGTGTGTGTGTGTGTGTGTGTGTGTGTGAATTCCGCATTCCGGCCCATTCTGTGTTTAGACTTTCATCTTAGTCACGTATCGTCAGCATGGGGATCTGGTCCTAAACACCCGGGAAAAAAGACCCTGGCTGGGTCCAGCGACTCCAGAAATACCAGGAATAAGCTGAAGAAGTTAGTTATTCCGGATCATTGGGGTAATCTGTAATTTCATGCAGATTAAAAAATGTACAGCATGTTGTGAAATGAAACTATGGTGGTTCATTTTCTAACGTTAAACACACACACACACACACACACACACACACAATGGCTCTAGATTTTGAATAATGAGAGTGGCAATATTTTCTTTCAGGCGTACTTTATGGTTTAGCTTTAGAGGAAGCCCGTGAAGAATAAATATAGTGTTGAAATGCATCTCGACATCCTCATATTTTCCACTCACGCACCATGTGATTCTGCCCAAGACTACAGTAGTGTAACCTCAACTGGATGGAAGAAGTCCTGAAGACAGCTATTATATAGCACTCTCCGCGGAAATAGCCATGACTTGCCGCGCGCTGGATTAACCCATTCGCAGTTTACGACCGGCACTTAAAAACTGAGAGGGAGTGTGTGAGCGTGCGTGCACACATAAGAAGTGTATGCGTCAACTTGGTCTCCCAGACTCCGGGCTTCAACATGGATCGACGCTCCGGCAATAAGGAGAAAATGAGTCATAAATATGAGCTCTGATGTTCTATTTTTCTTTTTTTTCTTTCTTTTTAAGATACTGCGTTTCTGAGTGCCGTGACCCCACTGGTTTTGTCCTTGCTGGTCACATCATGGATGATCCTCACGGCACATTGGAAAGACAAACCGGTGAATCTTAACTTGTCTCCTCCATTAGGTTGCAGTCCTTCCACGTGGACTATTACCCTCAACCTTCTCTTCCATGATCAAATTCTCTAGATTGCCTCCAGGTCGTCAATCAAAGTGTCCAAATAACTGAAGTATTCTTTCATTGATACAAAAAGGAAGGCGCTTTAAAATCAGTTCCTGAAGCGTGAACGCATTGTGAAAATGGGAAACAATGGAAAACCATCTTCACGGCTCTCGACGGTGGGATCCGAACTCACCATCTCCCGAATGCAACTTCATTCTTGTCGGCATACCTGAAAGCTAGACTAATAAATCGTTACGCATTTTTAAGTACGAAAAAGTTTGAGGGAGGAATTTGCTCTGAAAGAAGTTCTTTAACATGATAGCGCCCAACCAATCGCGTCAAACTGCCGGCATAGAAGGGTGCTATATATCAAGAGTCAATTCCGAGAACATTACGTGCATGATATCGTGGAGGTCATACAAGATAAACTTCGAATTTCATTATGAGAAGAACAACAGCTTAAGTACCCATACAGTACACATAGGGCCTACAGTTAAACTTATCGCGCAGTTACTAACTTGTTCTTCCAATAATAATAATAATAATAATAATAATAATAATAATAATAATAATAATAATAATAATAATAATAATAATCTACTTTCACGGATTTCGGAGAAGCCAAGGTACAGGAATTTCTTCCAGAAGGAGATCCTTAACATGCCGGTATATCTATCGACACGAGACTGACGTACTTGAGAACCTTCAGATACCACCCGACTGAGCCAGAATAGAACTTGCCAACTTGGGCTCAGAAAGCCAGTGCTCTAACCGTCTGAACCACTCAGCCCGACGTGTTCTTATAAAAATTGGTCTATGGTGTGAAGGATTAACACGAATACCTAGAATAGTTAATTGCCGTTCGCCAATGTAGAACCGTGGCCGTTTACGAGGATGTACGCGTCTGCTTTATTAAGAACATATTCGGTTCCAAAGTAAACCGACCGTTTACTGAGGTGGCCGCAAAGTTATTTAATTCGATGTAATTTACTGCATGCAACAGGATTGTTATCTTTATTGATGATGATGATGGCTGTTGTTTAAAGGACCTAACATCGAAGGTCATCGGGCCGTTATCTTTATTACAGCAGCAATATTTCTGATACAAAGTAAAATTACCAAGCCTAATGTTATTACATATAATCTAAACTACTGGAGTGTAGGCTACTCTAAGGCTTACAAGACATTGTTCTAAAACATTTTGTTAAAACATAGTGTTGCATCATAAAATAACGTTATCTGTAAATGGTAGCCATGAATTATTTTTAAAATATTCTCAAGTTTGCCCCGTCCAGCAAGCTGCAATGCATTTACTTAAGATACTGAAGACAAGTCTAGTTCGCCCCAATCAACAAACCAAGAATTGGTTGATCCTCCCTAAATCTCTTCTTCAGAGATAGATCGTTAGATTCTTTCCGCAACAGTCACATCCTTGTAATGCCTTTCTACAGACCTAGTACCTACACGTTCAGTCAAATAACACGATTGTTAGGATATGATTACCGGGAGAGTTGGCCATGCGGTTAGAGGCGCGCGGCTGTGAGCTTGCATCCGGGAGATAGTGGGTTCGAATCCAACTGTCGGCAGCCCTGAAGATGGTTTTCCGTGGTTTCCCATTTCCACACCAGGCAAATGCTGGGGTAGTACCTTAATTAAGGCCACTGCCGCTTCCTGCCAACTCCTAGGCCTTTCCTATCCCATCGTCGCCATAAGACCTATCTGTGTCGGTGCGACGTAAAGCCACTAGCAAAAAAAAAAAGATATGATTGCTTCCTGCGGGATGGAGGTAAGTAGACCTATACATTTCTTACAAAAACTGCATGTCGATATTACCTTCATCATCATCATCATCATCATCCTAGAACTATACACTCGTGAGTCGTAGATTTTTGCTTAATGTAAGAGATCATTACTCTTTTACAGTCTCGCACGCAGAGAGCTTCCTAAGTCTGTCCAATAACCTGGTGTCAGTACAGGTTTGTTGCAATTACACGTGAAAGTGAATCCAATATTAGGGTGGTCGCTGAACGTCGCAGCATCTGCACACGGACCACTGGACTTTTTCTTCGTAGTCCACTCACGTTCATCACTTTTTGATCACCAATCGCGAGGCTGATCCAAAGTTGAGAGTCCATCTCACCGGGCATCGGCCTATGATAGCTACATACGTATGACCAGTTGCAAGCCCCTAGTACAGAAAAAACTCGCCAGAACGTGACGTCTCGTTTGGAACACCTTTTATAAAGTTAAATCTTTCCATTTTTCAGAATATCTGTTAAAGGCTATTGTTAATTTTGAACTTCATACATCTAGGATAGCATACGACGTATACATAGTACATGAATCCTGTATGTTACTCAGTGGTTATACAGTACTTGAAAAGTTGCATTCCGGAGATAACGCGATAGAACCACGCTGTCGGCAGCCCAGAAGACTGTTCCCCATTTTCACACCAAACAGATGTACTGTAATTAAGGTTCCGGCCACTACCTTCCCAGCCATAGCCCTCTCCTAAACCAGTGTCACAAAGAAACTACGTATGTTAGTGCACGAAAAAACTCATGATGTTGAGCAGGGAAGGCCAATGTCTAACCAACTACACCACTAATAGTAGTCCTGTAGTGTTGTGTATCACTAAGATCATTTAAGTTAATAGGAATCTAGGGACTAGAAATAAGGTAAGTTAAAGGTCAAACACCTATGTTGGTATAGTAATGAAGGAGAGATGTGAAGAGCGAGACTACCAACCGTCTTGATTTCCGTAGCAGAACATGAAGGGAGTGAGGTCAGCACGGATCAGTCTTTAGCCCATGGGAAAGCCATAGCTGGAGGAGATACCGTTATGTACTCATTTGGACAGCTGAAGCGGATGACTTAAGAAACAAAATATAAGAAGAAGTTGGTTACTACCTTTGCCTATGGTGTGCACAGTTAAGTTGCAGTGTTGTAGTGTAGTCAAGTAAATATAAATAAAAATCAGCTGATCTTGTATTCCATTCATTGGTACTTCTAAGTAGGTAGTTAAAGTATCCGTGATTTATATTTCGCTCCCTCGATCTTTAAATATTTACGAGCGGTTAGCTAATAATAATAAAGTTCATATATCCCAGTAATTGCAGTTCAAGTCCCTGGAGTAGTAGTAGTAGTAGTTTTTATAGAAATATTTGAGAAATTACTGTAGACAACCTCGTATTTTTCAGTAGGCCTAATTAAGGACACTTTTATTTTCCGTCCCGTGGAGTAGGGAAAATAATAGTAATCCACCAGCTGTAATAATCACATAACCACATTTCAGTAGAATTGTAGTGAAGATAAGGTATAATATATTAGATAGTATCTTGCCAGTTATAGGCCTATTCGTGTTTTTCTTCGTGTAGGGCAATCTTTTCGATACTTAAGCATTTAACCAAACGCAGGGTAGTGTAGTGTAGATACATTGTAGTATAGATACAGTACATTTAGATAGTGCCGTATCTTGCCTGCTATATTCGTGTGTTATTTTTCGTGTGTATCTATTAGACCGTAATACTAATAATAATTTGTCTAAGCATTTAGCTTCGTTGGTAATCTTTGAGTACAGTAGTTCTTGCAAATTTCATTTCTGTTGTGCTTAGTTTAGTGACATACGGTACGGTTCAGTAATTAGGATACGTCTGAAAGTAGTTTAACATTACTGTAGTGTACTGTACAGTAGTATACGAGTAATATCCTATTAGAATTTAGTGTGATTATTTTATTATTGTAAAATATTTGTGTAGTACTGGTGTAGTAGAGGTATCCGTAGACACTCGTACTAAAATACTGTTGTTGTAATTAGAATAGGCTTAATTGCAGTTTGGAATTGTGTAGTTCTTGTGTAGGCTATTACTTTCGATATTCAGTAATTAACAGCAGTTTTTATCCTGTCAGGGGTTGTAGGATAAAAAAAATAGAGCACGACTAAGTAGTATTGTAGTGTAGTCGTATATTAATTACCTTATTGTTGTGTACTATCTCAGACAATATATCCCTCCGTTCATTTATTTTTTGCAAATAAGTTATTTTATTTTTAATTTCATTTTCCCCCCGTAAAGAATGGCTAAGGAGCGCGAGTGTAGTTTCTGTGGGTGTGGCGAGGCATTGAGGGGTATGAGGGAGGAGTTGGAAAGTTTGAGGGAGATAATTAGGATTCTCACAGAAGACAGGAGGGAAGATAGGACTCCCTCAAACAACGTACAGGTTACAGTAGGTGTACAAGAGGGAGGGGAAGGAAAGGGAGGAGTTGTAGAAGACAGGTGGTCTAATGTTCTAAGGGGAAGGAGATTGCAGGCTAAGAGCTCTATTCAGGATCAGAATTCAGGACAGGTGTCTGTGCAAAATCGGTACGAGTCACTACAGGTAGAACAACAGAGGGAAGATGAGGGACAGGGAACTGTTGCTGAGATGTGTGGGAGTAGGAGGAAGGGAAAAGGTAGGAAAGGAAAATGTAGAGTAGATGATAGGAAAAGACAGGTGGAACAGGTTCATGGGAAGGAGAAAAGGGAGGAGGAAATAGCTTCTGCAGTCATCAGGAAAGATAGGGCTGATCAGGAGGGGAGGGGATCAAACGAGGTGGGTAGGGTTGAGGCTCTGGTCATGGGAGATTCCATCGTTAGACACGTGGGGAAAGTGTGTGGAGGAAAGGGTACCAGGGTAGAGTGTTATCCAGGAATTAGGTTGAGGCAGATGTTGAGGAAAGTAGAAGAGAGGGAGGAGGGGAAGGAGAAGGTGGTAGTGTTTCACGTTGGTACCAACAACGTAAGGCAAGCTGATATAAGTACCAACATAGTTGGAGATGTGTGGGATCTGGTAAATGCAGCACGGGTGAAGTTTAAGAAAGCGGAAATTGTTATTAGTGGAATACTGTGTAGAAGGGATACTGACTGGAGGGTGATTGGGGATTTAAATGAGACTATGGAGTGGGTATGTGGGAAACTGGGAGTGAAATTTCTAGATCCAAATGGGTGGGTAGGAGATAGGGATCTGCGCTCAGATGGCCTTCATTTAAACCGCAGTGGTACGTATAAGTTAGGAAATTTGTTTGGAAGGGTAATAGGGAGGTACATTCAGGGAAACGGGATGGCCTAGGGAGCGGTGATAAGGGAACAGGGAACTGGAAATCAAGTAGGGATGACATAAAATTGTTAGTGTTGAACTGTAGAAGTATTGTAAGGAAAGGAATAGAATTAAGTAATTTAATAGATATATATTCACCAGATATTGTAATAGGTGTTGAATCATGGCTGAGAATTGATATAATGGATGCAGAAATTTTCCCACGGCACTGGAGTGTGTATCGTAGAGATAGGATAGGAAGGGTGGGAGGCGGAGTGTTCATTCTGGTGAAAGAAGAATTTGTAAGCTACGAAAAAGTTAAAGATGAGACACATGAAATTCTAGGTGTAAGGCTCATTTCTAAAGATAATAGGCAACTTGATATATTTGGAGTGTACAGATCGGGAAAGGGTAGCACTGACGCGGATTCAGAATTATTTGATAGGATAGTCAGCTATGTGGGAAACGACATGGAAAGAAATGTGATTGTAGCGGGAGATCTGAATTTGCCAGATGTCAATTGGGAAGGAAATGCGAACGACAGAAAGCATGACCAACAAATGGCAAATAAGTTAATATGGGAAGGACAGCTGATTCAGAAAGTGATGGAACCAACCAGAGGGAAAAATGTCCTGGATGTCGTGCTGATAAAACCAGATGAGCTCTATAGGGAAACTGAAGTAATAGATGGTATTAGTGATCATGAAGCTGTTTTTGTGGTAGTTAAAAATAAATGTGATAGAAAGGAAGGTCTTAAAAGTAGGACTGTTAGGCAGTACCACATGGCTGATAAAGCAGGCATGAGGCAGTTTCTAAAAAGTAGCTATGATCGGTGGAAAACGGTAAATATAAATGTAAACAGACTCTGGGATGGGTTTAAAGAAATTGTTAAGGAATGCGAAAACAGGTTTGTACCATTAAGGGTGGTAAGGAATCGTAAAGACCCACCTTATTATAATAGAGAAGTAAAGAGACTAAGAAGGAGGTGCAGACTGGAAAGAAATAGAGTTAGAAATGGCTGTGGAAGTAAGGAGAAATTGAAGGAACTTACTAGAAAATTGAATCAAGCAAAGAAGGCAGCTAAGGATAATATGATGGCAAGCATAATTGGCAGTCATACGAATTTTAGTGAAAAATGGAAGGGTATGTATAGGTATTTTAAGGCAGAAACAGGTTCCAAGGACATTCCAGGAATAATTAATGAACAAGGGGAGTGTGTATGTGAGGATCTTCAAAAGGCAGAAGTATTCAGTCAGCAGTATGTAAAGATTGTTGGTTACAAGGATAATGTCGAGATAGAGGAGGAGACTAAGGCCAAAGAAGAAATAAAATTTACATATGATAACAATGACATTTACAATAAGATACAAAAGTTAAAAACTAGAAAAGCGACTGGAATTGATCAGATTTCTGGGGATATACTAAAGACAATGGGTTGGGATATAGTACCATATCTGAAGTACTTATTTGATTATTGTTTGGTCGGAGAAGCTATACCAGATGAATGGAGAGTTGCTATAGTTGCCCCTGTGTATAAAGGAAAGGGTGATAGACATAAAGCTGAAAATTACAGGCCAGTAAGTTTGACATGCATTGTATGTAAGCTTTGGGAAGGCATTCTTTCTGATTATATTAGACATGTTTGTGAAATTAATAACTGGTTCGATAGAAGGCAATTCGGTTTTAGGAAAGGTTATTCCACTGAAGCTCAACTTGTAGGATTCCAGCAAGATATAGCAGATATCTTGGATTCAGGAGGTCAAATGGACTGTATCGCGATTGACCTGTCTAAAGCATTTGATAGGGTGGATCATGGGAGACTACTGGCAAAAATGAGTGCAATTGGACTAGACAAAAGAGTGACTGAATGGGTTGCTATATTTCTAGAAAATAGATCTCAGAGAATTAGAGTAGGTGAAGCTTTATCTGACCCTGTAATAATTAAGAGGGGAATTCCTCAAGGCAGTATTATCGGACCTTTATGTTTTCTTATATATATAAATGATATGAGTAAAGGAGTGGAATCGGAGGTAAGGTTTTTGCGGATGATGTTATTCTCTATAGAGTGATAAATAAGTTACAAGATTGTGAGCAACTGCAACGTGACCTCGAAAATGTTGTGAGATGGACAGCAGGCAATGGTATGTTGATAAACGGGGTTAAAAGTCAGGTTGTGAGTTTTACAAGTAGGAAAAGTCCTCTCAGTTTTAATTACTGCGTTGATGGGGTGAAAGTTCCTTTTGGGGATCACTGTAAGTATCTAGGTGTTAATATAAGGAAAGATCTTCATTGGGGTAATCACATAAATGGGATTGTAAATAAAGGGTGCAGATCTCTGCACATGGTTATGAGGGTGTTTAGGGGTTGTAGTAAGGATGTAAAGGAGAGGGCATATAAGTCTCTGGTAAGACCCCAACTAGAGTATGGTTCCAGTGTATGGGACCCTCACCAGGATTACCTGATTCAAGAACTGGAAAAAATCCAAAGAAAAGCAGCTCGATTTGTTCTGGGCGATTTCCGACAAAAGAGTAGCGTTACAAAAATGTTGCAATGTTTGGGTTGGGAAGAATTGAGAGAAAGAAGAAGAGCTGCTCGACTAAGTGGTATGTTCCGGGCTGTCAGCGGAGAGATGGCGTGGAATGACATTAGTAGACGAATAAGTTTGAATGGCGTTTATAAAAGTAGGAAAGATCACAATATGAAGATAAAGTTGGAATTCAAGAGGACAAACTGGGGCAAATATTCATTTATAGGAAGGGGAGTTAGGGATTGGAATAACTTACCAAGAGGGATGTTCAATAAATTTCCAATTTCTTTGAAATCATTTAGGAAAAGGCTAGGAAAACAACAAATAGGGAATCTGCCACCTGGGCGACTGCCCTAAATGCAGATCAGTACTGATTGATTGATTGATTGATTGATGATAGCTCTTAACTCTCTATCTAGTCTGGCCGAGAAGTTACTGGCTTCTCCGTTGAACCACTGTAACTCAGAAATAAGTAATTGTGTTATCATATCTTCCTGGTGAATGAATATAGTGAGTGAAATGATAGAGAACAACAGAACTTTGGTTCATGGACCCCTAATGATACGCAACTTCGTACGCACGACATTTACGAAAGTGATTATAAATCTCATCTTATATTTTTGTCTCTTAATTCACCAGCCCGGAGGCTGGCTTGATGCTCAGAAAGTCACTAACATATATGGTTATAGGGAAACGCACGAAGATCCAATGCAAAGTTAAAATGAGTTATATAAAACAAACTGACCAGTGAGGTAATTTGCCATCGCTTTCATCATGAAGCCAAAAAGTGCTAGTAGACCTACTGACCCATGAGGAACACTTTTCACAGCAGCTATAGGCGTTGGCTAAGTCCGTCCTCAATACCATTACTCAGCGCCACCCATACCTCAGCAGTTCCGAACAATCAAGGGCATAAAAGAAAAAGAGGTGAGGTATCAGTGAAAGCGACATTTTACATGAGCCTGTGCCAAAGGATAGATGCAAATATTACATCTGCTTTGTAACGGACAGCTTGTATGCCTTGCATATGTCTTTTTTTTTCTGGTGGGTAGCAACAAATATAGCCCAATCTGAAACAGGAATGCTCCTTTAAACATAAATATCACTAGGATTGGTCGATCTACTATAAAGAACATTGTATGATCGAGAATGATCAACCTACAGAATATTTACACCAACAACACAATAGAAATACTAGTGACTAAATCTATTTGAAGGACAAAAATGGCACATCTACTAGCGTCAGATTACTATACAAATTCATATGCAGAGAAACATAATGGGGCAGAGTAAGCGAAAGAGCAAATGCAGATTTACAAGATCGGGAAGAACAATCGAGAACGAAGCCTGTTTTTCAACAAATTGTACATTTCCCCAGTATATGGAAGTCGTTTCCATGAAGTGCTGTATTTCATCGGAAGGAACAGTTGGCTCTCGTATGCGTGCTGACGTACAGAGGAGAAGGAAGCTGTGCGAATCACGGAAGTGGAAGAAGATGCCAACTATTGCGTATCCTGCATGATACAAAACTACTAGCCAACTCGAATCTCGGTAAGTAATGAGAAGTGTTAGAAAACAAATGTGGGCCTGTTGAAATGTCAAATTAAAAGACATAAGGTATTTACGATGGAAGAAGTAGGGAGAAGTGTATAAATTATTATGAATGCCGTTCTGATCAGATCATGTTGATTATTTATTTATGATATGTTGTTTTGAAATGTTTATTCGAACACATTTATTTTTCCAAGTTTGTCGATTCTTCGTGGAGAAATACTTGTGGTATGTTATTCCTCAGTTCTATTTATTCCTCAATTATATCGTTCTCAGAGGGTATTAGGCAAGGCCCAAGAGAATATCAGATCTGCAGTTCATGAACACGAGTTGGAATGAGATGTTCATTGGCTGTACCACCATTATTATGCAATGAAAAAATGTAAATATGAGTGATCCCCTGGTGAACTCTGGCACCTATATCTCCATATTCTTCTTCTTCTTCTTCTCCCTCTTTCTGGTCTTATTAATAATAATATTAATAATAAGTAGTACTGTAGTTATATTTTAACTGGAGCCAACCGTGGGGCTAATAAAAGTAATAGTAGAATAGAGGTATTTAAGTTAACTTAACTTAACCATTAGCATTAATCGAGCTCAGACTGTTCAGGATCGTAGTTCACCATTGCCGTCATCTTGAAAGTCCATATCTTCCAAACAATCCTACAGTTCTTGCTTTAAAAAATATTAATTTACTGCCTCTAATCCATCAACCTTTCACCATGCTTTACAATGAACGAAATTTCGTATTCTTGTTCCCTATTTAATTTCCTCCATACCTTGTGTCTACACACACTCTCTCATCTGTTTGTTATTACCTTTCCACGAAGGGAGGTTAAACTAATAACAGCAAAACGACATACACATCCTTCCTTCAATTTCACAAACTCACCCTGGTCATTCATTCAGTAGCTCTAATCAAGGATGAACATTTTTAGGCTAGGCTGTTGCTATGCACAATCGCTCTTGCTGCAGTCTTAGAAACTTTTACTTTTCTTTTCTGTAGCTTACTTACAATCTTTGGAACACTTTCTCAGATCTTGCTATACACAACGAATAACGATTCTCATATCGTGAGTGAGAATTTTAGGGCAATCGATCAAATATTATACAGTAGAGATTCCTTGCTACCCACCTCTCAATTATGCACTGCGGAATACAGTAGGCCTTCCCTACTTGAACAGGGAGTATCTAAATTCCTATTACAAACTACGAGGGCTTGTAAGGGGGACTGAGCAGCTACCATTTTGAATAGGAACCAATTTCCGCAATTGTACCGTTTCCTCGCTGTAAGCAAACCATTACCATGCGTTCAAATGTCCTGCATCTGCAGCGTCAATGTTATTATTATTATTATTATTATTATTATTATTATTATTATTATTATTATTATTATCCCGACTGGTTGTATGACGAACCTCCTGTGTCCACGACTACAGAATAAACATGCGAGAGGGCAATAATACTGCCACCCTAAGCGAATTCAACGTATCTAGAACATGGGAGTTTTTAGATAAGTGTACCACGTGGGTTTTAGAGGTGGTTTCCATAGATTTTTCAGCCAAATTATCGTACTTACAATCAAACTTGAGGTATTAGGCGTATTTTCTATAGAGTATGTTACAAAATGACTGTTTATGACGACATAGAACCTAGCCGAAATGGTGCAAGGAAATGGCAGATTCGCCTATATAGCCTAAGAGAGGTACAACAGCTAAAAATCTGAAATGTCAATCATCTCAAAACAAGTATTTTGCACATTCGCTTAGAACAACAGAAACAAAACATCCTTAAGTTCGGGAGATGGCGGGTTCGAATACCACCGTCGGCAGCACTGAAGACGCTTTTCCATGGTTTCCCATTTTCCCACCAGACAAATGCCGGGGCTGTGCTGTAAGTAAGGCCACTGCAGCTACCTTCCCAATCTTAGCCCTTTCCCATCCTTGAGTCGCCGTATTTTAAGACCATTAGCAGTAGTAAGGGAATTGAGCCTCGCTATGTACCAGTTTCCCCTTGCTTTCAAATGGACTGCCCTTTTCCTTCTTTGATGTTTCTGTCAGTCTTTTTAATATAAAATTCACTTTTGAAGTAAAATATTGAAATGCTTGGGTTGGAACTCGTCAGAAATTCAGAGATAAATTAATATTCAGCCATTATATTTTGTTACGTACCAGCCCCGTGGTAGCCCTTTTCGGTACTTCCAGGAAGGGGCTGGTGAATCAGACGTCCTGGGATCTACCAGCCGGCTTGTGCGGTGGGGACGGCCTTTCCGTGTATTGTTCTCGTCGGCCGGCTTACCTGTGAGTTTCTTGGAGATTCAACGGGAATGTTCTGTCTCTAGCCACCTAGCGAAAATTCTGGTTGAAATCACCCGAGCTATAAAAAGGGAGGCTAGGCGCGGACAGTCAGTCAGTCAGTCAGTCAGTCAGTCAGTCAGTGCTGGACTCGGGATCAGTATTGGACTTCGTGGTGAAGTCAGTGAGAGAGTGCGTTAGAGTTCGGTGGCTGGGCTGAGGGCGACAGAGGTGTTGGCTGTCGCTAGTGTCTCACCGAGGTCCGAACGAGAACCTGTTGTGATGTCGGAGAGTCCAGTGAGTAGGTGGACTGGAGACGGCGGAACGGTAGACTGTGTACTACCTGAGAGTACAGCGTGTTTGTGTATTTCTGTGGGCTGAGGATCGCCTTGAGTCAGCGAGGGAGGCCGCTATCGTGAGTGTAAATGGACCTGTGTGAATACTCGCTGCTGTGAGTATTGTCCTGCTGTTGAACACTGTTGAGCTATTTAGTTGTTCATTAATAATAATTTCGTATGGCTATTTCTAGCCGGGTGCAGCCCTTGTAAGGCAGACCCTCCGATGAGGGTGGGCGGCATCTGCCATGTGTAGGTAACTGCGTTTTATTGTGGTGGAGGATAGTGTTATGTGTGGTGTGTGAGTTGCAGGGATGTTGGGGACAGCACAAACACCCAGCCCCCGAGTCATTGGAATTAACCAATGAAGGTTAAAATCCCCGACCCGGCCTGGAATCGAACCCGGAACCCTCTGAACCGAAGGCCAGTACGCTGACCATTCAGCCAACGAGTCGGACAATTGTTCACTCCATGTGGCTGTGTCAATTACTGGACTGTCTGTGGAATCGAACCAACGAACAGTCATCGTGTGTCAAGTGACCCGTAGCCCTGTGTTCAGATCCAGCTGTCTGCACACAGATGCTGTATGAGGTGACTGGACATGGGGAAAGGATTAAGTGTCCGCAAGTATAGCAACGGCCTGGACCGCCTGTTGCGCCGTAAGGAAGAGGGACTTGTGAATAGACTTGTAATTAGTAAGAGTGTCCATTCATGGTTGATTAGAATTGTGTGTGTGTGTGTGTGTGTGTGTGTGTGTGTGTGTGTGTGTGTGCATTTATTTGGTCATCCTGAAATAAACTGGAGTAATGAAACAGACGGAGTTTTATTCGTAACAATATAGTAAACCATACCCGTAACATTAAAAGAAGTATTCTGGCAGATATGGCTGGAGGGAGGAACATTGGATGCGCTTTTGCACGGTGTTGTCTCATTCCAGCATTCCTTTACCCTTCCCTTCGCTTCCGGCTTACTTGTTCATTTGTTCGGACCTCTGTGTTCTGTTGTGCGTGAGAGGTTTAGCAACTCCAAGCAATACGAGCCGGCCAGCAGGCTTATCTCCTTGGCAACCGCAGTAGGTCCGCCCAGGTTTCTATGGCAACCATACCCGCAACTCCCTTCTCCCCGGCTAGGCAGGCAGTAAACGGACCTCCCTCTAAGAGCTGTCAGAACTCAACCTTTCAGTATTACGACTATAATTAGCGAATCATACCGTTAAGTGGCAATGCGACCGTTGGCTCTCTAAGTTCCCTTCGGTAGTTCTTGAAAGGGATGAGTGAGTCAAGCTACGGACCTCGCGGCCGGCCTGCGGTGCGTGTGACAGCCTCTGCTTCTATTGCCGTTTCGTCTGTTGCGTCCACCAATTTTCTGGAAGGCGGAACTAAAACGATCATTTTCTGGCCGCACCGCGAAGGTACCAGGTAGATAAAAGCGGGCTCGCATCAAACATTAGTTTGTCGGTGTTGTGTTGCTGTCTTGTTGTGTTGTGGGGAGTGTTGAGTAATCAGTTATGAGTTGTGAGCTGAGAGTTCATTGTTTGGAGCGGTCACGCGAGTTGATTGTGATCGGTCTAGTCTGGAGTGTTACGTGGTTGTGCAGTGCGATAGCCAACGGACGTATTTTCAAACCTGACTGCATGAAACTTCTGAGTAAAAACACTGTGGTATAGTTCCTGTTTTTCTCGTTAACGACCGGTACGCTTCTGAAACCTAGCTGGCCGGCTGGGTTTACATTCAATGTCCGCGGGGTGTCAGGATTTCCCCAACTCGACACACAGCGTTATCAACTCTCCGTTATAACTACTGAACCTCTAAGAGCGAGCAGGGAGAGTGGACAGAACTACGTGCAGCTGTGCAATACTGGAGACCTGACAAGCAAGCCGGCTTCAGGACAGGCACGCTTTTAAAGTACTCCACGCGGACTGTCACCGGCAAAGCGAGCACGCTATTGGTTAAGAATCATCTGCTATTGGTTACAACAGAGGCGACTGTAGGTAGTCATAAATCAGGTGACTGTCGAGGGGGGGGGGGGGGGGGGGGTAGTATTGCTTAACGTTTGAGTTGTGGGACTAGCGAGAAAATTGAAAGAACTATTCGTGCGAAGTGAAGTCAAAGTTGAAACCTGCCAATCAGTATTACGGCGGATCGCCGTTCCAGGTAAAGACTACCAGTCGAAGACCTGCTGTGAGAACAAGGAATTTTTTACATAGCCAGTAATTAATGAAGTGCTGTCATTCACTGTCGCACTAATTGGGTCATCATCGAATATGTTAATTTAGTAACACAGTCCGTGTTTCATTCGTAACAACGTGTCTTTACCGCAGTCTTTCATAACAGAAATCTAACTGATTTTAATAGTAATAGTAATAATAATAATAATAATAATAATAATAATAATAATAATAATAATAATAATAATAATAATAATAATTGATCAGGGTTTTGTGTGGTTTACAGAGGTATAAGAAGCGCCTGGTGTGAATGGGTATGGACAAGGAATTGACTAGAGCATAAGTTAACACAATATTTGAAATTTTATTTCTTTCCTTTTTTTTTTAATTTAAATTTGATAAACAGAATATCTGAATAAACAACAATAATTTTTTACAATGGGCCAGTTAGCTCCAACAACACAGTGGACTTAGAATTCTAAATATCAGGTACAAAACTTGAGATAATTACAAATGATAAATTACACAGAAAAGAGCAGAATTACTCTTGGCAGATACCAACTTTACAGAGCATGATTTGTTCCTATCTTTTACACTAAAGGGGAGTCTGCGCTCCAGCTATACCATAATCCAGCATCGCAGAGGCATCAATTTCTAACTGCGCACTTACAACCTATCGGTTGTCCTCAATTAAAAATTTTACACAATGTAGCCCCGAGGTGGGCTTATCTATTGCTCAACAGTTCATAAATTCCTGTTCCTCTAGGGTACTTCACTCCAGAAACAATTCTACACAACACAATTTGACAGGGGCACAACTGCCCATACTAAATGGCCTTAATGACAAAAGAAAAGGTTGGTTGTAACCGGCCATAAACAAAATGCAAGAAGGCAAAACACCTGCACTCCTTCTAGAAATACCGAAAACCCTAAGTGGGCTTATGGCCCAATGACAAAGAGGCTAAGCCTATTCTACAGTGGGGTGACTAAGTAAGAAATATTAAAGCCAAATGTGTTAAGAATTTTAGAGGTTCAAAACATTAGTCACCCCATACCAAGTTGAATAGGAAACAACAGAGGGTAATCACTCTTTGTTCCCTTACATCATATATTTCCCAGTAGGGAACAGAACAGACTCCTCAGACTGGCCGAAAATTCTACAAACACCAACTTAGAAATGTACATGAAATAAAAGAGATTGAAACCTTCCCCTTAAGCTATCTGCAGAAGCTACCACATGTTTATGAAAATTCTGCTATTACCTTGCTTTGCTGGGCCTCCCGAGCGCCGCCCGCTGTTCCTGCCTCCGTTAGCGTTAGGACAAGCTGCACTCAATTAACTGGAGCAATGAAGAAGGCAGTATGGACCTGACGCGCCCAGCTTTTATAGTATTTTTAGGGGAAGATTCCAGAACTCTTTACTGATAGGCTGGATTCCTGCACACACACCCCCGATTTTAACTGGCTAGCGAAAATATTTACAAACTTCTGATAGGTTGATTACTATTGAAGAAGAAACCAGCAGAAGTGTTGACAACTTTGATACATTAACAAAACAATCTTCAAAACCTAAGGTTTACCAACTGTAAAAATCTCCGCCGACTCAATCTCTATATAGGATTGAGACGGCGATGATGAAAATACAAATTTCTTAATAAATTAATTAGAGTTCAACCCGCTAGGGGGAGCAATTAAACCGATGCTAAAGACATCTAACGGTTGAAAACCAAAATATCTGGTAATACAACACTTCAAGTTAGATTACATAGATGGCCTTCTCTGGCGTAATACAAGATACTTTGATTTTCAACTGTTAGATTTCTGTACCATCGTTTTAATCGCTCCCTCTAGCAGGATGAACTGTAGTTATTTCATAAAGGAATTTTTATTTTAGCAGTTGGCAAACCTTAGGTTTTGATTATTGTTTTGTTTATGCATTGAAGTTGTCAACACTTCAGCTGGTTTCTTCTTCAGTTTTAATCAACCTATCAGAAACCTGTAAATATTTTCTCTAGCCAATTAAAACTGGGGGGTGTGTACAGAAATCCAGCCTATCGGTCAAGAGTTCTGGAAGCTTCCCCTTAAAGGAAATATTAAAGCATGGCGCTTTAGGGCCGTATTGCCTGAATTTGCTCCTGTTATTGTGTGTACGGCGTGTCCGTAGGGAGGCAGGGGCGCAACCTGCGTGAGAAACGTCCAGCGACTCAAGGCAATTGCAAAATTTTCATACACATATGATAGCTCCTGCGGTTAGTGTGAGGGGAAGGTTTCAACCTGTCTTATTTAAAGTACATTTCTAGATTTGGTGGTTTATATGTAGAATTTCGACAAGTCTGAGGACTCTATCCTATTCCCTACTGGGAAATATCTAATGTAAGGGAACAAAGCGTGAGTACCCCCTGTCGGTTCCCATTCAACTTTGCATGAGGTGAATATAGTTTTCAAAACCTCTAAATTCCTTTAACCATATTTGCCATTATTGTTTCTCATTTAGTCACCCCGGTGTAGAACATAAGCCCACTTAGGGTTTTAACTATTTCTATAAGGAAGGTAAGTGTTTCGCCTCCTAGCCTTTGGTTTAATGCCGGTCACGTGCAACCTTTTCTTTTTCCACCAAGGTCACTTAGTATGGGCAATTATGCCGCTGTGATTTATTTCTGTGTGTGAAGTTTTTCTTGCGTTAGTTCCCTTTGGGAACAGTGAACCCTGTAACTGTTGAGCAATAGATAAGCCCACATCGAGGCAACTTGGTGTAAATACTTTAATGGAGGACAACCGATAGGTTGTCAGGTGGAACTTAAGTGCGCCATAAGAAACTGATGCCTCTGCGAGACTGGACTATGATATAGTTGGAGCGCAGACTCCTACGAAGTGTACTTTACTGGAGCATTTCTTGCTCTTATAAAATATTGTACCTAGCAAGGGCAATTTAGCCCTTTTCTGTGTCAATTAGCAATTTGTAATTCTCTCAAGTTTTGTACATGATATTCTGACTTGTCAGTCTAAGTCCACTATATAGTTACAGCTGACGAGCTCATCAATATTGTTGTTATTCATTATTTTCTATTTCTCAAATTTTAAACTAGAGAGAAAAAGGGAAAATAAATAAAATTTCAAAATTTGTTGTGTTAAGTTGTCCCTCTGAGATCCACGATATTACCCTAATAATAATTATAATAATAATAATAATAATAATAATAATAATAATAATAATAATAATAATAATAATAATAATCGGCCTAATATTGTGTCTTCAGTTATGAGTATTTTGAAGTGAAACCACCAGTCGACATTCATTCAATTTCGACGTTCCGCCTTTGCTGGACTCTACAGAAGCAAAATCATGAACTCTACGTCGATGAGGTGCAGAATTATCTTGCATATTCAATGCACGACAAGATGTGCTGCGAATTTTCTAGTCCTTCAAAAAATCTAACTGCCTTGGCAGGGGTCGAACCGTAGATCAAAGAAACCTGAGAATGACTAGTTATCTTGTTATTTACATAGTTCAATGGATATTAATATCGAGATCATCAGCCCTAAAACTAAGGAAAGAGGAAAAATAATTTGGATTCAAAGAAGAAATGGAGCCTGCGTAAAGTAAAAGAAAAAAAAAATAGTCCTGAAAGAAAGGCACTTATCCTCGCAAACCTTGGGGTGACGAAGTAGCAAGAATTGATCAAGGGAGGCGGAAGAGAAAAGAAGACGAACCGCCTGGCATGAATCATCGTCACTACTAATCGATTTACTCATGTCTGAGTGTGTGACCCCACTGATTTTGTCTCTGCTTGTCACATCTCTGCTGTAGCGTCGCCGTCCTGGACAGTCTTCGACTTTCATCAAGGCACACTGGGTAGACAGCCGGTGATAGTCTTCACTTGTCCCATCTATGTGGTATCAGCCTTCCCTTTCATGATGAACTACTCTACAATTTCCCCAGGTCGTCACGCAGTGTCCAAATAACTGGAATATAATTTCACTGGGGCGAGAAGTACAGTTCCTTAAGTTTGGGCGCACTGGTTCTTCTTGTGGTCCAAGGCAGGCAGAGCATTCTACGCCTGTACCACATTTCAAAGGCATCGTTGCAGTTTTTAGTTACAAGCCTTTACGATTCAGGCCTCACAGGCACATAAAAACAGAATAGAAGGGTTTCAATAAAACTTCCCTATTCTACCGCATTTTAGTTAATTTCTTCAGAGCAACTTAATCTATCAAGATCCTTCTCCTTTTCTCGGTACGTCTCATGTCACCAATTGTTGAACCAAGGTATGCAAAGTCGTGCACTACCTACAGCACTTTCAAACGGCCTGTGAGCTAGACCTGTCCTGCTCTATCAATCACCACGAGTTTGGACTTACTGAGGTAGAGTTCCAGCCCATACTCAACTAACATTTTCACACTAACGATCATTTCTAAAAGCTTTTCTCACTGCTGGCAAGCGGGGTAGTGTCTTCAGTATAGCACAAGAGATACCGACGTTGTAAAGTTGAGGGGATAATGTGCAGCCTTGTCTGACCCCACGAGACATACTAACTATTCTGTGGTCTCGCCATTTACCTTCATAGTCGCTACAGTGTCTAGAGTAAGTAGGTGAAGTAGCTGTAGTCAACATTGTCATAAACTCATTATGATCTACACTTTTAGCATTCTAACAAGGAACATTCGCGAAGTTCCTGACTGAACATGATAAATACGATGGAAAGTTCAGCTGAAATCAGTGCTTATTTGACCTATTTTAGCTGTCCATATCCGTTTTATGCATGTTGATGAACCTATGTAGATACTGGTATAGTAATGAATACGATAGGGAACTCAGGTATAAATACTTCTAATTTTAGCGGTCTTTACATATACTTAAAACATCTTTATGCCTCTTGATGTTGAATATGTTAAGCACGGATGTAAACGACAATAAGTACATTAGACGATTGACGCATTTGGGAGTTGAGCAACTCGAATGTTCTATTCCAGGTAACATTTTCAAAGGCATCACATTCAACTGGAAATGTAGCTTTCTTCCAGGCGTGCTTAATAATGTTATTGAATATAGGGTTTGGGAGTTGAACAACTCGAATGTTCTATTCCAGATAACATTATCAGAAGCATCACATTCAACTGGAAATGTAGCTTTCTTCCAGGCATGTTTAAGCATGTTATTGAATATGGGGTCACCGAACTGATTATGGATAAGCGCATGATCGCTCTGGAGGTCAATATCAATGATGTTGAGTACAACTCACGAAAACGTTCGGCGCACTTGATGAAAATACTATACATCTACAGTAAATGTTGAACACGGGAAGTTGCACCAGGTGGAATGGTTGTTAACTGTATGTGTTTTCATCCGGAATTAGGAACATATTTTGTTGATAGAGTGAAACTACATTTAGAATCAGGCAACACATTCTTCCTATAAAGAGACAGTTATCCCACCACTGTTCAAGAATACTCTTGTCCACTTTGCCTTATTTTGAACAAGTTAGATATACACTGGCGGACAAAAAAAGTGGATCACTTTGTAAAAATGAAATCGTACTTCTTAAACACTCATTATTTACTACAGGGAATTGTTCCATTAATTACATTAATTGTTACATTAAAGCGGTTTCTAATGTGTGTCCTGCAGTTTTGGAGAAGAATGTGATGTTTAGAGATCATAAATAAACTTAAGGAGCCGCTTTCCACCCCTAAGTGCAAGGCACTCAGTTTTATTGCATCGACTAGAAGTAAAACCTTTTAAGTTTTACGATACTGGTGCGGAAGCCATTGATGGATTATCAGTGTGTGACACAACCTCTGTCAGGAAGTAACATTTTCCTTCAGTTTCTCGATCACATTTGACCAGTTAAGATGCCTCTTATCCCTCAAGACGTTGCAAGAGCAGCGGCGTTGATGGATGACGGACGCAGCATTCGTTATGCGGCTAATGCCATCGGTGCATCATATGGAAGCGTCCAACGTGCTCTAAGACGATTTTTTAAACTAGGAACTTACCACAGACGACCTCGATCAGGCCGTCGGAAGTCCACATCTGCTAGGGACGATAGGTTTCTGGCCATCTAAGTCTTGAGAGTACGTCAAACTACCGCTGTCCAAGCCGGAAAGAAATGTCATTGTGACTGCGAGGACTGTCAGAAGCCAATCTGACCTCAAGAAGACCTGCAACTCGTCCACAGCTTACCCCCCTCCCCCAGCACAGAGCAGCTCGGTTACAGTTTGCACGTCAATATCGGAATTGGACTGTGGAGCAGTAGTGAATGGTATTGTTCACAGTTGAGTTACGATTTTACCTCCGGTCATGTGATGATAGAGAGAGAGGGTATGGAGAAGGGGTGGGGAGCAATATTCAACTTGCAACATCTCCGAGAGTCAGCATTTGGGGGTTGTTCCGTCGTGATAAGGGCCGGTATCAGTTTTGATGCCCGGAGGGGCTCTGAATGCACACCTTTACATGGTAGAGGTGTTAGCAGAGCATGTAATCCCCCATGCTATCTTAGTGAAAATTTCATCCTGATGCATGATAATGCACGCCCCCATGTCGCTTGCTGCGTGACGGGATATCTAGCGACGTCAGGATACGAACCCTCGACTGACCAGCTCGCAATCCAAACCTCAGTCTCAAACACCTGTGGGATATGCTTGGCTGAAATGTCCAGCGTCGCAACTTTCACCCTCAACGAAATGCGGGCAACGCCACTGGAAGAGTGTGCGATCATCCCCCAGGAAACGATCTAGGACAAGACAAGATAAGTGTAGAGTGCCATCTAGAAAACTTTCAACAGTATGCTCAGTGTAATGCAATGTTGAGGTAACAACATTTTCATAAATTACAGCATCTAAGAACTTTCTGAATTACTTTTTAAAAACAGGACTCTATAACCCGTATGAAGTATGCAGAGCACTGGTTAACTTCATTTTATAATAATATGTTGTAGGAATGAAGAAAAAGCAAGGCTTAAGATTATTTGCTCTTAAATTAAAGTGATACTTTTTTTGTCAGCCAGTGTATATTGGGAGGTCGGATCACGTTCTGTTAAGGGGACTAAATGTGCCACTTGGTTCACGTAAGACAATAAGAAGAGGAGACACAATAAGCTGAACTGTATGTGAATGTAGCATTCCACTGATTTCACTTCAATAATCGTTTCCCTTTCATTGATGCTAGCCGGCGCCGTGGTGTAGGGCTAGCGTGCCTGCCTCTCACCCGCAGGCCCCGGGTTCGATTCTCGGGATTTTTACCTGGACCTGAGGGTTGATTCGAGGTCCACTCAGCCTACGTGATTAGAATTGAGGAGCTATCTAATGGTGAGATAGCGGCCCCGGTCTCGAAAACCAAGAATAACGGCCGAGAGGATTCGCCGTGCTGACCACACGACACTTCGTAATCTGCAGGCCTTTGGGCTGAGCAGCGGTCACTTGGTAGGCCAAGGTCCTTCAAGGGCAAGGTGCCATTGGGGGGGGTTCATCGATGCTAGATATTGTGCTCTCTCGTGAATTTCACTGTTAAATCCAGATGGTTCGGTATTCAAAATTTCAGCTGATGAAAAATTACGAACGATCTTGTCAGTTAATTCAATATCAAATGCAATCGGAGAATTCTCACTTTCTTCTTGTATTAAGCATATTTGTACGTTACAACGAGTCACAGCAACGAGTCACTGTGGGCTAGAACTTGCGTTATTGACATCTAGGAGATAATTTATGCCTATTTACAAAATATGCGATAAATACTCGCCAGGCACTTCACGATTGTTTCTCCTAAGACCTGTTCATTCAAAACTCTTGCAGAGGATGTTAATCTTTCTATTGTGGAGACAAGAATTTGCATCCATTATACCCCGTTTTATGTCAGAGATGACCCGTGAGTTCATCATCTCTGATTTGAATACGACCTTTGTAATCTTTGGTAACCCTTGGTAACGTGAATAAAAAACTACGCTCCATATAATTAAAGCATCAATTTTAATTTCTGCCTTGTCTGATTTTGTATGTAGACCTAGCTACATCACCTGCGACGGGAACTGAGAGTAATTTCAGAAATGTTTGAGCCTAACTACTCAGTCTGACTACAAATGTATATGGATGGACGAGCATAAGTTATCTATTTAGCACCACCGTCTCAAACTCCATATGCTGCCTGCTCTGTGCCGCGAGAATTACGTTCACAGCGACATTGCAGATGGCAGCACTTACCGCACTCACAGTTCATGTTGGTTAAAGGAGAGTTCGTCCGTAACACCAGTATAAAATGAAAAATAATCCTTAACATGTTACTAACTGAGAAGAAAATGCACATACAGAAACAAACATTTCACATATGGGCTTGGCATAAGATATAGAAACGTAAAACAATTATATAAAATCTTACCAATTACCGTAGATACGTTAGGATCATCCCACTGCTGCATGGCACATAAAATTTTCAGAATTTTCTAGACGCGAATAACGGAGCACCTTTTCATTCGTTTTCTTACTGCTATTTACCAGGCCCGCCTGGTGGCCATGATCGTTAAGGCGCTGAAGTCTAAAACGGTCTAACACCGAGGTTAGCCGGTTCGAGTCCCGTTGGTCGAAAAAATTTTCACCATCAGAATGTTGGCCGGCAGGGTAGGGGAGGTGGTGGTATATAATTTCTAATCACTAGATTGCGTGCCAAAAGCCTGGATTAAATTCCAAACCTTTCCGCAGTGCTCATATGGAGTGAGGGCATATGACGCTGTTGATGGTGATTCGTCCGTCGGATGGAGACGTTAAGCCTTGAGCAGACCCCTTGGTGCTATTCAACAGGAGTAAGCTATGTGCCGGCACCGGGTTTCACCCTCTCCCTACTATCACATATCACGTCATTCATTTCATCTCTCATTAACTCCTCTGATGAGGTTGACGTCAGGAAGGGCATCCGGCCATAAAAAACCCGCCACGACAGATTCATCTCACTTCATACCCGACCCCGTAAGGAAACGGGACAAGGGTTGGACCAAAAAAAAAAAACTGCTATTTACCAGCAGTGGACGCACAGATTTTTCGGTCACTATTTCGCTGACCCTATGTTCATGACCAGATTTCAGGATATGTTTTATGCACATACTGCACTGTGTGCGTTCGTCATGTCCTTATAACCACCACCCAACCTCCTGCACTAAATAGAGCTTATATTGCGTATCCAGAAACCATTTTGCAACATATACGACACACATTCCACCACAGATTTCACAGTTAGCGAGACAGCATCTGCCATCTCATTAGTCAGACACTTCTGTTTTGCACGTTTTGATTCCAACTAAATTCTTTTAACGTACTCGATGAAATCATCATTAACCATCGTAGTATGTTATCTGCTGGTGAATAGAAATGCATACAATCTGGATTGTTTTGCCGAATGTGCTGATTTCTGTCAATGACGTTGTGGATTATGAAAACTTTGTAAATTGATTCCATGAAGCACACCGCCAATTTCGCGTATGAAGGTTTAAACATGTATTTATAAACGGGCATGGTTTTATTTCATGACGCGAATAGCAGCAGTAACCGCTGAGGAAATATTTGTACAGCAGAACATTAATATTTTCCCAATTCCTCTGTTCGATGAGTTTTTTCGTAATACCGAACAGGCTTGACTGTCAAGACTCTCTGGAGGTGATAAACTTCTTTCACATATTTGGAGCTGATGATGCCACTGCTGTCATTTCTCTGTTTAGGAACTGGGATCACACATTTTCAGACGTGCCAACTTTCAAAAGCCAAAAATCAGGAGGGTTTTTATTCCCGACATGTTACGACACATTATTGATGACGTAACTTTGAAGAATATTTAACACTTTTTACTACTCAATTGTCTTTTGACTTAAAGGATGTGAAGCATAATCACCACGCCTGCTTCAATGACGGATTCCTTCAGGTCAGTCACACAGGTCAGTGACATTTTAGAAAGGGTGTTTACCCTAAAATGGCAGTGGGCAGGCCATGTTGCTCGGAAAACTGATGGTAGGTGGACAAAGCTTGTGCTTGAGTGGAGTCCGAAAGATCATCTGAGATCCAAGGGAAGACCACCGGACAGATGGGATAAAGACATCCGGAAGATTACTGGGATCAACTGGCAGAACATCGCTCAAGACCGTTCCAGATGGAGAGACCTCATGAAAACCTACCTTGCTTCGGACTTAAAGAGGCCACATCGCAAAAACGATTGAATATGGCTCATAGTGATAGTGACTACTCAATTGTGTAACCTCTCTTATTAATTTTAAATAACTTTATTTAATTTATTTATTTATACTGAACAATTGCATCTATTTTATAAATATTGTAACACTGCATGTATCTGAGCTTTAAAACACGTGATTCTTCATTGAAACTGCTTTAGCCCTCTTCATAAATTTCTGAACTAGATTTATGCTCAAAGCATTGGCCTAGTTGAACGGGTTTTAAGTAATTTTCTTTTCCAGAATTCGTTTTCGGAAAGCTTTGACCTGAATTTATTTTTTGTGCTCGTAAATATATTCAAAAATGTTCTCACATTTGGCATTGCTATGTGGAAATGATAAAACGCATTACGTTAGAGATTCTGTCATATTTATGAACACCATCAGCTGATTGCATCTGTCTTCCCAGTGCCCAGTGAACATCAAACCTGGGATTTTCAAAAAAGTACAGGAATACCAAATGTGTTCTCAAAATCGGGAGATAAGTCTCTGCGATCAGGAGAGAGGGAGGAAGGACCAAAAATAGGGAGTCTCCCGCTTAAATCGGGGGAACTGGCATGTCTGCATTAAAGAAAATCAAATGGTAGTAGTCAAAACTGAAAAGAAGTTGACAACTGGGATCATACTGATGAGTCACACAGGTTCTCACTTTTTCCTCTCCAAAATGTTGAAACATAGAAACATTGGTTCTATGATTGTCAGTCAACAGCAATTATCATTTCTGAACTAAAAGGAATAGATCGGAGTCTTCTAAGCGTTTAACGAGAAACTAGGCAGCAGGAATAGGGAACTTTTTTGAAAGTCCGTGTACAACAAAACACAACAGTTCATTCACGAGAGCAGGAAATTTTCCAATATCTGTGCCGCATACACCTTCAACTTTGACCACGCAAACGAAATTGTTACCGGTTCGGCCGTAGAGAAGCCGTACCTAATTAGCCGCTTAATCGGCAATCACTGTTACACCCCTCTCTGTTGGGCTGAGAGTTTTACATTCAGCTCTAGGTCTTTACTTCACAAATTGGGAAATCCCGACACCACACTCAACATTTCACATTTAGGCTACCTGTCAAGAGTACTTTGTGATGGAGCTGACACTAGACCAGGAGTCCTCCTATATTCGTAACCGTTGGGATACTATTCTCCACGCCACACAGTACTGTGTGATTTGTTCTGACCGCGCGGATTTTGTCTTGCGAAAATTATGGATTTGGTCTAAAAGATAAACGGTCTCTTGTTCATTATATTTAGCTACTTCCTTTACTTTATTCAGACGATCAATTTCTGGGTTGTCTTCGAATTTCCTCTGTAGTCTTTTAAAGTCATTATGGTTAGTCATCACTCATCAGCTTTTATCGCAGTCCCAGAATTTTCGATCGGAGCCTTTAATGTTTGATTTTCTGACGACTGCTGCCATTCTTACTCCTTGGAATAGTGAGTTGGATTGAGATATCTTTGTTCACATGAATTTCGTACTCGTTATCCAATGTATTTCCTGCGGTTCAAGTGCTTGTTTCCTCATGGATTTGTTCCGAAGAGATATATTGTCGCTGTCTGGTTCTTTCGTGGGGCTATTTTTCTGGTTTGAAGGTAATGGGGATAATTCGAAAACCGACAAGGCACACTCTCTAACTTCAATATATTTTTCTTTTAGTTTTATCTTTTATCTCCATCTCTAAAACCCAGGTTACAAACACGAGAATAATCGGATGGAATCCATTAACTACCCTTGGTTAATCTTTGCCTTGATATAGTGTTAAGCCAATTTGCCCAAAGTTACTTACTTGGGGGAATTTCATGAAACCTCACACCTGAAGAATGTTGATTCCTTGCTACGATATTCAGAGAGGAACACAACAATTCACCATTTTACAGCCACACACACACACACACACACACACACACACACACACACACACACACACACACACACTCGATGCAAACGCACGGGAACACAATAACGTGGGCACGTAGATAAACTGGGTGCGTTAGCTGGCGCCTCTAGCGGAGGTTTGTGACACTAAGAGCTCTCGCTGAGCAGCATGTTAGACGCATAGCTTAGAGCAGGTAGTAGGATATACTGTAGGATTAAGACGGCGGTGTTATTTAGTACTGTACGAATAAAAGAAACCAAGAAGCGAGTTGGATCACCAACCAGCTATGCAAATATTAAAGGAACAAAGTAAAAATACTGCATTCTTCTGTGAGACGTGCATAATTTGAAAAATGTAAAATACGACACACACACATACAGTGTAAAGCATGGGCCTTGGTCTACCAAACGAATGCTGTTCAGACTGAAAGCCTGCAGATTACGAGGATGTGTGTGGCCAGCACGACGAATTCTCTCGGCCGTTATTCTTGGCTTTCTAGACTGAGGCCGCTATCTCACTCGTGAATACTATACCTCGAGCGAGTCCTCAGATTCAGATAAAAATCAATGGTCTGGCAGGGAATCAAACAAGGAACTTCCTGATAAAGAGGCATGCTCGCTACCCCAAGACCACTTAAAAATTCACTTACGTAAATAGGATATTTTTATGTTTAAGATACATGGAGTGTTGTGTAATTTACCGAGTAGGTGCAAAGCTTATGATGCAGACAGGATGTCTACTGGAAGGATATATTCATGTCATTATGTTCTGGGTAGTAAGAAGTAACAAGGGCAGCATTAAAACATAGGCCAGCACATGTACGTCCGCTGCTTGCTGCTAGCACAAATAAATGACGATAAAAATACTCCACACTGTCTCCAATTTCGTCCGGCAAACATCTACCACTAGAGTAGAACGCAGCCCGGAAGGCGGTTTCGTTGCGCAGAGAGAGACAGAAATATGAGGTGCGGTGATGCCAATGTTGCTACTCATGACAGCATGTATGTGTAAACATTTTTTCATCCAGTTATATCTTTCATTCCAAAGCGATGACGTATATTTTTTGGGCTTAAAAGTTTCCTGAAAATCCAAATTAATTTTTAACATCAAACCTCGAGAAAGTGTTGAGGGTAATTTTCGAGATATTAAAGAAGTTAAATGTTAGTTGAGAGCAATGAAGGCGAAGTGCAGAGAGCATAACAGCATGAATGTGTAAACATTTTTTCCTCCAGTTATATCTTGAATTCCAAAGCGATGATCTATATTTTTTGTGGGCTTAAACGTTTTCTAAAAGTCCAAATTAATTTTTAATATCAAACCCCGCGAAGGTGTCGAGGAAAATTTTCGAGATATTAAGGAAAGTAAAAATAAGGTGAGAGAAAATAAAGGCGAAGGGCAGACAGCATAACAACATGAATGTGTAAACATTTTTTCATCCAGTTATATCTTGAATTCCAAAGTGATGACCTATATGTTTCGTGGGCTTAAAAGTTTCGTGAAAGTCCAAATTAATCTTTAACATCAAACCGCGCGAAAGTGTTGAGGAAAAGTTTCGAGATATTAAGGAAGGTAAATGGATGGTCCAGTTTCAATGCCGTAGGATATTCGCCATTTTTATACATATCAAATATTGTTGTACGCAGAACATTTTTATTCAAATCATCGAGGACCGTCACTGGCTTCTTCCTCTAAGGGTTCTTCTCTGGCGACCTGAACACCGCATTATTTTTATTTCCGAAGCTTGTTTTATCCTCTGTACTGTTTGCAGTTCGATACCACACGCGAGTGCTGTCTTCTTTTGAAGCGTGGCAACATGGCGTTCCTCACCTTCTCCACCTATGAACGCCTGCTGCTGCATGCTTACCAAATACAAATACACTTTAAATACTATTTCCCTCGTCTGTCGACGGAATACTTGTCTTTTTGCTCTTCTTGGATCTATCGTACACATCCAAATAGTTCCCTAAATTCGTTGATTATGATATTTACAAATAAAACTCTAAACATTCACTCGTGATCCGCACAAACAGGCACCTCTTACTGAAATGATTCTATTGGCTCAGCGGAAAACACGTCATACTACAAAGCGCGCGTATGTTACTGCGCAACCCTCTTCAAACCTCCTTCCGGGCTGCGTTCTACTCTAATTACTTCGAATCTATATCTCCATTCAGTTAAATTTCTTCAGGAACAACAGGTCTAAATATTACGAGCATAATTTATACAAGAAAAGGAGAAGGGGGAGGGTCCCCCGCAAAATTTTGTCAAAGAAAGCTACTTCTCCAAAATGTTTACCATAGAAATTTCGGATATAAATGCAAAGAAGGAAAACGAATATTTTAAAAAGTAAGCGTGTAGTTTTTGGTTACTATTTGCTTTACGTCGCACCGACACGGATGGGTCTTATGGCGACGATGGGACATGAAAGGCCTAGGAATGGGAAGGAAGCGGTCGTGGCCTTAATTAAGGTACAGCCCCAGCATTTGCATGGTGTGAAAATGGGAAGCCACGGAAAACCATCTCCAGGGCTGCCGACAGTGGGGTTCGAACCCACTATCTCCCAGATGCAAGCTCACAGCTGCGCGACCCTAACCGCACGGCCAACTCGCCCGGTAGATAGTTTTACATGGCTGTCGATATAGTGATCATACCCACGCGACCTCAGTTTCTTACGTGGAATCCGAATGGAAATGACAATTTTTCACTTCAAAAAAGTCCCGCGCCCACTGACTGAGACTCGAACCTTGGTGCAAAGCTAGTGACGATGAAATTCGGTTGTCACGCCATCTGCAAACGAAATTTCCTGCCAAAGTATGCTGAAGCAGACTGATACCTTCCACATCTAAAGGCTGCCGATTCATATTATTCCCTCAAGGTTACGTGTACCGGTATCTATTTGTATTTAAGAGGTTAGCGTCGCTGTTAACTACTTACCAATGTTAACGACTATTCCGATTTACGTAGTGATTTGTGCGAGAACTACAAATACTGTATAGTGTAAAATTAAGTGAAGAGTGAAATTACTGCAATTGGAGCCCCATTTAAGACATTGAAACAATCGTGGTTAACTTATTGCCAGTGAAGTCTGTTGTGTTGTTATCGTGTCTATAGAGGACCTAGTATTAGCAAATTAACCGGGTTAAAATGGGGAAGAATGCATACTGGAGACGGTACGTCAGGAACCATCCTGGCATCCTGAAAGACATGAAATTGAAATAGGAAGAAAGCGCCTTCAAGGATTGTCCTCATGAGGTTATCTGAGCCCAGTTCAGACCTTCAAACCAGTCCTAAATTCGTAGCGTAGCTGAGCCAGGAATCAGGCATGTCCGAACTCCGCTGGAGTACCGGTAATACAGCGGTTCTCAAACCTTGCACACACAACCCCTTTTTGAGAATGACATTAGTGCCGACCTCTTCTCTTCACTTCGCTGCTTTCCGTAATAATAATTAACTTCTGCTAATTAACTGCTACACTGCGACGAAACGCTGGTAATTTCACGATTGACAAAGCCTAAAGACTTAAGGAGCATGAGAGCGGCAGGCTCCCTGCCCACGACTGCAATGCTGCGAGCCGTTCGCATTTTAATGTAAATTTACATATATTAAATAATAAATGCAACACTGATTACTGAAAATGTTAATGCAATTCATATAAAACCCCAAAACGCCCATACTTGTCTAAATCACGATCTAACATAACCTCATTCTTTCGCTCGCTCGTTCGTTAAACCCTTCCCACGACTTTTATGTATGGGAATGGAAAACAGGAGAAGAAAAGGAAGAAGTAAAACACAGCATAATGCACACAGTTTATATTTTGAATTTATTTATTCCAAACAACAGGTAAGAAGCACAAACACACACACGTTTACTCGCAACAGCTAGGTAGTTCAATGTGAAGTAGGTTCATGATCATAACACTATTTCTTCACACTAAGAACACGTATCATTATAATTTCACTCCATACTCTCAAAAAACTGGATTAAAAATCTCGTTCGAAAGAATCTCAACAAATTTTCGTCTAACAAGCACTATTACTCGCCGTACGACCAAGTTCCCTTTGCGCGCAACGATAACGGTGTTGTGTTTTGAATTTGCTGTACCGCCTACCGCGCAACTGAATGTGTAATGCCAACCATTGCCTTCTAAATTAACCCTCCAAAAGGGAATTTTAGTTTTCACTAGTTGGCGGAGATTGAGGGACCCATCTCGGAACTGCTTGGGACGCTCCCTATGAAGTGTCACCCCCCTGCTCGGGCGTGAGATTGTTGTGTCGTACGCCTCTCGTACGGTCCCGCCAGCCTCGGCAGCGGACGAAGTGGAGATGTGACGATGGATGGTGAAGGCCGGGTGAGAGCCCGTGCTCGGCGGCCTATGAAATTTTAGTTGGCGGCAACTCGGCCGGCCAACGGAGCAAAGCAAGTCTGTGCCCCGCAGGCCGTACTCGTCGGCGGCGGGCTACGACGTTCGGTTTCGGCTCTCGAGCCAGCCAGCTACCTGGTTGATCCTACCTGTAGTCGTATGCTTGTCTCAAAGATTAAGCCATGTATGTCTTAAATACTGAACTTGCAAGTCCGTGTACGCAGTTCAACAATGTCGCAAACTATACAAGAAAATATTTTATTCAATCACATTAGCCAATGTTACATTGCTGTATAACTGGTCAAACTAATCACCATGCAACAGTTATATTCTTAACAACCATGGATGTGATGGTGGGTACGTTTTTCAATAAATGTTTCTGCCTACAACAGCTTCTCTACGCGAAGAAAACGAAATCTTGTAAATATTTTGCACGAATACTTTCTTTGGTGTGATAAAAGATGGTTTAATTTGTTTACTACGTTAATCGCTGTAAATTTAACACATATTGTACAGCGAGGTGTTTTCGTTTCTGTACATCAAGTTACTATCTGGAAGTGTTTATTTTGCTTAATGTTACCGTAAGTAATATACAAAATATACAAACAACTGTCGGTGTACGAACACATTTTGTAGTCACTGGAAGTATCCCCAGAAGAAGCACTTCCCACGTGACGCCGAAGTTTCTTGTCACCATAATAATAATAAAGCACACAATTTGTGCCATAATGTTCAAACACTATAAATTAGTGCAAAACACTAGCACTGGTCTCTCTGGTCGTGTACACTCGGCAACACAGTAGCGGCCACAAAGCTTGTCCACAGACAGTTGAATTTGGGCTCGTGAACAAATTTCGACTTGCAGACTCTATGGTGATAGCCATCACTGCCAAACTGACGAAATGTCACAGGTCTGGTTCGCAACTGTCCACGCCTTATTCATCATAGGCATGGCTTGGGTCGTGTAAAACTCAGGCCAGGTATCCTTTCTTATCATTTTCCTTTTTTTCGAATAGCGTCTTCCAGTTCTCCGGAGAAAGAAGGGGAAATTCGATTCTTAGATCTTCAAGAAGGGCTCTCCAGCGAGTTCATAAACTAATCTTGAGCGTGTGTATATCTTGGCACGGCAAAATTTGCATTTTAAAAACGCGCCTTGACTTTTTCTATTGAAATCAGGTCGGTCTTTCTTAATTTTTTCTCAGGTAATATCAATCCCACAGATGGGAATAGGCTATATCATGTCAGAATCTATACCAACCTGAATGACACCATTTTCTTAGCAGCAGCTTGTACATGGCTCACTGTCAGAACAGATCACGGTGGGGGAAAGAATATACTTGCGCATGCGCGAGCGTGACACCTTCCTATGTTGCGGCCTCTATACTTACTCCTGCTATAACAACGTTATGAAATGGCGTATGGCTTTTAGTGTCGGGAGTGTCCGAGGACATGTTCGACTCGCCAGGTACAGGTCATTCGATTTGACACCCGTAGGCAACCTGCGTGTCGTGATGAGGATGAAATGATTATGAAGACGACACATACACCCAGTCCCCGTGCCAGCGAAATTAACCAATGATGGTTAAAATTCCCGACTCTGCTGGGAATCGAACCCGGGACCCCTGTGACCAAAGGCCAGCACGCTAAACCACTTAGCCATGGAGCCGGACTATAAGAACGTTGAAAGGTACATATGCCGACAACCGTATCATTTCTACTAAGTGGACTCTGCTACGCTACCTATGAACTCTTGCATAAATGTTTGATTAGTATTCAAATGCCAGTGTGAGTGGTTTATAATATTTTGCTTCTTTGCTTTTCTTTTCAGGTATAGACATATACAAAATATATGCAAGTGTTCATTTTGGTTTTGTGCAGTAAGCAACCAGTGTACACAAACGTTCTTGGCTGAATGGGCACGACTCCGGTAGCCATAATAATTTTATTTATTTCTTAATCGGAGGGAGGAGATCGTCTCCCTCACTGGATCCACACCTGGTAGTTACGTCCGTACGTCTAATGGAAATACATTTTTACGTTACTTTCATTTCTCTAATTATACTTATTGCTAAACAACCATCTCAGTTTGGAGACCAGAACATCATTTCTCAAGACTTGGAGTGTACTGCTGTATGGATGCAAAAACCTGGACTTTGTTTTAAATAACGTAAAAGAGGATCGATGTTTATTAAATACAATAAAGAAGAGGGAAAAAAAAAATCCTTGGACAAGTACTGAGACATGACTCTCTTCTACGAACATTCATTGAAGGTAAAGTACTGGGAAAGAGACCCAGAGGACGACCAAGGATGTCAAACTCCGTCGGTGAACTGGCATGTGGTTCATATAGCAACATGAAGAGGCTAGAAGAAGAAGAAGAAGACGAAGAAGAAGATGATGACGACGACAACAACAACAACAACAACAACAACGACGACGACTTCTACTTTCATAGGATGCCAGCAATTTTGCTAGACCCCCCTACTCGTTAGACCCAAACTCTATAATACCGTCTACAGGAAACAAGGGCTTCATTTCCTCAGTCCCTTTTGAAGACGTGATTTATTTTCTATCACTGCTAATATAGGCTCAGCTCGTATATTTTCTTTTTACCACCATACAAATCATTTTAATTTAGAAACAATAATACAAAGCAACTTTTTCTCGTTTGAGTGTAATAAAACAGAGCATCTATGGCGTTACAGAGGCTTGATCAATCATATGGCTGGCCAATAAAGACACTTTATCACAAAAGGAAATACGTGTGCCTTTTTGACCACACCGCACCGTCGCGCCCCATCTCGGTTATTTTCCCTCCCCCTAGGTATTGCCACGCGACCAAGCAGCACCCCTCCACAGCACGCCACGGTGAGTAACAACCCCACACACCTCGGTCGACTGGATTTGCTGTTCATTCCCTTCACACGAGATAAAGTAACCACGTGGAACACAATTCAGTTCTCCTCTATTCACCATACAGCTTGGTCTAATAAACGTGAAACTTACGCCCCGATTTTTAACTTGTAGTAAATGCATGCTCAACCCTTGTCCCGTTTCTCTACGTATACGGTAATCTTCGTAGCGAATGTTTACACTTGGATGCCCTTCCCGACATCTACCTCATCAGAGGAGTTAAGGCGATGAAATGAATGACGAGGTATGCGATATCAGGAAGGCAACCGGTGAAACTGTGCCAGCACATACGCTACTCATGTCGAATAGCACCAGTGGTTCTGCTCAAAGCTTAACTTCTCCATCCGACGAACAAATCACCAGTAACAGCGCATATGCCCTCGCTCCATATAAACACTATGGGATTAAAAATAGAGAACCCCCACCTCTTCTACCCCACCGGCCAACATTCTGATGGTGAGCATTTTCTCGACCAACGGGACTCAAACCGACTAACCACGATGCCAGAACATACAGACTTGAGCCTTAACGATCATGGCCACCAGGCAGGCTTTTAACGTGCAGTAGGTTATGGATGTCTACACGTTAGTCCCGTTTTTTGATACGAGATCGTAGATAAGGCGAACTGAATTTTACAGCCGGATTTCATTCCTGACACCAACCTCAGCTGAAGAGCTAATGAAATATATAATAATTTCGTGTGGCTATTTCTAGCCGAGTGAAGCCCTTGTAAGGCAGACCCTCCGATGAGGGTGCGCGGCATCAGCCATATGCAGGTAACTGCGTGTTATTGTGGTGTGTGAGTTGCAGGGATGTTGGGGACAGCACAAACGCCCAGCCCCCGGGCCACTGGAATTAACCAATTAAGGTTAAAATCCCCGGCCGGGAATCGAACCCGGGACCCTCTGAACCGAAGGCCAGTACGCTGACCATTCAGCCAACGAGTCGGACAGCTAATGAAATGGATGATGGTGAATGAAACTGAGGGTGGAAGGAATCGGCTGTGGCCTATGAATAGGAACTCTCCCGGCATTTACCTGAAAGTAAAAACATGGGAAAACCCAGAAAACCGTTCTCACGACCGGCGACAGTGGGACTCGAACCCACTGTCTCCCAAATGCAGAGTTCGTCTCCATAACCGTAGCGCATTAGCACCCGCCGCCACTCCGCTCGGTAGTAAATCAGACGCAGATAACTAAATATGTTATAAAAAACTGAAAATATTGAGACAATGCAACAAGGACCAGGCCAGGGTTACACGTTCTAGCTTCGCGACTACTGGATTTTTCAATAAACTCTTATATTAATACTGTACTATACTCGCGTTACGATTTACGGCGAAGAAGGCTTACAGAAAATGACGATGCTCTGTGCAATTCCCGCTTAACGAACGTAAATTGAAACAACTCGGTAAGTACAATATCCACCCCTCCTCCTCCCCCCCCCCCCCGGCCCCCCGTCACGGCACATACAGCTCATTACGGGACTTGGCCTGCCAAACTGTCTGCTGCCCAGCCAGATGACCTTCTAATAATGAAGAGTCCCGAGATCAGCGTGAGGACATCCTGAGTCGCATTGCTTGACTATCGAGAATCAGAATGGTGTCTCCCATATTAAACAGTTCCTCAGTTGGTCTAACGAATCTGAGTGAACAAGTTCCAGCTCTCAGTTCAAAATTAAAATCCATGGGCTCTCCAGACAACGAACCCTCTGGACTAGAGGCCGGTATGATATTCCTACACCAAGGTGCTGGCTGGTGAATATACTGTAGATACACACATATTATATATATATTTACAACTGGCTTTACATCGCACCGACACAGACAGGTTTTATGGTAACGATGGGACAGGAAGGGGCTATGAGTGGGAAGGAAGCGGCCGTAGCCTTAGTTAAGGTACAGCCCAGCATTTGCTTGCTGTGAAAATGGGAAACTACGGAAAACCATCTTCAGCGCTGCCGACAGTGGGGTTCGAACACACTATCTCCCGAATGCAAGCTCACAGCTGCGCACCCCTAACAACAAGGCCAACTTGCTCAGTATCACAATTTTAAGCTGGACTCTTAATTATCATAATATTTTAAAATTATGAAAGGCCTGTAATTTACGTCAAGGGGCTGCCTGACCGAGGCGTTAAAGGCGTGCTCCGCTCACCCGGAAGGACGTGGGTTCGATTCCCCGTCAGGAAGTCGAAAAATTTAAGAAACGAGATTTCCACTTCCGGAGATGCACATGGTCCTAAGGTTCACTCAGCCTACACAAAAATGAGTACCCTGGGGGCAAAGGCGGCCAGGCGTAGAGCTAACCACTCTACCCCATCAAGTGCCGAAGTTACGGATAGTGGAAGCCTTTACCTTGAAACCCTCCCAAATGACTTTGCTTTTCTCTCTCTCTCTCTCTCTCTCTCTCTCTCTCTCGTAATTCACGTTAAAAGCACGTTGGTGTGTATCTTGGGTCACTACTTACGCCGAATGTTAGATACCGTATTATTTTACACAATTAGCGGGTACGTAACCATAGTTGTTCAATAAATTAGCGCAAAGCAAGACTTCTTCCCATGCAAAAATGCAAACCCGTGTCCTCATCCCGAGGTGATGCAACTCTTTTCAGGCACACCCTCAATGGAGGTGAGCTGCACGTACCATCACAACCACATACCATCCCTCCTAACATTCTTAAATTTATGGCAGTACCGGGAATCGAACCCGGGCCACCGAGGATGGCAGCTGATAACACTAACCGTTACGCTACAGAGGCGGACACTTCTTCCCATCAAGCAGTAGTTGTAAGGTCTTATGAGGGCCTTGGGAAATCATGGTCAACAAACTCGTGTACTCTGCACGCGTGGAGTCTGATAATAGTATAGTGATATCGACGGCAGCTCACCACATAAAGTACACAACACATCTGTAATTACTGTAAAACGTGCTCTTTATTCTTTTAAGGAACATTAGCAAAGGGGCCAGCAGCCACACCATCCAAAACTGACTTATGAAAAACGTTCACATACTAACCATATCTCTTATTCAGTATCCTTCCAGTGCATTGAAAAGAATTAGAAATTCACGAATTAAAGCAATACGTGCATCGTGTTCCTTCTAACAGAACACCGTTAATCTCAACTGACGGCTCACTGCTCACTTTAATTCGATTGCACATAGTATACGCATCCTAAATATGTGAACTGATCCACCTGTTCCAGCTTTGTATTCCCTACCTGACATTCAATTCTCTCAGCTTTCCTTCCAACTGACAACACTTTCGGAATGTTATTTTTCGTATTATACTCGCTGCATCGCTTCTCAAGCTCCGATATATTAGATAGTCTTTCGGCATAGTCTGCCATTAAGACAAGGCGTTAATGTAGGCCAGACTGCTTAAGAAACTTCCACCCAAGTGAATCTCTCCTTGCCATTTCATACCTTTCAGTAAATGATCCATGAAAACTATGAATAATAACACTGAAAGTTTACAGTCTTGTTTAATCCCTGTAACTACTTTGAACCAATCATCAATTCTCACAGAGCCTCGATGGTCAATGAAAAAAAAAAAAAAAAAAAAAAATGAAATGGCGTATGGCTTTTAGTGCCGAGAGTGTCCGAGGACATGTTCGGTCGCCAGGTGCAGGTCTTTCGATTTGACTCCCGTAGGCGACCTGCGCGTCGTTATGAGGATGAGATGATGAAGACAACACATACACCCAGCCCCCGAGCTAGGGAAATTAACCAATGATGGTTAAAATTCCCGACACTGTCGGGAATCGAACCCGGGACCCCTGTGGCCAAAGGCCAGCACGCTATCCATTTAGCCATGGAGGTGAACGATGGTCAATATAAATGCTTTTGATTTCCTGTAATAACAATAACATACCTCTAATCTCATAATCCCTCAGTACAGTTAACATCTTTCCCCTTGGTATTCTATCATACGCCTTCTCTACATCTACGAAACATTACTGTCTATTCCCATCATTGCATACTTGACACATACAAATAATCTGGTTCCGACAGCCCCTCAGTCTTCTGAAATAACACTGGATTCGTCCACCATACTTTCCACCATTGACCGCACTCTCCTTTCCAAAATGCCTGCGAACGCCTTGCCTGGTATAATGATCAATACCTCGATAGTTGTCACAATTCTTTCTGTTCCCTTGCTTATAACTAGGTGCAATTACTATTAACAACATTAGTTTTCACGTCCTATTAATTACATTTTTGACGGTTTTCGGAGACGCCGAGGTGCCGGAATCTAGTCCCGCAGTTCTTTTACGTGCCAGTAAATCTACCTATACAAGACTGACATATTTGAGCATCAAATAACGCCGGACTGACTTGTGAGCCAGGGTCAAACCTGCAAAACTGGGATCAGAAGGCCAGAGCCTCAACTGCCTGAGCCACTCAGCCTGGCGGGGCAATTGATGCTTTCGTCCAATCAGAAAGTACTTCAATAACATTCCGAACCAAAGTTATTACTCTATGAAACCATTTCATCCTTGCATTTCCATTATATTTCACCATTTCAGGTCTAATTTAACATACTCTTGATACTTAATGACATTATAGTTTACTTACCACCCTTTCCACTTCCTCGTACGTAATTTCACTGCCATCGCTGTTCTCCTTCCCTTGAATCGACTGTTCGGGACTTCCAACAGAAGATTTCCTTTTACGCCGAGAAGATTTTCAAAGTATTGTTTCTGTGATTTCTTAGGATATACATAGAATGAGTTCACCTGATTCATTCTCCATTTTCTCCCCTTTCTAACATTCTTAGGTTTTCCTGCCGCTTGACCTAGAATTTCCAAGTTATTTCCAATATATCATCATAAATGCTTTTTTTTTTAATTCTACAACCCTACGTTCTATTTCTTTCCTCTACGTACAGTTCAATATCAAGATCATTTCTCGTTTGAAGTAATTTTTTATATACCTTCCTTCTACAGTATATACCGGGTGGTCCCTTGCAACCTAGTTTTATGCATCCCGCCGCTTTTACCACAATTCTGAAATACATCGGCTCCTCTCCCTAAACCGGTGTATAATATAACGAGATGTGTGTTTACGGGCTAGAAGACAGCAGGAATCGTGAGCGCCACTATTATGGGCACCTCGAATGAACCCGTAAAACGAGCACAGATACAAAAAGCACGTATCTTACAACAGGAGATGCACGCACGGACCAAGAGCAGATATTGTATAGGCAGCGAACTGCACACCCTTGCCGCCTGAGCCACGGAGGCTCACCTGTATAATACTTGCTAAAAATCTCGCCTTTTGGCTGTTGTAAAAATATCAACTAACAAGCTGAATACTAATACGTCTTCTTCTTTATCTGTTTACCCTCCACGGTCGGTTTTTCGCTCGGACTCAGCGAGGGATCCCACCTCTACCGCCTCAAGGACAGTGTCCTGGACAAGCTGAATACTCTGCATCTTATTCTTCTTCGTCTATTATCCCTCTCCTTCTGATTGGTCGCCAACCTCATCACTGATGTCCACATGGACAGTGAGTCTTTCCATTGCATTTTCCAGTAGTCCAGCCCACTCCCAGTACCCACTCTTCTTCTAACATCAATACAGTAACCCCTCCAATCTTCCAGCGTGATTTGACTTACGCCATCTAAGACTATCTTACGTCGCCCGCCACGCTCCTGCATCCGACAAAGTTTATTAGTTTATCCCACGCCAACTCCGTGGCGGTGAGTTCGCGCATGTATGGTAGGTTGTCTTATAACTAAGGAAAGGATTTTAAGGTGGAAAATATGGCCAGAAAAGGGATAAAAAGGTTCTGAAAAAATATAAAAAGGTGCAAAAACGGTGTTGATAAAATCACGTTATTAAGATTTAAACCAGTCATATAAACTTACCTTTCCCATTTACTAGGTTCTAATAATAAACTTGTTATATTGGATTACACACAACATTTCAATGTTTTTGATAGTCAGTCAACTCAATAGATCCTTAAATACCGAATGATACAGTTGCCCTTATTCACTCAGTTTTATGCAACCCGCAGAATATAACCCAACCTAAAAACATTAACCTTGGCGCCTTACAGCGATGTCTGGTCTTACTACTCTTTCTATAATTCATGTATTCGTGTCAACGAAATCAGCATTAAGAATATAAAATACTGAATGATTATAAAGAATCATGAAAATTCTCTATCACACAAACTTCATGTACAGAAACTATGATGGCTGAATGACTAGAAGTATTGTTGATATAACGCTGGCAAACGACAACTCGTGATAACCGAGCATGCTTGAAGTAAGAGGAGGAAATCGATGCTAGTTAGTCAGAGGTTCAAGTCCGATATAGGACGATTTTTTTTATTTCGTTGTTAAATGTTCGTGTGAGTCACGTTGTTGAAGACAAATCTAAATCATGACCACTTCTCATGTTGTAGGTACTCTGTTATGTTAATTTCTAAGTAGTTCTTTAAAGAGCTATTTGTAGTAAAATAAGCTATTACCGACAGAGCTGCAATGGGCTTGTGCATGGCCATTCGATTAATGAAGGAAATGTTAAAAATGACCACCTTCTTCTTCGTTAATGTATATCTGAGTACGGTGCAGGTGAGTCATTCTTGCTCGCTGCAGCGTATGTGCTGGAACTTGCCTGCACTTTGCTGTAACGATTACTATGTGCTGTTTCATATGCCCTTCAGTCGTTCTTCGAGTCGAACGTGCGGAGTAGTTTGGTTGAATGGATGTCATAATGTTGACAATAAGTGCAGTGCGCTTCATTCGTTGTAGCCGTTTGTCATATAAACGTCGCATGTATTTATTTCTTTCTGATGTATGCTTTCTTTTTAAAGGTGAAAAGTAACTTTTGAGACTTAAGGACATTAAAACTTAATAAGTTAAACCTTAACTACGAATGCTTTAAGAGTATAAAAATAAAAAGCTCGCAGCGAGATTCGAACTGTGAATCCGTCAGAAAAATCACACGCTGGCTGCGATTTGTACCATGTAGCCACTCCAGGCAACGAAGAATAGGTTTTTGCATTGTGCGGGGAAGTCTATATCGGACTAACTGCACATAAAATTGCTGTAAGTTGTTGCGCATGATACGACCAAGACACATTTAATTCCTAGCTGGTTGCACATGTTTGGGAAAAAATGGGGCAGCTGTACCACCCGGTATAAAGAAACTCCACTCGATATCTACAGAAACCAATGCAGCATAGATCTTGTCAGCACTCACAAATGGAGTTCAGTCAAAGTTGCAAAGGTTTCCACATCTGGACTGTTCTTCACATTTAATTCAAATTTGTCTTTAGCAAATCCATCAAGGTTCTCCCTAACACTCACCAACTTCTTCCAAACTCTGAATCACAACTTCTCTTTCTTCTTCTTCTTCTTCTTCGGCATGATTTGTGTTGTGAAAAATACATTTAGGGTTGGACTGGTAAAACACTAACATGGCCAAGACGAGAGTACACAGTCGTTGGACGGAACCGTTAAATTCATGCCAGTACTAACCGAACTGTTGCAGCATCATTGTTTAAATTTTAATTTGATTTCATAGCTGCATGCTGGTCATTCTTGCTGGGATATGAATTACTGGCGAAATACTCAAGAGCTGGCCCCAGTGTTGCCTGATTTAACAACTCAGGAACTTGTGAAAGAGCAAGTTTATAATAAAGAACATTCTTTAGTTGAAGATCTATCAGAGAAAGCTAAAGTAATCTTAAGTTCTGAGCAGCTCTCAAAGAAATCATTAGATTATAGTAAAATTGAGGCATGTCTTACTAGTGATTGTCATAAACTATAGTTTAATATTTACTTATTGACTGTTGTCGACTTCTGATTAAACAAATTTTTTAAAATCTGTTCAAGAAGAGAAAAACTATTCGGTATAATCTTTTAAACACGCAGATAAAAGTGGGGAGAAAAGGTACTGAAGCATGAAATAGAACGGAAAAGGTGGCAAAATGTAGTAAACTCACAAAAAAAGGGCAAACATTTGTGTTTATTTTGCTTCATTTTATGCCCCAAATACATACAGTGCGGGACATAAGTATTCATACAAATGGATTTATATGGAAACAACATTTTATCAGATTTTATTATACAAGAGAACGTATTTAAGTAATGAACATCTGTTTATTAACTTCTCGACTTAAACATATACATACATACATACATACATACATACATACATACATACATATAGAAAATCAACACAAAATGACTCCTTACTAAATAAAAATTATAACTCATTGGAATATAATTTTTACGTAAGATAGATTGTATTCATACGGGAACAAAGGTATGTTGTTTCTATAAGTAACACCTTCACCAAATCGTTTCTTAATACTTGGTATGCATTCCTTTGTAATCGATGACTTGTGTAAGCCGTTTTAGCATGAAATATTCCAATTTCCTTGTTATTTGGAACCAATTGCGTTCCATTCTTGTAGTAAAAGTTCCTTCAACGTTCCTTACTCTTTTCCCCAGCTCGTTCCACAAATGTTCGATTGGACTGAGATCTGGGGCCTGAGCTGGGGCTTTCAGGGTGTGTGGTGTACGATAGAACACCCAGCAACGGACAATTTCCGCAGTATGTTTGCGGTCATTATTTTTCTGGAGATAGAAATTGTCCCTAATGCCCAGTTTGTCGACAGTATTCTGCAAATTCTTCTTCAGTACATTCAGGCAACCAAATCTGTCCATAATTCCATCAATGAAAAGTAGTTCTCCTACCCCTGAAGCTGACACACAACCCCATACCATTACTCCACCTCCTCCATGCTTCACAGTAGCCTGGATATTTTTGATGCCCATCTCAGTATTAGGCTTTATCCAGACCAACACTCGTCCATATTGTGGAATATATTAAATCTACTTGCTGTTATGTCTCCCGCTATAGATTGACCTATCTGTATGAACTTTTGGAGAAGTGCTGCACCTTAAAATCCGTTCACTACTTATAGCACAATGTCCATGTACACTGAACAACTGGCCGATTCTGAACACTTTTTCCTTAGGTCTCCGAAGTTCGATATTGTCGAAAAGTCTATTTTACACATGAAAATGCCGTAAGTGACACCTTACCATTCGTTACCAATTCTTCCTGGAGCTTTGTTGTGTTCCTTGCAACAGTACAGTAGGTTGTCCGTTACGATTACACTGGCTGGTGGTAAATTAGATACCACTTTGTGACTGACCGGTTTAGAAAAATTCTCGTCCATTGGTCGCCGCCAATTGCCCTCCCAAGTAAATAAGCTGTGTGCCGGGTACAAACCTGCCCGTGGATACAATGGAAACTACGATTAGTCTATAAATTCCACTTATGATATCCATTACACCATGTGTGCCAGGACCTACCCAACATTTATGAAACGAGATTATTATTCACCCACGTTTCATCGAAGAAAAACACTGGCTTTCGCATTTCCATATAATAATAATAATAATAATAATAATAATAATAATAATAATAATAATAATAATAATAATAATAATAATAATAATAATAATAATAATAATAATAATAATAATAATTGTACCAGAGGTACACACTCTCCGTGCATTTAAACTAAGCGCCTTTTTAGAAGGCCGTCTGCAATATGTACAGTGAACTGTCCAGCACAAGAAGTTTCCAAATTTATCATCAACTGTCTACTGTTGACTTATGTGCCCCCTCTGGTGAGAGGACAATTAATTTTCAAGAGAATTTTGGTATTTGTTAGTTGGCTAAACTGTAATGTTTTCAGACTCCTTTATTTGTGTGTTCTTAGGTTATTAGCTCTGCTATCTCTTCCTTCTCCATGTAAATTTTCCACCAATCACAAATTTCGGTATTTAGGCCTAATCTTGTAACCAATCAAAATCGTGGGTGTGTACAGGGCTTCTGCCCAGAAAGTTCTGGAACCTTCCTCTCCGCTATAAAACCTGGGACCTTTTGGGCCATGTTGTCTTATCCATCGCTCCAGTCAAGAGGTTTAGAGTGTGTCAGAGGCAGGGGCAAGCCTTGCCCATCGTCGGCAGGCCCAGCAGCTCAAGGTAATGGCAGACATCTTTTAATTATGTGATAGTCTCAGAAAACTAACCTGAGGGGAAGGTTTCAAAATTCTTTTTAATGTAAAAATCAATCTTTCAATGTAAATCTCCAAACAAGTCTAAAGACCTTAGTCGAACTTTGGGAATAAAGAGTGTGAACCCTCTTTTATTTTCTTTCAACTTGGTATTGAGGTGAGTGCCTATGATTTCGTAAACTTTAAAATTTCTCTCTTCCTTTTGTAATTTAAAATTTTCTCTCCATCTAGTCACCCTGCAAGTCACTATTTCATCTATCCAGCGAAGTGGAATCTAAGAGAGTGGTGGTGGTGGTGGTGATTATTGTTTTAAGAGGAAGTACAACTAGGCAACCATCCTCTATATAACACTAGTCAGAGAGAAAAAATTGAAGGGGTCCGACACTTCGAAAAATGAAGGTATCGGCCAAAGGAAGACAAGGGCCACGAAGGGCGTGAAAATGAAAGACTCCCTAGGGCCCCATACGTAATACTATCGGGGTCTGAAAAGAACAAGAGTTGACCAAGGGAGGTAGGATAGGATAGATGAAAGTGAGGAGCCTGGCACAAGTAAGTGGAAGCAATGCCAGGACTCAGCTAAGGGCCCCGTGGTCGCTAACCCACGCTCCAAAGTTTAGAGCCCCTGCGGCCCCTTTTAGTCGCCTCTTACGACAGGCAGGGGATACCGTGGGTGTTATTATACCGCCCCCACCTACAGGGGGATGGAATCTAAGAGAAAACGTTATTTCACGAATTGAAATTTCTAAATAATCAGCTCGTTGGTCTCTTTCCTAGTAGAATATATGTGATTCTAGTTGATTATATGTGGTGCGTACTTGTTGGCGAAGCGTTATTATACGTGTAAAAGTCATTTTCCCTATGATGTTACATTTATCATGTTAAATTACCGCCGTTTACATAATATGTACGTGATATTTTCATGTTAGCCAGTACCAGCAATCCGGCTACTTCGGCCGCCATGTTTTTTTTTAGATTACGGTCTTGAGGATTAGAGTCGGTCTTGGTTCCATTTAGAGCGTTGCAACTTGGTTGCAAGAACATTTCCAGAAGTCGATATTTCTATAATGTTTGTCGAACAGTACATATATTGAGCTGACAGGCCGACAGTCAGTCAGAGCTGGGCTCCGTGGTGTAGTCAGTCAGTCCGAGTTGGCTCTGTGGTGGAGTCAGTGTTGAACTCCGTGGTGAAGTAAGTAAATAAGTCAGTCAGTCAGTCAGTCAGTCAGTCAGTGAGACAGTGACAGAGAGAGACAGTGAAGCAAGAGAATGTAGAGCGTGGGTTAGAGTGAGTTGATATCTGTATTTGTCAGAATTGACTTGACTGAGAGGGTAGTCAGTCTTGCCTTGTGATGGCAAAGTGAATAACCAGTGTACGGACTAGTTGATATATGTACTTTTCAGAATTGATTGCGTGTTGGTGAAAAGAATAATCAGTGTGAGAACTTGTTGATGTCTATACTCAACAGAATCGACAGTAAACTGATTCAGTGTACTTCCCTTAATAATGTAGTGTTGTGTGTAAGTGTGTGTTGTTAAGGAATAGGCGTAGTGGCAATAAAGTGGTTTTATGTAAGGAAGTGAACGTATCTCGTGTGATATTCATTTACACCAAAATAAAATCGCATTGAGAACGACACATACGCATATGTTAGCTTACTCACAACCGGCACGCTAGTACTGAACACGAGGTTTAAGCTGCTATTCACAGTCGTGTTTAGTCCAGACTAAACCGGTACCAACTATGGACTAAAAGCAGACGAAAGTTTTTCTTATTTATAGACGTTTTTTTCTGTTAGTTCGAAGATGATCTGGCTCAGTCTGGACTAACTTTAGTCCTGGCCCACAGTTAGTTTAATTCATTAATATGAGGTTCGTATATGATATTGCATTAGTGCATGAAATAAGAGAGAAGAGAAGATATATGGAATAAGACCGATTATCTTTCTGAAGTTCGATAGTATTAATTTAGATAATTTATATCGTTTTTCCAAGACCAACATAAGTAGAGCCCTACGCGGATATGGAAAATAGTATCCGCATCCACGAATGGTTATCCGCGGATACTGCAACTATTTAATTATTTTACACCCAAGATATTGAAACGGATATATCTGCTAACATAATACAATACGGTCTGATACGTGGCACCAGCCACCCCACAGTGACAGGTTTATGAGGGGTTTCCTTTTGCGACAACTACTGACATATTGAGCGGATCACTTTCCGAACTTTCGTTCCTTCTTTTCACTAATTGCAGGCAGGAACCAGTTAGACTTGGGTCAGATTTATGGCTTTATGGACTCAAGGCTCTTTATATCAGCGATCTCCCACACCAACGTCAAGGGGTCGCCCCAGCACAAGCAAAAACTACTGCATGAAATCTACGAAGGACTTACTTGTCGAGATTTCTAGAGCATACCTGAATGAAAATCTATAAAACTCATTATTTAGAAATTATCGGCACAAGTATCCGCACTGCCATAAGGTTTGCATCCGCAAAGACACTAGCTTCGCATAAATCCGCGGCTATCTGCATCTGTGCAGGGTTTTAAATATAAGAGATCTGACAGAACTACTATAATTGTGCGTCCTACCCTATACGAGTTTGCTTCCAATAGAGGATGCCCTGTTGCTACAGAAACATCACTGCCCTGCATTATTACACAAGAAGGGAAATCTAAAACGATAACGCAGGTATGCATGGAATTTGTCATCTTACGGCCAGCCGAATTAAGTTTTTAACGATATCTCAGTTACCATCGCCTCAGTACAGTACATAGACTTTTCTCTCGAAGAAGTAATTACTGTTCTTTTTTAACAATTTGCCTTACGTCGTTCTGACACATAGATCTTATGGTGACAGTGGGTTAGGAGCGGGAAGGAAGTGACCGTGGCCTTAATTCAGGTACAGCCCCAGCATTTGCCTGGTGTGAAAATGGGAATCCACGGAAAACCATCTTTGGGGCTGCCGACAGTGGGGTTCGAACCCATGATCTCCCAAACCCCGCAGCTACCGGTATTCGCTCGGAGGCAGATTACTAACAATGAGAAAGTTTCACCTGGTTTCACGATATTCACGGAGTTGTAGAAGCATATTGTCTGCATTAATAACCTATATAACATGTGTAACGTAGCTCGGCTCCTCAGCTGAATGGTCAGCGTACTGGGCAGCCCCGAGTTCAATTCCCGGTCGTGTCGGAAATTTTAATTTTGCCTGGTTAGTTCCTAATTCCTTTAGCTCTGTTTGTAGTTGTCTTAACACATATCTTCATTTACGTACAAAAAATGAACGTGCTTGTGAATCGCATGTCAATGGAAAACGAACGCGAGTTGTTGCAGATGTCTCAAACATGATATTTGTGATTTGCGCATGCTCACATGCGTATCGCAAGGCTTGGTACCGATGTACAAGGATGATCTGTAGACCATCTCAGTACACTGAAAATACAAGTTTATGAATAACATTGTATTGGTCTGTAGTTAATCCCGCCTAAGACAGGTCTAACTTTAGTACGATCTAACACACGACTATCACGCAAGTAAAACTTTATTAAAGTAAATAACACGATTCGCCTGTAAACTTCGATTTCAAAAAGAAGTTAAAGAGAATACACGGTAATTTCACTGGATAATTAAGGTACTTAACAGTTTTTGGATTGTTGACGATTGTTGCTACATGCACATGGTAGTTGTGTAAATAAATACAATCAGCTGATTACTATAATCCGATAATTTGTAGTCTACTTCCCTGCATACTTTGTAGTTTCCACCCTCGTTAATTCATCGAGTAAAAGTTAATAATCAAATTCCTATATCCCAATAATATTGCAGTTCAAGCCCCCGGCGTAGTTATGACAGAAATTATTGTAGACAACCTCTTATTTTTCAGCATTTAAAGACACTTATTTTCCGTCCCGAGTAGTAGGGAAAATAATAGTAACCCACCAGCGGTAAAAATTCATATAACCACATTTCAGCTGACAAGTGTAGTGTAGATACACTATATTTAGATAGTACCGTATCTTTCCTGCTATATTCGTGTGTATCTATTAGAGCATAGTACAAATAACGATCTAAGCATTTAGCTTTGTTGGTAATCTTTGAGTACAGTAGTTCTTGCAAATTTCATTTCTGTTTGTGCTTAGAAGTGACATACGGTACCGAAATTGTAATTAGGACACATCTGAACGTAGTTTAAAAATTATTGTAGTGTACTGTACAGTAGTATACGAGTAATATCCTATTAGAATTTAGGGTGTAATTTATTATTGTAAAATATTTGTGTAGTACTGGTGTAGTAGAGGTATCCGTAGAAACTCTTACTAAAATTCTGTTGTAATTAGGATAGGCTTAATTGCAGTTTGGAATTGTGTAGTTCTTGTGTATTCCTTTCGGTATTCAGTAATTAACAGCAGTTTGTATCCTGTTAGGGGTTGTAGGATAAAAATAGAGTACGACTAAGTAGTATTGTAGTGTAGTCGTATTAATTACCTTATTGTCGTGTGATCTTTGAGTACTATCCCAGATAATATATCCCTCCGTTCATTTTTTTTTCACATAAGTTATTTTACTTTTACTTTTCTTTTCATTTTTTCTGTAAAGAATGGCTAAGGAGTGCACGTGTACGAACTGTGGTTCTGGCGAGGCATTAAGGGGTATGAGGGAGGAGTTGGAGAGTTTGAGGGAGATAATTAGGATTCTCACAGGACAGGAAGGAAGACAGGACTCCCTTAAACAATGTACATGTTACAGTAGGTGTACAAGAGGAAGGGGACGGTAAGGGGGGAGTTGTAAAAGATAGGTGGTCTAATGTTCTAAGGGGAAGGAGATTGCAGGCTAAGGGCTCTATTCAGGATCAGAATTCAGGACAGGTGTCTGTGCGAAATCGGTACGAGTCATTCCAGGTAGAACAACAGAGGGAAGATGAGGGACAGGGAACTGTTGCTGAGATGTATGGAAGTAGGAGGAAGGGAAAAGGTAGGAAAGGGAAATGTAGAGTAGAGGATAGGAAAAGACAGGTGGAACAGGTTCATGGGAAGGAGAAAAGGGAGGAGGAAGTATCTTCTGCAGCTATCAGGAAAGATAGGGTTGACCAGGAGGAGAGGGGATCAAATGAGGTGGGTAGGGTTGAGGCTCTGGTCATGGCGGATTCCATCGTTAAACACGTGGGGAAAGTGTGTGGAGGAAAAGGAATCAGGGTAGAGTGTTGTCCAGGAATTAGGTTGAGGCAGATGTTGAGGAAAGTAGAAGAGAGGGAGGAGAGGAAGGAGAAGGTGGTAGCGTTTCACGTTGGTACCAACAACGTAAGGCAAGCTGATATAAGTACCAACATAGTTGGAGATGTGTGGGATCTGGTAAATGCAGCAAGGTTGAAGTTTAAGAAAGCGGAGATTGTTATCAGTGGAATACTGTGTAGGAGGGATACTGACTGGAGGGCGATTGGGGATTTAAATGAGGCTATGGAGTGGGTATGTGGGAAACTGGGAGTGAAATTTCTAGATCCTAACGGGTGGGTAGGAGATAGCGACCTGCGTTCAGATGGCCTTCACTTAAACCGCAGTTGTACGTATAAATTAGGAAATTTGTTTGGAAGGATAATAGGGAGGTGCATTCAGGGAAACGGGGTGGTCTAGGGAGCGGTAATAAGGGAACAGGGAACTGAAAATGAAGTAGAGATGACATAAACATGTTAGTGTTGAATTGTAGAAGTATTGTAAAGAAAGGAATAGAATTAAGTAATTTAATAGATATATATTTACCAGATATTGTAATAGGAGTTGAATCATGGCTGAGAAATGATATAATGGACGCAGAAATTTTCTCACAGAACTGGAGTGTGTATCGAAGAGATAGGATAGGAATGGTGGTGGTGGGGGGTGTATTCATTCTGGTGAAAGACGAATTTGTAAGCTACGAAAAAGTCAAAGATGAGAAACATGAAATTCTCGGTGTAAGGCTCATTTCTAAAGATAACAGGCAACTTGATATATTTGGAGTGTACAGACCGGGAAAGGGTAGCGCTGACACGGATTCAGAATTATTTGATTATTGATTATTTGAAGCTTTGTGGGAAACGACATGGAAAGGAATGTGATTGTAGCGGGGGATCTGAATTTACCAGATGTCAATTGGGAAGGAAATGCGAACGACAGGAAGCATGACCAACAAATGGCAAATAAGTGAAGCTTCCACGGTGTGAAGAATTATTGAATTTAATTTCCGGGTTGAACCGTGTTGTACTTGTACGCACACTGTACGTGATGTGCGTACAAGTACAACACGGTTCAACCCGGAAATTAAATTAAATAAATGGCAAATAAGTTATTATGGGAAGGACACCTGATTCAGAAAGTGATGGAACCAACGAGAGGGAAAATATCCTGGATGTGGTGCTGGTAAAACCAGATGAGCTCTATAGAGAAATCGAAGTAATAGATGGTATTAGTGATCACGAAGCGATTTTTGTCGTAGTTAAAAATAAATGTGATAGAAAGGAAGGTCTTAAAAGTAGGACTATTAGGCAGTACCATATGGCTGATAAAGCAGGCATGAGGAAGTTTCTAAAAAGTAACTATGATAGGTAGAAAAAGGTAAATAAAAATGTAAACAGACTCTGGGATGGGTTTAAGCAATTGTTGAGGAATATGAAAACAGGTTTGTACCTTTAAGGGTGGTAAGGAACGGTAAAGACCCACCTTATTATAATAGAGAAGTAAAGAGACTAAGACGGAGGTGCAGACTGGCTGTGGAAGTAAGGAGAAATTGAAGGAACTTACTAGAAAATTGAATATAGCAAATAAGGCAGCTAAGGATAGCATGATGGCAAGCATAATTGGCAGTCATACAAATTTTAGTGAAAAATGGAAGGGTATGTATAGGTATTTTAAGGCAGAAACAGGTTCCAAGAAGGACATTCCAGGAATAATTAATGAACAAGTGGAGTGTGTATGTGAGGATCTTCAAAAAGGCAGAGGTATTCAGTCAGCAGTATGTAAAGATTGTTGGTTACAAGGATAATGTCCAGATAGAGGAGGAGACTAATGCTAAAGAAGTATTAAAATTTACATATGATAACAATGACATTTACAATAAGATACAAAAGCTGAAAACTAGAAAAGCAGCTGGAAATGATAACATTTCTGGGGATATACTAAAGACAATGGGTTGGGATATAGTACCATATCTGAAGTACTTATTTGATTATTGTTTGGTCGAAGGGGCTATACCAGATGAATGGAGAGTTGCTATAGTAGCCCCTGTGTAAAAAGGAATGGGTGATAGACATAAAGCTGAAAACTACAGGCCAGTAAGTTTGACAAGCACTGTATGTAAGCTTTGGGAAGGCATTATTTCCGATTATATTAGACATGTTTGCGAAAGTAATAACTGGTTCGATAGAAAGCAGTTCGGTTTTAGGAACGGCACTGAAGCTCAACTTGTAGGATTCCAGCAAGATATAGCAGATATATTGGATTCAGGCGGTCAAATGGACTGTATCGCGATTGACCTGTCTAAAGCATCTGATAGGGTGGATCATGGGAGACTACTGGCAAAAATGAGTGCAATTGGACTAGACAAAAGAGTGACTGAATGGGTTGCTATATTTCTAGAAAATAGATCTCAGAGAATTAGAGTAGGCGAAGCTTTATCTGACCCTGTAATAATTAAGAGGGGAATTCCTCAAGGCAGTATTATTGGACCTTTATGTTTTCTTATATATATAAATGATATGAGTAAACAAGTGGAATCAGAGGTAAGGCTTTTTGCGGATGAAGTTATTCTCTATAGAGTAATAAATAAGTTACAAGATTGTGAGCAACTGCAACGTGACCTCGAAAATGTTGTGAGATGGACAGTAGGCAATGGTATGTTGATAAACGGGGTTAAAAGTCAGGTTGTGAGTTTCACAAATACGAAAAGTCCTCTGAGTTATAATTACTGCGTTGATGGGGTGAAAGTTCCTTTTGGGGATCATTGTAAGTATCTAGGTGTTAATATAAGGAAAGATCTTCATTGGGGTAATCACATAAATGGGATTGTAAACAAAGGGTACAGATCTCTGCACATGGTTATGAGGGTGTTTACGGGTTGTAGTAAGGATGTAAAGGAGAGGGCATATAAGTCTCTGGTAAGACTCCAACTAGAGTATGGTTCCAGTGTATGGGACCCTCACCAGGATTACTTGATTCAAGAACTGGAAAAAATCCAAAGAAAAGCAGCTCGATTTGTTCTGGGTGATTTCCGACAAAAGAGTAGCGTTACAAAAATGTTGCAAAGTTTGTGCTGGGAAGAACTGGCAGAAAGAAGACGAGCTGCTCGACTAAGTGGTATGTTCCGAGCTGTCAGCGGAGAGATGGCGTGGAGTTATATTAGTAGACGAATAAGTTTGAGTGGCGTTTATAAAAGTAGGAAAGATCACAATATGAAGATAAATTTGAAATTCAAGAGGACAAACTGGGGCATTCATTCATTTATAGGAAGGGGAGTTAGGGATTGGAATAACTTACCAAGGGAGATGTTCAATAAATTTCCAATTTCTTTGAAACCATTTAGGAAAAGGCTAGGAAAACAACAGATAGGGAATCTGCCACCTGGGCGACTGCCCTAATTGCAGATCAGTATTGATTGATTGATAGTGGATGTTTTATGAATAGCCCCGCGTCCGTAGTACTAGCGCACTTTTCTAGCGTTGTCTTCCCCCATCAAATGACCAGTTCGGTTTTCGCTACGCCGCCGGACGTATTTTTACCTCGTAGTTCTACTTCGTTGTTACCTCGGATTAGGCATACGAAGTCGAAAGTAGGTTCAGTTCATTTTGTTTGTCTTTCTGAACGACTCAACAGAATTTTACGAAACTATATTAAGCGGACCAAAACAGGAAGCAGCATGATTTGTGCTTGGAAATTTTCGACAAAAGAAGTGTTACGGAAATCTTGGGAGTACGGAGACGAGCAGCTTGATTAAACGGTATGTTCCGAGCTGTCAGTGGATAGATAGCGTGGAATATCATTAGACGAATACGGTAGAGTGGAGTTCTTAAAAGCAGGAAATATCACAATATAAAGATAACGTTTTAATTCAAGAGGATAAACCCGGCCAAATATTCGTTTATAGGAAGATTAGTTAGGGATTACCAAGAGATGATCGAGATATTTCCAACCTCTTTGAAATTATTTAAGACTAGCTGATGTACCCGTGCTTCGCTACGGAATTCTACATTCTTTACAGAATTCTACGGGAAGTAGTGTACACGTTGTAAGTTTGTATTCAATTGCATAGCTCTTAACTTTACCCCAGAAACGCGACGGGGAAGTCACAATACGTCTTTTCTCATATGAAGACGGGGTTAGAGAATTTCCATTGTAATGGTAGGCCCGCTTTCCTTACCATAAGTCACAATCAGGTTGGGGAGTTTTCATTATAATCGCAGACACTCACTCTCCACCTGCCTTTTTACATCCTCAGAAAGACTGTCGTAGTGGTTTTCCGAACTGAAATGAACATAGGTCATTATGATGACGTTAGTAGGAATGGCGCGATTAAAAGGAATGCTTTCATATGAAATACTCGATCCAATGAAAAACCACACATTTTCTCACTTTTAACGAACAGTACTACGCTGCCGATCTAACAGTCCAAAGTTCCAGAGCTGGAATGACCAGGCCGCAGACATCCGAGATCCGTGAACACTCTTCGTCCTTTTTCTGCGGAGAGGGTGGGGGGGGGGGGGGGTCCGACGAATAGTCGTGAGTCCCAGGGGAAAAAAATGCCCTTTTACTAACCTGTTTCCTAGGAGTATCCGATAAGTCGGAAAATCTCAAATCTCAATTCACTGCACTGGCGGCGGAAAAATCTATCTGACTTGGAGGCAAATTTTTCCTCAAAGTCAGAGGAGAAACCCCCTCTTCACTGCTAATTTGGAATAAAATGAATGTAGAATTTAATAAAAGTGAAGAGGAAGAAGCTTTTCTTAAGAAACAGCTCTTTCCAGAGCTGAATTTCGAGTTATTTAGTGAATTGTGGTGCTATAATTTGGAATAGGCCTAAATTGTAATTCTAGACCAGGTCATGCTACTTCTTCTTCTTCTTCTTCTTCTTCTTCTTCTTCTTCTTCTTCTTCTTCTTCTTCTTCTTCTTCTTCTTGTGCACACTGATCATTCAAAAGAGCGCGTCAGTGTAGGGATCGAATAGCTGGAATACTATGAATGGCATGCTAAAGAAGAAAGTTTTCTAACTCCCCAGCCATTTCCCGCCAATATTCAGTCAAGCTGTTATACTCGGTAAGCAGCAGTAATCCTATCTATCGGAGTTAAGTGGCAGCATAAGAGACAAAGAACATCACAACAAACAACGGTCAATGAAATGTTATTCGATATTGTAGGCCTTCACATTTAGTTTTCTTCCGACTTTGAAATACTACTCTTATCATAGTCGGTACGGTAAAACTGAATGAAACATAAATGATCGGAAATTGAATCCTCTATAACTTTTGTTAGGTACTTAGTACTTTTCGATCGAACCAATAACACAGGTATTTAAAAATTAAATTTTAGGCGCCTTCTCCTAAACTATAATTTCATTCCGGGTGAATACAATTGTTTACAGCTTTGACTGTAGTTTCTTATTCCCCGACTCTATATACCGATTTTCATTACATTCTGTTTACCCATTTTCTCGTGGCACGGCGTTGATATGGACTTAGCAGCAAAAATACAAATTCATGAATATCTGTGGTATCATAGCCGATACGGTAAAAATGTATAAGACATACATGATCGGAAATTTAATTCTATATAACTAAGTATGTAGTATTTATCGATAGGACCACTATCAAAATAAATATTTGAGAATTAAATTTTAGGTGTTCCCCTAAACTACCATTTCTCTCAGCGTGAATAAAATGATTTATAGCCTAGATTGTAGTAGATCATCCCCCGACTTTACATACCGATTTTCATTAAATTCTCATCAACCGTTTTCTCGTGATGCGTGTACATACATACATACATACAGACAGACAGACAGACAGACAGACAGACAGACAGACAGAAATTACGGAAAAGTAAAAAGTGCATTTCTTTGTTACTGTGGACATGACCGATACAGAAATGCCATTCTTTTCAAATTCTGAACAATGTACAGACAAAACTCTTATATATATCTATAAGCCAGGTAAACAACTGGTAGAAAATCTGGCACCTGGGCGACAGCACTAAATGCAGATCAGTGGTGACTATTTTTTTTTTTTGCTAGTTGTTTTACGTCGCACCGACACAGATAGGTCTTTCGGCGACGATGGGACAGGAAAGGGCTATGAATGGGAAGGAAGCGGCCGTGGCCTTAATTAAGGTACAGCCTCAGAATTTGCCTAGTGTGAAAATGGGACACCACGGAAAACCATTTTCAGGGCTGCCGACAGTGGGGTTCGAACCTAGTATCTCCCGAATACTGGATACTGGCCGCACTTAAGCGACTGCAGCTATCGAGCTCGGTGTTGTGACTTACTGGATATGTCAGATTTCTCCGTTAATTTTAGCTGTACCGAAACACTGTACTTATATAACAAAAGTTGTGCAAAATATAATTTCCTATCTTTGTGATTAGTGCGCTCTTACCTTACGAGGAATAATAATGACGATACGCTGGAGCAACTGAATTAGATATTTGCCGTTTTAGCAAATGGCACTGTGATCGGCCGGGTCAATGTAACATTTCGGCGTAGAACATAAACGCGAACCTAGCGGTAGAAAAGAGAAAAACTAATACCCCGCTTTTAATGCAAGAAATTGGCTTTCTGTCCAGGCCTTCTAGTATCTAGTAGGCTTTGGCAAAACACGAGACCTCTGCGCATGTGATTACGGCCAGATCATCCATGCCAGGAGTACGGGTCATTCCATCTCCGAAATCGTGCAGCCGCTGGGCTTTCCATGGCCACCATGTCGATAGTGCTGCACGAATAAGTGGATTCGGAAATACCACCACCACCACCACCACCACCACCACCCGGATCAACTGCCGTGGAGTACAACATGTTGATGGCGAAGGTCCCCGTCGGCTTGCTTGGAGGTAAGAGGTGGTACACAAGGAAAGAGTGCAGAAGATCACTTCCGAATTCAATGCTGGAGAACAATGAAGCGTGAGCCGCTATGCCATCCACAACTATCCCTCGCAATAGGGTACAGGAATCGCCATCCCGCAGGGGTACCTCTGTCCACCTCATGTCAGAAGCCACAATGACTGACATGGCCAATGTAACACCGCCTTTGAACTTACGAAGTGTGGGAAAAGGTCGCCTGGTCAGACGAGTCGAGGTACAAGTTAGTACACGACGATTGCAGGGTACTAGGGCTCTCTAAAGACTTATAGAGCCTTACAGGGTACGAGTGCGTCACCCAGCACATGAGGCCATGGGTTCCTCTTGCCAGTAGGTTATAGCTCACCAGGTGGCAGCGGTATCCTCGAATTAAGACTGTTCACGCGGGATGAAATGGGACCGCTGGAGTATCTGCCAACATTCCTCACCGGCGCATGTTACAGGGACCTGCTGTCTGATCATGTCTATACAATCGTTCACCTCCAATACTCTACAGGAAACCTTTTCCTGTAGCAAGACAATGCACCGGCCCATAGCAGATTGGTTCAATGAACACTCTAAAGAAATGAGGGCGCTTGCGTAGTTCCGAAAGCTACCCGACCTCAATCCTATTAAGCGCATCTGGAGATGCTCTCGAGAGGGATCTGTGCGCCTTGCACCCCTGCTCCGAGCAATCTCCGTGCATTATGGGAGGTTGTGCGGCGGTCATGGGCCAATACGGCTCCCTAACGTCTTCGATACCTTGTGGAGTCCATATCACGCCAAGTTACTGCCATCATCAGAGAATAATGGGGCGCTACAAGCTACCAGCCAAGTATCTCTAATTCGATTGCGCATCGCTATATTTTTCACGGTACTTCCAAATATCACCAGAAATATTAGCTCTATCCAAACACTGTATATACCAAAAGTGGTAGAAACCATTTCTGATCATGTATGTCTCGTGCATTTTTACTGCACGGGCTATGATAACACAGACACTCGAATTTAGTTTTTATTGCTAACTCCAACAACGCCAAGCATCGATAACACGTACATATAGTTCTGTGGTAATTGTGACTAGTTAAATGGCGAAAGTGGTAGTTTTTGTCACGATTCTTTTACAAAACACAAAACCGCGTGGTCATCAGCCTATATTGATCAGAAAGAAAATGAAGATGACCACAAATGAGAAAGAAAACGTGAAGTAGAAAAATAAGTGTATTTGGGAGATAGAGAGTTCGAACCCCACCGTCGGCAACCCTGAAGATGGTTTACCGTGGTTTCCCATTTTCACACGAGGCAAACGCTGAGGCTGTTCCTTAATTAAGGCCACAGTCACTTCCTTCCCATTCCTAGTTCTTTCCTATCCCATCGTCCTTACCTGTTTCGGTGCGACGTAAAGCATACTGTAAAAATATAATTAAGAAAAGAGAAGAAAAAAGGGAATTACAAAAGGAAGGGGAAATGACAGACTCCCTTGATATCGGATGCCCTGATATCACCGTGCCGAAAGAGAACTAACCGTGATGACCTAATACGTCGTTAAATCCATAAAAAATGATCAACAATGGCTTTACACTGACTCTTGATGACTCTGTCTCTTCTTCTGTCTCTGTCTCTTCGGCGATGACTCATCTGCACTTGATGGCATCACTGCTGCAATTGTATAAAAACTAACCCGTCAACGACAGGTTTAACAGCTAGTGCAATATAAAAATGCAATTATGTTTGTAGCTTTACGTGACTGTTGATATCGCGATCATAGCCATGACCTCCAGTCTTACATGGAGTCCAAACCACAAGGACGTGACTTATCATTTCAAAAATTCTACACGCACTGCCGGGATGTTTTCTATTTGTTTTACGTCGCCCCGACACAGATAGGTCTTATGGCGACGATGGGATAGGAAAGGCCTAGGAATGGGAAGGAAGCGGCCGTGGCCTTAATTATGGAACAGCTCCAGCATTTGCCCGGCGTGAAAATGGGAAACCACGGAAAAATATCTTCAGGGCTGCCGACAGTGGGGTTCGAACCCACTATCTCCCGGATGCAAGCTCACAGCTGCGCGCTCCTAACCGCACGGCCAACTCGCCCGGTCGCCGGGATTCGAACTGCGCTTGGTGATATATACATTTACTCAACATGTTTCTGGATCTTGATGGAGAAATCTGTGAAGCACAAATGTAAACGGCAATACGGATGAAAGATGTATTTGTGCAGCTGGAAGTTAAGCAACTCAAACCTTCTTTGTTCCAGATAACATTGTCAGTAGGGAAGAAAACTGAATATCCGGTTGGGAATATAAAACTGGAACAGATGGAGCATTCCAAGTACACTAGCGGAAAGGTCTGCACACACCAACGCGGGACGCGGGAGCGAAACCTACAATCCCGCGGTCGCTGCGAAAGTGCTTTCATATAATTGCTTGTCGTTAGGTAATTTATGTTTTCATTTAACGTAGTTCCCATAGTATTGCGAGTATATATCCACCGGTCAAAGACTGAAAAACAGGTTGTAGGTTTTCATTTTCATTAATAATAATAATAATAATAATAATAATAATAATAATAATAATAATAATAATAATAATAATAATACATCTTACATGTATCTGAAAGTTTACGAACGGAGATATGTGTGCAAAAAAGTCACAAACAAACAGTGATAATTAAAGAATTGATACTTAGCAGGTATACACAGTTCTTTTCCTATTTCATCCCACAACATACCTTTCTTCCTTACATTCTTGTAATCTTCATTACTCATGTCGTAAAGTATTGGGTGTTTCTTAACGCACTCTATCAACAGTTCAGTCGCCATTGCTACTGTCACAATGAATGCGGGACGCGGGAAAACGCTGCATGCAGCGAACTGAAAAAGGTCCGCAGCAATCCCACCATGTAGGCGGGAGAGTGACGCACCGGTGTGAATTAATCCATATCCCGCTGTACTCAATAGTTCGCGACAGGATCGTTCCCACTCCCGCTCCCGCATTGGTGTGTGCAGACCTTAACACCATGAAGTACAACTCCGTATTTATCAAACTTTGTGGAGATGTTCATCACATGACAGGTATCAAATGATTGAACTTTCAGTCCATTCAACTGTCCATTATCATTCCAGCCTCCAGCCAGCAATCTTCATGAACTGACACAGCATGTGTTTCAGGCATGGCAAGAAATCCCTCAAGTGACAGTGAAGAAAATGTATCATGAATAAACCATGAACAATAATACGGAAAGTTTATAGTCTTGTCTAACCCCTATAACTATTCGTAATCTCACAATCGTTCAGTACAGTTAAAATCTTTTGCCTTGGTAATCTATCATATGCCTTCTTTAAATCTACGAAACATATCTATTCCTCTCACAGCACACTTTACGCCAGGGCTGGACAAATCCCAGGCACCCGTTCGCCATGGCGACGAAAAGAAATGCGTAGGTGCCTACAATTTTCAAATTGTAACTGCTAAATTCCATTCTGAGGAAAAACATTATTATCGGAATTTACTTTCACTCTGGAAATAACAACGTATAATAAATTAATTTGGTGGCATTAAAAAACTCTACATTCAAATTAGTTTTTTAATAATAATGTTATTTGCTTTACGCCCCACTAACTACGTTTACGGTTTTCGGAGACGCCGAGGAGCCGGAATTTAGTCCCGCAGCTCTTTTACGTGGCAGTAAATCTACCGAAACGAGGATGACCTATTTGAGCACCTTCAAATACCACCGGACTGAGCCAGGATCGAACCTGCCAAGTTGAGGCCAGAAGACCACCGCCTCAACCGTCTGAGCCACTCAGCCCGGCATTAAAATTTGTTGATGCTTGTTGTTTAAAGGGGCCTAACATCGAAGGTCATCGGCCCTTAAAATTTGTTCCTAAGGGGTTTTGTTTCTAGTTGTTGAAACTGTCGTCTCTCTAGCATATCTAAATACGGAGATTATAAGGTTTAGAAGCCTTTATAAGCATCAGTTATACCCGAAATTTATTTGAATCGATATGAGCGTTTGATATATTTCGTGATCACTCTTAACCATTACGTCAACAAGCTAATTTTGGCCGATCTTAGCGTCAGATTTTCTCCGTTATGTTCTTTGTATATTGCACTACTAGGGTGTGTAATAAGCACTGTTCGGGGTTTAGTTCATTTTAGAGTAGCAAATGTAATTTACGAGTGATTAAGATAGAGTGAGAGATTGAACTAGTTAATAATTAAAGAGGTAAGCAAATTATTTGTACTTTTATGCCTGGCGCCTAAGAAATGTTATTGGCTCCTATAATGTTTTCTGATTTGTCTAGTCCTACTTTACGCATACTAAAATCTGGTCCTGACAGCCACTCTGTGGTCTGAAATCACACTTGTTTTCATCCAACATACTCTCCACCACTGATTGCATGCTTCTTTCCAAAATGCCTGTGAACACCATGCGTGGTATTCTGATCAATGAAATGCTTCAATACTTCGATAGCTTACTTTTAAAACCTCGTATGTCCCAATGCCCTTCCTACCCACTATATTCCTTAAGACTGGTCACGCCTCCCAGCCACATACGAATATGCAGTCCATCGGAATAATTTTTGTTGTGTTCATTTTCCTATGCTAATGTGTAAAGGAAAATGGACCTGATCATATCGCATTATAGGGATATTATTTTCATGGTGAATATACGCACTCCTACAGTATAATGTATTTATGGTTCATTTTCCTTTGCAGATTAGCATAACAAAATGAACACAGCGAAAATTGCTCTGATGGACTGCATATCCATATGTGGCTGGGAGGAGTAACCAGTCTTAACCCGGGAGTGGAAACGTGGATTTTTGTAACGTTAATGGTAACGTGGGGTGTCCTCGGACCCCCAGCAGTTTCCAGTCGTCTGTGTTACTGGAAATAACGCAAAGTTATATTTTCATAAATAAACAGTAAGAGAGGTTTTAAAAGAGAATAAGACTAGGCTACAATATAGTGTAACATTTGTTATTGGCACATCAACAAACAGATACAAATCTCTGATGCAACGTTAATTCAGTTTGCAATCGTATTAATTTCTTTTGCAATTCCTTTCATTGCAAGTCTTATTCAGATTTACTAGTCGTGTGTTCACCAACATCAATGCAAGTTTTACAAACATTTCTCATGTGCATTATGCACATATATCGTAAACACTTACTGCAGAATTACCTAGTTTTTATGTCCTTACTCCCGGGACAAATAGCGCATCTTGACTTGCCACTGGGACCTGGCTCGGCTTGTGAACCATCATTTAGTTCAATCTTCACTCACTTGGCTGCTTTCTGGTGGATATGCCTAGGTATTTCGGGTTTCAGTGCACTTTTTCTGAGTTGATCTTCAACAAGTTTGACACCAATTTCTACCAGAAATTTACTGCGCATCATCTTCTTATCTGGCATGTTACAGCTGTAAATTACATTGCTATTTATTCCCGCAATATCCAGAACTCTGAGCAAGATTACCAATGGCCACCGTTTACATTTTCTAGACGTGGTGTAGGAGGTGCTTAACTCATCAACGACATTCACACAACATTGGTGAGGTTGTAAAAGGTAGTTATATTCGGTTTGTTGTGGCAACCTGTAGACAAATCTATGCTATCTATCATCTTCAAAGTGCATTGTTGACAACATTAGCATAGCCTTATTTTTCTTTGGGGCATAAGACACAAGTGTCCTATTTTGCCGCAACCCAAATAATGAGGAATTAGGTGTTCTTTCCTGCGCAACAAATTCCTTCGGCACTTCTCTTCTAAGGAATGACAAAGATGCACACAGTAAGAATACAATAGCTATAATATAAACAGTGATACATATCAATGCACATACCACCTCATTATTTAGTAGTGGGAATATTACTTACCCACAAACAAATGCACAACAACGCACAGCAAGGCAAAATTATGTACACAAAAATGTTCCACAAACGGTAACGCGGGGGTCTACGAGCACCCCAGTCACTTTAACTAGCTGTTTACTTCTTCCAAGACGGATAACACTCGAGAAACATTCAGTAACGTGTAAAGTGAACAAGTGAATGAAGCTAGACAAAGCTTTAGCAGTTCAGGCAACTAAACATAAACGCAGTAGTTCGAGAACTGACCGTGGGGGTCCAGCAGCACCCCGCGTTGCCATTACAGGGTTAAGAAAAATAATGGGTAAGAAAAGCATTGAGAGATACGAGGTTTTAGAAGTAAGCCTTCGACTTGTTACAATTCTTTTCTGCGTTTTCACTATACTTCACCATTTCGAAATTCTTTCCTGCGTTCTCACTGTGCTTCAGCATTTCAGATCTTTAATCTATTCCTGCTGCTTTATGAATGACCATGTAATTTATTTACAATCATTTCCAACTACCTTGAGCGTAATTTCACAGTCATTACTGTTCTCTTCCCCATGAAATTGGTTGTTCCCGATGTCAACAGAAATATTTCATTTTACGTTGAGAAGATTTTCAAAATATTCCTGCCATCTGCCCAGCGACTCCCTGATTCACCCAAAGACCCTTTTATCCTCTCTTTCTAAATTTATTAGTCCAGACAGGCTTCCTTGCCGCTTGACCAAGCCTTTCCAGGTTATTACCGAAATCTTTCTACAATTTATTCAACAAATAAACATTTGTTTCGTTCTGTTTCGTTCGTCTATGTATAATTTCCTATCTGTATGAGTTCTTATTTGGGTCTGTAAGTTTGGTTTTCTAAACTCAATGACGTGTTTTCTAACCACTTGACAACAATAATTGAACATTGTAAAGCTGAACATAACAAATTAAACAAATCTAACATATAATAAACCGAGGATAATTCAAAATATGACTTTCAGAGAAAATTTTCATTTGATCTTAGAGAAACACATTTATTTAAGTGCTGTACCTATTAAGCAAACTGTCCGGTTCCTTGGCTGAATGGTCAGCGTTGAGGCCTTCAATTCAGAGGGACCCGGGTTCGATTCCCGACCGGGTCGGGGATTTTAATCGCATCTGATTAATTCTTCCGGCTCGGGGACTGGGTGTTTGTCCCAATACTCTCCTCTTCATCTTCAGTCAACACATCAGAAACACGCTATAGTGATTATATCTCCACATAGGGTTGGCATCACGAAGGGCATCCAGCCGTAAAACAGGGCCAAATCCACATGTGCTACACAATTCGCACCCGCTAACTCACAGGTAGGGGGAAAAGCGGTAAAAGAAGAAGACGATCTAAGAAGCTATCGAGTAAGGGATTTAAAACGAGAAACTGTCCAGCTCTCTAATGTGGTAGGTAAGCAGAAAATGCAATTTTAAAACAAGCCTGTTGCACATAAAAAACTGGCAACTTTAAAGCCACAAAACATCAATGCCAGTTGACATGAAGATTTGGAGTTATTCTTTTCACATGGCAAAAGCATTCAGCGTGACAAATTTAAGCCGAATAGGATATGATTTGATATGAAATTACTGGATGCTAGTTTTCCGACGAAACGACCAAAATTCAGATTCCAGTGACTAAGCACCAGGAAGGGTATCTGGCCTTCTAGACCCACGGCCAAAACCCAAATCAGTCAGGCAGGCTCCAGTGATCATAGAACTAACTGGTATACAACAAATTCTATAAAAATGAATACCTAGCGAGAAAGCATGAAAACAATCTCAGCTGTAATGATCACAATTATCACTGATACACATCCAAAATGGGCAATCCCACTCGGCTATCTAAATTAATAATGAAGGATTAAAAGGCATAGGGCCTAAAGGAAATAATTCCTTAGAATTATCTCTTCCAAAGCTCTAGTCAAAAAGAGTCTTACATTTGTTTCCTCATTAATATCTTGCATCACAAGCAAAATAACTGACTGAAATGTATTTTTAATTTCCTCTTAAAACCAAGACAATCACTAGTCAAACATTACTGTTCAACTTTTCCCGCGCGGAACAGCATAGAACTATCTCCTTAAACTATGTTTTTAGTTAATTGCAATGTATTATTATCTTAGTGCATCTATTTCTTACGAAGGTATTAGACATTTTCAACAATCGATAATTAATAATACGTTGCCATTGCTGCCATAGGCTATAGGTTTACTCTACAACATTTAAGGTAATCGTATTGTTGTAAGTCGTCTTCTCCATACATGAAATAAGAGATCCAAGCAAGACTTTACTCGTTCACCCCTCGTGGATTTTGGGAGAGAACCGTATTTCGAGACTTTCTAACTGTCCCCGCGGAACAGCATACGCCTATGTCCCGAAAATATGTTTTTGGTTAATTACAATGTATTTTTAGTGTATTTATTCCTTACGAAGGTATTCAACGTTTTCAACAATCAATAATACATTGCCATCGCTGCCATTCAGGGGCTAATATTATGGTCTGATCTCACAAAAGCAGAGCTTCAAGTGACCAAACTTACAGATGGCAAGTAAAAGAAGTAATAAAATAGGCCTACAGATTTAAGCATAATAATCTATATAAATAAAATTATAATTTTGTTTGAGCACTTCAAAATTTGGCTTCTTCGTTTATTCTCGGATTAGATTTACATACAATGTTTTTCTGTCTGTGTCAACATCACAGCAAAACAATTTAACAGAATTTCTCGAAACTCGGTATATAGGTTCAGGGATTGCCGGGGTGCACATCAGACTACATATTATCTAATAATTATAAAGAGGCGTAGCAATTTTACGGGGATCGAAACAAGAAATGTCAAATATCTCCGTAAGATTAGCTGTATCAAAAAACTGTAAATAAGTTGAGCAATATACAATTTCCAATAATAATAATAATAATAATAATAATAATAATAATAATAATAATGGAGATGTTTGCAATATTATTAGTCTATATTTTCACAAAGCTTCGAAATATGTTCGGAAATAAGTTATTAATTATATCTTAAAAGTGTGAATAACAACAATTATGGAAAATCTTAAATCTTTTATGTCTGATACATTTTACTGCATACTATAATGGAGATATTCACGAATGTAAGTTTTTATTGCCAAGCGATCTTCGCTGACGTGGATATTGTATTGTTCAGTCATCATGGTAACGAACTTGCTGGCTATGGTGGTGGCGGTTGCTGCGATTGTTTTCATAAACTGCAAGACCATGTAGTCATTAGGCCCTACTGATCAGGCAGATAATGAGGATGACTGTCAAAATGAGAAGAAAAATGTGAAGGAATGATCACTTGAAGAATGAGGGAAAAGGGAATCATAAAAGAAAGGGTTAGAAGCCCAAGCCTCGAATGCTCTAATACCATCGAACAGGAAGAAAATGTAACGTGATGGCCATCAATATGCAAATCCCTAAAACGTATCAATAGAATTATACTGACAGACGACTGCTGCTGCTGTCAGCTGTGGGGTACTCAGTCTCTTCTGCTGCAATTCATCTCTGCTATAGATGGCATTACTCCAGCAATTATACAAGAACTAATCCCTCAACGAAGGGTAAGCCTAGAACATGTAGTAAAATATATTATGTGATTTTAGTATAATATGTTACCGAGCTCGATAGCTGCAGTCGCTTAAGTGCGGCCAGTGTCCAGTATTCGGGACATAGTATTTTAAAAAAATCATTGTGTAGTCTGTGATTTTTAAGACTTGATACAATGTTTATTTTCGAATTGAAAATGTAATATAAGTTTCATGTAATAAAAACAATATCTATGCAAAGGAAAGAAGAGGACTGAATTATCATTTATTTTAGCCCTCAAAATGTTGTCATGTCCCTCCATTTTTTTTATAACAATATCCCTCAATCTTCAACTAGAGGAAATTGTTACGCCTATGATAGAACGGTACTGGCTCAATTGGTTCGACCACAGCCTTGCAGTGCTGCTTTCTGGGCTCAAATCTACGCGACTGAATGTGAAATAGGCCATGTGAAAGACCAAGCTGATTTCTCTCGGTATCTCCATTTTCCTATCACGTTTAATTCTAATAATACTACGGTATACAATTTAACGTCTTTGTCATCCAGATGTAAGTCAAATTTCCTATACCTCGGAGCCTATCCCCTGATCGACACCTAGGCTGGAATCAATACAAAGGCAAGTGAGGCTAAGAGTAGAAATGTTACAAGTAAGTTCAAGTTTGAAAAATCCTCTTGGAAAGTTGCTGATCTGGAACCATCAACTAACACCAGACAGGTAGTGGTACTGAGATTTAGAAACTTGTTTTGGGAGGGGTCTAAATTTGACAATGATCTGATGTATGTCCAACTCTTGCTCCGTTTTTCTACGGGGTCGGATATGAATTGAGGACCATTTAGCGAGTTTTTACGACCAGATGCCCTTCCTGACGTCAAACTCAACGGAGTAAATGAGATGAAATGAATGACGTAATATACGATTGTGGGAAGGTAGAGGGTGAAACCTGGTGCTGGCACATAGCCTAGTCCCGTCAAATAGCACCAAGGGGACTGCTCAAGGCTTAACATCACCATCCGACGGACGAAACGCGAAGAAGTTTGGAAATTAATCCAAGCTTTTGGCACGCAATCTAGTGATTAGAAATTGTGTAACCCCACCTCTCCTACCCTCCCGGCTTACATTCTCATAGTGATGTTTTTCTTCCATCAAAGGGATTCGAACCAGCTAATCATGGTGTCAGACCATATAGAGTTGACGCCATTAACGATCAAGGCCACAACTATAATAGTGTATGTTGTGATTGTGATGTGCAAGTATTCTTAAATACTTAAATTGAAGATGGCAGCGAAAATTTCGGAGGTGGTGCTGCAACACTCTCACTCCCTCTTTAAACACGCCCTTGTCAAACACAGATGTCATCCGTAACACAAATTAGGCCTACGTTTTCACTCTGTTGACTGGACATCAGGCCGGAATTCGAATGGTCAAGACTTTCGAAATAAAACGGACTTATACAAAGGCTCAAGCGAATGCTACTACCATTCGAACTAGTTTAAGTCAATAAAACTGTATTAAGCCTATGTTAATTTTTTTTGACCTCTTATAGGTACCTCAACTTTAGGAGAACAACAGTTTTATTTACGCGAGTCTGACACAGCAGTAAGCGGCATTACTGATATTTCCGACTGCCCCCCCCCCACCCCCCAAAGTCTATCAACTGATATTTCCGACTGCCCCCCACCCCCCAAAGTCTATCTCCATACATAACACCGCTCCACATTATTAACTAACCGCCAAGGCTGGCTCATCTGCAATGCTAAAGTAATGGCAATAGCTTCCCAAGGTTGTCATCTCTCTGTGTGTATAGAATGTATCTACAGGTGGAAAAAAAAAAAAAAAAAAAAAAAAAAAAAACCAACACCGTGCTATAGAAAGGGACCATCGAACTGAAAACCAAATAATATTTCGACTACAATTACATGCACACATGCTTACCACTGAAAATTTTCACAGTGCCACACTTATTTAGTTTAACGGCGTTGTTGGAGGTTAGGTATACAATTATAAAATGTAGAAACTAGTTCAATGATTTAATATGGAACGTATTCCGAAAGGACGAAAGTACCAACGATATTTTTCCATTGTTGCAGAATTGCAATCACTTCATCAGTGGTGTTAGTTTGCATATGCCACACGAACATCAAATACAAAACAAACTTTTAATATGAGTTGTTACCCTGACATCAGCTGTACTGAATGCAAATCGATTGATGCATGTATAAATAAATTTGCAATTATTCCAAATTTGTAACAAGTTTTTTGTCTTTGCTTTGGGTATTTTTGGCAACGACTCAAGTATAATCAATGCATAAAAATGCATTAACCTAAGATACAGTCAGATATTGGAAGCGGCCCATGAGGACTACCTGTCAATGATGTAATGATTTGTAGTTCACGTCAGAATCGAAAATCTGTCACAGTGAGCACAAATGTCATATTATCTTATTGTCTAAAAACTAAATGAAGGGTACTTACTAATGATTTTTTGTGGATCTTGCATGACCTTTATAACACGCACAATTCCTGTCACAATCACAATAACTACAACTGATCCAACTTTGAACGAAACACAACCACAGTGAAAAAAAAAATGAAATGCACTAACCCGTTCCCTCCACTACTAAACAACAACAGTCCTATATGTACGAGGTTTCTTCGCGCTACACTCCCGACGGGAAAAGTCCCACCCCTCTTTGGGAGAGAAATGAACCATTCCATAATACAGAGTCGTCGGGCAAGTCACGTGACGTCTGCATCGCCTTAACCAAAGAAATACAGACATAAAGATATACTCGCCAGTACTTGTACTTGGATCGCCTTTTAAACGCTCTTACAAGTAGCCAAGGAAAACATCACGATTCGTAGTCGCTTTTGTTGAGCAGTAATAATAGCCAATGGAAAATCACTTCTTCTTCCAGAAAATTCAAAATTACTTAAAGTGAACGCTTCTGTTAAAATCAAGTACGAAACTTACGGTACCGGTACGGTACCTACTAGGCCTAGGATCTTCACCGAGATTTGACAAACGAGTCCAGTATAATTATGCAGCTCCTCTAAGTATGAAAAATAATACTCCGTGGGAGAGGAACTGAGAAGGAAAAACAAAATTTCTCTATAGTGGGCCTATATGTCCTGAACTGTTTGTCGATTTGGCCAAATGCGATTGCGGGCACACGCTACAGCATGTAAATACGACAAGACAATACTATTTATCACAGTTGGTCTTGAATTGAGTTGGCTTCCAGGTTGAAACATTCACGTTTCGAAACACAACTTTGTTTTCGGATCAGCTTACCTAAATGGTTAGCGTGCTGGCCTTTGGTCACAGGGGTCCCAGGTTCGGCTCCCGGCAGGGTCGGGAATTTTAACCATAATTGGTTAATTCCGTTGGCACGGGGGCTGGGCTGGGTGTATGTGTCGTATTCATCATCATTTCATCCTCATCATACGCGCAGGTCGCCTTCGGGCGTCAAATCAAGAGACCTGCATCTGGCGAGCCGAACTTGTCCTCGGACACTCCCAGCACTAAAAGCCATACGCCATTTCCATTTCATTACCTTCCCCACCAGTAGATTAAAATGAAATCTTTCGTCTGCTCTCAATCGTCATCATCATCATCATTAGTGAACCGTCTCTAGGTGCGGTGTATGAGCGCTTGCCACTTCAGTCGATTCAGGTACCATTTTCTTCCTGTACTCGGTTCCAAACCACCAGATTTTGTTTGACTTGTTCGAACGATCTCCTTCGAGATCCGCCCCTAGATCTTTGCCATCTATAAGGTTTCCTCCAACCATTCCTTAGCTACTGAGCAAGAATCCATTCTCATTACGTGGCCATATATTTCAATCTTGATCTGATTATGGTATCACATAACAACTCTCTTATTTGACTCTCTTGGCGAATTCTTTCGTTGCGGACCTTATTCCCCTGGTTTTTCCAAAGGAATTTCATTTCTGCAGCTTGGAGTCTACATTTATCTCTGGCTGTGATGATACCAGTGGCGGCTGGTGGTTTAAAAGTTCAGTGGTGCACAATTTTTACCAATGATATAATATGATTACAGGCTAATTTTCAAATCTAGATACATAAACAATACTTTTTTATTATTAAAAATAAAACAAACATTTTACATTTCTATTTTCAGGAATATTACTACAACACATTCACATTTTTTTCATTTAAAAACTCTTTTACCATACTGAAATGAAACACTTTGAGGTAGCCTAATTCCGGTATTGAAAAAAATCCTTTTGTAATGTATCTGGTTTCGAAATTAAACGTCACATGGGCCTTCCCATTCGTTTCACCTCGGATTGTTCCTCGGCAGTCCATTGTGGAAACAGCCTAGACATTAAAGACTGCACCGAATTCATAATCTGGCAAAATACCACTAACTGATAAAAATGCACAATAACAAAAACACACATGCTGACACGAATATTTACACAATGAAATCAATAAGCTACTTAGCTTGTACGCACATAACAAAGCTCATGACTATACTGAAAGAAATGGCGGTGTTTATTATCAAATTTAGAGACATTAGTTATATATCCAGCCACGGCCGACTTGATGCGTCGCTCTAGCCAGGACGAATAGCTCTAGCTAGCTCCTTACGGAGCGCAGCGAAGGATCCAACTGGCCGTGATCCAGCAGATGAATTTCCATCCGGTGTCGCTAGATAACACTCCTTTTCTATAACAGAATCTCACATTGAGCAGCAACGGTCTCTAGCGACTTCGCTAGTAGTTGGTTACGTAGGAGCACGGCCGATTTAATGCGTCGCTCTAGGTAGCTCCTTAGCACAGTGAGGGATCCAGTCAGCCGTGGTAGGAGGAGCCAGGTTAATAAACCTCCATTTAGGCAATGTATAAGAAGCCACGCCTATCTTTTCCTCTCCCCGCGGACCCCTCTAGCAGCCCCGCGCACCCCTCGAGCAGCCCAAGTTTTATCTTATCTCAGGTTGACTTCCCACTGCAAACTTTTCGGCTCCTGCAGTGAACATCTAAGAGTACCGGCTTGTAAAGTACCCTGTAGTCAATATTTGCTCTTTCAAGCTCTTGAAAGGTTTGTCTTGTTGAATGAAAATACAGTAGTTGAGTAATCCAAATGATAAAACTTTACTTAAAATAAACAAAAATTTCATGGGGGTAGCGCAAACCTGCAACCTTATGGAAAAACCGCCCCTGGATGATACAAGTTTCAAGGCCATAGGTTGTTATGAGCAAGAAGTAAGCTTGATAAAGTGTTCATTTGGCTAATATTGGAATCTGGCTGTTCCAGTGAAGGCTTCTAACCTCTTTGAACTCTGTGATTTCAGCATTTGATCAGTTATCTTCAGTCAGGACACTACCAAGGTATTGGAAATAGTTAACTTCTTGCAAGTCCCGTCTGTCTACTGTGATATTTGCTCCTGACTTTTGTCTGTTGACTGTCATAATAACTGTTTTTTTTTTTTTTTTTTTTTTTTTTAAAGGCTGATTTTAAGTTCAAATTCCTTAAAATGACAATTCCAAGCATTAATCTGGCCTTGAACTTCTTCCTCATTACCTCCTGAAATCACCACATCATCTGCAAATGCCTCGAATGCACTGTTCTTGCTGTGCTGTTTCACTCTTTTCATTATCTCATCTATCACTGCGGTAAATAGTAGCGGTGACAAAGTGCTGCCTTGTTGCACTCTTTTATTTGTTACAAACCAGTTGAAATAGCCATTTCCTATCCTTACACGGCTCTGGCAGTGTTTGAACAACATTTTTACTTTACTGATGAGAGATACTGGAATGTTTCTCCTTCTCAAGCAGTCCCAACGTTTATACCTCAATATGCTGTCATAGGCTTTTTCTAGGTCCAGAAAGACAAAGATGACATTCTTCTCCTTTTCCCAATGTTTTTCCATTATTATCCTAACAGCAAAAATGAGATCTGTTGTTGATCTGTTACTTTGAAACCCGTATTGTTCTTTCTCAAGCTATGGTTTAATGATATTTTGTAATCTTTTCTCTATCACTTTCTCCATCAACTTAAGTCCTTGAGACAGGAGTGTGATTCCTGTATAATTGCCACATATTTGTCTATTTCCTTTCTTGAAGAGGGGTGCTATACAACCCTTAGTCCAGTCAGTCAGGATTTTTTCTTCATTCCACATAGCAATCTTCAATCTAAATAGCCACTGAAGTCCATGAGTTCCAGCAGCTTTAATCATGTCTGAGCTCACCTCATCAAGGCCAGGTGATCTGCCTTTGCTCATACTGTTCAGAGCATTTTCAATCTCAAATCAAGTCAATGGGGATTCACTTTTTCCAGTATCCAATTCCAAATTTTCTTGAGTGATTTCTACTGGATATGTTGCATTATACAAGGAAGAAAAATACCTTCTCATCTCTTCCTGAATGTCTTCCTCTCTCCACGTTTTAACTTCATCATCTCTTTCCAATACTTTAATTGGTACATAAATGGTACTTTTGTGTTTCACAATTCTGTACAGAAGTTTCTTATTTCCTTTACTGTCTTCTACTAATTTGTCAGTAAATTCAAGCCAGTATTTCTCTTTCTCAGATTTAATTATCCTTCCTCTGAGTTTTAGGTCTCTTCTTCTTCTTCTTCTTTTATGACCACATAGGATCACTTTAGTCAGTCCGTCGTTCAGGTCTCTTTGAAGGGATTGTTCGGGCTTTGCGGTCCTCCCAGTACTTCTTCAGACGCTCCGTACTTCGTGCCCTTTCCTCAGTTGAAAATGTGCGTGTTGTTGGTTTGTTTTGTGTAAGGGTAAAGCGGAGGTTTGTATTCTTGAGTTTTGTATTCAATTTTATCTTATTTTTGGTGTCTTCTGTTGTAAGGCCTATTTCCTTCAGATCCTCTCTTACTTCTCTGATCCATTTACATCCTGTTGTGGTATTTTTTGAGACGAGATTGTGTTGTACTAGTTGTTTCAGAAGTCTCGAGTCCTGCATCCTCATGATATGTCCAAAGAATCCCAGTCTCCTCTTACGCATAGTATCTGTAATGGGTTCTAGCTCTTTGTACACGACTTTGTTAGGTATTAACCGCCACTGTCCATCTTTCTGATATTTTTTGTTGATACAGGTTCTTCCAATCCTCCTTTCAATTTTCTGAAGTCTGTCAGTCTTTGATTGTTTATTCAGGTAAAAGAGTGTTTCTGCTGCATATGTAGCTTCCGGTTTTATAACTGTGTTGTAGTGTTTTATTTTTGTATTTATTGATAGACATTTCTTTTTGTAGATATCCCATGTTAATTTTTGTGCTTTAGCTAATCTATTTGTTCTTACTTGGATTGAGATTTTTTCATTTAAGTTATGTGTTATTACTTCTCCAAGATATTTAAACTGAGTTACTATTTTGATTTTATTACCATTTATGGTGACTTCTTTTAGCTGTGTTGGTTTTTGGGGCATAATTTCTGTTTTTTCAAATGATATTTTGAGGCCAATTTTATTTGCAATGTTTTGAAGTTCTGATATCTGGGTTTTTGCTTCTTTTATGTCCACTGCTAGTAATGCTAAATCGTCAGCAAAACCCAGGCAATTTGTTTTGATTTTTCGGCCAATCTTTATTTTGGGGGGACATTTTCTAAACCATTCCCTCATTACCATTTCTAGAGCACAGTTAAATAATAGTGGTGAGAGCCCATCTCCCTGCCGTAGTCCAGTTTTAATTTCAAATGTCTCTGATGTTTCCCCCCTAAACTTCACTTTTGACTTGGTATTGGTGAGAGTCAATTTTATCATGTTTATTAATTTGGGGTGTAGTCCAAGGTGTCTTAAAATTTTAAACAGAGATTCTCTATGGATGCAATCATAAGCTTTCTTGAAATCTACAAATGTTATCACCATATCTCTGTTTCTTCTCCTGTTATAGTCCATTATCAACTTAAGACTCATGATCTGATCAGGACAGCTCCTCCAGGGTCTGAAACCTCCTTGATATTCTCCTAGTTCTTTCTCAAGTTGTAAACTTATCCTATTAAGGATGATTATTGAAAATATTTTGTATGTTATGTCTAGGAGAGAGATTCCCCTGTAGTTATTAGGGTCGGTTTTGTCCCCTTTTTTGTGCAGAGGATGAATGAGGGCTGTTGTCCAGTGTTCTGGTAGTTCTTCTTTAATCCAGATAGAGACAAGTTGTTGATGGAGGGCAACTTTTGCTGAGGTTCCTGCATATTTCCAGATTTCCGCAAAGGTCTGATCTTCTCCTGGCGCTTTGTAGTTTTTTAATTTATTCAGAGCTTGGTAGACTTCCTTTATTGTGGGGGGATTGATGTTTTCTGGTGATGTTTTTATCGGGGTGTTGGTGTCCAAATGAAGGAGTTCTGTAGGTTCCTCACAATTTAAAAGCTTGTTGAAATGTTTAGCCAGAATTTCTGCATTGTCTTTATTGTTATGGGCCAGCTTACCATCTTCATCCTTCATCAGTAGGGTCGGGGGTTCATATTTTTGGAGCTGCTTTCTGAAGGTTTTGTAGTAGTCCCTTGATTTAGTTTTACTGAACTGTTCTTCAATTAACTGCAGGTCTCTATACCTCTGTTCTATTTCTCTTAATTTTACACAATCGTTATCTGCGCCTTTTAGGTTATATTTATCTATTTCTCATCTTGCCGTATTCCTATCTTTTATGGCTTGCTGAACAGAATCATTCCACCAAGAAGTTTCCTTTTCTTTTGGTATACAATTTGTTTTTTCTACAATATCAACAGCTGAGCTCACAAGTATTTTCTTCAATCAGGTCCATTCCTTTTCTCCCGTTTTTGTCTCATCTGTCGGGAGCTGGTCACGGATCCTTCTTTGGTATTCCCCCCCCCTTTTTTTTTCAAGTTCATCCAATTTCCACACCCTTATTTTGGATTTACACCTGGTCTTCACATATTTCAATGGGATGTTTCTAAAGGTTGCCATCAGTAATCTGTGGTCACTGTCCAAGCTTTCTCCTCGCAATATTTTCACATCGGTGATAAACAAACCAGCTTCCGTATCAGAGATAATAAAACCGATTAAAGATTTCTGCTGTCCATCTCAGCTGTATCTTGTTACTTTATGGCTGGGTCTTTTCTGGAAAAAGGTGTTCTTAATTATGAGGTTATTTCTTAAATAGAAGTCCAGCAGATCTTCACCTTCTTGGTTCGTTTTCAAATCTATTTGGACCAATCACATTTTTATACCCTATTCTATCAATACCAACTTGGGTATTCAAATTTCCCAACACGATTATATTATTCTCTTCAATATGCTCTTTCAGTTCATCCAGGAACGTGTCTTTCTCCTCTTCAGTACACCCAGGTTGAGGGGCATATACTTGGATTAGGGTTAAGATCTCTAACCTATTTTCAATCTTAGCTTAATGACATGTTCTACCTCCGACACTATGTCAATGTTCTTAATGATGACAAATGCTATGCCATTACGGGGTTCCTTTCCGTGTCCATGCCAATAGATCTTATAACCTTTCCTCAATGATTTTACACCTTTTCCTTTCCATTTTGTCTCACTCAATCCTAGAATATCAAACTTTCTCCTTTCCATGACGTCCACTAGTTCTTCACATTTTCCTGTCAGGTTTATAATATTCAATGTTTCTATTCTTTGTTTTATTCTTTCTCATGTAGATTTTCCTCTTAGCATATCTTTGCTGACTATCATCGGGCTGCCAGCCGTCATACCTAGCGGAAGTATGTGAGGATGTTGTCCTATTCGGGACTTGAATTCCATTGCATCCAAGGTTCTTTTTAGTTTGGAAAGCGGACAGTAATTACTCTCCTGTTGGCTTGCTGGGCCTAACACAAAAGAGGATTTCTTCTGTCAGGGCAATCTCCCTTAGTCTTTAGTAGTCCCCTGCAAGATCTCAAAGGCAGCAGCTTTTTAGTGAATTTATGTGGCATTTCCTCCACAAAGGTTTCAGCAAATCTCCTACGGAAAACTCCTCCGCCCATAGTCACTGGTTCATCCTTAGTTTGCCAGGTTTGGTATTAGCCGCCTGATCCTCAGCCAGACAGTCACAGTAAATGTGTCCAAAAATCAGATTGGAGAGTTTTAGTTTTCATTATATTCTGCTGCATATTGCATGGATGTGAAATTCATTCAGTACTGAGACCAGGAAATCTGCATTAGATGTGCTCATGTCCCCCTGCCATCACAACCAATGTGACAAAATGAGCCATGGTTGGAATATCCGAAGGAACCATAAACGTAGATTTGACGGAAGGGGTGGGAGGTGGGGTGGGGTTGAGGAACACACCACCAACTCTGCTGAATGAAAAGTTCAAGAGTTCTCAGAGTACTGGACTGTAATCTCTGACCACGACCTAATATAAATCCAAACAATGTGTGCAATCTCATTAAATATACATGATATACATGATAACAAATCTTCACATATATAGGTTCTGAATTTAGGTATCAAATGTCTTCTGAATGTAGTGGTATAATAACGACATGCTTTGTTAAAACTACTACACTCCTGGGTGGCTCATTCATAACCCATGTAGGCCTACAGTACTTTGAGCTGGAAAACTAGACTATTAACATGATGGTCATTAGCAGTGATGGGAAAAGAAAGTACAAGAAAAAAGTAACTGTGCTGAATAAGATACCTGAGAAATATTTTACTCAATTACAATTTTTTCCAACAAATAATCAGTAAAAGTACAATGACCTACTTCACAGAATGCCAGGCTTAGCACCTGAAAAGACTTGCCATGTACATCTTAACTTAGTCTTAAGGAAATCATTGAATTTTTTTCTTTTCGCATGGGACTGGAATACCAAAGTTTGCAAAGAAAATGATATTACTGTACTTCATTTTGTTTTTCTTTTTTGGCTTAGAAATTTTTAGCAGCTATCATCACTAACATGGTACCTTCATTCTTTCAACAGGGTAATTTTTATTTTAGTGACTTAGCATTTCAAATAATTTACCATTTACTTTACAAAATATATTGCCTCACTTACTTAGCTTTGAAATCTACCAACTCGGACCCATTGTTTTGGGAAGCCAGGCTCTGCCTGTCACAAGTTAGGACGAAGGGCGAGTGATAGAGGAGTAACACCTCTTTAAAAAACCTTGGTCCAGTTGGCCGAGCTAGTAGCACCTTGTAAGGACCCCTTTCTAGGATTGCAGGTGAAATCTGGTCAACGGTCTTTAAGGTGGAAGAGGAATCTCACTACCAACGGTTCAGATAGCAGAAGAATCTAGTGGAGTAAACTACGGAAACAATCCTTGTAGTACCTGTTCTACAGGTTAGGGGCGGCTACAGCAGGCGTCTGTTCCCCAGGTCAGAGGCAGCCTCAATTACGTGCAGAAGGCAACAGGAAACCACTGCACTACTTAATACCAAGTTAAGCAGCCATGATGTCGTCACAGCAAGATGTAACATTTACTGATCATGAGATACGGAGCCCAAGATCTGGCAGGGGAAGAAACGAGGTTTCCCAGGTCATCATTAAGCGAAATCCTCACATTACCACGTCAATGAAAATTGGAACATGGAAGAAGCTAAACTTGTCATGAATGAAAGAGTACTAAATATTCTGGGTCTATGTGTAATATGTGTAATATGGCCAGGAAATGGTGATTTCTACAGTAATGTCTTTAGAATGATCTATAGTGGTAGTACAAGTAGAGGCTGTAATGGAGTAGGACCGCTAATTAGATGTAACTGGCCAAGAAAGATGATGAACACCTATCACGTTAATGAGAAGATTCTAGTTACAACAATCAAAACAAATTCCAGGAATCTGGTTATTGTTCAAGTGTACTTTCTAACATCAAACAGCTGGGATAAAGAAATAGAAGAAATGAATGAGAACATTGATAAAATATGGAATCTGACAAAGGAATCAGATAATGTCATAATCATGGGAGATTTCAATGCTATTGTTGGAATGCAACGAGACCAAGAAGAATACAAGGTGAAATCTGATCAACAGTCTTTAAGGTGGAAGAGGAATCTCACTCCCAAAGGCTCAGAGAGCAGAAGAACCTAGTGGAGTAAACTACGGAAACAATCCTTGTAGTATCTGTTCTCCAGGTTAGGGGCAGCTACAGCAGGCGTCTGTACCCCAGGTCAGAGAAGGAATCGGAAAGTCTGGTCTAGGTGTCGGGAACAAACGAGGGGAGAGGTTACTAGACTTCTGTGATGAGCACAATATGATTGTGACAAACACAATCAAATCAAAATCAATCAATACCGATCTGCATTTAGGGCAGTCGCCCAGGTGGCAGATTCCCTATCTGTTGCTTTCCTAGCCTTTTCCTAAATGATTTCAAAGAAACTGGAAATTTATTGAACATCTCCCTTGGTAAATTATTCCAATCCCTAACTCCCCTTCCTAAAAACGAATATTTGCCCCAGTTTGTCCTCTTGAATTCCAACTTTATCTTCATATTGTGATCTTTCCCACTTTTATAAACGCCATTCAAACTTATTAGTCTCCTAATGTCATTCCACGCCATCTCTCCGTTGACAGCTCGGAACAAACCACTTACATTACAAGTAATAAATCTCATTGTAGACCGTATTGGACATCAGATATGAACATTAAAACAAGAATAATAGTTAACACCACCTTTCTAATACTTATCTTTCCTATATTTAGGAAATAAACATTACAACAGGCGTTGTAAGATGGGACATGTTTCGCTTAACAGTAGTAAGCATCATCAGCCGAAAATAAATCTTAGCCTAAAGTTAGGTCAGGGCCCTGAACCTAGTGTCCTTAACATATATGGCACCCTAAGAATCAACATTTATATTTATAAAATGAAAATAGGCTTAAAACTAGTGTGAAAAAACATGGAATGTTACAACATGGCTAAGAGAAAAAACACAATCGAGTTGAGAAAGAGAATAAGAACAGAAAGTAGGCTATAATACAGAGCTGGTAGTGAAATAATTAAAATCACTAGGATATCATTGTTACCAGTCAGTCAATCAGAATGTTCAAACATAAACACAAGCGTGAAAATATATAAGAGTGTTCATCATGGCTGAGTTAGAAAAAACACGTAATCGTGTTGCCAAAGGTAAAAACATAAGGTACAACATAGAGTTGGCAGTGTAGTATCAAACTCATGGCTGCCAGTCAGTTAATAAGAATGTTCATATATAACAAAACATAATGGTTCTATTCTTTTGAAGTGAAGAAATAATTAAATCCCACTCTTGTATAGATACATGAGAACGGGCGAGAGAAATCATATGTTGTAGCAGACATGGAGTAGTAACACTTCAAACAGGATTGATCACGCCTGAAGCCGCTTCATTTTTGCTGGGAGTTCAAGACCAAAACGGAAAAAAATAAGATGCCAAGTGCGTGAACTGAAATCTGAAAATGGAAAAAGGAAAAAGATGTACTGGGGCCTTGAAAATAGGGTGTTCAGAATGGGAGACTAAGATCGCTTACCCCTTATGTTGGATGAGCGTTGAGCGGAGACATTAGCCGTTCAAGGGGGTCTGTTAAATTTATGCCCGTTGCTGCGTGTGTTGTATCTGTGTGCTTGCCTAGGCAAAGAGTAAGTTGGGACGGGAGGGGTAGGCGCAACAATGAGAGTGCTGGAAGCTGGCGGCGGAGCTGTATTATGGGGAGGGGGTAAGGTGGAATCTGTTATGACGACTGGAGGGGTATTTAAAGGTTTATAATTGAAGATTTTTGTGAAACTGTTAAGATTTATATTAAGATTAGTGAGTAAATTGGGGACTTGTTCAATTAATGGGCTGTTGTTCTCAGGGACATCATTCAGATTATTATTATTATTAAAATGTTGATCCAAGAAAATGTATGTATTTTCCAATTCAGTCATTTTAATAATAATAATAATTTGAATGATGTCCCTGAGAACAACAGCCCATTAATTGAACAAGTCCCCAATTTACTCACTAATCTTAATATAAATCTTAACAGTTTCACAAAAATCTTCAATTATAAACCTTTAAATACCCCTCCAGTCGTCATAACAGATTCCACCTTACCCCCTCCCCATAATACAGCTCCGCCGCCAGCTTCCAGCACTCTCATTGTTGCGCCTACCCCTCCCGTCCCAACTTACTCTTTGCCTAGGCAAGCACACAGATACAACACACGCAGCAACGGGCATAAATTTAACAGACCCCCTTGAACAGCTAATGTCTCCGCTCAACGCTCATCCAACATAAGGGGTAAGCGATCTTAGTCTCCCATTCTGAACACCCTATTTTCAAGGCCCCAGTACATCTTTTTCCTTTTTCCATTTTCAGATTTCAGTTCACGCACTTGGCATCTTATTTTTTTCCGTTTTGGTCTTGAACTCCCAGCAAAAATGAAGCGGCTTCAGGCGTGATTAATCCTGTTTGAAGTGTTACTACTCCATGTCTGCTACAACATATGATTTCTCTCGCCCGTTCTCACGTATCTATACAAGAGTGGGATTTAATTATTTCTTCACTTAAAAGAATATAACCATTATGTTTTGTTATATATGAACATTCTTATTAACTGACTGGCAGCCATGAGTTTGATACTACACTGCCAACTCTATGTTGTACCTTATGTTTTTACCTCTGGCAACACGATTACGTGTTTTTTCTAACTCAGCCATGATGAACACTCTTCTATATTTTCACGCTTGTTTTTATGTTTGATCATTCTGATTGACTGACTGGTAACAATGATATCCTAATGATTTTAATTATTTCACTACCAGCTTTGTATTATAGCCTACTTTCTGTTCTTATTCTCTTTCTCAACTCGATTGTGTTTTTTCTCTTAGCCATGTTGTAACATTCCATGTTTTTTCACACTAGTTTTAAGCCTATTTTCATTTTATAAATATAAATGTTGATTCTTAGGGTGCCATATATGTTAAGGACACTAGGTTCAGGGCCCTGACCTAACTTTAGGCTAAGATTTATTTTCGGCTGATGATGCTTACTACTGTTAAGCGAAACATGTCCCATCTTACAACGCCTGTTGTAATGTTTATTTCCTAAATATAGGAAAGATAAGTATTGGAAAGGTGGTGTTAACTATTATTCTTATTTTAATGTTCACATACCACTTAGTTGAGCAGCTCTTCTTCTTTCTCTCAATTCTTCCCAACCCAAACATTGCAACATTTTTGTAACGCTACTCTTTTGTCGGAAATCACCCAGAACAAATCGAGCTGCTTTTCTTTGGATTTTTTCCAGTTCTTGAATCAGGTAATCCTGGTGAGGGTCCCATACACTGGAACCATACTCTAGTTGGGGTCTTACCAGAGACTTATATGCACTCTCCTTTACATCCTTACTACAACCCCTAAACACCCTCATAACCATGTGCAGAGATCTGTACCCTTTATTTACAATCCCATTTATGTGATTATCCCAATGAAGATCTTTCTTTGTCCAGCACAAATCTCACATGGAGTGACCAGGATTTGAACCAAGGAACCCAGCGGTGAGAGGCCGGCGCACTGCCGCCTGAGCTACGGAGGTTCCTAACTGAGAATATCAGAAAAGATATTGTTGAAGGAAGGACGGACAGAGGGTATAGAAGCATTAAAATATTAAACCGGGAGCCTAATGTGAAAAGCTCTGCAGTAAGGGATAAATATGAGAAAATATTGATAAATAATGATGAAATCAGTGCACAGTGGAAGGAATATCTTGAACATCTGTATGAAGGGGAAAATGTGCTGAATGATCTAAGGTGTATTGAACCAGAACATGAAGTGGAGAAACATGATAAAGGTCCTAAAATAACAAGGAAGAAGTGTGAATCAGCACTCCAGCGGTTAAATGAAAATAAAGCTATCGGTCCAGATAGGGCTCTCTAAAGACTAGGTATGCTCGCCCGCCATTATGGTTCATTCCTGCACTACGTTGGTAAGGCAGTTGACCACACCAGCCGTGTATATTCCTCTTTTTTACTGTTCTCCATGCTAGAAAATAATGCTAAACTAGCATACTGTAACAATACTCATTCTCATATTACTCAAACGGTTACTAAACATAAATATTAGTATATTTCGTACATTAGTGTGTAATTTTTACTCGAGACGGTGACCCTAAAAGCAAGGTAGTTTATCATTTGCTTTTTAATAAACAAACAAACTAGGCATGTACTCTCACTGGAGAAATATTAGCTTACTAATAAATCGATTATTATTATTATTATTATTATTATTATTATTGATTGGTAGGATAGGTTGTTCGTAAGCTATGCGTCGCGGTATCGTCAGATGAAATGATTGACACCATGGTATTGGTATAAACTACTATCATTCTTAAATCGTGGATTTTGACGTGGTAATCGGTCAGTGTCGAAGATATATAAATTGTGATGAAAGATTTTGATACCATATGATCTCAGTCAGTATTTCATACTTGCCTGAAATTGATTTAGCGCTATTTTCAATGTTGTCGAAATAATAAGGAAAATATTTTTCGAACAAAAATAACCCTGAAATATGATGCACGAAGACGAACATACCCAAGCAAGTGGGATTCTTTAAGTTTCTTCTAAAATGTAGTCCCTTTTCTTCTTTACTAATATTTTAAAAAGACATTCTGCTTAATTTTGGTGATTGTTATGAATCTCATTTGCTTATGCAGTTTTAATGCACAAAAGATTTTAGATTATTCAACCGAACATTCATGAAACAAATGTTATGGTATTATAAATTTCATTCGGGAAGAAAATAGGAATAGAGTAACTACTTCTATAGCTGAATCTTCTCTCCCAACCCGAAGTATTGCACTAATAATCAGTTACCAGTGACTTATAAGGGGAGTGACCCACGAGCTGTGGAGAACATTGACATTTTTTTGGCAAAGTTAACAGTTTAGGGAGTAGTAGTATTATTTCTCAACACGACTCACCTTATTAAACTTCAAAGAGTTGCAACACTGATTAAATTTCTCAGGCAGCACATTTTAAGGAATACTATATTTAAGTAATATTTCAGAAATTTACTGTCTCCTTTTATTACAGTACTTACAAAACTATAACATTCCTTGTTTACATTTTCTATTATTTTCGGAAGCATTTTACCTTGTTTTCGTACATTCTTGTTTAAGTACACAACAGCATAGAATCGAATTTTGAAGAAGTGTCTAACATTTTTTTTAAATGACAGAATGTTGGAGAACATGTACTGGTACATTTATCATTCAAAATTTTCTACATTACGAGATTTGCACCATTTTGCATTATATAATGCTTATAGTCCCTATTAAAGACATCCAGTTACAAGTTAATTTCATAACTTAACAATTTGGTTTCTTTAGAGTACCCAATAAAAAAAAAAACAACGAATGTTTCAGATCTTGAGTCAGAAAGCTCATACGGAAGTTTAAAACCTGTTTGCATATAGGCCTAGCACAGATCTTGGTTTTCAATAATGCATTTGTTGTACTACCACCAACTTTAAACAAAATATTTCTCTCATATGAAGTTAGTTATGACAGATATTGTAACTGTGGTGTTTGGATGTTAAACTCCAGTTGCCGAACTTTGGGGGAAGAACTGAATATTGAATGATCAATATGACTGAATTAAGGGGTGTAGTGATGTCAGTGGGAGCTGGATGCAAGTTTAAGTCAGCAGTTGAAGTAGAAAGTGTAGCAGAGGCAGTGGAGGCATAATGTACCAGATGGGAATCTAAACAACCTGTATCCCACAGTAGAGACATTACTAAAATTAGGTGCAGAACAACCCACCATTATGTAATCAATATCCACACAAATATAGCACTATTCTGTCCCTGCACGCGGTGATTAAAGCAATACGTTCAAGGTTTTGAAGCAAGCGTTCGTAGGAGAAACTAGTTTGATCACATGGCCTACTGCGCATGTATGAACCAAAATGGCGGCTAAGCATACCCATCTTATAGAGCCTTAGGTCCAGATAACATACCTGGAGAACTGCTAAAGAATATGGGAGAAAAACTGAGAGAACTTCTATTTGCCATGATATGCAGATGCTATGATGAAGGTGAAATTCCAGAAGACTTCATCAAAAGCAAACCGGTTATGATACCAAAGAAGGGAAGTAGTGTAGAATGTTCCCATCACAGAACTATAACTCTGCTCTCTCATAAATACAAAATACTATCAATAACAAAAAACCAGGATAAATAACAAATTAAATTTACAAATTGATCAGGACCCGTTTGGCTTTAGGACAGGGATGGAAACATGAGAAGCCATCTTAGTTCCCCGAACAATATTAGAAAGGAGGTTGGAGATGAACAGGAACACTTATCTAGAGTTTGTAGGTTTTGAAAGGACTTTCGATATCCTAAGTTGGGACAAATTGTTTAAAATTCTTAAAGCTACAGGTTTGGACTGGAAAGAGAGTAAGCCGATATTGCGACTCTATGAAGGACAGACCACGATAGTAGATATCAGAGGAAGTATCCAGATAGCAAAAATTAGGAAAGGTGTAAGGCAGGGCTGCTCTCTCTCACCATCCCTTTTTAATGTATTCATTGAAGAAGCCATAAATAAGTTTAAGGCAAATACCAAAGGAGTAAATGTAAATTGGCACCATATCAAATGCATTCGATTTGCAGATGACATAGCAATTGTAGCAGACTCCGAGAAAGAGTTGTCTAAGATGCTGAATGTATTGTCATCAGCATTGTCAGATTGAAGAAGACCAAGAAATTAGTTGCGAGTAAACACCCTGAATGAATTCACATCAACATCAAGCTTACTGTCAAGATAGTGGAACAATCACCAGTTTCCCTTATCTGGGAAGCCTGATCACCAATGACAACAGATACAGCAAAGAGATCAAAAGGTGAATAGCACTTGCCAAACAGGCGTTTAGTAATAAGATAAATCTTTTAATCAGTGCAAATTTTTCTTGGACAATCATAGATCAGTACTGTATATGACTGGAAGCATTTGAGATGTGGGTTTGGAGACAAATGCTAAGCATTAAATGGATTGAAAAGAAAACAAACAAAAGCATTCTGCAAGAAATTCAAGGGAAGAGAGAACTATTTGATGTTAAGGATACAAAGAAGAAGAGCTAAATTTACAGGCCACATCTTGCAACACAGTACCTTTCTTACCAATGTGCTGGAAGAAAAAATCATGAGGAAGAAAGGCCGAGGACGACTAAGGAAAAAATTCCTTCAAGACTTGGCACAGAGTCTCCATTCTGGTTCTTATTATGAAATGAAACGAGGATCTGAGGGCAGGAAAGAATGGTTGCATAGACAAAGCATTGCCTTTAGATACTGATGATGATGATGTTGATGATTTAGCTTCGACCTCTTGGGGGAAAGTACATCTTTGCATTTACTGAAAAGACACTCTACAAGGGGCACTTGAAGGAATACCATCATCATCATCATCTGCAGTTTCCAGCTGTTGGCCGGGTCTGCTTATGAAGGAATACCATTGTTTAAATTTAAGAACATCCCCAGCAGTGAGGGATATTGTAGGATAAGTTTGATGTCTTTTTCTGCTGTAACAGAACTGAAAAAGTTACCTTCATCATCACTTAATTTTCCCCCCCTTTCTGCTTTGATGCGATGTATTACTGGAAAGTAATGGTTACTAGAATGTAACAATGACAATTTAATTTCAAGAAGTAAATTTTTAATGATTATGAATAAAAATGACTAAACAAGTATTTGTTACACATAGTTGGATTACCTTACCCTGTTACTTCCCAACTGTAGTCATTTCTTAGTTCTCACCTTGCCTGTAATTTTGGGTTCTAGATGGACCATCCCCAGAAATTTTGTCGAATGGCAGCAATCGTATATTCAAAGAACTTGTGAGCTATTCTGTGTCTTTTGCCAAACACCTATTGGTTTCAGAAAAAGAAATGCTAGTTTCATATGCTTGTTAATTCACTACAGTCTAAACAAGTATTACTCATGCAACTTTTAGTGATACATGGGCTCCCTAGTGCTGAACCAGTAGACCTCGGTTATCTTCGAGATTCATATTGGCAACCTTTGAAACATAAACTATGAATTGCTTATGCATCGCTGTGATGTACTGATGTATTGATGATGTATTGAATTAGGAGGATACACCTAATTTTACATCTGTAAAGTGAAAATTGTCAATACGGAATTATTCTAATATCTTGTAATGCACGAGACCTCTGGCGTACAATTTACGTACTACTATTGTTGTTGTTTACACAGCAAAGCCAAACTATAGAATTCATGCTAGGAACAAGATTTGCATCGAGAAATGTTATATAATGTGCGTGTGACACAGTTGTTGGCTGAAGATAATAAAGGTTTAGAAAATTTATATCGATCGATCATATTATCGATTCAATTCAGATTTCATTTCCATTCAGCTGGCAGTATTACCGAAACCGGGAGAGCTCCCTCCTTACTCCTCACCCATGTAACATCAAATATCACTAAAAGATGCGCAAGTAATAATAATTCATACGTACATTTCATTATTTTATAGCATGATATATGTTGTAAGTGTTCAATTTACAAACCTTTTGTTAACCAACTTTTGTGTCTGAAATCTACTATATGCAAATAACACTGTGGCATCTTCTGCCTTTATATCTATGAACATAAAATCTGAATCTAAATATTGTTTCACAATTTTTCCTTTTCATTTGTTCACCCACTACAACAGGGTTCATCACTCTATCGGGTAACCTACCCTCCTTTATTTACCACACGTAACTCCACCACTGAAGCCATTCATATTGATAGCTTATCCAATATGTTCATTCATAACTTAGCCTTGATCTCTCATTACAAAAATTCTTCTGCCATTGTTCACATGTTTTTACCAGCAATCATTCTTGTTACTTTCAGGTCTGCCACCTCCAGATCGTGCATAAGATATCCCAAACCTACTCAGCTTTTACTCCTGTACAACAAAGATGGCTGGAAATCAGAACAGTGTACGGAGGAATTTTATGCAAATTTACTTCCTCCTATAAACTACCATGGTTGTAAATGCAAATTCACTCAATTAGCTAAGATCACTTTGATCTAATTTCTCTCATCATAGTATCATTCTGTAAGAAATTAACATGGTCCAACTGCTCCAAATTTACTTTAAATAACATTTTCTTACATTTCGTCTCATCAGAAGTCTTTTTGATCTTGGATATGCTAAAGCTGGATAAAATATCACAATCTTCTTTACATTTCTAACTTTCTCTCCACTTGAAGATTTCAAATAAAATTACCTTGCTAATTGTAACATTGAAAATGGACACACCATATCATTTATTATGTTTTGATTTGGAGAGTCAGTTGCTGAGGATGGCCAAGCAGCAAGTAGTTGAAAGCTCTACAAAGAGGTAATTTGTTTGCTGTTGTAAAAGTAGTAAAGCCACTTTACTATTGGTAGTAGTACATGGATGTAAATCAGGATTTCAAAATGATACCAACACATAGGGCCTAGCTTCATCAGTGTTCTGATCTAGAGGTGTGTGATATCATTTACTTTTTTCTCATTTATTGTGGATCAACCATGAATTTAATGTAGCATACAGTCTTTGTCCCTGATGTCCAAGCTATTCACTATGTTAACTAGTATTCTATATCCCATTATCGTCGCCAATTCCTGTATACCAGATTCTTTGTCACTACATCAGAGGCAGGGCAGGCTATTGTATACGCTAAGTATGACCAAAAGTTACTGAAAACAGATAATGTGTGTCAAAATAAGTGATGTAAAATAATGAATTTGGCTTTCATAATTACTGTGTCCTAACCAATCTGCATGGTCCTGTTGGAAGTACTGGATAGATGTATTTGTGATAGTTGCTCCATAGCGAGTACAAGGAAGAAGTGTGATCACTCCCCTAGTTCATCGGTTCCTCCGCTAGGCCGCTCTCCCAGCAGTACTTGAGCTTGAGCTTACAAGTCAGCATACGAATAAAAGACAATTATTGCATGCAAAATATTATGCTTTTGCTCACCATTCCAGAAGTCAGTCGTCAGATAGTTTGGAGAGCTTCCGGGTAGACTTTGTGGTCTTAGAAGATTTAAGTTCCTTTCTCATCTGTCTTGTTACAAAATAAAATCGACATTTCATATAATGTAACACAAGTTTCGGGATAATGTCCGCAACATGGCCATCGCAGCATCCTAATTCTTTCAAATTAATAGTGATTCTGTGCAAACTGTCCAATTACTCGTAAAATACATCGCCCCATTGACTATGTTCACAGGAGAGCTTTTGTTCCACTACACTGTCAACTTGCATGAACACATTATAAACTGCTCTTGAAGGATGGTTGAGGAAAGTGCTGTCAGTACTGTATTTATTGCTATAGTCCCTAATAAATGTGAGGGCTGCGGCAAGTATTTCTTCTGTAGGCTCTCTGTGAAGCAGGCTGACACATTTATGACACGTTCTGACCTTGGATACATTGCGTACTATATATCCTCCTAGATAATAAATCAAACACTCCTTTGCAAGACTGCGGCTATCACTGTTAATTAGACCTAAATTGTTCTCCCAGTCCGGTAAGAGGTCATCCATGTTCTCAGTGAAGTCTAGTTCTTGTCTTATTTTATTTTGTGCGTTTTCTACTACAGCCTTATTTGTCTCTTCTGTCTTCTTAGCCAGTGTTCTCATTTGATTGACGAATGATGTCAATGTCAGTTCAAATTTGGGCTCACAATTACTACCTGATGACAGGGCAAGTTTGGTTGGGATATAAATAGACTGCAACATGTGTAAATTCAGAAAATCTATTGTTTAAGGGTGGTCGTCACTACTTAATGAGCATAGTATACCAAAGTGCCGTTCTACTGGATCTTTATTAAATTTGGCTGTGAGCACATATCGGAATCCATTATTCCATAAATACTCGGACGCCTGTATGGTGCTGCTCTCAATTGTTACTCTTAGGGATTCAAGAGTTCTTTCTGAAGCAAAAGTATTATTCTTTCTACTGAGGTTATCTCTCCATTTTATTAAGGTTTGATGCCCTATTGAATCTTTATAAAGAGCCCCTGCTGGTGTAGAAGTATTAAATACATCTACTAGGATGTTTAATTCTCTTGTGAGCGTTTCTGTCGATTCGCTGTCTTCAAATCCTTTTGAGTTTATCTGTCTAAAGAACTTTATGCCATTTGCAACATAATTACTACTTACTTACTTGATCTGTTTACCCTCCAGGGTTGGTTTTTCCTTGGACTCAGCGAGGGATCCCACCTCTACCGCCTCAAGGGCAGTGTTGTGGAGTGTGAGACTTTGGGTTGGGGGATACAACTGGGGAGAATGACCCGTACCTTGGCCAGGTGGCCTCACCTGTTATGCTGAACAGGGGCCTTGTCAGGGGATGGGAAAATTGGAAGGGATAAACAAGGAAGGGGGAAGGAAGCGGCCGTGGCCTTACGTAGGTACCATCCCGCCATTTGCCTGGAGGAGAAGTGGGAAACCACGGAAAACCACTTCGAGGATTGCTGAGGTGGGAATCGAACCCCCCTCTACTCAGTTGACCTCCCGAGGCTGAGTGGACCCTATTCCAGCCCTTGTACCACTTTTCAAATTTCGTGGCAGAGCCGGGAATCAAACTTGGGCCTCCGGGGTTGGCAGCTAATCACACTAACCACTACACCAGAGAGGCAGACAACAGAATTACTAAATAACTGAAAAGCAAGTCTCACGTTCATTAAATGAAGTGGGGTCTATATGGCTTGAGGCAAACTTTCAAACCTGCCAATTTATGGCAGTTATCCATTTCAAAAACTTGTCGATAGAATTTCAAGTCCACAACTTTATTATTGTAATAGACTTGCCTTTTGTCGTGAAAATTATTTCTGATGCACTTAATTATATGTACAGCATCTGAAAAGGCCCGAAGTCTCCTACTAGAATCAAAAGGATTAGAAATAGAGCACACGACCTTCCCTTCTTTTCCATTTATTCCTAAACATTTCCACACCTTTTTATAAGACTGACTTCCGTCTGAGGTGAGACCTATAATTCTGGCGCCAATTTGCTCCAGTTGTAAGACTACCTGGATTAAAATTCATGACAAAATATCACCAGGTGTGGAATTTCGGCTTGCATACACAGCAACTGGTTGAACCCAATTATGCAATAGAGGCACAAACATGAACACTAACACATGATTTGATAGTTTATTTTTCCCGTGTTTTTGGGTGTGTTCTCCTAAATTTATGAATCCATCAACTTTTAATGAGTTGGTGTTAAACGTAACCTCTTCATTCACTTTTACTTCGTCATATATGAGAATTCCCGTGCGATTGTTTTCACTCTTCTCATCGCAGAAATAGTTCTCAATAGCACTAATGGCACGAGTGTTCACCCCATAAGGGCACTTAAGACCTTTAACTAATTTTCGCAGGTGAGCCTCAGAAGGAAGTGGAAGCATGTCATGCCTTAGTGTCTATAGCCCTTAGGCGATTTAATTTTTAATAAGACACTATCTAAAAGGAATCCATTATCATATCTCATCCCTTTCTTAGCTGACATTTTTTTAGCATTGTGTCAATAATCACCTTTTGCCTTTTGCTTTATGTCGGCTCACTTGAATAATTTGGCTGTAATTTGGAATCTCTTAGCTGTTTTTCTAGCAACAAAATCTTAGCATTTTCAATTTATTACGTATAGTCATTATAATACGTCCCTGTCTCTTTAGTTTGTTTCTAAGTGAACTTATTGTCTTTTCTTTTAGCACACTCAGAAAAAGCATCAAAATTTAATTCACAGTGAGGCCTGTGTGATTTGTTTCTTGAACCTTCCTCCGTCTTCGGAGACTGTTTTTACGGGGTGAACTTTGTTTCTTGCTTCATGAGATAATGTGGCAAATTGGGGAATATATGAGGGACAGCACCAGTTTTCAGTTTCCATCTATCTCTAGGAATTTCGACCTGTTCTCCTTGTATTACAGATGAATCTGATTTAACAATAAATTCATCAGAAAAATGTGAATCGCACACGTAACTCTTATCAGAAAGCTTTTTTTTTTTCCTTGCTGGGAATTGCCTTTTGCCATTTTGAAAATTCTGTTCAATTTTAGGTTGTTTGAAGAAGTGTTTACCTTTCATAGTTTTGTAGCCAGACTTACATCCTGGAATGAAGCAAGTAGGCATTTTCTCCTCATCAGCATTTTTGTAAGTTTTATAAACTCAGCACTATATTTACACTAAATAAAAGAATACCATCACGAAATCACACGCTCTTCACTTTCACTTAACAATAATGCACGACAATTTTGCCTTCACAGAACAACACTACAGATACCAACCCTCAAATAGCAACGGTGCTGCCCCTAGCGGACGATTCATCACAGTCCCCTAAACTAGTCAACAGGGAACAACTGAAGAGCTCACACTTTCTCTTCTACTCGTTATGGTTGCTCTAAGCTGGAGACAGCCATCTTGACATATTTGATTTAGTGGCTAAGAGAAGGTGGGATTGAAGTCTTCAGTGGATAAGTCGTTACACAATCCATCCATCCATCCATCCATCCGTCCGTCCGTCCGTCATAACTGGTAATAATATTGTATGAAATGAATGGTTAATATATTCACAACTAAAAAAAAAGGAAAACGAGGACTATTGAAAACATAGTTTTGATCAACTGATACACTGCATTCAAAATTTAAAGTTTAAATTTTCTTATTTTGCAGGCAATATATTGGATTGGTGCATATATTTGTACCACTTCTTAAATCAGTGTCTCTTTATTCACATAAATTTATAATGCTACAATAATAATTAACACAAGCACAGTCAGCCAGTTGATTTACACCACAACCATGTACTCTCCTCCATTGTCAATGAACATTTGCCAACATTGCGAGAGGAGTTTGCTGCCTTGCTTGTAGTACTGCTGTGGTTTTGAGTTGAAGAAATCCGTGAGCCAAGCGTCAAGAGCAGCTTCATCAGCAAAGACTTCTCTTTGTAAGTTGAGAGCGAGGGAGCACAAAAGGTGAAAATCGGTACACACAAGGTCGGGGCAATAGGGGGGATGCGGAACAGTTTCCAAGCTGAGTTCCTGAATAACTTCTTCAGTCAATTTCGTTGAATGTGGGCGTCCATTATCGTGCAGTAACAGCACTGGATAGCCAGGTCATTTGTCTTCAACATACTGTTACAAACTGACTTTTGCTTTCCTAACTTAACAAATGTGGTACCCATGCACCCAATTTTTGCACCTTACCCACAGAATGCAAATGATTAGTAGTGTAGCCAGAACTGACCGATGGGAGAGGTTATATTTACAAAATGATGACAGAACATAATGAAAGTGCATGTGCATGTGTGGTGCGTGCAGCATGGGTTTCATTACAAGGACAGATACAAGTGAATTATGTTGATATTCAGATTGGAGTATCAGTACACTACAAAATCTTACATTAAAATACAGAACATGAACCATATGATCAAGGTCAACAATTACAATCTAAAATCCAACTTTTGAGGCTTCTTAGAAATTTGATTCAAGACATCTGTTGGTTTTACAATTATGTCTCTGTGAATGTTGAAAAGAGCCAACCCACTGAGTCAACTTTCACTTGTTTATTGTTAGTTTCTGTTCATTTTCTTTTGTAAAAATTCCATTTGGGGTGGGGGTGTTTCTAACCCCCAGTAACCCTGCTTGGTTATGCCCCTACAAATGATGCACTATGGTTGAATAGTCGCAATTCATAGCTTCTGCCCATTCCTGCATTGTTTGATGGCGATTTGCTTGCATAACCTGACTTGAGCAATCTTAGTGAAAATGTGTTGGTTGTCCTGACCGTGGATCATCAGTAACCCATCCGGCTCCATGGCTAAATAGTTAGCATGCTGGCCTTTGGTCACAGGGGTCCTGGGTTTGATTCCTGGCAGGGTCGGGAATTTTAAACATAACTGATTAATTCCCCTGGCACGGGGACTGAGTGTATGAGCCGTCTTCTTCATCATGACGCGCAGGTCGCCTACGGGTGTCAAATCAAAAAACCTGCACCAGGCCTCTCCAGAGGTCACACACTATTATTATCAGTAAGTCAAATAAGCTTTTTCAGAACCAAGAACATTTCCTTGCTATAGATTCACAATAGCATTAGCTCTGTACATAGCAGAAATAGTTTTCATTGATGTAGCTGCATCTGATCCTCGGTTAAACTCAACAAGTGGAATGTGACGGAAATAAATTTTGTTCACTTGACAATCCATCTTGTTTTGACTGCATAATATCCAGAATGTGTGCAGAATTTTTTTTTTTTTTTGCTATTTGTTTTACGTTGCATCGACACAGATAGGTCTTATGGCGACGATCAGAGAGGAAAGGCCTAGGAATGGGAAGCGGCCGTGGCCTTAATTAAGGTACAGCCCCAGCATTTGCCTGGTGTGAAAATGGGAAACCACGGAAAACCATTTTCAGGGCTGCCGACAGTGGGGCTCGAACCCACTATCTCCCGGATGCGAGCTCACAGCTGCGTGCTCCTAACCGCACGGCTGTGTGCAGAATTAGGATACTGTGTTTTTACCAACACTAAGCAATAACATTGGAATAATGGACAAAGAACCCTCGGCAATGCATTCTTGCCATCCCACAGTCAAACGCTATGAACTTGTGCACTGATCCAATAGATCCAAAAGATACCTATTGTGTAATGAAAATTATGCTTGTTGTTTAAATGGGCCTAACAGCTAGGTCACCGGCCCCGATGAAAATGAACATTCTATGGCAAGTATTAAATCTCACCCGTATATCGAGGATGGATTAGAGAAACGCATGGTAACTGGCGTGACCTTCGTGGACCACACTGCGGCATATGATACGGTGCACCACAGAACGTTGTTGCACAAGCTTTACCACATAACAAAGGACTATGGTTTCACAAAGATCATCAAGACTCTCTTACAGAACTGCAGGTTTCGTTGAGTTCCAAGGAAGGAATAGCAGATGGAGAGAACAAAAGAATGGCCTTCCACAGAGCAGTGTTCTTTTTTTTTCGTTTGCAACTTGCTTTATGTCGCACCGACACAGATAGGTCATATGGCAATCCTGGGATAGGAAAGTGCAAGCAGTGGGAAGGAAGAGCCGAGGAGTGTTCTCTTGCCTGTCCTGTTCAATATACATATGAATGACCAACCACGACCCTCTCACGCTACGAGCTTCATTTATGCCGAAGATCTGGCTTTAGCTGTCCAAGATGATGATTTCCAGAGTACTGAAGGGATACTGGTATCCTCACTTGAAGAACTAACAACTTATTGTAAGAAAAAGTGGTTAGTTCAAAACCCTGCTAAGACCCAGGTAGGTGCATTTCATCTTAGGAATGAGGAAGCTAACAGGCAATTGATTGTGGTGTGGGACGGCAGGTGATTGGAACACTGATTTTTACCAAAGTACCTTGGAGTCAACCTGGAGCCCTAACGTACAGGACATACTGCACAAAAGACCTCAGCCCGGAACAATATCTTTTGCAAACTTTGGTTGACCAAGTGGGGCGCACATCCAACAGTACGGAGGGTATTTGCTTTGGCTCTCAGTTTCTCTGCAGCAGAATATGCAAGCCCTGTTTGGTTCAATTCAGCTCATACAAAGCAGACAGATGTAGCTTCGAATGAAACCTTAAGAGTAGTTCCAGGATGCCTGAAAGCAACCACTACTGAGAAAGTTTACTGCATGGCTGGAATCCCTCTCCCGGTATTCGGAGTGAAGTGGCGGCAAAATAAAGAGAACAAAGGCAGAGAACAACAAGAGTAACCCTCTATTTGGACTTCAACTGCCTCCTAAAAGATTAAAATCAAGAAAGGGCTTCCTCAACGCCTCTATAACTTTAAATAAATCGCCAGCAACATCACACTGAGACTTGCGGTGAAGTAGAATACAACATCATACCTGCCAACTTTCAAAAACAGAAATCCGGAAGATCCTTAAGTGGAAAATTTTTAAAAACACGCGCACGGCAGGGGGGAATTATAAACAATACCACCCGGAATTCATCGTTGAATTTATTCGGTCCCAAAAATGTTCCACATAAACCAATGTTAAATTTCCCCGCATCTATCGTCGAAAAATTATTTGTCCTCGGTCACAATTTTCCCGCATTGAACAACAGTATGTAAGAAAAATATACGCAAAAGGTTTTTGAATTTAGAGGGACTGCTCAGTACTCTTAGCATATAATAGCGGCAAGCTTTTACGCAAGAATGTACGTACGATTCGGAGTTGGTAGTCTTGAACAAGGATCTTGTAGGCTGGAGTGCTGTGCGCAGGTAATTCACGCGCAACCTCACTACGAGCCTCCTGGTGCCAACGCTTCTCCTCGGCCCACTAACCGACCCCTAGAAGTATTCTTATTTACAAGAATTAAAACGTAGACAGCGTAAAACTCAAATTTGTCACCATTTTCTGTGTTCGTATAGGCTGGCTAAGGCTGCCAACTTCGTTTAAAAAAAAAAAGGGAAAATCGCGCACACCGCCAGATATGTTTTAATCAGTCACAGGGTGATTAATCGCGGCGCACCTTGTGGAGTGTGTGGGATGCTAGAGGCCTCTTGACCGCTTTGTTGCGCTCTGCCCAATAGTCTTGAAAAGCCGGACCTAACTCACCAGACCAATAATCTTTTTTCATAGCCTAGTCTTGTAACTAGTTCCTAAGTTGGCAGTTTCGCACAAGCCGCTGTGACATCGTTCGAGACGCACCGGGTTGAATATCTAACCTCTGACATCATCTGAGCTGAGCTGCGCCGTGTTGGGTATCTAACCTATTGTTCGCAAAGGGTCTACTCTACGGGATCTTTTCCTAAATACAGGCTATCACTGTAATATCCATGTATATCTTTAATTTGCAATAAGGGAACTGAACTTAAAGGTTTTCAATTATTACAAAATATGTAAAGAAATGTGAAACAAAACGGCGTAAAAGTCACGCCTTTTATTTTCATCTCGTAGGCCTATATCATGGTTGGAATAATTTGATACCGATATGTATAGTTACAATTCCCCCCCCACACACACACACACACACACAGCCTTTCAGCAGCTACGAAGCACGACACAGTAACTAAAGTTGTTGCACGTGTTGGCCTTTGGTTCAAGGATTTTAACTTTCCTTGGTTAATTCCAACGTTTCGGGGGCTGTCTGTCTGCCGAATTAAACATTAGAATTAGGTAGGGCCGCATTTTCATATGCGCGTAGATCGCCAATCACGCGACAACTCGAAAGACCTGCACTTGGCTCTGGAGGCCATGCGCCATTATTGTTGTTGTTTTTACAATATATATATATATTATAATAATAAATTTACATGACGAAAAATGTCCCAATACAGTGCCCTTATTTTATTACTTTCCTTTCTCCCTATTTTTAAAGTTGCCCACACACATAATTTTCCTGCATCCGTCATCATTTCCCCCATGCCCTCTGAAAAACGATGCATCAAGGTTTTACTGCATATGTTATGATCACTCCTGAAATTAAATACACAAAGTTACATCTTGATGAGTGCTCATCTGTTTTCACTTAACACCGGGAACACTTTCCATGATCGTATACAACAAGGAAATTAAGCAGAATATGCCTCCCGAAAAGACTGATAATATCGTTTCTTAGTTGAACTCATTATGAACATTAATAAATCAATTAGAAATTCGTCACACAATTCCACGAGTTTCAGAACTACTGGCAATGTTACATGCGCGCGCGCGCACACTCTCTCTGAGCTGCTACGAAGCACGAGGCAGTTACTAAAATAGTTTTATATAAAGTCACAGCCTACCACTGTACTTTTCACGGATTTCGTTTCTTCAAAATCGCAGCCTGCTGCTTGTTTGGGATCTCATTGAATTGTTTGGGATCTCATTGAATGAAGTAGCAGTTAAGGTAGAACAGGGGACAAAAGCACGGTGATAATTGATAATGCGATTATCGATACTGTAACGTGTTGGCGGGGTAAATAAATGAATAATTGAGTACAGGACCTGGTAGCATCCAATTTCTAAGATTTATTAAATTAGCACTACAATTAAAACTTGTACGCTTACCCAGGTATGTGGGGCTCTGCTGAGAGAGAGAGAGAGAGAGAGAGAGAGAGAGAGAGAGAGAGAGAGAGAGAGAGAGAGAGAGATTGTGTGTGTGTCATCGATATTTACAGTACGTTCTCTCAGCCACTTAGTCACACTCGTTAGCGCTGTCACGGTCAACAGCCTACACGTCAGTCTCGGCTGTCGGGATATATCCGCTGTTCACTCCATCCGTCGAACCCCGTTCGCAGTCCGCACACGTTGGCACCCAGTGTTCCTTTCGCGCTGCTCCAGAACACTCCAGGTTCTCGTCCAGCAGCCAGCCTCAAGGGACACACACACACACACACACACACACACGACATCAGGGAAACAGGAATGAGTCCTCGGCTCCAACAGGCAGATAAACCATCAGGCTGCACTCTCCCAGGCCATCCCTGACTGCGCTCCAGCGCACTCAATCTCGCTCTCACCCACTCTTACTCACCAACTCCGTCTAACTCTCACCGACCCGCTGCAGGCAAGTAACTGCTCTTATATACCTGCGCCAGCCCATCTGGAATAGTCTGGATGTTTGACAGATACAGGAACCTCACGAAATAGAAGACTCCAGATTAATCTTCCAGTCGTTTCTGTAGTCCTCTGCTGCGGGACCGCGGGCGGAGGCGAGAGTGGCTGGCCTAGCACTAAAGTGCTGCACGTGATTGGCGCGGCTGAAGTAAGGGGGTGGGCCGAATACGGTGACGAAGCAGGCCCGTAGCAAGTTGGCATGGCGGACACTATAACCATTACAATACAATTACCAGTTGAATTTCAAACACTGCATCTCGTATTACTAGCTATCAAAAGTCAAACAAATCCGATTTGACCGCCGAAAGCGAAACCAAGTGCGGATATTCAAAATCTGTACAATAACGTTGTTCATCCGTACAACCGTAAAACACACAAAAAATCCGTACATTTTACGGAAAAACCGGAATACTTGGCAGGTATGCAACACCTTTCAGAGTGGATGGTATCTCATGAATCTCCACCTCCTGGACATCAGCTCAGCTTGGCTACTTGGAGGTCAATTAATCGTTTGAGGAGTGGTACTGAAGATCTAGGAACAACCTCATGAAATGGGGGTATTTAGAAAATCAGACAGAACTTTGAGATTGCAGGGAAAAACTACCTCACACATGTACTGTATAACTGTCAATTATGCCCTGTCACCCCCTCATGTGTGCTTCTACAATTGTAGGGGGCTAACCTTGGTTACTCTCTTCAATTGAAGATCCTCTTCGTGGTGAGGGGGACTAGTAGCTCCTTTCTTGCGATGCCGAATGGAGCCCTAAGGTGTAATGCGACCCGTACCGATGGGGTGCATGGCACATGGGAGATGTGTCTTGAACGGAGCCTTCGAGATACTTGGTGCCCTCTCGAAGTAAGTAGCCTTACCCAGGTATGCGGGGCTCTGCCTGGGCGGACATATATTTCCCTAGCTACTCGTGGGACCTAAATGAGTACCGTACCTACCCATAAACCGGAGAGCTCTTCTGGGGCCTCTGAGAGAAACACCAGTACGACAACAACCGAAGGGGACTCTTCGGAGATACCCTCGGATAGTTCGACCTCAACAGTTAGAGGGCTCACTCAAGAGGTGGGCAATCTACAGGTCCAGAAGAAGAAGAAGAAACAGCACTCTGGCGCTGAGAAGAGGAGATATAATAAGAAGGCTTTAAAGGCCCGGGAGCAGGCCAAAGAGGGCCTAACTCCTGGAGCTGAGGGGCCTTCTATTACCACGACAGCGACGACTGTGGGGGGGATCGAAAGGGCACAAGAGGCGGGACCCTGAAAAGGGCTCTGCTTCTAGGGCACAGAGGACCCCACCCACCAAGATGCCAGTGGGGAAACTACTTCTGTCGGGGGCAACCCCAGAAGAAGACCGGCAGACGCGCAAAAAACCCAAGGTGGAGTATGCCAGGATAGCTAAAGCTGGGATCAGGATGGCCATAGTACCTGTAGGATATCCTGACCAGCAGCTAACTGAGAAACAGGTGGAAGCTGTGGAAGAGGCTATCACCAATCTGATAGACGAGCTTCTTCCGGAGCAGGGGCCCATTAAGCCTCAGTTCCTGGACTGCTATCTGTCGAGAGGTGCGGCCGTCATCATAGCAGAGAACGACGAGACTGTAGCATGGCTTTCTAGTCTTGTTACAGGTATACAACCGTGGGAAGGAGCCAGGCTCACAATTGTGGGCATGGATAAACTCCTTTCCTACAAGAGAGTCATGGTCTGGATACCAGGACAACCAAAGGACAATAACGTCCTTTTGGGAAGAATGGCACGGCAGAACCATGGCTTAAATCCCACCAGCTGGAGGGTCTTCGACCGCAAGGAGGAGAAGAGAGGTGTCTGACTTGTGGTCAGCATGGACTCCAGAGATGTGGAGAAAGTGGTGGGGAAGAAGATCTTCTGCGGGGTGCATGTGGCTACCTTCACCTTGGTGGAGGGCAAGCGTGAGAAGCAGAGGACCAACCCCACCACAGACAATATTGAGACCAGCAGGGGCGAAGAGCAGGAGCCCGGACAGGAACCGGGGTCAGCCAAGCCTCAAGATTCATCACGGGAGACGGAGCTGCACGTTCCGGAGACCACATAAGGTAAAGTATTGTAAATTCGGTTATACAGTGGTCACACCACTACTACACAAGGTCGAGGACGGCAGAGATAGATACAAACCCGTAAACATCGGAACAGGAACAAATTGGACACGGTTACAGGTCGTACACCAAACATTCCAACTTAACAATTTCCGAATAGAAATTTGTATAACCGAACAATTGGATAGGGGTCATATTCCAAACTATCCAACTTAACGAAACCTGAATAATTCGACCAACAATGAACGTAATCTTCTCCACCGGACAGTAACGAAATACAAACAAGAAAGGTCTAGCAAAAGAAGGAACAGTATAAAACCAAAACAAGTTTGCAAGAGCACCATGCTAAAAACCGTCGAATTTAATAAATAACCAGTGCAAAAGACATAGAATGAAACCAAAGACTTTTTAATTTAAAATAGTTTTTTAATTTGTATAAGTTTTTAATCATTAACTAGCAACTGCCTCCCCACCCTTCACGTACTTTCCCCCCACTCCCCCACCACCTAATTGTCCCTTACTAACATAATTTTTAATTTTTAATCTTAATTATAGAATTGTTTTATGCTATTTTTCACCTAAGCATTATGTAAAACAGCTGATGATGATTGCTAAGCAATCAAAACATGTACTGCAAGTTTTAATGACAAAAATTTAGCTGAAGGCTAAATAAAAAAATAAAAAAAGGAAAGTATCGATCAGGTGGAACCTTTTTAATTTGTTAACTTGATTACAATATCGATACGGAATGAAGTGGATAGTATGTAATACTGTTAAAGTTAGAGCCTTTGGTTACTCTGTTTGTTATTTCTATCTCAGCTCTATTATTACTAGCCATTACACTTCCTAAATATCTGAACTGGTGTACAGTACTACTTCAACTTGGTAGTCCTGTATTTTTATGTTGCATTCTGTATTATGTCTGCTGATTTTCAATGCTACTGTTTTTGATGGGTTCAATTTCATTCCATAACCATCAAACTTTATACACCATGCATTCAGATTATTTTGTACTCCCTCCTCAGTTTCATCCCATATTGCCACATCGTCTGCAAACACCAGACCCTGAAGATCTTCCTTTGGTTGTATTGAACCATTCAAAGTGACTATCTCCAATACTGACACAGTTTTTGTAACTATTCAGAAAGTTGAAGATGTGCTTGGTTAGTCTGTTGTCATCCATTCTGTAAACGTGTCCAAAAAATTGTAGTCTTCTTTTCCTCATTATGTCAGTTAGTTTTTCAATTTTCAAATATAGCTCTCTGTTTGGTCTTAACCTGTATTCTGCATTATTATTTCGTTTAGCTCCCAGTACTTTTCTCAAAATTCTTCTTTCAACCTTCTCTAGTTTTTCGAGATCTCCAGATCTTGTTAGTTTGTGTATTTCTGCCGCATATAAATTTTCAGGTCTGACTACTGTTTGGTAGTGTCTCAATTTTGTGTTCCAGGATAAGGTTTTTTTGTTATATACATTTTTTGTCATGTGAAACATCCATTCCATTTTGTGCACTCTAGTTTCTATAGCTGTTTTTTCTTTTGTGTCATTTGTCATTCACTCTCCTAAGTATTTAAAGCAATTTGTTTTACATATTGTGTTGTCATGAATTGTCATATTTTTGCGAGGCATCACTGATGTTTGTCATGAACTTTTGGTTTTTCAAATGATATTAGTAGTCCTATTTTAGCTGCTTGTTTTTGTAATTCTCTGATTTGTTCTTGAGCATTATCCAGTGAGTCAGTAATTAACGCCATGTCATCTGCAAAAGCTAGACAATCCACAGTGATTTTATTTGGATTTCTTCCTAGTAGAACACCTTTAGTATTGATGGCTTTCCTCCATACTCAAACTATTATTTTTTAACACATTAGCAGGCCTACATGATTTTATTTTAACTCAAGCATATATGGCAACATTATTCCAAACAGTTAACTTTCCAGAAGATCTGTGGTGCTTCGTACATCGTAACGTTTTTGATTCCTTGGTGTATTGTGTTAAACATCATAAATTTGGAAGAATTATGATAATGAGAACATTAGAACTGTAATTTTAATAAGTTTTTAGATATGTTTTATTATGTGTTGTAATAATTTTGAGGGTCCAGATATTTTAAATATTTGTGATAGGCGTGATAGCTGATGAAGAGAATGGTCCTTTCTCAAAACAGGTACATTTAATGTAGACAACAACTCTGATTGTCATAGTACACTAAGTCAAGGGAAAAGATGTCCAATTAGAAAATGTGCTGTGTATGACCCCTGAGCATTGAGGCTATCTGCGATGTAGCTGAGCAGTCTGTCAAAGACACCAGTGTCGTGAAGATGGCAACACATCGCAAGTTAACCGACTTACTTTGAATGTAGCATGATCATCGGTGCATGGGTCATAACACTGCAGAGATTACAAGCGAATTCGGGTTTCCGAGGTCAACAGTGTCGAGGGTGGATCTTCAATATCGCAGAGAGAATGTTACCACCTGCGTAAACTGCTGCACAGGAAAACCACAGGTGTTTAATGAACAGACATCACATTGCCTCCGCAGAACCATACCGGGCGCTCAATGGGCTACTATGAGTCAGATCACTGCCCAGTTGAATGTTGGGAGTCAAGAACCCATTTCTACAAGGACTGTATGGAGGTAACTGCAACGCGTAGGCTTCACCAGCCGAAGACCAACTTGTGTCCTTTAGCTGACACCTCGACAAAGAGCCCAAGGACGTGCGTGGGCCCGCGAACATCGGCAATGGAGCACAGAACAGTAGCGGCGTGTGGTATGGTCCGATGAATCCTGGTTTCAGTTGTATCGAGCTGATGGGTGCGTAAGTGTGGTGTATGCCCCATGAAGCTATGGATCCTGTGTGTCAACAAGGTTGTGTCCAAGTGGGAGGTGGTTCAGTTCTGGTCTGGGCGGCGTTCTCATGGTCGCAATTAGACCCCACTGTCCAGCTGCAGGGAGTGCTGACAGGTACACGTTATGTGTACATTCTTTCAGACCATCTGCACCCCTTTCTGGCCCTAGAGTACCCAGATGGAGACGCCATGTTTCAACAGGAAAATGCGCTATGTCACCACTCTGTGGTATCACGCAGGTGGTTGGAGGAGCACTCCAGTGAAGTTACGACCATGAATTGGCCCTCCAGATCTCCCGATCTTAATCCAATCGAGCATTTATGGGATGCTGTTGATACTGGTGTACGCTCCATGAACCCCGTATCAACTACAGAAGACCAATTGTGGGTAGCAGTGCAAGATGCAGGAGTCCAGATCCCTCCAGAATGATTCTATTCTAACACCTTGTAGAGTCGATGCCTCGCAGTATTGCTGCCATTTTGAGGGTTCACGGAGGAGCAACTGGTTATTAACATCACATTCAGTGTCTTCCCATGACTTTTGGCCACTAGTGTATATTTTAAGTAGTATAACAGGGCAGACCCAATAAAGACCTGCTGAAATTTGTCGATTTTGTAGGATCCAATGGATTTTCTATGATCTGATCCTCAACTAGTTTTGAGCAATGTAAAATTAGCAAGTGGATAAATTCCTAACAATTTGATGAACTATTGTTGTCTCACCGATCTTCAAACAAAAAAGATTGCGGCTATTCAGGTACTTCCTTTACAATACTCCTATGCTAAATGTTTACGAGTATTATGCGCAAACATTTTATGCACCAAGGGACTCGAGATGTCATATGGTTCTTCCTTGACTTGAAACAACCAAGCACCATCTTAATTAAGCTACACATACAATTTCGCAAATTTATAATATATAGATACTAAAATGTCACAAATATTTCAACAACAAGAATAGTAGTGCAAGCACTAATAGTTGGTTTTTCTAGAAGCTTTACTGAAATGTATATATATGTTGACATGGGTGACAAATTAAGTCAGGTTCGTAGTAATGAAATATAAAAGGAAGGAGTAAAAGCGTAGAAAGTAGGTTCGAACCCCACTGTCGGCAGCCCTGAAAATGGTTTTCCGTGGTTTCCCCATTTTCACACCAGGCAAATGCTGGGGCTGTACCTTAATTAAGGTTACAGCTGCTTCCTTCCCACTCCTAGCCCTTCCCTGTCCCATAGTCGCCATAAGACCTATCTGTGTCGGTGTGACGTAAAGAAGAAAAAAAAAATAGAAAGGTATATAATAAAAATTATTGGTACGAGGATAAAGGATGACCAACACAAATAAAAGTCTATGGTATTTTATTTTATTCCATTCCTATCAAAATTTATTGATTACAGGTCAATAGCATTACTTTTCTTCTGTTTATTCTCAGTCAAATTCATATTTGTACACTGAGACATAACAAATTTCCACTTAAATGCAAATGAAAACAGGATTCAAAAACACTAGTACATCAGTCTCATTACAAGTATTTATAATGTCCAAATTCAAATCAAAACTTTTAGGAAAAAAAACATATTGAACCTTAATGGATGTTATCTTCACCTTAACAGTTCTCCTGAATATGGATCAATAAAGCTTGAGCAGGATGGATTACTTTTTAATATAGCAATACAGCAAGCTGGACTTAAGAAAAACCTGTTAATCAATCAGAATGCGTATTGCTCTTTCAGTTTTAGTGAATCATATACTTGTGAACTTTCATCTATCTTGATTTCTGCAAGAAAATTATTTCAATTCATCAAGACATGCCATTTACCTGAAGACAATACCATCTTCAAAAACATAATTTTAAATTAACAATTACAGTGAGATACTCTTTGGAATACCTTTATGCTGGGTCGAAGGTAGCATCCTGTTCAAGCTCTTGTAATTTGGCAGTTGCATTTTTAAAACGTAAATGGCTCACCTGGAAAAGTAATAACACTCCATTAAACACCAAAGAACATTGTCGAATTATATATAAAAATAGCATGAGAAAACAGACAGAAGATAAACTTGGAAGTGTCTCCGATCAAAGAAAATGAGAATGAATTAAAGATCAGGAATTAAAGTATGAATATTTTATAGAATTAAACTTTTATAAAAAAACCTTAATTAATTCCAGGATGAAAGGTGAAAAAAAATAACATTAATTTGGATTTACAATAAAGAATACAGAATTACTGAGTACAACAAACTGAAAAGCATAAAAATGTGGATGATAGAAATATTTTATATCACTGACAATGAAGAGCTTGTATCACTGCACATTCTCATATATATTTTTTCTGTACTAATTCTACAGTAGCATATACACTGAGCAACTAACTAAACCATTCTTTAGTTCCTAATGAAGTGCCCTACGTAATGTCATAGAATTCCAATGAAGTGCACTTATTACTTGTCTGCCCGTTTGATAAGTGAACCATCTGATCTATTACCCACACTTTTAAAATACAGTAGATATTTTAAAGTAATATGAAGTACAGGAGAATAAAAAAATCAAAGACTGATATATTTTCAACAATATGAATTTCTTTCTTTTCACATGGGATGATACAGATCTTGCATAAAAGACATTAGGCACACAAAGTTAAATAAGAAAAACCCTCTCAATATCCCAGTACATCTTAGACAACTCTTTAAAACTTTCACTGGAAAGAAATAAGAAGTATAAATAAATAAAAGGTACAATGAGCTATTACAACAGTTCACAATTAGCTGAATTTCTTAAGTGAAAAAATAAAATCCAAACCAAGTACACAGAATAAGGCAAGTGAATCATGACCTATCTGCTATTTTGCTATTCCTGATCATGCATGAGAATGGAAAGATCTGACAATGATACTGCCCTTTAACAGTTCTCTTATCCTTTCTACTCTCTTGGATTGGTTTAAAGTTTCCTCATTCCAGGAGCAACAAATAAATTAACCTGGTTAAGCAGGTAGAGAGTAGTAAACAGACATCCACCCTAGCTGTGTCATACCGGCTGCGTTTTGTCTGGCGATTCTTTCCCCTTCATAATTGCACGAATGTCATCTGCATCCAATGTCTCGTATTTGATCAGAGCTTCTGCTAACATCTTGTGCTCTTTATGGTGCGTTTTCAAGATTGCTTTTGCACGATCATATGATTCCTGTAGAAAAAAAGTTAAAAATAAAATTTCATGACAAAAAGTACACATTTAACTGGTCAACACATATAACACATAACATATGGATTTTGGAATAGGACAGAAGAAATATGAAACAGATGGAACTGATCAAATGCATTCATTATGCTACCAGAAAATGATGTAGGCACAGGTTCCAAGGATCCTGTTTCACAAGAAAATTTTGGATCTGTACTATCTAAAGAGGAAAATAATAGGTAAATTATGAATAATATATTATAACAGCAAGATGCAATTTTAAAATGAAATGTGGTTATATATATATTCTGAATTATTATCTTTACTTTTTAAAAATATAGAAGAATATACAGGAGTTGAGATACTTTTTCACAATTTGATGATGTTCATAAAATGAATTTTACCACATAATACTGAATTCAATAATGCCCACCAGCATGGAATCATCATAATTTTCTTTCCTTCAAGAGGACTAGCATGTTCACCAATATTATCACAATTTACACGACTATTCTATCACAGTTTACTGAGCGAGCTGACCATGCAGTTAAGGTTGCGCAGCTGTTAGCTTGGGTTCGAACCCCACTGTCAGCAGCTCTGAAGATGGTTTTCCATGTTTTCCCATTTTCACACCAGGCAAATGCTGGAGCTGTATCTTAATTAAGGCTACAGCCGCTTCCTTCCCACTCCTAGCTCTTTTTTATCCTATCATCGCCATAAGACCTATGTGTTGGTATGATGTAAAGCAAATTGTAAAAAATAAAAATAAAATTAAGTTAACATTCACAATCACCACAATGCGTAAAAACAATATTTTTACACATTAAATTCATTTCCATCACTGGTTTGAGAAATTTGCTTCGGCAGAAGTGGAAAATCAGTACATGGAGAAAAAGGACAGTGTCATACTTGTTGCAATTCAATGATGGAAAACTACTGTAAGACATGAAGATGAAACTTCACTCAGGAAAACTATATACTCATCTCACTTCATACCCGATCCCGTAGAGAAACCGGACAAGGGTTGGACATACATTAGCATATTCGTTCAGAATGAATGCCATACTAAAACATATACGCTTGAAATACAGCATACTGACAGCAATCGTGCATAGTGCCAGGAACAGTATCTTACATACCCATCAAAGACATCTATAAAGTACTATCTGAATAACAATGTATGCAGGTATAATGCACCTTGTTGAGTGGACCGTCCAGGAATCGAATCCCATCTCAGTATATTCTCAAGTAGCTTAGCAATAGGGTTATTGTAACACACTCTATGTCCAATTGCAGGATGCTAGTGATTGGTAGAGCCCAGATGTTTATGGACTTAAAAAAGAAAAAAAAAAAAAGAAAAAAAGAGGAAGAGAGGCAGACAGAACATGCAAAATAGGCTCTAAGGCACTGGATATTAAAAAAAAAGAAGCAATTTTAAATATATACTGTAAAACCCCGATAATTCAAGTTGATCGGGGCAAAAAAAATCGCACTTCGAATGACCTCATTGGCAGCAAGCAGAAGACTAAGGACATGTTTGTTCAGACTAGTGTAATAATGTTGTTCAAGTTTTGACAAATTTGGTAACCAGCTGAAACTGAAGAATTTGATTGTACAATGGCTTACATGGTCGGACGGGATTAAGAAGAGAAATTCCGATGTATATGAAAGGTCTCAGAACTATAGCAGTGTAAATAAGGACATAAGGAAAGGAGAAATTTCAAGAACAGAACAGAAAGTACAACCTGTGACAAAGTTCGGTGAATCAAGTTAGAACGGTCGATCTGGCAACAATGATGCCACACAATGCTGCACCAGCGTAGCACCAGGTTTTGACCACCTGCTCCCAACGTTGTTCAGTTGAGCATCGTGTGTGTGCCGTGTAAGACCTATTTGACACAGTGCGTGTTTAGTGCGTTGGTTCTGAAAGGCGTACATGAACATGAGTAGATCAATGTACAGTTTTGTTTTAAGCTTGGCAAGACACCGAAAGAAACGCATGCGATGCTGGTACGTGTTTATGAAGACCAAGCACTGTCCTTGAAGTGTGTGTATGAGCGGTTTGCCCGTTTTTGAGGAGGCCGGGAAAGTGTTTCTGACAATCCCCGTAGCGGAAGACCGTCGACCGCCGTCAGTGACAAAAACATTGGGAAGGTGAGGACATTAATCACAAACGATCGGTGATTAACTGTGCACATAATAGCGGATGAACTGCAGATTAACCATGAATCCGTGCGACAAATCGTTACCCCGAAGTTAGGGAAGAGCAAAACGTGTTCTCGTCTTGTGCCACATCACTTGACTGACGATCAGAAGCAGGCATGTTTAGAGGCTTCACAGGATTTTGTTGAAACAGGGGATGGGACAGCAAATTTTTTGAACTGTATTGTCACTGAGGATGAAACCTGGTGTCCAGGTACGACCCTGGAACAAAACAGCAAAGCATAGAATGGCGTTCTCCGGGATTCCCTCGTCGGAAAAAGGTCAGAGCCGAAAAGTCACGCAGCATAATGATGCTCATCAATTTTTTCGATAGTCAAGGCATTATTCACAAGGAATTTCAACCTGGGGAACGACGTTGAATGCTGCATGGTACACTGAAATTTTGACCCGTTTCATGAAATGTCTACGCAAGGTATGACCCCAGTATGCACAACAAGGTTCATGGTTTTTTTGTCCATAACAATGATCGCCCACACACAGCCAATATCATTAAACAGTTCATGGCAAAAATGGGGGTGGTGCAACTTGAACATCCCCCCCATACTTGCCAGATCTCAATCCTCCAGACTTCTTCCTATTCCCATGACTAAAACTCGCATTGAAAGGAAAGAGATTTGACAATATTCCTGACATCCAACGAAACGTGACAAGGCCTTTGAACACCATCCCATAGGAAGCCTTCCTGCAAAGTTTCCAGGACATGTATCGTCGATCTCAGCAGTGCATAGTTATGGGAGAGGACTATTTCGAAGGTCAGTAAGGTCACTGTCGTGCATTGTTCATCTATGATGATAGTACAGGACTATTCACCGAACTTTATTTCCCACAGGCTGTATTTTAAATTAAACATATAGTACTAACTTAATATGTTTTATTCATTTAAAAATTGAAAATTATTCTATTTTAAAGTGTTTACAAAGTGATATAATAAGTGTAAGTTTAAACACAAAGACATAAAAATAAAAAATAAACCCTTTTTCTAAAGGTGTAAATAAGGACGTAAGAAGTTTCAAGATCACAGCAGATTTTAAATTTTAGTATATAGTGACTAATTTAATATGACTTTATGATTTGAAAATATTCTATTTTTAAAGTTTTCACTAAATGACATAGTAACATACTAACGGCTTATATTTCCTTAGTGCGGCCCATACTATTATATGGCCTTCTTTCCGGGCATCCAACGACAATGGAAAATATGAAGAAACTAGAGGGTATCCAGCGACGGGCAGAATGTTTAATTAACAAACGCATCCCTTTAAACACAGCCAGGTTATTGCCACCAGTGAACTCGTTACGTACATACATTTCCGTGTATGTGGGGCTTGCCCCTTTCTCCATCTACCAGTACAATTTAAGGGGAAAAATAAAATAAAATAAAAATTTGCTAGTGGTTTTACGTCGCACCGACACAGATAGGTCTTATGGCGACAATGGGATAGGGAAGGCCTAGGAGTTGGAAGGAAGTGGCCATGGCCTTAATTAAGATACAGCCCCAGCATTTGCCTGGTGTGATAATGGGAAACCACGGAAAACTATCTTCAGGGCTGCCGACAGTGGGATTCGAACCCACTATCTCCCGGATGCAAGCTCACAACCGTGTGCCTCTAACCGCACAGCCAACTTGCCTGGTAATAAATAAATAAATAAATAAATAAACAAACAAACAAACAAACAAACAAACAAACAAACAAACAAACAAACAAATAAATAAATAAATAAATAAATAAAAAATAAATAAATAAATAAAAAGTTTAGACACAAAGAAATATTTTAATGGTATCAAGATTTATGTATAATTTATTTCTGTTGATGACTGTTTGTACAAATGTAACAAGTCCTAGGATTTAGTTCGATGTTTTGGCACCAATGAAGAAGAGAGTAGTAGCTCTCGAAACATATACTGCAAATAGATAAAATGTGAAGTATTGATAAGGCAGAAAAGTGCTTTATAGAAATTGCATTCCATATAATCAATGGATTGCATATATATCAATAACAGAACAAATAACACGTGCTTAATCACTCATAATAATGGATCCATCAGTGATAGGGCTCTCGCTGTAACCGAAGGACAACACACAGTTTAAAAATAGGAATTTTCAAGGTACAAGAAAAAACTGACGTTACAATGGGGTTCTTGTTATACGCAGCACTTGCTATAGGAGACTTCTACTGAAATCAAACTGAGAAGAGTCCCCCCTTTTCAATACTAAGAGTATTGTATTATTTTTAAAAAGAAATACTCTTTTGTATGTCCAGCCCTTGTCCCTTTTCCCTAAGAGGTTGGGTATGAAGTGAAATGAATAATCGTAGCAAGTTTTTACGACAGAATGCCCTTCATGACATCAACCCCATCAGAGGAGTCAATTCGATGCAAGGAATGAGGTGATGATATATGATAGCAGTGAAACCCGGTGCTAGCACATAGCCTACAGCTGTCAAATAACACAACTATTCTAAATTAAAAGAACATATTTCGTCCTTCATTATATTTTCAGCTTTTAGAAGATACAAAAGTATTCCAAAATACATGGTAAATAGGTAACAAGTAAACACTCCAATACGTCTTGTGGTAATAATACTCCAAGTCGAAAAAGACGATAGGAGATATTTAAAATTAAGACAAATTAAAATCTCTCCTTATAAGTTAATTAATCTGTACTTGTTGTGATGTGATAATTGTTGCAATTAGCCTAGCAAGGGAAACTCCTCTCAATACTGTGTTACTGCAGTATGGATGTAAAAATTTGCTGGTAAACCTAGAAGATTTTCCAAAATATTTAATGAGGAGTGCAGAAAAAGAAGAAAAAAAAAAAGCTCTAGTATTTTGTTGTAGGAAGTATAGAGATTATTAGTGTTACTTAGAAGGATTAGATAAAAGAGTTGAGTACTCACTTCTACTGTATTGAACACGGAAAACGATCAATATCTCAACTGGCTCAACAGTGTGACACCACAGTTTGAGTGAATGAAAAACTGCTCAGGCAATGCTGGGGTCTGAGACTCACAGGAATTCCATCTCTAAGAAAGATTTACAAACTAGGTCACTACTTGCATCTGTAGTGACAAAAGAATAAAACCACGCGTTCCATAGAGTGTACTTCCATAATATAAAGCCCATGGCCCCAACCTGTCCTTGCCAAAACACTCCAGGAAATATTTTATGGAACACTGATATATTTATGAATGACTTGAATAACACAGTATCTATATGAATGTATTACATTACAGTGCTACTGTTGCCGAGAACCATAAAATAAATGCTCAAGACAAAGGCACAAGACACTTGTGATGATACGCACACATAATGAGAAATTTGCTCTTCCTGCTATTGACATGCATTTTTGAAACACATGCCAGCCAAAGCACTCTAGCCGACATGTGTTCGCACTGTCTGATGTCAGCTCCACCCAAGCGGTCACACTCTGATAGTTTTTCCATTCCTAATTTTGACCATTAAATTACCGTATTTCCTCCCATATTAGACCCCTTTTTCTTCCCACTTTTATAGCTGCAAAAAGTAAGTGGGAGTTGGAGTATACGATAGTCACCTATTTCGTGCAGTGACTTTGGGTACAAACAGGTATAAATTGTACATACATGTATTCTACACTATTCTTTAACAAATTTAGGGTCGCCATTACTGCTTTCACGGCCCGTACTTATAGACATGATACTGTATAGGCTTTTGGGCTTATGCCGTGTCAAGAAAATAAGATGAAATTCTTAACGTTTTGCAGAAAACTGTGCTCTGCGTCCTCAGAAGAAATCTTGTCTGACCACGAGAAAGGCAATGACACTTTGAAATTTGGACGTTATAATACAAGTGGAAATGGTATTCATTCGCCACCAGATGGCCCCCAGGACGTGGCACAACGCTAGAGTTCGAAGAGGAAGCTGACCGAACCATCACAATCAGACTAAGCAGTTCACATAACGTGTTTGCATAATATATGATATAGACAGGTGTATGATATAGACACAAGCATGGAATGAAACATCTGGAGATAAGGAACATACAAACTCGGAAAACACCAAGATGAAATAACAATAGTGAAGGGACAGGGAAGGGAACTACCTACGTAAACTATTAATGGCTGGCAACCAGGTATTACTTAATTGATAGCCGGTGTCCCTGTTGGACCTGTAGTGTCTAGTGTGGTAAGAGCTCGAGCATCTTGGAACATGACATCATGACCCGACGATAGAGCCTGCTCAGCTATTGCTGATATGTCTGGTTGGTTGAGACGAGTATTACTTTTATGTTCTTTGATACGGGTACCAATGGACCGGCATGTTTGGCCGATGTATACCTTACCGCACGTACAGAGAATTTCGTATAGCCACTTTGTCCTTGGTTTTACTCAGACTGTGAGCAATTTTAGTGGTGGTGCCAAACATGGTTTTTATATTATGTTTGCGGAGGACCTTGGCAATTAGATCCGTGGTGTTGTGAATGTAAGGCAAGTAGGCAGCTCCCTTCACTTCTTCCTTCTGTGAGCTTTGCTTGGTCATTTCTCTGGGATGTAGGGCTCTATGAATCTGCAAATCGCTGTAACCATTACCCCTGAACGCAACTTTGAGCGTGTCAATCTCCACCTGGATATGTGATGGGTCATAAATTCGTCTCGCCCTCTTGGAGAGTGTCGTGAAAATGCCTTGTTTTTGTGCTGGATGGTGGTGAGAATCTGCATGAAGATAGCGATTTGTGTGGGTAGGCTTACGATAGACGGTATGTCCTAAGGAAACGTTCGGTTTCTTGCTTACTAGAACATTCCAGAAAGGAAGGCATCCGTCCGACTCCATCTCCATAGTGAATTTTATTGACGGATGTTGCCGATTTAGGTGGTTAGAAATAGATGAAGTTTCTCAGCACCTTCTGTCCAGACCACAAATGCATCATCAACGTATCTCCACCATATCATAGGCTTGACGGGCGCCGAAGCTTTATTTGGAAGGGGTGGCTTCTCCCACACGTACACCAACGGGGAAAATGCAGAAACCATTTCTAGAAACCATTTGCGAATAAATTCTCACTGTCTTACTGGCTACCTTTGTTAGAAAGCAGTATTTCTAGATTTAAAGAAATAAAGGAAACAATAAATGAACAAGACTTTCTTAGGCCTACATATAGGCTAGTGTAACTATAATGTTTTATTTACTCTTACATCACGTCAGTCGATTCATCTCAAACTCCTCTGACGAGGTTGACATCAGGAAGAACATCCAGTCGTAAAAACTCGCTATGAAGTTTCATCTCACTTCATATTCATACTCAACCCCGTGGAGAGAAAAGGAATAAGGTTTGGACATAAAGTTTTATTTATCGCACTATGAACTATTAACACAAAAGAATGAAAAAGAGCTTAAAGGCCAGTCATATGTCTCCGTTAGTTGAGCAGTAGGCCTATCACACAGTAAAGCTAATCACTGCTTTCATTTGAATTACCATCGTCTTGTGCTGCCAATTTCCCTGCTTCCGGTGTTGTCGTCCCAAATGACATCAACTTCACTGCCATCAAGAGTATTCGAGATCCTGGTCTTTTTTGAAACTTTTAATAATAGTTTTGTTCCCAATTATAGAATCCAAACAGTGAGAATTTATTCACAAATGGTTTCTAGAAATGGTATTCCCATTTTTCCAGTTGGTGTACGTGTAGGAGAAGCCACCCCTTCCGAATAAAGCCGTGCTGTAGAAAGCGTGCCAACCCACCAATTGATCCGCTAGCAAATGTTACGAGTTGTACCTCCGAGTTATGCTTGTGGACATTCTTAACTGCAAAACACATATATATCACAGGACTGATGTGTGTTTGCTATGTGTGGGTCGGACATACGAAACTGTTCACGTCTTTGTGCGACGGCATCGGAACTGCAGTATACTACGGAGGCAGACATTTCTTACATACGAAACACAGACGTACTGCATGACATTGATGCATGTTGTCATCGCGCGGGTCGGGCGGACAAAACTATTCACTAATTTGTGTGATGTCATCAGAACTGCAGTACGGCCTGTACTGGCTTTGAAACAGAATCACTGTTCTTGTGTGACTAATTACTTTGTGGGGATCTTATATGTGAGGGTTTTTTTTCTTTCCATTTTCCTTGTCTCAAAGAGTCGTGGGAGAAGGGTCTAATACACGTACTACACGATGAAATATGGTAGCTTAGGACAAGATTGCCTTGTTATATATTGCATTTTTCCTACACGAACCCTCTTTTCAACTCTAGAACTGGAAACTGTCAAATATTTGACATGTTCATATTTCTTCAACACTTGCCATGAGTCATGTTAGTCTACTTCTTGTTGTTCTCGATGTCCACAGCATCCGCGAGTTCAGTTTCATTCATATTTACAACCTCTTTTGGTGCAATTTCACAGAAATAAATGAGTGCAGTTTTCCAACGATCTGTTTGAGTGTCATTTCTGCAGTGTTTGTAAACAAACCTTTACGGGCTCTGCTTTGCTAATCTATTTCATTTTATTTTGTAGTTTTCCGTTCAGTGCAAGTTATTTGCTTCTTTATAAATATAGTTATTTGATTGATTATATACATTTTTAGTACAGTGTGCGTCAAAATATGGCATCTTTACTTCATTGCAGAAAATTAGTAATGAAATAGTGCAAAATTTGTTGGGAGATATAAGTGAAGCATCTGACTTTGAGGTTATTGAGAATGACCCGAGAGATTCAGATTTGTAATGTTTATCAGCTATTTCTTTGCATCAAATATCAGAAAGTGATGAAGAACCTCCCCTAAAGCAACCTATCATAACATCATGTCAAAGGGCATGCCTCCAAATGATTGCATGCCAATACATTTTCCCATTTTATGACTGAAACCTTTACATATGACAGAAAAGCCTAATTCCACCACATGCCTCTGAATTATAAGTTAATAATAAGCGCTAAGTATGACTAATAAAAGTATGTGAAAGAAGCTGCGAAACATACTGATAAATGTTTGTTCCGACAGCTAAATAGAATGAAATTCAAACTGAATCTTACCATTAATATCCTCTTTATCTCGGTATCGATCGCATCACTTGTACTGGGACTTAGTTCATTGACGACAACATAAGAAGTGCTGTTACCATCATGTGTTCTCAACCCTACTTTTTCTGACATGCCCCAGTCCTTCACCATGTGAGTGGCAATTGAAGTGGCTTGTTTCAAATCACTCGATGCTCCAGAAGTAATTTTATCAGGTCCAAATATCAATTCTTCAGCAGCTCGGCCTCCCATCATAGTGTCCATCATAGCCATGAGCTGGGACTTAGTTACATGGTATCGCTCCTTCTCTGGGATGTAGGCAGTCTGTAAAAAAAACACACCAGATCTAAAAATATAAAATAAATATTTTATCAACACCATTATGATAAGACTACGTTCTTATCAATTAGGTAGATGCATAAGTTTATAACATTTAATTATGCAGAATTATTTATCTGACACAAACAAAAATATAAATATTTAAAAAAAACATTGGTTTCATTTAGTGGACATGTGAATGTTTAGAACAGACAGTAACACAACACCAAACTCGCCATGTAATTCACAAAGTCCCATTACACAACAAAAAATGTTGGGGTACAGCGTGCAATTAGTGTGAGATGGATACTTGCTCCTACATTTTTTATGATACAAAGAATTCAGAACACTACATGAATGACATTTTGCAACCATTTGCTGAAATGTTAACGGAAGAAGAACACCAATATGCATTCTTCGAGCAACAGCTCACATGTTGATTCATTCAATGGAAGTTATTAATGAGATTTTTGATGGAGAAATAATGTACTCTTTCCCGCCCACATTTTCACTCCACTTATCCCCATGTTTCAACCTTTTATTCAGAAAAAATTGAAGCAGAGCCCATTGTTTCAGAAAAAGTTAAATGTAATACAAACTACTGGTCACAATGTATTCATATAGTCATAATGTTGTTGGTTCAAACCACTACCCCATCTCTCATGGTGATACTGGAGGAAGCATCCCACTCGACACAGAGGTAGGCTGCATTTGTCACATTCCCATGTTGTCTAAATCCCTTTAAACCAATAATCACGTGATTCTGGAAATGGAACGATGCCCATATTGCACCCATAAGCGAATTTACGTAATTAATTTACAAATTAAAAGTTGAATATTTCGCATATCGAATACTACAGTAGGCTGTGAGAGCTAGCAGTCACAAAGGAACTTTCTGGCGCCAGTCTGACGGCTAGGAAAATCCACGAAACTCTTCTTAGAGCACGAGCAACTTGTAAACCGCCCTGAGTACTGCATCCAATAAATTTTATGATACCGCCTAGGAGTGGCGACTTTCTACTTGTTTCCCACGAGAAAATCACGCGTTGAGGCCTGACCCACTTAGCAGAACAATGAGACAACGATAGCACCCACCAACCCTCGGGAGGAAATGGAAGCATCCACTCTGCGAAGAGCGCGAAAGTCTCAGCCAATCACAAAATTCTAAATTTGAATGAACTGTCATAGCGGGAATCTACAGTCAGTATTTCGCCATCTGGAGCCCGGTGTAATGGTGAAAAACAGTGTCCTGACTTCCTAATAATATTGGAAAATTTATCAGTGCGAAGGTGTGGTTAATTATTGGCTAATTAATAAAATTTTAACTTCACACGGAAGTGTAGTATCGCCCAGGAAATGAGGTGTCATGGCGGGAAGGAGCCATTCGCTGGAAGAAAATAACGCCGGTGACGCGCGCCGTCGTGTGGATTATCCTGTGATCGTTTCCCACGGCGCAATATAACAAGTAAGTCAGACCGAAATTAGGAAGATTGTGCACATAAACTTTGAAACTTTAACCTACGGATGTATGATAAAGCGCTCCCAAGGGCTAGATCACTACGCCACATCCCTTCCACAGAACTATTTTCAAGGTGGGGGGAGAACTCATTACATAACCAGCGAGCAGGGTAGTTGAATCTTCAGTCTCAGTGACAGAGGCAGTGACAGTGTGTGACGGTGTGACTCTGCGTTTCACTGTGTATCCTGTATTCGTGGGTTAGTTGAATCTTCAGTGTGTTTAGAGTATGTCAGCTAATTCAGTTAGTCAGCTTTGAGCTTTACTTTTGGCTGGTAAGAAAGCGATCAGAGACACTTGTTGGCATTCCGAGTGAGCCATGTATTTTACTTGGGAGAGTAACATGTCAGAAATGAACACTTTAACAAACTTTACTTTACTTTGAATTTATGCAGAGATGACAGGCAATAGCTACACTTTCAACACTTGGCTTAATTGAACTCACAATACGAATCGAGAGGGACAAGTCCATGTTTTTCAGCCTAGCTGCATAAAACCTCTCTAATCCACGTGTAGTTTGATATTTGTTGGTAAGCTATTTTATTCTTCATTTTGGGAGGACGATCAGCATAAATTTCTCCACATCATTGGAAACTGTACTTTAGCTTGCTTGTACCACTTATAATAAACTGTTTTGGCAAGCGAGATGTTTGCGGGGAGAAACTAGTTAAGGCAGACAGGGAGGAGAATGACTTTTCTTTAATGAAGGCCGCAGTGGTAAAGACCTTGAGCAAACTGTTATGTTCCGAAGAGGTGAATAACCGGCCAGCCACTAGGTAAACAAAAAAACTGAGAGAGGGTGTGCAGACCAGCAGGTGATTTCCAGGCAGGTAGCGGACAGGAACTTCCGACTTCACGTCAGGAGTCCGTGCACTGCTATCGTCTAATCTTCACTGGAGTGCGAGAAATGCGAGTGTTTATGTTAATGTAAGCGTGTGTAACGGCATGATAAAAATGTGTCAAATTTGCGTGTGTGAAAATTTGGAATACCACATCAGCTTGAAGATGGAATTCTAATTCACCATGACGGAGTCCGGAGGGTGAGCCAACATGCCTCCATCACCCAGGTATGAGCATCAATAAATAATGTAAATAAATATGTAGGACCGTGCCTAATCGATGATCAAATGTAGCTTAGACTGTTAGGTAGGATTGTAAATAATTCACATTTTAATAATCATTATGATAATAATAATAATAATAATAATAATAATAATAATAATAATAATAATGTTGCACTTTCAGCTAGGGTTATTTGCGCACTTTCCTTTATGTAGATGTGTATGCGTATTGTTATGGATTATTCTGTAGTATGTCACTTTGACAGTTTAGGATGCTATATTATTTGATCTCAATGAGTGTAATGCCGATTCATAATAGTAATAATCATCGTGTTATTATAACTTCAGTTTTGAGTGATACTTCTGTTGGAGTTGTGATTTTGTAGACGCCGCCTTGTTGATTTTAATGCTTATTTTGCTATTTTGCGCATTCAGCTTGTTTTATGTTTTGGAATCATCCTTCAGATGACCGTTTCTGGTAGCTCTTATCCCGTGTATTTTGCGACGATTTTGGTGGACGCGAGTATTTATTTCTGTGTAGTTGCGGTTACACATCTTTCAATAGCTGTGTTTTGAGGAGTAATCTCGTCATTTTAGTAAACAGGTAGTGCCAGGAAGCCATTGATGAGTCAGCTCTGATATTTTGTGATATGTGAAGCAGAGAATGATCTAGAGATCGAGCTAAATGAACAATATCCCTGATGATCTATGTTGATAATGGAAATGTGATATGTTGGACCATGTCATGAACTGTCGTAAGAAATAGAAATGTGCACGACAGATATTTCGCCCGCCGGATACGAGCGAGGCCGTATTATGAAGTACTACGTCGAGAATAATGTTGAGTAAATAGAATTGAGAGATGAATAATTTAACCAAGAGTGTTAAATATGTTACGACATGGGTTATGATTGTAGACAGAAGCCTGTATTTGTGTCAAATAATTCCAGGGAAGTAGATGTTTGGCAAATAGGCCAGTTTATGCTAGCCGTAATACATGTGAGCAGAGCGACGAGTCAATGTGTTTTTTTTTTATAGTCATGTAGTGTCATGGATGACATGGAATAACAGTAATTATTGCCCATAAAGGTTAAATAGTGTCGTGGCCAGACATTTGTCGTCTGAGGTTAGAGATTGCCGTCAAATTCACAATATGTTGCTACTCGTAGCGGGGAAAAATTCTTCCTTTAGACTCCGACATTTTTGCGCATTTCATCCTTTAATTTTCAATAGGCAGCGTTGTTGGGATCTAGTCTCGTTTATTTGTTATTCTTTCTGAGTGTACCTTTTATTACCGTTTATTGGTAGGATGTGATCGTATGTGAATTATTTGCATTTGATTTGATGTAAATAGATAGGTGTAGTTAGGCTAGTTTTGATTTCTGTATTTTCTTTTGGTTGGAGCAGTGTTTCTCCATTAACAGATTTAATTATGTAAATAAGATTTCATGTGTTAGGATAACGGATCATCGATTAGGTCACAGTCAAAACCATAGTGGTGGTATGCTCATACCAGGCATTCAGTAATTACCAAACCTTTTAAATCCACTACATTTTAAATTAGGAAATGAAGCGATCTTTAATAAACCAGTTGTATATAAAAAATAACTGCCGCAATGAATGAGGTAAATAAGATGGCATCTGCCTCCATCTAATAGTGGTACCACCAATATTAGTTCATAATGAAGTGCAGTCAGCGGCAAATTAAGTAAATTTTAATGTACAAGGATCGCTGTCATTTGAAATGTAAACATGAGGCACTTGGCCTAATCATTTGGATTATTTTAAGAAGTCCAGGCTATCACAGTCATGCAAGTGAAGTTTAAATAATTTGATGAGTGGTTGTAACACTCAGGTTCATGTTTCAGTAATTTCCTTCTAATCACGAGGTGTTTGAATAAGACAGTGGTTATGTGGTAAATGGTGTACGATGTTCATGGCTGTTTTCTTTGAATTATTCCTTACTTGTTACACATGGTTAGCGCAATTCGCGATTATTTTAAAGCTGGGTGTTTCCCAACTAAGCCACATGTTTTTAAGACTTGATAAACACCTCTGAGTCAGTGTTGATTTGATGACGTAATTAATTAATTAATTATTCAACTACATTAATTTATTTTGAGTGACATTTTCTACGTAATACAATTCTGTACTTCAAATGTGATGGTATTTTCTGACCAGAGTTTTAATTTATTCACGTCATCGTCTTGAAGACAGTGTCAACATAATCTGGCACATAATTATATTGATCGACTTTCAGTCAAGTTTATTAGGCAGATATTTGTGTTATTGTAAGGCAGATCTTCAATCTTTTTTAAATTTCTATTTCATTACACTTTGTTTACATTTTCACCAGTTCAGTTTACTTTCATTTTTGGCACTTTGCACTTTATTCAATAAATCAGTTTGTTATTTAAATTTTAATTCAGTCTATGGGTACCGTCATTTATAGTTATTAGTTTACCCCATCTTTTCATTTCCTCACTCCCTGATCGACGGGTGGCCTATCTTCGGGGATATCCGGACGGTCCACGACTGAGAAAGAAGAGTCTACATGCAGCGGTGAGTATCATTTAAATGTCATTTATTACAGGAGCAGCCGGCGCACAGAAGAAGGAAGAAGTTCACCGCAGATGTTGCCTTGAAAAGGGCACAGGGGCCGGAGTGAGGAGTAAAAGCGTATAAATAAGAACTCCATTGTAAGCTTTTATTTCCTCTGTATCTATTTTACCGGAATGTGCTTATTTGAATGCTGCAATGATATTTATGCAATTGGCTATGTTACTGAATAGTCTGTCTCCCATAACTGACAACTTTTAGAAATCAAAAATAGGAAGATTTTTTTAATTCTTGGATTTCATCAATATATTGCACCATGGTCTAAGTGAAAAAAGGGCAGGATAAAAGGCATACATATTTACAGTTAAAATGTGAATTGACCATTAAATTTAAAATCTTAAACTAAAAAAAACATAAGAATGGTTTACAAGAAAATGTACCTAATCACTAGGGCTCGGATGTTTAGGAAAAGTCATATTTTTCTTTGTCTCTATTTTCTCGTCTGAATGAATTTCGGTGCAAATCAGGTGATTATCGCCACAATTAAGTGATTTTAATTTGTCATATAAATGCATATTTTGGCTATTTTCTGCCATCAGGTCATATTTTGAGCTATTTTAGTAGAAACGTCATATTTCGGCGGTTTGACGACAGCTATCAACTTACCGAATGTGAACTAGTGTTTACAAAACTGCTTCTTGGTAAGTTTATCACGCTGTTGATACAAGTCGAATAGTGGAATAACCAACCCGCTGTACTCGGCAACCCGATCTCCCAGGTAGAGACAGAAATAATCCGGAAAATCCCATCCCAGCAGTGAGCTAATTACTTCTGGTAATCGCTCACTTGTCTTAGTTCAGGTATTAGAACCTCAACTTCCTTTCACTTACACAAGCGTTAGTTTACAGTAAATCGTATCCCAGCACACATTCCAGTTTGCCTAAGGAAAAGTCTTCTACTAGTGTTAAGTTACAAAGCTTTGTTAAGGAATTTGGAGAAGAATATTTCTGTACAGACGGTTTAGTTCTATTTTGCAAGTTGTGTGAAATGAAAGTCTTGGCTGAAAAACGTTTTAATGTGCAACAACATTGTAACACGGCGAAACACAGCAACAATGTCAAACGACAACATGTCGATAAGAAGAGGCAGCAACTGATATTCGATAAGGCTGTTACATCTTCAGCAATGGACAGATGTTCGGATTTTTCAAAGGAACTTTGTGAGATGATGGTGTCTGCAAACACTCCTCTAAACAAGGTGAACAATACCCATTTCAAGAATTTTCTGGAGAATTACACTAAAAAAATCTGTTCCTACAGAATCAACACTGCGAAAAAACTATTTATCGCGTTGCTATGAAGATACTCTAAATCGAATACGACACAGTGTAGCAGACAATAAGATTTGGATATTTATTGATGAGACGACGGACACTGCAGGCAGATATATAGGGAATGTAATTATTGGAACACTCCATGCTGATCGCCCTGGGGATATTTTTCTACTAACCTCAGAAGTTTAGAGAGAGCAAATCATTCAACTATTGCAATTCTTTTTGATAATGCACTAAAAATTTTGTGGGAGGATGAAATTAAGCGGGAAAATGTTCTTCCCTTTGTTACCGATGCTGCTCCGTACATGGTGAAAGCTGCTGAAGGCCTCAAGCTATTTTATCCAAGAATGATTCACGTTACTTGCCTTGCGCATGCTCTGCATACGGTGGCAGAAGAAATTCGTGGACATTGATAAATTAATATCTAACGTCAAAAATTTTTTTTTGAAAGCACCACTGCGGGTTGCGACTTTCAAGGAGTTAGCTCCTTCGACGCCACTCCCTCCACAGCCAGTTCTTACTAGGTGGGGGACGTGGCTCGATGCTGCCGCATATTATTGCGTAAACTACTCCACTATCAAAAACATTGTTAACGGCTTCAACAAAGATGATGCCTCTTCTATCAAGATTGCCCAGGAATTGTTTTCCAACAGTTTGTCAGATAGTTTGGCATATATTAAGTCGAACTTTGGAAATATATCGAGTGCAATTACTCGTTTAGAATCTGCTGGCTTAGAAATTCATGCAAGTATTGACATTGTGAGAAGTGTTGAACTTTCAGTACAACAATCACATGGAAATTGGTGACAGTGTAAAACGGAAACTTCAAAATGTGCTTAATCGAAATGATGGTTTTCACCGTGTGTGCAAGATAAATGATGTTCTTAGAGGAAAAGGTACCAGTACACTTCAAGATGAGTGCATACTTGACAGCAGTGATTTAACATTATTTAAATATGCACCAATCACGTCTTGTGATGTAGAAAGGAGCTTCTCCTCTTACAAAAATGTGTTAAGTGATAATCGGAGGTCTTTTGCGCCTGATGCTTTGAAGATGAATCTTGTCATACACTTCAATTCCAACTGCGGAGAAGAATGAAAAAGGTATGCGAGTTTGCATAATAGGCTATAGGCTTTGACGCCCTACCATAATGTACTGAAAGACATCTATTTAATTCGTTTCTTGGTGCTCAGTTTAAACTTTAATGCATTTGAATAATGTTAATGAAATCTGGGCTTAAATGTTCCAAAATATATTTTTTAAATATTTTGATTTCTAGTTTTCTTGTATTTCAAATCACCAATGCAGGGTGCAAACATGGACTTTTACAATGTTGTGTGATCTGATAATCTTAGCGAACTTAGTTCACAAAAGTTTGATAAGTGAATCAAGGGTAATAGACTGTAGATAATTGCTGCACATGTATATTCAGAAAACTAATATTAAAGAATTCAGTTAACAAATAAGTATCAGAGAAATTACTGTTCCGATTTATAATTTATTTTTAAATGCCCATATTTTGATTAATCATTTTTGGGTCATATTTTGTCATTTTTACGTCATAGTTCGCCACTTTTGAGGTCATATTTCCTCATTTTTGAGGTCATATTTGCTTGCTTATTTGGGCTATTTTTAGGTCTTAAACTTCCGAGCCCTACTAATCACACTCATTTATGACACACACATACGAACAATAATACAGTCGAACCTCGATATCTCGAACAATCATAACTCGAATTTTCAGTATCTCGAAGTAACTTAAATTTTCTGGCCGTTTGTCCTATTCTTCACGTGTATTTTCTACTCTCAAAATTCGGTTACACGAATTTCTCGATTTCTCGAATCAAACATTTCCTCCCTTGAAGAAAAAAATACTCTGTAACTCGAATTTTGCGCAACATTAACTGTGCAATATGGCATTTGTGGTTTGTGAGGACCAGTTAACAAGTAAAGAAAGGTTTACAGTGAAGCTGGAAACTAATATGACGGAAACTGAAAAACTAGAACTTTTATGATCAGCAAATCGGCAAAACCTTGCCGTTTCTCGGGTGTCAATTAACCGGTCACGTACAAAAGCAAGCCCAGAAGTCACGGATGACAAGCTCCATGCGTAGTATTGACGAGAAGTTTCAACGTGAAGGGAGGAAACAAACAAAATAAACTAACAGATATTTTTCCAAAGGTGTTAACGGAGGTATTTTCTTGTTTCACTACTATATGTACTGTATACCGTCTTCTAAAAAGTTACTATAATAAGTGTTACAATAAAAGTGATGCCGTAAAATAGAGTTTCTTTGTATATTTTTAAGTACCATTAAACTGTTCAGTAAAAGCCCGTAGATACATATGATTCAATTATGTGCCATACATGCTCCATAACGATATTCTCTATATCTCGAAATTTCGATAATTCGAAATAAAATTTATCTCCCGAAGTGATTCACATAATACATAGTTTACTTTATTAGACTGTAAAATGAACGGAAATTTAATTTTATAGGTATCTCTGAACACTTGGAGATAATGTTAGTTATGTTTTCTGGCCATAACGTGAAGAGAAAATACCAGAAACTGTCACTGACACAACTCCCTGAAATACATCAACTCATTCAAATTATGAAGTAAGAATGAACAAAAACGCACTGAAATACGCGAAACTACTACATACAAAACAGATCGGTGCGTCTCATACATTATCAACATACGATTTTGACACAGGGAAAAGCACAGAACTGCTAGAAAAAACACGTGGCCTACAATTACAATGAAATTACGCACAGAAACGATATTATTAGTGCGCGAACCACACAATAAAAAAACTCATTCTTTCAACCCGATTAAATGAGTCACTAGCGCGCACTAGTCTCTCTTCCTTGTAGGACGATTGCTGTCCCAAATCCCCAGCCGTAAAACACACATACTGGGGTTTTTTTTTTTTGCTAGTTGCTCTACGTCACACCAACACAGATAGGTCTTATGGTGACAATGGGATAGTAAAGGCCTAGGGATGGGAAGGAAGCGGCCGTGGCCTTAATTAAGGTACAGCCCCACCATTTTCCTGGTGTGAAAATGGGAAACCACGGAAAACCATCGTCAGGGTCTCCCAGATGCAAGCTCACAGCTGCGCCACACGGCCAACTCGCCTGGTACATGCTGTTGTAGCGAGCAAGAAACACGATACAAGAAAGCGACGGACGATACACTCGCGAAATAAAACATCAAATAAAAACACTTGAAAATGAGGTTTGGTAAATTATGCAAGCATATAACAATTTATCCTTTATCCTAGAGGAAGATTGACTGTACTGGAGGTTATATTGGTCAAAAATAGGAAGAATTAAAAATAAATCGGAAAATCGGAAGATGAGTTACAAAACGGAAAGTCATTCTGCATGTCATTTGTCATCAAAACACTACCACATTAGGTGCTTCCAACAGCATGCTTGTGACACGTGCTGCCATCTAGCAGCAATAATTCAACTACGTTGTATTACACGACGAGACTGTTTGGACTTCAAGAGAAGGACGCACTCTGCGGGCCACTATGGTGTACTACTCACGTAAACAACAGACCCAGTGGCTGAGCAGCTGTCAATCAGGATTTATTACACGGCCATTATGGCAACTACAGAAGGGACCGCCACTCGACGGCGACAATTCTCAACTTGAAAAGAAAGAGAATTAGAGCAAGCAATAACGTTACTCGGTTCCTCAGGGCTATTGACAGCTTTACGAGAGACACATCCATTAATGATTACCAGTATTATCGAGACCGACTCCAGGAATCTTTATCACTTTTAACATTCTATCAGTTACCCGAAAACTTCAATTCACTGCACTTCACAACGTATTTTTATGTTATACTGCGCAATACCTGTCTTCTCGTATGTGGTCCGTATATTGAAAAGAAATGCTCCCGGGTTTCGGCACCAAGATAAATGTTGTGAATAGATGGGGAATAAGTCGCGTATACCTTACGTTGCACACTGTTTTATTCAACTACATTATTTAAAAGATTGCTACCGCTCAGAGAGCAGGATGTACAAAGATATGTCACTCTTGAACGTAGTGTCTTTTAACTGTTCATATCGAATCCCCAACAGAGCTCATCTGGTTTTATCAGCACCACATCCAGAACATTCTTCCCTCTAGTTGGTTCCATCACTTTCTGAATCAGCTGCCCTTCCCATATTAACTTACTTGCAATTTGTTGGGCATGCTTCATATCGTTCGCATTACCTTCCCAATTGACATTTGGTAAATTGATATCACCCGCTAAAATCACGTTCCTTTCCATAACGTTTCCCACATAGCTGATTATCTTATCAAATAATTCTGAATCAGCGTCTGCACTACCCTTTCCCGGTCTGTACACTCCAAAGACATCAAGTTGCCTATTATCTTTAGAAATGAGCCTTACACCTAGAATTTCATGTTTGTTATCTTTAACTTCTACGAAGCTTACAAATTCTTCTTTCACCAGAATGAATACTACCCTTCCTACCATTCCTATCTTATCTCTACGAAATGTACAGTATAGTATTTTAATTTTATTTTTCACTGCTTTTCTTGCTATATTGTTGTAAGACAAATTCATATAGTGTAATAATACTGTACTTCATTACAACAGTGGTATCGGTTTATTGGTTGTTACTTAGTGTCAGATGTAGTATCATAATGTAATTGCAAGAAGTCAAATCAAATATTGAATTAAGGCTTGAATTACCAAATGCAAATCAAAAGAAACCACTTGTCCCTTTGTGAAAATCAAATGATCATAAATATATCTCTTGGTCATGGCCATCCATCAACGGCTGCTAATTTCAGATGACCACCAGTCATTAGACATAGCCTGCATAGTTGCTAGGTAACACTGACCATGACCCATACCTTACATCACAGCCTGCACGGTTGCTAGGGTTACATTATTTGTGGTGCTAACCTCCGTAATGCAAATTTTCAGATGACCACCAGCCATAAGACATATTTATGTCAAAAAGACATACAATGGAAACGGTATTTACAGATGAGGAACGATAAAAAAGATTAGAACAAATGAAAAGCTATCGAAGAAAATGACCAGAAAATGATTGATTGAAATGGTCCAATGAGGCCATCATAAAATAATAATAATAATAATAATGACAACAACAACAACAACAAGAACCACTAACCCACGACAGTATAGTCTAGAAGAAATTAAATAAACTACTGGTGGTAATACACTGAATACTCACATGACCAAGCGAGGGTCCTCTGGGAATGATTGTCACCTTATGCAGTGGATGTGCATCCTTTGTGTAGTATGCGACGATGGCATGTCCACCTTCATGATATGCTGTAATTAGATTTGCCTCTTCATCAGGTAATCTAGATTTTCTCTCTGGACCTGAAAGAAATCACAACGAGGAAATAAGATATTACTGTAAAAAACTAAATTAAAAAAATAAGTAGGGTATAGATGTTCAAGGCAAATATACTTAGGATGGCGTGCACCAACCAAAAGTAAGTTCTACTTCCGTAGTTAAGTAATCTTGAAGTCAGGATTCGGTGACTTCCATAAGAAAGTAAATTACTTTCTAAGTATTTTAGTCCTTTCAGATACTCCTGAACTGAATTACTACAAGAGTAAAATGTTGAAGAGCACCATCTTGTAGTACATTACTAAAGAAGTAAATAAAGCACAAATATAGGTTAACATTTACTCTCACGTCATGCATAGAGTAAAATAGGATTAGCCTTGTAATTACAATACCGTGTCGTATATGAGAGGAAAACGTTTCAAACGTGTTTATGGATTACTGAGATTTTATTGATGATCTTGACGAAGAAAACGGCAGGAATGTAATAATGCGTATAGTGCGTGACATGCGAGGTCCGTATGATATGTACATGGGGAGAGAGTTGAAAAAACATTTTGGTCTTAGGAAGGAATCCTTTACTTTCCTTCTGAATCTACTTGGAGATCACTTGAACAAAATTCAGACAAGAATTCAGTTGTATCTCCCAAATTACAGTTGTTTACATTACGAGTGTTTCGTATTTGAACATTTTAGTTCGTTGCTGGTGATCTAATTAACGTTTCCCGTACGACTGTTGGTCGTATCTTCATTGCGTGGTTAGAGAACTCATGAGGCCTGCAAATGATGATGAATGTTCAGAAAATAAAAGGAAATTTTTCACGTTGGCAGGTTTTCCCCCTCAAATTGTAGATGCAATTGACTGCACGGATATTCCCATTTTGTGCCCTCCCGGTTATAATGGTGAACATTTGATAAATCAGGAGGGGAGTTTTTCTATTAATACACAGGTTATTTGCGGTGCAAGTATGAAGATCATGAATAGTGTTTGCCGACTGCCTCGTTCTACGCACGATGTACGAATTTGGGACAATGGTGCTGTTGCAGCAAACTTCTGAGCATGGTTTGTATAATGGAATGTTAGTTGGAGATAAGGGTTATTCATGCCTGTAAAAAATTCCTAATGACACCATTCCTAGAAACAAATTCACCTGCTGAACACCTGTACAACACAATTCATGCAAAAACCCGCAATGTTGTGGAAGGAACTTTTGGAGTGTGCAAAATAAGATTCCAAATCCTTGAAAAGAAAATGTGCTTCACGCCTACAGCATACGGCAACGCAATAGTAATACATCAGTCCTTCACAACTTTGCTCTGGATGTAGGCGATCTGTATGAAGAAATCGCCACCAGTTTTAACTTTTCCCTGCGTGTCGATGGCTTTCTGATTTTTAGCCTTCGCTTTTAAGTCATTCCAAAGAACTTTCAGTTGCTTTTTACTGCGTTTTCCACCACTTGAAGCATTTAATTCTTCTGTTATAGCTTTCCATGCATTTCTTTTCTTATCCAGCATCGTTATGTCGTGTTTTGTACACTCTGTGTCCTTTGCATGGCTCTTCATTATCTCTACTAACAAGCACTTATCTTTTTCGTTTACGTTTTTCCCCCGTTTACTATCAGACATTACCTTATCCATTTAATTTCTTTAAGAGAAAACACGTAAACACAACTACACTCCACGAGTAACGAACGTTACTTCTACAGTAGTAACTAAAAGAGTAAATTGTACTTCAGCTTACTGACATTACTTCCGGAGTAAAGAACTCCCGTAGCAGTTTACTTCTGTAGTGTGGACTTCTTTAGTAGATGCTACTTCCTAAGTAATTTACTCCAAGATGGTGCACACCACCCTTAGTGTGATTCTGAATTTAATACTCAATTAACTACAAATGTTTCTATACTACCCTGACCCCAAATTTTATTAAATTTACTCAAATCACCATACATTATTGATTTCTAGTTAACAAAATATGTTGACAGAAATCACATGTGGTCTAAAATTTCTCATAGTTTACTTTGTCATCTGTTGGTGATTGTTGGCAATATTTTAAAAACTTATACATTGGTGAAAATTCCTTTAATAACCAATAGGAAAGCAAGAAGGATAAAAATACTCAAGACAGTACTTTCCGTGTGAACCATGTAAATTTGCCATGGTAAGGAGGCTTGTGCGTCCCAATGAAGAAGGTAGTTGAGCAGCAGCTGCAACCACATTGTGGGTTATCTGTTAAGAGACCAGACTAACAAATGGTTCATCAAAAGTGGGGTAAAAGCCTTTCGGAAGTTGCAAGAGCAGCAGTCTGAATGATTGACTAATATGGACTTGAAATAATATTTAACATGGCTTAGCTATGTTGATTCTGCTACACCACTGAAAACGATGGGAAACTACAGCTGTAACTAACTCCTGAGGACATGCAGGTCTATCTGTATGAATGAATCAGATGAATATTGATATTCTGCGAGTCAGAGCGTGGAATGTTATACGTAGAAATGAAAAGGTTAACACATAATAAGGCACAGAGAGCTGCATCAAAAAAGTCTAAGGATTAATGATTCACACAACAACATTACTTAGTGGACAAACTGGCCAGTTGTTGCAGCTGTCAAAATTGCTGCTATTGTCTTTGTTCAATATCCATATTTGCTTTCATCAGGGGTCAGCCTTATTCCCTCTCTTGCTTATTTTCTTACTCAACATCATTACTGTAGAGCTACAAACACCATATCCAACAATGCTGATATTAGTTGATGATGTCTTAGTTACCCTGAACTCTTAACAAGAGTCAAAAAATTATACATGAAGCATATGAAATTTAATGACAAAAAAAGTAAAAGCAACTTGCACAATGAGAACAGGTTAAAAGATCAATAAATCTGACAGCACTGAGCTCAACAACCACGTTCACGTACTTGGGAAAGCTTGTACACATTAACAAGCAAAGCACTTATCAACACAGCTGTGCTGAATTGGGGTCAAATCATGGGAACTCTTAGGACTGGAATATATCGCTCTTCTTAAAATCAAGGATTTAAAAGATTATTACTCACCCAGTGATGTTGTATGTGATATAGTGTTGGCCTTCCTACCCCACTCCAAAAAAATTATGAGCAACCATCTTGAAATTTGTCTTTTGCATTTTACTTGGGTGAAAATACTAAAAATGAATGCAAAATACTGTTAACACAAGTATCTACAGGCAACATAGCCTAGCTGAGCAAGGTAAAATAGAGACGAAAAAGACTTGTCGTAATTAACCGCGTAACTTTTCCACCCTTTATTCTGAAATGGAAATTTGGGGAAAAATAAAACAAATACTACAATTTTCTCGTCAGGACTTTGTAAAAATCTTCCACCATCAATGCGTTTTCTATCTATTATTTTGCGAAATGAGCAGTCAAGAAAATATATACTGTTGCAATGGCTGGTCATCAGTTTGTAGGTAGTGATTGAGAACTGCATGTGGCAGCAATGCAGTGATGGGACTACCCGGCAAGTTAAGCACAGTATGCACACATCACTAATACACTAGCAGTACCCATGTGGAGGACATAATTGGTCTATAACATATACGGGTATCTGTGCTTATTATTATTTTTTTACACTGTTTGTTTGTCTATCTCTTAGTGTTATTTCTTGATAAGGGATCAGGGATGAGGTGGGATGAATTTATATGGCATGTTTTTATGGCTAGATGCCCCCTCCTGATGCCAACCTCAGATGAGGAGCTAATAAGGATGCAATGAATGATGGTGAATGAAATTGGGTAAGGAGTCGGAAGGAAGCGACTGTGGCCTAGAAATTGGAACTGTGCCAGCATTGATCTGGAAGTGAAAATGAGAAACCACAGAAAACCATTCTCAGGACCGCAGACTGTGGTGGTTTGACCCCACGCAACTCCTGAATGCAGAGCTTGGTTCCATGGCCATATGCCAGTAAATATGAGCAGCCACTCCTCTCAGTAATTATTTTTATATATGTAAGTGAATAGCGGTTGGTGATGGGTAATAAAATGGGAGTAAGAACGCAGAGTTTAAATTAACATTGATTACTTTCATAGAAAATAATGGCAATCAAGTGTTTTCTGTAGATCCATCACATGTACGCTACTGGAGTAAACAATAAGAACAGTTGCATGTACCAAGAAGACAAGCCTTATCATTTTGGGGACCAAAATCAGTCCAGTTCCCAGAGAAAAAAACACCACCACCAGTTAAATATGTAAAGAAACTGTGGCTATTCAGTTCTGCATGATATGCTACAGTTCAAGGTGCTGGAGATCACAAAGAAAAGAAATATAGGAATCTCACAGTTCAAAGGAAGCAAAGAGTGGCTGTGTAGATTCATGAAGAGGTATAGCCTTTCTCTACCAACGACAAAATCTGTAAGCCACCGACTGGCGGAGGACCATTCCGAGAAAGTGTTGGATTTCCATTGGAATTTTAGATTTTAAATTTGCACAATTTTCCTTCACCCTATTTTTTGAGGTTAAAAATGATTTAAAAACCTGAGAAATTTATACGAGTAAATACGGTATCTTGGCAAGGGAGCAAAAAAGATGCATCATAGAGAGACATACAATAGGAGAAATATTTTACCATTACTTATATTACATCATCAGATAGGAAGAAGGGTCTAGTACGAATTAGAGGTGCATGCAGTCTACAACACAGGTGTAAATTTTTTACATCCTTGTCAAAGTAAGTTGTTCTTCTTCTGTATTTACTTTTCCTAGCCTGCCTAAAGGAACAATATTTTATAAGAATACATAATATTTTACCCATAAGTACTTTATCCCTGGCATTCTCAAGATGTTTCATTGTGACAGAGTCAGCACCATCAATTGCAGCCCTCAGTGCTGCCTGATTAACCATGTTCTCCAGGTCTGCTCCGGTGAAGCCAGTGGTACCCCGAGCCAACATTTCAACATCTACATCCTTGCTTAGTACTCGGCCAAGATACAAATCTAAAATCTCCTTGCGACCGGTATAATCAGGAGTGGGCACCTGGAAAATACAACCACTGAGTTGTGAATTAAGTACATTTTAAAGCAACAACTCACTCTCTTTAAAATATCCAATAACAATTCAACACACAAAATATACATTTATAGGGATTTCCCTACATCTGTCTGTATAAAAATATGTTTTTGTCTGCACTTTTTGAATATTAACCTAATACCTAGGTTAATAACAGACAAGACAAATAACAGCTTATGTCATGTTCAGTTTGTTTTTTGTCCGTTACAGCAACATGGGAAAATGGATAGAGGGACCTTTTCTGGAATTTAGAAAATAAAAACCTGGGTGCACACATTACTGTATTTGAAATGAGGTTGGCACTGCTTCATGTCAAACAATGGATCCTGTTATACTGTTGTGTTGTCTGGCCTTGGTCTGCGTGACGTCAGTAGTGGGTTAGAAGGGATGTGTTAACCATGTTAGTTACAAGTTCTCGCAATTACTCCTTCATGGCTGAAGATAAGCTTAGGGTTAATGAAAATGCATAGAACGTTGGAAACCGCTCAGAAGGTAGAAAGTACGATGTCAGAGATAGTTGTACTCGCAACTGGCAAAAAACAAAAGGTAATCACATTCCTATACAGCTAATACCAAATATCACACTCATTAAAACACAAAGGCGACACTAGCTGATTACAAATATCAGGAGAAAGTAAGCAAACAACATGAGAATTCTGATCAGCGGGTTGTTTACCTAACAGCATGTGAAGATTATGATCCATTTCTTAAAACAAATGTACATTTTACTGTAGCCTACTCATTTTTGGAGTACATCATTGTGTAAGATAATTTCTCATAAATAAAACACAAATTAAAGCCTATATATTTCCTTTTAATTCACTCCTAAAATTAGGATGCATTGAGTTTTCACGTATATACAGTACATTTACCATTAACTATATTCAGCCTAAACTATACTCCGCACAGCTTTACTTCTAAACTGATGTTTCGCAAAACAAATGAGCAATGCCTTACCTCTATTGCCAGTATGATACTGCTGCGAGGACAGCTGATGCAATATGACCGCAGTAAACAGCCCTTGTAAAATGTGATACTGAACTCAAAAATGCTAACGAATTGAGATTGGAAACAAATTCACAAAAACTACATATACTAACAACTTCTGACAAAAAAAAAACAAAAACAAAAAAAAAAAAAACATTATTAAGAATAAAAGAGAATGAGAAAATAACACATCATTCACCGATAATGGCTGGCACAGGAAGGAGGTCATGGCCCACAAACGGAACACTCCAATGATCTCAGTGTCACTTTCTTGCCACTTGCCTTTCCCGAACTACACTGAGAGATGCTAAACACGCATGAACTAAGTACCCTAACCAATACACAGACGTACATAAAACTACAGCTATTTTTATACACTCAACTACTAAACGTATATTTTACTAACTTATGTTACGCTACCTCCCCTGTGAAGAACCATGTGACCTTGCCACGGTGGGGAGGCTTGCATGTTCCAATGAAGCAGGTAGCCGAGCCGTACGTGCAACCATATCGGATGGGTATCTGTCGAGAGACCAGACTAACGAATGGTTCAACAAAGGAGGGGTAGCAGCCTTTCAGATGTTGCAAGGGCGACAGTCTAGATGATTGACTGATCATCATCATCTGCAGTTTCCAGCTGTTGGCCGGGTCTGCTTGGAATATATGCCTCTCCATCTCCTCTTGTCTTCCCACCACTTCTCCCTAGTCATTCTTGCCCAGTCCTCACCTCTTCTCTGTATGCACTCTTCCACTTCTTTTATCCACCTGTCTCTTGGTCTTCCTCTTGGCCGTTTACCTGTTATCTCAATTTCATGCATCCTCCTTGGTATCCTTTCCTCTGTCATTCTCTTCATGTGTCCATACCATCTAAGTCTAGATGCCTCTATCCTATTCTGTAGTGGCTCTTCTTTTACTATATCTCAAACCTTCTCATTTCTCATCTTATCCCATCTTGTCACTCCTATTCTGCTTCAGAAATTTCATTTCAATTGCCTGTATTCTATTCACAGCTCTCTGCCTCATTACCCATGTCTCAGCTGCATACGTCAGAATAGGTATATAGTACGTCCTGTATATCACCATTTTGCTTCTCTGAGGGACATCTTTGCTCCAAACCAGGCTTCTGACACATTTCAGGAATGCTCCTGCTCATCTTCCACGTTTGATTATTTCCTTATAATTTCTTCCACTTTCCTCTATGATACTTCCTAAGTACTTGAAACTCTCTACCTTCCTAAGCTGTTTCCCTCCAAGCATTATCACTCTCGTAGGTCTCTCCTTCTTTCTAGTTGTAATCACTATCTCGCTCTTTTGGGTATTAAATTTCAATCCATATTGCTCCACCTCATCTACCCAAGCATCCAACTGTTCCTGGATATCCTCTTCCTTTTCTCCCCAGACTAACAGGTCATCTGCAAACATCATCACTTTCATTTTTCCTTCTCCAATTTTCCTTGCCACTTTTGTTGTCATTATTTTGTCCATTGTTACTACGAAGAGCAAAGGTGACAGAGCACTTCCTTGTTTTAATCCACCTTTTTGCTCAAACCAGCCTGTTGTAATAATACTTAACATGAAAGCAATGAGAAACTTCAGCCGTAACTAATTCCCGAGGACATGCAGCTCTCTCTGTATGAATGATGTACTGATGATGGCTTCCTTCCAGGTAAAATGTTCCGGAGGTAAAGCAGTCCCCCATTTAGATCTCCGGGTGGGGACCACACGAGAGGGGGGCAATCATCAGGAAGATGGATACTGACATTCTGCGAGTTGGAGCGTGAAATTTTATAAGTTTGAATAGTTGAGGTAGGTTAGAGAATCAGAAAAGGAAGATGGATAGACTAAAGTTAGATGAAGTTGGTATAAGTGAAGTACGTTGGCAAGAAGAGTAGGATTTTTGGTCAGGCAACTACAGAATTATCAACACAAAATCAAACGGGAAATGTAAGAGTTGGTTTAATAATGAATAAGAAAATAGGGCAGCGAGTAAGCTGCTATGAACAGCATAGTAAAAGAATTATTGCTGTCAAGATAGACACAAACCAAGGCTCACTACAATAGTGCAAGTCTATATGCCTACTAGTTCAGCAGATGATGATGAAATCAAAAGATTATATGAAGAGATAGATTTAATACAATATGTAAAAGGTGATGAGAATCTAATTGTGATGGGAGACTGGAATGCACTGGTAGGCCAAGGAAGAGAAGGTAATACATAGGAGAATTTGGATTGGGACAAAGGAATGAAAGAGGAAGCCAGCTGGTTGAATTCTGCACCGATCATAACTTAGTCCTTGCTAACACTTGGTTCAAACACCACAAACGATGGCTGTATACATGGACGAGACCTGGAGACACTGGAAGGTATCAAATTGACTTCATTACGATTAGGCAGAGATTCAGAAACCAGGTGATGGATTGCAAGACTTTCCCAGGAGCAGACATGGATGCTGACCACAACCTGTTGGTCATGAAATCCCATCTGAAGTTGAAGAAACTGAAGAAAGGAAGGAATGAAAGGAGATGGGATCTAGACAAATTGAAAGAAGAGAGTGTGAGGGATTGTTTCAAGGAATATGGAACTAAATGAAAAGGCTGAAGGTAACATAGTAGAGGAAGAATGGACAGTCATGAAAAATGAGATCAGTAAGGCTGCTGAAGAAAAGTTAGGAAGAAAGGAAAGAACAACTAAGAAACAATGGATAACTCAAGAGATACCAGACCTGATTGATGAACGACGAAGGTACAAGAATGCAAAAAATGAGGAGGGTAGAAAAGAACACAAGTGAATAAAGAATGAAGCAGATAAAAAGTGCAGGACAGCTAAGGAAGAATGGCTGAAAGAGAAGTGCAAGGATGTTGAAGGTTGTATGGACCTAGGAAAGGTAGATGCTGCATACAGGACAGATATGGAAACCTTTGGAGAAAGGAAAACAAGATGTATGAATATTAAAAGCTCAGGTGGAAAACCACTTCTAGGGAAAGGAAACAAGTCAGAAAGATGGCAGGAACATATCCAACAGTTGTATCAAGGTGAAGATGTACATAATTTGGTTCTGGAACAAGACGACGCTGTTGATGCTGATGACCTGGGAGACCCAATTTTTAGGTCAGAATTTGACAGAGCTTTGAAAGACCTATGTAGGAACAAGGCACCGGGAATTGATGACATACCCTCAGAATTACTGACTGCCTTAGGAGAAACGAGCATGGATAGGTTATTCCGTTTAGTGTGTGAGATGTACGATACAGGAGAAGTGACATCCGATTTTTGGCAGAATGTTGTTATACCTATTCCCAAAAAAGTTGATGCTGACAAGTGTGAAAACTACTGCATCATTAGTTTAGTATCTCATGCCTGCAAAATTTATCTCAGTTGTTGTTCAATTGTGTGCTGGAAAAAATTATGCATGAATGGAGTAAGGTACCGTATGTCCACCAACTGTTAAGACTGGAAGGAATATTCGATTAAATTGTCTTGCATCTGCTGATGATCTAGCATTATTAGCAAATAAAGAAAACTATGTTAATTTGAAGTTGTTGGGATGCAAAAATCGGACTTAGAATTACGTGATTTCGAATTAACTGCCAACTCATAATTCAGAAATGCCAACCCTTGCCGTGACACAAAATACTCTAAGACATGTTACTGCATGCAATTAACCTTGATTCAGGGTTTAAACCTTTCAAATGCCATGGAAAAAGCTACTTCCGAAATGTATTCAACAATGTACACTTACAGTATTCTTTTTTTTTTTTTTTTTTTTTTTTTTTTTTTTTGCTAGTTGCTTTACGTTGCACCGACACAGATAGGTCTTATGGCGACGACTGGACAGGGAAGGCCTAGGAATGGGAAGGAAGCAGCCATGGCCTTAATTAAGGTACAGCCCCAGCATTTGTCTGGTGTGAAAATGGGAAGCCACGGAAAACCATCTTCAGGGCTGCCGACAGTGGGGTTTGAACCTACTATCTCCTGGATGCGAGCTCACAGCTGCACGCTCCTAACCGCACGGCCAACTCGCCCGGTACAGTATTCAAATAATGTACTTCTTTAACTCGCTGAAAAACATAACCTCATGCAATGAAAGAAAAAACAAAAGCAGGATTGAAAGAGAAGTAGAAATGTATGCTTGCTTTCCTGTGCAAGTACTTTATTCATTGAATTACTGTACTGTAGCCTATGCATTTTAGATATCCTGTACTTGCACGGAAAGTACCTGATGCCCTTAAAAATTTGTGGCTTATCAAACTTTCCTACGAAGAGCGGAGGATGTCTCTCGCTTCCATGTGCATTGCAACACAGTACAATTACACCCCCCCCCCCAATATTGTTGGTATGATTTCCCGGTTGCCACTTCTCTCCTTTAAAACCATAAGTCCGTTTGGGCTCGGCATTAAAAAAAAAAAGTTTCATCGGCATCGGCAATATTGTTCGGTGTGTACCAGTGGCGTATGCTAGGGTCAAGACGTGGGCTAACACTAGGCTTAGGTTACCCCTTTTCGATGGTTGGTTTAGTGAACACCACGCCTTCAGTGTTTTGAGCTGCAGCAAATAGCCAATGGAGAAGCATGCTGTATTGTCAAGGCTGCTTCACAAGCTACTGCCCTGGCCTCTGCCACTGCCAATACTCAACACCTGATCAGTGGAGATGGTAGCCTAAGGTTTAGCAAATGAAAGTCCAGCTTTGTGGCTAAATGGATAGAATGCTTGCCTTTGGTCCGATGGCTCCGATTCAATTTTCATAATCAACCCCGTCATACTGTTAATTCCCCTGGCTTGGGGACTGGACGTTTATGACGTCTTCACCATTCATTTTATTCTCATTAGGTTACCACCAAGCCTATACATATGTCATGCACCATTATTATGATTATTAAATAAAATTTTGAATTGTATAGCGGTCGTACCCATCGTTCACTGGTTAATTAGCTTCCTCGGGAGATCAGTGTTGGTATCCGACCCATGATCACGGGTTCGATTCCGACCAACAAAAGAGAACACTGAATCTGAAAGATTGCATTTCATTTTTAGCAGATCTACGTATAAAAAGAAAACTGTATTACTACTATAACAGCAGTCCTGCAGTGTCTTCCTACAAGGATGTTGAAGTAAACAGGAGTGAAATACCAACACACTGTTATCTATATAATTAAGTAAGAAGTATGAGGTGAGGAAGTATATACAACGACTAACGCATGGTTGATAGTTAGCAGTGGCGATCTGACGGACCAAAGCCTACGACACGTATCCCCCCTTGGTAGACCTCAGTATACCCCAAGGCTGTCGGTAACGTATGTTCTACAGAAGAATTGGCCTGTACAGTCACTGGAAATTTAAGCACAAACTGCTGTGAGTTGAAGTGAGCTATTAGCCAGGAAATCTGTAAACTCGGAAACAAGTAACTACCGATGACGACTGATTTTGATATTTAATAGAATCTTTCTCTCTTTTATTTCACCAACTAGTTTCCTTCTCGTGTACTCCAACATCGCCTTCGAATGTGGACGATAGAGCTCGCAAGTGCACATAGCAAGAAAACCATACCGTTCTGAAAATGATCGACCGCATTTTGTGGCAAACGTTTGAGTTTTCTTATTCAAACAGCGTCACCTAACCTAACTTAACCGAACTATATGTATCATAAAAACATATTTCAAGCCCCAGTAGAGAAATGATAACCTTCCGCTATAAATTTACATGGTAATAGCCTTTCTGAAATTTAACCAGATGTGAAAAAATATAAACTAACCTCCAAAATAAATGATGCACTCTGCTGTATCATGAGGTGCATCCCATTCTTACTTAATTGCAGTATTTAGAATTAAAATTAAGCAATCATTTACTTCAGCCTTTATTTTTAACGTGTTAACACCTGCTATCAGATAAGTTATTTATGCATTTATTGCGAAAACATATCTCCAGTCAACGCTCATCCAACATAAGAGGTAAGCGATCTTAGACTTCCATTTTGAACACCCTATTTTCAAGGCCCGAGTATATCTTTTTCCTTTTTCCATTTTTCAGATTTCAGTTCACGCACTTGGCATCTTATTTTTTCCGTTTTGATCTTGAACTCCCAATAAAAGTTAAGACACCTGTTATTCAGCTTTAACCATTGTTTTGGATGAAGTGGATATTGGCCTCTACCTTATAACGGGCTTCAGGCATGATCAATCCTGTTTGAAGTGTTACTACTCCATGTCTGCTACAATATGCGATTTCTCTTGCCCGTCTCACCTATCTATACAAGAGTGAGATTTAATTATTTCTTCATTCAAAAGAATATAATCATTTTTTGTTATGTATGAACATTCTTCTTAACTGACTGGAAGCTATGAGATTGATTATTACACTGCCAGCTCTGTGTTGTACCTTATGTTTTTAACCTCTGGCAACACGATTACATGTTTTTTTTTCACTTAGCCATGATGAACACTCTTATATATTTTCACTCTTGTTTTATGTTTGAACATTCTGATTGACTGACTGGTAGCAATGATATCCTAATGATTTTTAATATTTCCCTACCAGCTCTGTATTGTACTTTCTGTCTTTATCCTCTGTTTCAACACGATTGTGTGTTTTTCTCTTAGCCATGTTGTAACATTCTATGTTTTTTTCACACTAGTTTTAAGCTTATTTGATTTTCTATATGTAAATGTTGATTCTTAGGGTACCATATATTTTAAGGACACTAGGTTCGGGGCCCTGATCTAACTTTAGGCTAAGATTTATTTTGGCTGATGATGCTTACGACTGTTAAGCGAAACATGTCCCATCTTACAACGCCTGTTGTAATGTTTATTTCCGAAATATAAGGAAAGATAAGTATTAGAAAGGTGGTGTTATGTTTATTTCCGAAATATAAGGAAAGATAAGTATTAGAAAGGTGGTGTTAACTATTATTCTTATTTTAAAGTTCATAATCAGATGTCCAAAACAGTCTACAATGATATTTATTACTTGTAATCGCCTTCGAATGTCGACAAGAGAGCTCGCTAGTTGATAGAGCGAGGAAACGATACCAAAGATGATCAACTGCATGCAATATAATGGCTGAGTGCATAAATATCGGTAATGAAAAAAAAATTGCGCACGCTGAATCGCTTCTAATAACGGATGTGTCAGTGATAGGGCTCTTGCTGTAACTGAAGGATAATACATAGTTTAATATAGGAATTTTGAAGGGACAGGAGAAAACTGATGTTATAATAGGGTTCTCGTTATATCCCGTACTTGCTATAGCGGACTTCTACTGTACTTAGCTGTGCCTGCAGAACTAACACATATAATGAAATATCACAGACATTTCACCTTACACTATCAAAATTACTTGCATTGAATAAAATCTTAAATATGATCTACATTTTGTTCTTCCCACAAATATCATAAAACGGGAAGCAATAACAACTTCCCTCAACCTTCAACCTTACAAAAAATCTTTACGTAATAGAAAGGGTGGTAAAAATGAGCAGGGGAGAGAACAAGATACATTGAGGTTTAAACAACGGATTTTAAAGGTCCAAGGTGAAATAGCAGTAACAAGTTCCAGAGAAGCATGTAGCACACACTAAAGGTCTCTCGAGTTAAGTGGCAGACGTTAAAACTTATCCTTCCCAAGCAGTTCACCAGACTGAACAGATGATCTTTATCTGTCCATTCCTATAGTGTTCCATTCTGTAGCAATTCATATTGGTTACACGGTAAATTCCAAAAGCAAGGTATAGGTTAGATGTGGATCGTAACAGATTTTCACTCCCACAACTGTCTGAACCCATAATTAAATGGTGTGAAATAAGCAATATTTAGTTAGATAACCGTAGACCAGTATGGGCTGAGAAGAGGTTTCATAAAGGAACTAATGTTGATAGAAAGAAATACATACCGTATTTACTTGCGTATTAGACCCCTTTCCCCCCCACTTTTACAGCCAAAAAACAGTAAAGGGGGGTCCAATATGCGATAACCTCAAAATTTTGTGCAGCAAACACATGACTTCTAGGCGATGAAGAGCTATAAATTGTACGTGTAAATATTCTATACTATTATTTAACAAACTTAGAATGTATTTAAGTTATACTGGCTATTTTCGTCCGAAGGCAGTATTTCTAAATGTAAAAAGACAATGAATGGTGAACACGACTTTTAGGCCTACGGTACATACAAAAGTCCGTTTTAGTTAGTCATATCACGTCATCCGTTACATCTCATTAATTCCTCTGGTGAGGTTGCCGTCAGAAAGGGCATACGGCCGTAAAAACTCGCTACAAAGATTCCTCTCACTTCATACTCGACCCCGTAGAAAAATGGATAAGGGTATTGTGTTATCATATAATTAAATATTGATACAAAAGAACTTAATGGCCAGTCATTTGTCTCTGTCAGTTCAGCAGTAGGCCTACCACACATTAAATCTCATCACTGCTTTCATTTGAATTATCGCCGTGCGCCGCCAACTTCCCTGCCCTGCTACCGGCGTGTCGGCAATTCAAGTGACGTCATCTTCACTGCCATCTCGTCAGTCGCGTCAGCCATGCTTCATTCTCTTTGACCGAGCTCGATAGCTGCAGTCGCTTAATTGCGGCCAGTATCCAGTATTCGGGAGATAGTAGGTTCGAACCCCACTATCGGCGGCCCTGAAAATGGTTTTCCGTGGTTTCCCATTTTCACACCAGGCAAATGCTGGGGCTGTACCTTAATTAAGGCCATGCCCGCTTCCTTCCCACTCCTAGCCATTTCCTGTCCCATCGTCGCCATAAGACCTATCTGTGTCGGTGCGACGTAAAGCAACTAGCAAGTAGCATTCTCTTTGAGCCATGCACTGTAATCGAGAGCATACGAGGTTCCGTCTTTTTGAACCTTTTAAAAATAATTTTGTTCCCGACTATAGAGTCTAAACAGTGTAAACCTATTCCCAAATGGTTTCTGGAGATGGTCTCTGATATTCCCAGTTGGTGTATATGTAGCAGAAGCCACTCCTTCAGAATAAAGCCGTGCTGTAGACGACATGCCAAACCATCAGCTGATAACTAGCATATGTTACGAGTTGTACTTCCGAATGTAATACATAGTAACTGGAGACATTCTTTTGATAACTGCGGCTCCTCAAACACAGAGCCTATTTTTAAGTATATTTCATGCTTGTTCTCTACATTTATCACATCAGGATTTACATAAACAGCTGTCCATGAGATAAGACAGACCACATTGTTTACGTTAGGTATATTATCGCCCTGATAGTGCCAAAAGTTCCTTGACGGAAAGAATAAAAATAAATAACAGGAAAATATACAGCATTTATGGATATCTACAGGTGTGGCGGTAATGCGTTTTATTATGATAATGTTTAATTCCGTACATTCGTTGTCTCTTTTTTTAAATTAACGCCTACCCTAGTGTGTATTGTTTGGCGTCTCCGAAAATCGTATAAAGTACGTGGGGACATAAAATTATTATTATTATTATTTGTTAGGTATGTAGACGAGTAAAATAATTGTTTTCATTGGATAGCTTTTATCACGTTTTAAACTTACTTCTCTCCAAATATATAACTTACCTATATTGGCCCGAGTTACGAGATATTAAATGACCACTTTGTTAATGATCTCGCCTGCTGTATAAACAGCAACAACCACGAATATTTCTCAACTAAAGTAAACTCATTTCCTCATCCCGAGGTGGTACAGCTCTTTTTAGACACACCGCCAGTGGAGGGGAGTTACATGTACCGCTTTTACCGCATATCAACCTTTCTGCCATTCGTAAATCTCTGGCAGTACGGTACCGGGAATCGAAGTCAGACTCCTGAGAACAGCAACTAATTGTGCTAACCATTACGCTGGCAGACATTATTAACTACAAAACATAGACATATAGCATGACTGATGCATGCTTGCAATGTGCGGGTCGGACACAAAGCTAGGCCTATTCACCTATTTGTGCTATGTCATCAAAGCTGCAGTAGGCTAGACCTACGCTATGGAGGCACATTTCTTAACTACGTAACACAGATGTACCGCATGGATTCGACGCGTTTTCATTGCGTAGGTCGTACGGACGAAACTATTCGCAAATTTGTGCGATGTCATCAGAACTGCAATAAGACTTGTACCTGCTTCGAAGCGGATGTTCTTCTGTGACTAATTACGTTGGGGGGTCTTATATGAGAGATTTATCTTTTTCATTTTCTTCATCTTCATCCAATACGCAAGGGGGTCTAATACACGAGTAAATATGGTATATGAAAATAAATACCTCCGTCGACTTCTCACCTCATTTTAAGAAGAAGAAAAGAAGAAGAGAAGAAACTAGCTCTTCTGAAGTAAGGTCTCTAATCGAATACCCAACAAGACAGGAACTCTCCAGGATCAGGACAGGCTCCAATGCACAAGAGGAGAGGAGGAAGTCGACAAGGTCCGAGTTGATAGGACAGCTGATGCAAGCCACATGTTACGCTACAGAATGATGTCAAACGAGAGGCAGACAACTACCAGCTGAGAAGAGGCAAAGTTAAAGGGAGGAGAGTGCATACGTAGTAGAGGGCAGAGAATAGTTCAAAATGGAGATGCATGAACGGGAGATGAATAAGGCAAGACATGCACCATTTACTGCCTTCATAACCATAGATGTCGCAGAGGATAAAGACGGAAAGGTTGGAGATCATAAAATGATCTTAATAGGCGCTACAAGAAAAAAAGTACAGTAGTGCACTGTAGCATATGTGATTTTGGTCAGGCTGGTATAAGGAGTTAGGACTGGGAAAGAAATAGCCATGACCTTAATATAAGTACAGCTCCAGCATTTGCCTCGTGTGAAAATTGGAAACAATGAAGAATTATCTACAGGGCTGCCAACAGTGGGCTTCGAACCTACCATCTCCTGAATGCAACGCAAACACAATGCCTATAGCTCTCGTAAGCTAAATATTCTAACAAATGAGACATCACAACAAAGCAGAGAATTTCTTTTTTGAATTATAGGCTGAGTACAGTCAATTATCTTGGCTGTTACATCTTTTCAACAATTAAAATTTCTTTTTCCTTTTCAGCAATACAGTAAGAGTATGAATAGTAAACACATCTATACATCAAACTTGTAAAGATTTTCAGAATTTTTTTAAATCTGAAAAAAAAAAAACTGATTGAATGAAACATATTCTGTGTATATAAAATTTAAAAAAGAATCACATTTTTAGCTACTCTTTTCAAGAGGTTGAGCAAAAGTGAAAAATGTGACATTATGGAATTTCTTTTGAAAATAATCCGTGCAACTCACATAAGTACTTACATTGACTTCGACATCAAATCGACCAGGACGAAGCAGAGCTTTATCGAGGTCATCCCTTCTATTGGTAGCACCCAACACTATCACACCTTCGTTTTGATGAAATCTGGAAAAACAAGCAGTCAAAAATATAAACTCAGAGTTAAACACAAGTAGTGGGATTTAAAACAGAAACATATAGAAGATTTGGTATCTGAAGCAGACATGTGGATTATTAACATCAGTAAATAGTTTTGTTTGGGGACAATTATATGTGAATGGAATAATGTTCTGTCAAACGGGGTGATTTCGGACAGTATGGTAGATTGGCCGTATTTTGTTGCACAGCAACGAGCCGCCGCTGCTTAGCACTTCTGTGCGCGTTTGAGTTTGATCTTGAGGTTATGTTTCCCGTGTTCCGCATTTTTTTTACGAGTCGACTTCATACTTTGGAAAATTTCCCGTGTGCACTGGCATTGTTGAAAGTTCATGCATTATCATTAAGTGGATACTTTCGACTACCGCGACCGGAATGGATGCATTATAACTGTGGTTCTTAGCGAGATCAACTGACTGAAGTGTTTATAAACGATTGCTGTGAAATTTTGGTGTGATTTAGTGAAAAATAGTGTTTTATGCACATTGTCCTAAAAATTGAAAGCAGTCTGGATGATTTCGGACAATGCCTAGAAATTATCAGATACAGAAAGAAGTTGCTTCAAGGTGTAATTACGAACCAAGGTCATTAGAAAAAGCCGTATGTTATATTAAAAGTGGCAAGTTGTCTTATAGGAAGGCATTTGATTTGTATGGTATGCCTTGGTCCTCCCTACAAAATGAAGCGCACAAAGTACTTCCAAAAAATGGGAAGATAACCAGTGCTAAATGAGGAAGAAGGAAATGCTTAAGGAAGCTCAGTCACCCTCCGGCCATGCACCAACACAGCCTACTACTTCCCGCCGCCGCAAATAAAATGTTCTTCCTAGGAAGTCGATTTTTGGCCTGACTTCTGCCGAGATGAAAGCGCTGGCAGCAGCAATGAGGATTAATGCAATGAACCACACAATGAAGGCAATGACGTTCTGGTGTTGCAAGAAGAGGCTTTCCTTGTTGCAGATTATAAATACAAGTTTGAGGAGCAAAGAGCATACGAGGCAGTATTTTGGCCTGGCTTGAAGTATTCGTTCAAGGGATGTGGATGTCAAATACTTGCACCCACATAAAAGCAACAGAAAAGTTTTTTTGTTTCCTAACATCCCTGAAGAGGATACAATAGCTAAAGAAAAAACTTCAAAAATACTTCCAGCTCAAGTTGAGAAGAGAGGAATGCTTATTTTCAGAGAAAATAGAATTATAGGCCGTTGCAGCTATATGTTCACTGTATAGACATTTTTGCATTAAGATTTGTATCGTTTTTAAGAAAAATTATTAAGATCTTTCAATAGGGTTTCTGTGCAGTTTATAACTATTAATATTTCAATTTAGACTGGAAAATTTTACATTTACCTTGTCAGAAAATAAATATCAATCAGTAGGGGGCGGATTTCTATGACCTAAAATTGTATGAAATATGTATGCATTTATGACCTAAAAACAAAAAAAATATGACGTATAAAATTCAAAATATGACTTAATGAATAGCATCTACGTTACATAGAAACACTTTTATTACGACTGCTACAGGCTGGAATTAATTTAGAGTTTAAAAAGTTTTAATTCTTCGAAATCTTTAACCCAAAATCAACTAAAATGATGAATATTTCATGAAATCGTTAAGGTTACGCTGCATACTCCTAGGCAAGAACGGACTCTGTGGAAGACAAACACTGCAGTTACTTTCACTGTTCAATATTCAATCAGTTTTAATTTATACACAAAACATATGTTATTTGAATGAAACTATCATACCTGATTTAGTCTCCATTATCAGAATTGTTGCAATTTATGACCACATGCATCTTAAGATTGTTGAATGAGAATTCCCTCCTGTTGTCGCTGAGTATCGTCTTGTAGCGAGAAAAACTTCTTTTGACATCACACGATGTAACGGGAGCGTATTTGAATAGAGTTAAATAACTTGGAGAAAATTCCTGGAAATCTGCAGATGAAGGGTTTCCACAAAGAATGTCACTTATTCCACGCAGGTACACAAGTCCGCTATTTTTTTCCAGTACATTTTCTAATTTTCTACACACCCTAGATGCTATTGTTCCTTTTGCATGCTTTAATTCCTGTTCAACGCACTTTACAACATCCAGTGCATCACTTAGTTCTGCACCTGAAATTTCCAGTTGCATGATTGCTCCAGATAAAGAATTAAAATTGGACTTTATGTAAGCCAAGTCTACTTTTAATGTAGTGCTTGAAAATAAATCTTGAGTGGTTTTTATGGAGGACGATTCAGCAGGATCAAACGACCTCACGATCTTCTCCACGACATCCAAGTTGTTGCAATAGTACACTGCTGCATCAAGCTAAGTCCCCCCATCGCGTTATAACTGGCCGGTGAGGTAGGGGTAGTGAAGGTGCTTCTCCTAGAAATTTCTGAACGCGAAGTGGAGCTTTGACAAACACTTTCTTACAGTTCGATATTAATTTATCAACTTCCTGGTAGCTACATCTAACTTCTTCAGCTGCCCTATGCAAAACATGTGCAAGACATGTCACATGTATCATTTTCGGGTATAGCATTTTAAGTCCTTTGGCTGCCTTCACCATATACGGGGCAGCGTCAGTTACAAATAGAAAAATGTGCTCTCTCTTTGCCCCGTTTGACCACAACAGATTATTTGAATTGTCAAAGAGAACAGCAATGATGGAGTGGTTTGTATTCTCTAGCACTTCACATGTCAGGAGGAATGTATCTCCAGGCCGGTCTTCCTTCAACGTGCCAACAATCACATTTGCTACATATCTTCCATTCACATCTGTGGTCTCATCTATTGAAACCCATATCTTACTGTCTCCCACGCCATGCCTTATTATATCCAACATCTCTTCATAACAAGAGGTCAGATAGTCCTTCCTGAGAGTAGATTCGTTGGGAACAGGATGCTTTGTATATTTTCCAAGAAGCTATCTGAAGCTTCGGCTGTTAAGTTTCTTTAAAGGAATATTGGACGAAACCATCATCTTGCAGAGATCTTGTGAAAATTGTGAACACTGTGAACTTGATGTCGGGGTTTCGAATAGCAGACGTTGCCTATTTGAGTGCAGAATATCTAGTTACACAATTCTTATGTTTTACAGTATTACAGTGTTGTTGCACAGAGAAGCATTTTTCGGCAGTAACTTTTACCTCACACAATTTACAGAATAATATCACTCCATCCGTACTGAAAATGTTTTCACCGAACTTGCGAACAAAATTTTGCAACTTCCCACAAATTGAGACTTTCGTTTTATGCATATTGAAAGGAACTGAATGACTGAAGCTCCCTAATGACCAAGGTCATTCAGTGTGTTGAAGGTGGAAGAGTGAAGGGCGAAGGAGAGAGATCAGAACAATGACAAATAACTGCAGAATTACTTCTGCTTCCGTGTAAACAATAGCCCGGTTTCCAGGAATTGACCCAGCTAGCAAACAATAGCTCCTGCCTGTTAGAAACATTCCATACACTACTTTAGAATGTTTTTTTTTTTTTTTTTTTTTTTTTTTTGCTAGGGGCTTTACGTCGCACCGACACAGATAGGTCTTATGGCGACGATGGGACAGGAAAGGACTAGGAATGTGAAGGAAGCGGCCGTGGCCTTAATTAAGGTACAGCCCCAGCATTTGCCTGGTGTGAAAACGGGAAACCACGGAAAACCATTTTCAGGGCGGCCGATAGTGGGATTCGAACCTACTATCTCCCGGATGCAAGCTCACAGCCGCGCGCCTCTACGCGCACGGCCAACTCGCCCGGTCTTTAGAATGTTTCTTCAGTAGTACCGTATTTCACGGCATAATCGTCGCCACCGCGTAATCGTCGCATCCTTTATTTTCAATACAAAAATCGGACTTTAAACCTTTAATTACATAATCGTCGCACGTCCAAATTTTGTTCACTAATCTGGTTAAAAGGTAAATGGAACTGCAACGTAAGTTGCACATGAATGCGCAATTTAAATATGTGTATGGTTTATGGGCAATTTGGCAACACAGTCACGTTTGCGACATGTTGCACAACGTATAAATAAATAATACCGGTATATGTACGACGCATGGCTTACCGGTAGACTATCGGCAGTTTGACAACGTGGTCGCGAGACAGTTTATTTATTCACCACCTACATATTATGCTTACCGGTAGGCTATCGGCAGTTTGACAACGTGGTCGCGAGACAGTGTACTATTTATTCACCACCTACATATTATGAGTTCCCATTTGAAATACGTAAGGCTGTAAGTTATCGCTTATCGGCAACGTCGCCAGGAAATACCGGCTAGGTAGGTTGAATGGACCTCGAACCAGCCCTCAGATACAGGTAAAATTCCCTGACCCGGCCGTGAATTGAACCCGAGGCCTCCGTGTAAGAGGCAAGCACGCTAGCCCTACACCATGGGGCCGGCTCCTGTGTTATTGCGCACGAAGTGAAATCCAAGACGATAACGCAGATTTCCACGGAATTATTCAGGCGAATTATTTACGATGTCTCAGTTGTCATCACTAGACTCTTATCTTACTACTACGTCATAAGTGTCCGGGCATGGGATGAAAACTTTTATCCAAGCAGTCAAGATAATTATTATCCAATGCTATTAAAGTTTTATTTTATAAACTCGTCAGTAATGTAATGTAAAATCATCAATAACTGGGAAGAAATATTAACCTAATTACCGTATGTTTAAAAGAAATTGAAAAAAATGAATGTTCGTTACTGACGTCTCGGAATACAGTCAACAACTATACAGTAGATCTACACCGCGCTAGCTAGAGCTCTGGTTTGCGAGCTTTGCGCAAGCGCAGTAGTGTGTCGCAACCAACGAGCTAAACTGATATTGTTGCATGCTTCCTTGCTGCCTAACAGTATTGGCTGCTCTGGAATGGACAGATCACAGATGCATTTATTTGTTTCAGATTTACGTGATTACTGTAGACATGTGTGCGTGAGAATTTAAGTTTTTGATGATGCTTGTTGTTTTAAGGGGCCTAACATCGAAGGTCATCGGCCCAATTTAAGTTTTTAATTTGTGTTTTGGGTGTTTGCAGAAATAATTTGTTTTAATAGTGAACAATTACGGAAAGTCATTTATATCGCAAAACATTAACGTGTGAAGCATTTATAAGCGATTATGGGTAAATATAGAAACTATTCTGCGCGCTTCAAGCTAAGCGATCAGTAACACATTAAATTTAACATTGCAATGATTTTAACCGGCTAGTCATGTTTTGGACACCCTCAGAACACTTTAAATATCAGAACACTTTAAATATCACAACACTAAAGCAAAAAGAACGAAGAATTAAAATAAAGGACTATTTGTGTCCGAAATCACGTAATACGCTTTGAAACTTCGGACAGTGGTTTAAAAAGCATGTGCGTCCGAAATCACCCTGATGTACAGGGTGAATTCTGTCACTCTTTCTTGTTTTCTCAGGAAAACATGTGTTGGCACATATTTTTCGTTTATAGGGTATTGTATTAATTGAATATATTCCTCATTATTAAGATGGAAAACAATACAATATAAGATCCCCTTCATGAGTTACGGCGAAAATAACAACAAAACCGTCCGAAATCACCCCGTTTGATGGTACCTATTTAGAGAATGTAATTTAAGAGATAATATAACTTGGGATAATACCAGGTCCCCAGTGTAGGGATTGTATGCCAGCCTCTTACCTAGATGCCTTGTTTTTTAAAATTTTATTTCCAGCCATAGTCATCAGACTTTATAACCTCACCTGCAAAGGCTCTGACAATTTATTTCATCACAGTGATGGTAATTGTGTTTCTTAGTGTTATCTCTTAATTTTCAACTTGACTATCAGTAATGCCAGCATGCAAACCTTCAGAAGAAGACATACAAAGTAAGCAAAATAGTGGGATCAAGTCTAGTCCAGAAATATCTATGAGAAAAGAATTGTTTGATTAAATGCACTGTGATGGCTTGAACAGGCATGTATACAGGCATGAATTTTTAGGATTAACGATAAATGCAACAAAAAATATTCTGAGGCAATTTTGAGATGAATCATAATATTATCCTGGTTAAGAATAAGCAAGGAGAATAAGAGAAGAATGGTACGAAAAGAAGTGTAAAGATGTAGATGAAAATATGATGAAATTTTTTTCTTTTCTATTTTGCTTTACGTCGCACTGACACTGATAGGTCTTATGGTGACGATGGGATGGGAAAGGCCTAGGAATGGGAAGGAAGCGGCCGTGGCCTTAATTAAGGTACAGCCCCAGCATTTGCCTGGTGTGAAAATGGGAAACCACGGAAAACCATCTTCAGGGCTGCCGACAGTAGGATTCAAACCCACTATCTCCCGGATGAGAGCTCACAGCTGCGCGCTCCGAACCGCACGGCCAACTCACCTGGTCATGATGAAAGGTAACAGCAAGAGAATATACGCTGAGATAAAAAACACAATTTGGAACAAGAAAGAAAATACTGAACATTGTATGGAACAAGAAAACAAAATGAAGTAGATCTGCATTGCAAGAAGTACACAGAAAAACTTACCCAAGGAATTCTAGCTACAGATGTCCTGGAAAATGAGGATGAAGTGGAAGTTGATGAACTACGATCACCAATACTCGGAGAAGAATTTGACAAGGCTCTTGAGAGATTAAGACATACCAAGGCTTCAGGACCAGATGAAATCCCTGCAGAGATCTTACAGGCCATAGGATATAAAGTCAAAGACAATCGATATGAGCTAATAAAAGAAATGTACATAACAGGAGGAATCCCAAAAGATTCTGGACAAAGTATCCTTATTCCCATCCCAAAAATACCCCAGTAATGCTACTGTATATGAAATTTTGTTTGTATATGTTGCCCTATAGTAGAACAACATCCATGTAAGTTTGTTATATGTCCAGCCCCTCGGTGTAGGCGGCAACGCGTCTGCCTGTCACCTGGTGGCCCCAGGTTTGATTCTCGGCCGGGTCAGGGGTTTTTGATTGTAGGCCTACATGATTAATATCCCTGGCCTCGGGACTGGGTGTTTGTGTCGTCCTTAATGTTCCTATCCTCACATTCAACACTTAACACTTCCACAATTTCCAAATACATGCAGGTTTATAAAATATGGTGCAAAGTAGGGGGCAAAGATCTTCTAGGTCAACGCCCTGAATAAATAGGATTTAAAAAAAAAGTTCGTCACATCCCCACTATCTTCTTTTAATATTCTTCTATTAAATAAACTCACCCATCCATTTCTGACAACAGTTGATTTATAGTTTGGTTGGCATAAGGATGTAGTACCGAGTTGGTCCGCTTAGCTCCAACTGAATCTATTTCATCAATGAAGATGACACAAGGTGCTCGATCCTTTGCAGCTTCTGAAAAATTAAAAAGAAAGGATAAAAATACAATCTACATAATAAATCTGAACAAAGAATAATATAACATGCTAATGAGTTAAATTTTGTCAAGTTAAGTTTCTAGATACACAGGGTGGTCCTCCTACATTTGCCTCTTCAAATATCTCCTGATTAGTTGAAGATAGCAAGCAATAGGTTTTCACCTAGGTAAATAACAATAAGGGCCAGGTGAAAGAACATGCAATGTATTGTATGCACTTATATACTAGACCCCACTGTTTTTCATTTTTACAGCCATAAAAAATAAGGAACGAGGGGTGGGTTCAATAAGTGGATACCTCCCAGATTGTGCGGTGAACACACCACTTTTAAGTCCAGGCACCGTATTTACTCATTTAATGGATCCTTCCGCATAAGGGACAGAACAGATTTCTGCTTAAAATATTGAAAGAATTTCCTCGCATAATGGATGCCTTTCATACTCAACAAAAATGGTCTTAGTATTATTTAAAATATTAAGGTGATTAATTGGTTTATACAATAAAACTAGTAAACGGAGATCAACGGCTCCAAACTTGGTTGTACTGGCCACACAATACTGTACATTTACTGGGAAGTATAGAAATTAGTTCCTTCAGATACGTTTGTGTAAAGGGATAAGAGTGTATAGTATTTTTAGAGTATGTATAGCCTACGATTTCTTGACAATGAAGAGAAATGAAGGACGAAGTAGCTATTCAAATACAAGTTTGTTTAAAATATACCAATTATGACTAATTCATTTTACATGCATAAAATAACCCTGTACTGTTAGAATGTCTTGAATAGTCAGTTGTATTGATGAACAGCGTTTTTGCAATGGATAGGAATCGGTCAAATTATTAAACTTACACAGCGAGTTAGTGATACAGTAAAACCTTGTTAAGACGTTTCTGCAGGGGACAACAAAAATGAACGTGTTAAGCGAGAAAACATACTACTGAATATACGAATAAAAACCAGATGTGATTTTTCTCACATGAAGGAATTTTACGTCATGTATTCGCGAGTACAGTGAAAACTATACCTTCCATTTCTCAAGATGAGAGGAAAGTATTAAACGGCGTGAAAAACACAAGAGAACGAATATGAAAAACTTTTGTGCTGGGACTTACAAAATAAGAACACTAAATGGTACGAAAATCACCAAACAACAAATATGAAAACCTATGCACGGGGGCCAATAAAAATATCCAAGTATTATTGCAGATTACACAGTGTGTTATAAAACATTATTTTCTGGTCACACTCTTAGACAATGAATTGGAGGTTACATTCGGCCACGTGCGACTGCCGCCATTTTGAAAACTTCAACCAAGTCAAATCAATCGAGTCGAAACTCAAAGGTGCGAGTTTAACATTCGCAACCTCTGCACGTTCAAAGATGCGGATGCCAGTACACTTTCTGAAAGATTTTATGTTGTCTGCATTAGAAAGGAATTTCACTTTTTCCATATCCATACCTAGGCTATCATAAGACAAATATGCATCACACTAGACAATTTCACACGATTATTTTCCTAATCCAGATATAGGTTACCGGATCACGCAAGAAAAACTTCACTATACCACTCAATACAATATAAATTTTGAACTACTGAATGGAAAACAAGCACAAATAGGTTCACTTTTTCCGTAATCACGCAACTGTGGTGACGGCTCTTTCCCGAGTTGTAAATCATGTTTCTCTAACAAGGGATGACAAATAACATTTTCAGGACTAGGAAAAATGTGATCATACTCGTGAAAATTTGTGATGCGTTAGGCATGTTTATATCCTAATCCTGACATAGGCTACCGTATCACGTAACAAACATTCGCTATACTTCACTGTACCACTCAACACAAAATAAATTTCTAAATTCTGAATGGAATGCAAAAACAAGCAAAAATAGACTCACTGTGTTATTTAGCAATCTTGCTGCTAACCGGCAAGCACAATTGAACATTCCTGAATCTAGCAGCTAGCTCCCTGAACGTGCAACTTATCCTGTGAAATTCAGAAATTTAAAGCCTTACTCGAGTTGGAAATCATGTTTGTTTCACAAGGGATGACAAATAACATTTTCAGGGCTAGGAAAAATGTGATCGTACTAAGCGTTAATAGTGAAAATTTGTGACGCCATAAACAAGGTATTTTTTTACATAGATTTAATACGATGAAAACGGGACTTCAAATTTATGACTTGCTAAGCGGGAAAACGTGTTAATGAGAAATGCACTAACAGGGTTTCACTGTATTCAGTTTTAATAATAATTACTGCTGTTCTTTATTTCCAATTTTAAGTTATGGTAAGCGATAACCCTACTATTCGTGTTTTGTTACATTAGCTAAACAGCTGATGGTAATTGATCGTAGACTCGTCTGCAGCAAGACTATCAATAGTAATCGTCATCGCTAATGGTCTACTATATCGCTATTCATGTTAGGGAACATTTCACTTTCGAGATGGTGCATGTTTTAATATGCCTAATTTTTCTGTTATAAATTTTTCCTCACGTTAAATAGGTTCCCAGGTAAAAAAAAAAAAAAAAAAAAAAGAGAGAAAAAGAAGTGCTTTTTTTTTTTTGTTTGTTGACTGAGATTCAACATTTTTGCACTGAGCAAAGGGGCCGTGTGGTTAGGGTCGTGTAACTGTGAGCTTGCATTTGGGAGATGGAGGGTTCCAATCCCACTGTCGGCAGTCTTAAAGATGGTTTTCTGTGATTTCCCCATTTTCACACAAGGCAAATGCTGGGACTATTCCATAATGCCACGGTCGTTTCCTTTCCACTCCTAGCCTTTTCAAATCCCATCATCGCCAAAAGACCTGTCTATGTTGGTGCGACATAAAGGAAATTGTAAAATGACATTATGCTATAATTAGAGGATGAGAATCAAAATGTTTTCTAAATTAAAATGAGCAAGCCCTGACGACAATGCTATATTTAATCACACAATTTCAACACTTTTCCCCCCTAAAATGTACAGGCCACAAATCACTGTGAGGTGTTATGCAGAAAAACAAAACAAAAAAAACCAAACAATAAATTTGGAAGTAAAAATGTGATTAATAATGCCAAACACTTACTGGTAATTTATTTAATAAATTAATATTTAATAACAAATTATTAATGCTGCAGCTGTAACCAAATAGGCAGCGAAAAAAAAATCAAAGTGTCAAAACTGCTCAAATTTGTATACATCAAAGTGAGAAAGGATTTAGCAAGAGTGAGGATTATTAAGCAGAAATTCTAGAGAGTCTTAACATTTTAGAAAGTTTTGGGTTTTCAGAAAAAAGAAATCGTGCAATTGTCTGGACAGATGAAAGAAGAAAAGAAGATAGTGAAGGGATGAAGAAGTACTGGAGTGACTGAAAATCAAGAAAGCAGACAAAAACACGAGGAAGTTATTTTATGTGGTCCTAAGATGGCTGAAATTGAAGAAATAATAATAATAATAATAATAATAATAATAATAATAATAATAATAATAATAATAATAATAATAATAATAATAATAATAATAATAATAATAATAATATTAATAATAATAATTGTACCGGGAGGTACACCTCAACGCCGCACATTCAAATTCAACGCCTAAAGAACTCCTCTATTGGTGAAACAGTGAAACTACACCAACTTAGAACTTTACTCAGAAGATGTCACCACTAAAATCGGATGTAATTTTGTTATTGTGAAGTTTCCTGAACTGTGTGAATTTCTACTAGTTTTGTTTGCCAATCATCAAGAAGTTTGGACATTCACAGATAGATGACACTACTAAAAAACTATGATCATGCACCCTGGTGGGAGGTATAAGAACTTATAATTCAAAGAAGTTTTGTATTCATAATTTTTTTACTGACTGATGTTCATTTATTTTTGGGACCTTACTCACGAGATCCGATGCAGAATTGAGCAGGCCAGAACTTCTTTTCAGAGACTTAGGAAACTTTTGACAAGCCGTGACCTTTCCATTTCACTACGGACACGACTACTCCGGTGCTACGTTTTCAGCATTCTGTTGTACGGCGTTGAGGCATGGACACTAACTGAGACCATGTGCAAGAGATTGCAAGCATTTGAAATGTGGACGTACCGAAGGATGCTTAAGATACCTTGGACAGCTAAAATGACCAATATAGACGTTTTGCACCGTATGAACAAAGAACCAGAAATTCTCACTACCATCAAGAGAAGGAAACTAGAATACTTTGGTCATATGATGCGGAACTCTAAATACCACCTTCTGCAAGTAATACTCCAAGGGAAAATTAATGGAAAACGTGGTCCGGGGAGAAGTAGGACATCATGGCTCGGCAACTTGAGCCAGTGGTTTGGGGTGACAAAGCTTACTCTGTTCAGAACAGCTATGAACAAACAACAGATCATGCTACTGATCGCCAACGTTCTGCGAGGACATGGCACATGAAGAAGAAGAAGAATATTTCCTTCTTATTTACGCCAGTTTTGAATCTAGCCAATCTCTAATTTATGTAATTAATTTTCTACCAATCACAGTCTTCTTCTTATTCTTCTTCTTCTTCTTCTTCTTCTTCTTCTTCGATTTTGAGTGTAACTTTTAAATTGACCAATAAACATGAGAGGGTGTGGCTAGTTTAATCTTGAATGGTCTCGAACTTTCCCCGAGGGTTTTTAAATTGCGGACTTTCACGTTTCTTGGCCAATTGATCGTCGTCTTACTAAGTGTGTGTGTCAAAGCAGGAGGCCTCTTTCATCAGGCAGCAGTACATCTACTAGGTAATGGCTACATAACATCTTTCGTTCTTGCTAGCTCCGCATTTTAACCTGAGGGAAAGGTCCGAAATCCTTAACTATGTAACCTTCTTTTCTGAAAATGTAACTTTCTGCTGGTTAATGTAATAACTTCATAAAATCTTTAACTGTAAATCGGGGATAGAGAGTGATGTACCCTCTCGAGCTCCCCTTCATCTTGGTTTGCGGTGCCATGTTTTTGTAACCTTTCGTTTCTGCAATGTATTAAAGTTATTTCCACCTGTGCTACCCCAGTAGTTTGGGAACAGCCCCTGTTTCGTCGGCCAAGTGCCCTATAGGTTTTAAATTTTTGGAGCTCTGTCGTCGCCTCCATTCAAATTGTACTCGGGCCGTTTATTTAACCTGTTCTTTTTCACTAAGGCCCTGTAGGTTGGGTACTAGATACCTCTATGTAATAAGATTTCTATTTGTAAATAATGCCTTGTAAGACCTGAGATTATTAGATTTTCATGCTCTGTTGCCTTGAGTAGACTTGGAAAACTGAGAGGATGTTAGCTCTTTTTCAAGAGTTGTAAAAGTGCCTCTGGGAGGCTTGATACTGTAACTTAGGAGCAAGTGCTCCATGTATTAGGGGATTTTTGCCCTTGTATCAATTTGTGCTTTGTAAATTTGAGCTAGGAGCTCAGGAAAAGTAAAGGGAGGGCTTGAAGCCCATGATCTGTTAAAACCACTAATCTTGGATTTTTCTTAATCTTGTTTAATGTTTGCTACTTGTACCTGTAAAAATTGTTAAATTTTGTGTTCTGAAAATATAACCTTCAGTTTAAGTTTTAAATTCAATTCTTGACGTTGTAGTTAGACCCATTCGCCCTGGCACCTTCTTTCACCTCTCCGTTCTACGGGTAACCACGTAGTAATAATAATAATAATAATAATAATAATAATAATAATAATAATAATAATAATAATAATAATAATAATAATAATAATTAATAATAATAAAGGTGTATGGCCCCTGGAGAGGTCTGGTACAGGTCTTGGAACTGACGCCCTGTGTCTATGTGAGAATGGAGTCCTAGCATGGATCAGATCATAAAATTCATAAATGAAATCTACAGTGAACATAACACTTAGGTATTTGTAGATGATGATGTAATATGAGGAAAGTCTGAAGCAGAAGTGCAAAATAAGTTGAACTGTTGGAACAGCACGTTAAAAAATATGGGCTTAAAATAAGAAATACTAAAACCATAAAGATGACAATCAACAGGGCAGGAACCAGTTCTATCATTCTTACGGAGGTAACTAAGCTACTATCAATTTCTAACTTCAAGTATCTTGGAAGCATCATCGCAAAGGATAATACTGTTCAGCACAAAATACTTATCAGCACACAAAAAGCTTCACACTTCTACAGCCATGTGAGAAATCTACAGTGGGATAACAAAATACCTCAAAAAGCTGAAACAACCATCTTCAGCTCTTACTCTGTTCCAGTCCTCACCAATGTACTAGAAACCTGTTCCCTACAAAACAACGACATTAGCAAAATTCAAGCAGCAGAGATGAAATTCACTAGAACTATGAATCGAAGTGAATAGGAAGGAACTTGGCATGAAAATGGCCATTATCGAAATCATAGGGAGGCAGAGAATTTAATAGTATGGGAATATTAGAATGGATACCTCTGGAACAAGGTAGTACTCTGAAAGAGAAGTGAAATGAAAGAGGCCAGTGGGAAAGCCAAGGCGATGATGGATGGAGCTGTGAGATCAGAGTACGAGAAACTGGAATGATGTGTTAGAATATGGAGGAAGAGAAACGACATACAGTAAAACCTCGTTAATTCGAAGTCGTTGGGACTCAAAAATCGGACTTCGAATTACGTGATTTCGAATTAACCGCCAATTAGCAATTCAGAAGCACCAACCCTTGCCGCGTTACGAAATATTCTAAGGCCCGTTACTGCATGCATTTAACCTTGATTCACAGTTTATACCTTTCAAATGCCATGAAAAAAGAACTATTTCCAAAATGTATCCAAAAAGGTGCATTTGCAGTATTCAAATAATGCACTTACATATCTCACTGGCAAATATAACCTCACGCAACGAAAAAAAGCAAAAAAAAGCACGATTCAAACACGAGGAGAAATCTATGCTGGCTCCCATGTGCAAGTGCTTTATTCATTGGAGTACTATACTGTATGCATTTTAGATGCCTTGTATTTACACAGAAAGGTCCCGATGCCCTTAAAATCAAACTTTCCTATGACTCTATCCTTGTACGATTTCCCGCCATGGCACTTCTCTCGGATTTCAGAAATGTAAACACTTGCAGCGTCAAAAAGTATTCTAAGATCCATTAATACATGCAATCACCTCGATTCACAGTTTAAACCTTTCCAATGCCATGTAAAAACTATTTCCGAAATGTATCCAACAAGGTGCATTTACAATGTTCAAATAATGCACTTGGATAAATCACTGACGGACATAACCTCACGCAACGAAAGAAAAAAATCACACAATTCAAAGACGAGGATAAATTATGCCGGTTCCCCTGTGCAAATGCTTTATTTTTTGGATATCTGTACTGTTTGCATTTTTAGATGCTTTGTACTGGGATGGAAAGTGCCCGACGCCCTTAAAACATTGTAGCTTATCGAACTTTTCTATGACGAGGGGAAAAAGTTTCTCGCTTCCATGTGCATTGCAATTGCAACGCACTACCCCCATCCCCGACTCTTGTACGATTCTCCGGCTGGCACTTTCTCCTTTAAAACCATAAGACCGTTTGGGCTCGCATTAAAATAAAGCAATGCAGTTTCATCGGCAATGACAATATTGCTCGGTGTCTACGAATTTATTATATGAGCCACGCTTTTTCGTCAACTGTAGGCATCGCCAGTGTTCGCGCATTCTGTTTTCCCGCACACTGCCTGTTGCGTGATGTTACAGTGTTCCTTAAAAGCTTGAACACAAAAGAATTCCGATTTCATTCAACTTGGCAATCATGAAGCGCACTGTAGACCCACCGAAGTGTGTGTTAAGTGCGGAAAGCTACCCCTCCACGTTCCGAAACACGCGTTCTATTATGACGCGGATAAATTTCGAGATGAAATTACTCTGTAACATACTATTGTTTTCAAATGTAAAGGCAGTTTCGAATTAAAAGTGTGAACTTCGGTAATGGGGCCGACAATGTACTTCGAATTACGAATTATCCGTATTTCGAATTAAACAATTTAAATAACATGCAAAACTGTATCTCATGTTTCCGGGAACGAGAGCTTCTTCGAATTATGTGGGATTTTGAACTAACCTATTTCGAATTATCGAGGTTCTACTGTAATGAACTACGTGCAAAAATTCTCTCAGGACTGGAAGGTGCAAAGTATAGACAAATTTATACCAGCAGGTAAGATACGGAAACAAGTATGGAACTTCTTTGCCAGTGGATGCTGCATGCTTGAGACAATTTTATTTTTTACAGATAATTGAAACAGTTTCGAGGAAAAAAAAAAAAAGAATCTCAAATGCACTAGATAGGAGTGAAGATGGTTTGCTTTGGAGAGCTGCATGCAGGTGACAGCAGCAGCAGCAGTTCTCCTTCTTCTTTTTTTTTTGCTAGTGGCTTTACGGCGCACCGACACAGATAGGTCTTATGGCAACAATGGGATAGGAAAGACCTAGGAGTTGGAATGAAGCGGCCATGGCCTTAATTAAGGTACAGCCCCACCATTTTCCTGGTGTGAAAATGGGAAACCACGGAAAAACATCTTCAGGGCTGCCGACAGTGGTATTCGAACCCACTATCTCCTGGATGCAAGCTCACAGCCACACGCCCCTAACCGCATGGCCAACTTGCCCGGTGAGCAGTTCTTCCTGCAGTAGTGATCATGAATAGCATATAAAGGTAAGGACTTTTTTTTTACTGGTATGCCATTATACATGGACATGATTCGTTCCTTGGCTAACTGGGCGCGTTGAGGCACGGATGTGTGGATTATTCAATGGCAAAGATTATTCGCCTATATAGGGTTCATATTTAATGTGTCTTCCTTTTTTTTTAAACATGTAAGTTCTTTAGGCCTTTTCAATTGTGAAATTACCAGCGTTTCGCCCAAGTGTAGCAGTGGGCTCATCAGTTGGATGCAGTACAACTTGCCAAGATGCTGGCGGCTAGTACGGCATTGAGACACCACTGCAAGCCTCTCATGCAGGACAATGCAGTGACGGTGCACTAAGGGAAGCATGTGCCTCCACTTGTATAAATGCCTGCCGTGTTTTGTTGTAAATGTTTTGTATGTCGGAATTACACAAATAATTATTTTCTCAATATCTTTAGTGAAGTGAAAGTGCATTAAGTACATGAATAAATGTGGTACTTACAGTACTTAAGCATTCATAAAGCGCAAATGGACCGAACTGACACAGTCTTGCAAACAAGAGGTTGAGAAGCAATCACATTGGATTATTCAATCCAAGATGCTCTGAAAAATTGATTTAAGAATGGCCTTACAGTTACTCATCATGAACTAAAAAGTTGAGTGTGTTTTTAAATCAAAAAGGCCATGGTGACATACTGGGACTGTAAAAGAGGAGCTCTTTTGCGTTACTATTACATTAACAAACAACTCAAATGTCTAAGAAAAGATTATGAGGATTGCATATCAGGATGTGCTTGCAACATACTCTTTTAAGAGATAGTTCATTCATTCATTATTTATTTACCATAAACCTTTACAGCATCTATGGAAGGTCAGGGGAAAAGGACAAGCCCCCTACACGTTGTGCCCCCTGACCTTGTAAACTAAAATATCTTCAGGAACTATTGGATCTCATACATATAGTTTTTCTCCATAAATTACAGAAACAGCACTTAAATGGGGAATACTTAACCTTAAAACAATTATTCGAAGTAAATAACTTAAAACTTACTGAAAAGATCGCGCACTCTACGTGCTCCTTGACCAACTAGAATTTCATCAAACTCCGGTCCAGCAGCATGGAAGAAAGGTACCCCAGCCTCACCAGCAACAGCCCGCGCCAAGAGAGTCTTTCCTGTACCAGGTGGGCCCACCAGTAACACACCCTTGGGCAATTTTCCACCAAGTGTTGAAAACTTGTCAGGACTGCGAAGGAACTCAACAACATCCTTGAGCTCCTGTTTTGCCTCGTCCGCCTATAAAAGAAATCTTCCACAATGATCGATAGAAATATTAAAAAAAGTGAAACAGAGGGACTGATGACATGGAAGGAAATTTCCTCTGTATACCACATTCATATGAAAAACAATGTTGATGAAATTCTTGAAATTTCCCAGAAGGATTCAAGTTTGTGTTCAAGAAATAGGCTGCATGTATGGAACCATAGCAAACATTTGGATCCATACAGTTTTTCGGAAATCAACCAATGTCACTGCTTCAATGCCAGGTTCTACTCGTAGTTCTGGTAGAAATCACAGAACAGCGATTGACATGAAGATGCATTTGGCAGGAACTCCTGGTGGACTACAGGGAATTTTTCAGCCTCGTTTTAACAAATTACTTGATGCAAGTAAAGATAATTTCTTACTGAACGGCATGGGCTCAGGCGAGAACAGCAGTAGTTCTCCAGATTCTGGTAAAAGCGATGATGAAAAAATATGGCAAGTCATGTACAGAACATTTAGTGTTAGCATTATCTCTTAATATTTTACAGTATGCCTTGCTCATTGTGGTAAGCAAGAAGTGGAGGAGCCAAGCTGGAAGCTACCAGGAGAATGCCCAGGTTGCGGATAGGGTAACGGCTGTTATATATAATGGTTCGGTGCGAGATTAGCTGGAAAACTAGGTGAATAATCAATCCTTGACAGCACACCAGCCAGAGCTAGCAGGTCGTAAAAGTGAGCCAGGATGGGACCAGCCTGAGGTAAAATCTCACACGACTTTTGACGGCTTGGTGACATGGCGAGTCCACACCGCCATCAAATATAAGTGTTCCCTGAGCAGGCAAGCTCGTTACTCCAGTAAGACAGTTGCCTAGGAGAAGGCCCTTTGATACAAAACCAAAGCGTCAGGTTTGGTGAGCTGGCTGAAAACATGACAGATGATGATGTACGAAAGCAGAATAAGGCTACAGCATGCCTTACAGCGATATGTTGCAGCAGAGCTTGACTGCTATGGTAAGAATGCAAGAGGTAAGTAAGCAGCAGCATAAGAATAAAAACCAGAAGCAGAACCCAAGTGTGACAAAAGTCAGGTTTGCCACAGTCAATATTGGCACAATGGCAGGGAAGAGTTTGGAGGTGGTTGAGGTAATGAAGGTGTGGAAGACCAATATTTTGCCTGCTATTTTTATTTTTTTTGCTATTTGCTTCACGTCGCACCGACACAGATATGCCTTACAGCGACGATGGGATAGGAAAGGCCTAGGAAATGGAAGGAAGCGGCCGTGGCCTTAATTAAGGTACACCCCCGGCATTTGGCTGGTGTGAAAATGGGAAACCACGGAAAGCCATCTTCAGGGCTGCCGACAGTGGGGCTCGAACCCACTATCTCCCGATTACTGGATACTGGCCGCACTTAAGCGACTGTAGCTATCGAGCTTGGTAATATTTTGTCTGTTCAAGAAGCAAAATGGAAGGACAATAAAAGTAAAGAGTTAAAGCGGTCGATGTTGTGAGACAGGATAAAATGATAATGGATGGTGGTGGTATTTATTGTTTTAAGAGGAAGTATAGAAGGCAACCATCCTCTCTTAACACTAATCAGAGATAAAGAATAGAAGGGATCCAACACTTAAAAAAATGAAAATATTGGCCAATGAAAGACAAGGGCCACGAAGGGCATAAAAATGAAAGACTCCCTAGCCTGAGGACCAATTAGCCATGGAGCCAGATGTAAGACAGGATGCAGATAGTATTGTGTAAGAATGTTTTTTTTTTTGTTTTTTTTGCAAGTTGCTTTACGTTGCACTGACACAGATAGATCTTATGGCAACGATGGGACAGGAACGAGCTGGGTTCGAACCCACTATCTCCCGAATACTGGATACTGGCCGCACTTAAGTGACTTCAGCTATCGAGCTCGGTAAGAATTGTTCTAACTGAGTGTCAGTGCCTATGTGCTACCGCTGGATTGTGATAAGGAAGAAATGGGGCAGTTCAACAAAGATCTGGAGTCTGTGATTACAAGATTCCCGAGTATTGAAAGGTTGATACAATAGACACGAGCAGACATGAACAGCCATGCAGGAAGGAGAAGTGATGGCTTTGAGTGCTGCCGCAGAGGATTTGGCTACAGTGGAAAAAAAAAAAAACGGTACTGGAGTGAACGTGTAAGAGTTGGTAACGACTTTTGGATCACTAATACATGGTTTAAGAAAATAGAAGAAAACCTGATAACATACAAGAGTGGGGCACATAATATACAAACACAGTAGATGTCAGCTATAATGAGTACGGAATATAACAAGAACACCATTATAATGACAGTTTTTGCCTGTCCCTTAAAAATTCCTATATTACACTGTGTGCTATCCTTCGGTTACAGTGACACTGACGCATCCATTATTACGAGCGATTTAGTGTGTGCGATTTTTTCCGTTACTGACACTTAAGCACACAGCGATTATATTGCATGTGATCGATCATTTTCGGTATCGTTTCCACGCCATGTCCACTAGCGAGCTCTCTCGTTGACATTTGAAGGCAATTTTGGAGTGGATTAGAAATAACTGTTGACCAGTGTTCCGTAAAGAAAAATGGAAATGAAAGAGGAGAACAAGTTTTCGTAATAAATGCATAAGCATACCTGCCAACTTTACAAAACCAAAAATCAGGAGATTTTGATTTTTAAATCAGGAAAAATCAGGAGAAATCAGGAGATACAATTGGTCAAAATTGCTTATTCTACATGTCTTGCGCAACACAGTACTACGATATATTTATAACACTTATTGTCTCAAAGCCCGACTGTTGCTATACGAGGCTACAAGGCTAAAAATTACACATCTCTATTCCCTCACAGGAAGTGCGTGAGTGGGATGATCGGTCTCTGATAAGCCTACCGAAAATAGTATGAACTCATGCTCCAGATGTGTGAATCAGTCATGCACTTAGATGCCATTACTTAGCAAATGCATAGATTAATATACTGCATCAAGCACCCGCGCAATTATGCGAAGCGCAATGCTATTTGGATCAAATAACTAGCTGATGTACCCGTGCTTCACTACGGAATTCTCAGGAAGACTGTCCTTATAGTTTTCCGAACTGAAGTCAACATCTCATTACAACGACGCCAGTATGAATGTCGTGATTAAAAGCTATGATTTCATACGAAATATTCGATAAAATGAAAACAGTACATTTTCTCAATTTTTGCGAAAGGTACTACAGTGTCAATCTAACAGTTCAAAGTTTCAGAGCTAGAATGACCAGGCTGCAGACAGCCGCAAACACTCTTGTGTAATTATTCTGTTTAAGTGTGCACACTGCTCATTCAAATCACTACCTCCGAGTAGGGATCGAATAGCTGGAATACTATGATGATCCAGTGTGTAACGTACCAGTAGTATCAGAAAATTTATGAACCAGAAGAATGGCATGCTAAAGAAGAGAGATCTAACTCCCCACTCCCCAGCTTCTTCCCGCCAGTATTCAGGCAGGCTGTTATACTTGAAACCCAGCAGTAATCCCGTCTATCGTGGATAAATGGCAGCAGAATACACAAAGCACATCACAACAAACAATGGTCAATGTAATGCTAGTGTTGATCAATTTTATGAGCTTTCTATATTGGAGGCCTTCACATTTAGTTTTCTTCTGAATCTGTGATATTAGAGCATCTAATGTAAAGTGAGTCGTCCTTTCTTTCATGACTCCCTCTTGTGGTATTATTCAAGCGATCGTTCCTTCATGACTTTCTTCATTATTATAATCTTCAAAATTTAATCACCATCACCACCACCAATATTATTGTAGTCAGAACAGTAAAACTGAATAAGCAAATTATCACAAAAATAATTTATTCTATTATTACCACCTATTCAATACAAGCCACGTGCTTCGTGGATGAAATCTACATAATACTATATACACTTCTCAGGGACATGTTTCGCCCCTTGTTAACGGCATCATCAGCCTGTAGGTAACCTTAAGGTCAAATGTCTGAAACATTATCTATTCATATATGGATTACAATGAAAAGTATGTTACACATTAATCCATGTATGAATAGATAATGTTTCAGACATATGAACTTAAGGTTACCTAAAGGTTGATGATGCCCTTAACAAGGGGCAAAAAATGTACCTGGGAAGTGTAAGTTATACGAATCAATCATGAGAAGTGTCTCCTGCAAAACTGAATAAGACAAATAATCGGAAATTGCATTCTCTGTAACTTTTGTTCTGTAGTATTTTTCAATATGACCACTAAGATAGGTAATTTAAAAAAAAAAATTGGCACCTTCCCCTAAACTACCATTTTGAACAGAGTGAATAAAATTATTTATAGCATAGACTGTAGTTCCTTATTCCCTGACTTTACATACAATTCTGTTCACCCATTTTCTCGTACATCGGCGCTGATATGGACTTAGCAAAATAATAATAATAATAATAATAATAATAATAATGATAATAATAATAATAATAATAATAATAATAATAATAATAATAATAATAAAAAATCTAAATTCATGAATATCTCTGTTATTACAGCCGGTACGGTAAAAATGTATAAGACATAAATGATAGGAAATTTAATAATATATAACTTTAGTTATGTAGTATTTATCATTAGGGCCAATAATAACATAAATATTTGAGAATTAAATTTTAGGCCTTCCCCTAAACTACCATTTCACTCAGCGCGAATAACATTATTTATGGCCTAGATTGTAGCAACTTATTCCCCGACGTTATATACCGATTTTCATTAAATTCTCTTCAGCCGTTTTCTCGTGATGAGCCTGCGCACGTACAGACAGACAGACAGACAGACAGACAGACAGACAGACAGACAGACAGACAGAAATTACGGAAAATTAAAACTTATTTCTCCTCGTTAATATGGCCACGACCGGTACGGAAATATCATTCTTTTTAAATTCTGAGCAATGTACAGACACAACATTTTATTTATATTGAGATAAATTAAAATTAGTCAGAATTGTCTCCAAATGGCTTCTAAAATCTCTAGAAGTCATCCGTCGTTATCATTGAAATTATGTCACTATATTACTAAGAAAGCGACTAGTCTCTAGAATCGACCAAAGAGGATGGAATCGACTAGACTGATGTGAACGAACACGAACATAGCACACGAGAACGAGAGATTGACAATCGATATGCGCGTCGCGATATACAGGTTTCAATAAACATCGCACATTCGCGCACATTTCTCGCATTAATAAACTTCGATATTTCGTTTGAAAGCGGCCATTGAGCGAAGGACTTCCGGCCACTGACGTAAAAAAGCTGAAATGGAGGGATTTGAAAACAAATGTTTGAAGTTCACCAAAAAATCGGGAGAAAAGATAGAATATTCGGGAGGCGGGAAAAACTGTCGAAAATCGGGAGTCTCCCGCCTGAATCGGGAAAGTTGGCAGGTATGCATAAGTAGCATATCTGATAGCAGTTGTTAACTGTTATAAATAAAAGCTGAATTAAACAATCGCTTAATTTTAATGCTAAATACTGCAATTAAGTAAGAATGGGATACACCTCAAGATATGACAAGAGTGCATCATTGCCTTCAGAGGTTAGTTTTATGTTTTCCCGCATCTGGTAAAATTTCAGAAAGACATTACGTAAATTTATAGCGAGAAGGTTATCATTTCTCTACTGGCACTTGAAATATGTTCTCATGATTCATATAGTACGGTTAGGTTAGGTGAATCTGTTTGAATAAGAAAACTGAAGCCTTTGCCACAAAATGCGATGTTCGGTACCGTTTTCTCGCTATGTGCACTTGCAAGCTCTCTTGTCGACATTCAAAGGCAATGTCAGAGTCGATTAGTAATGCCCGTCAACTGCTGTTCTGTAAAGAAAATTAGAAATGAAAGAGAACAAGTTCTTGTAACAAATACATACACAGACATAATATTGTATAGGTTTTTGGGCTTGCGCCGTGTCAAGAAAATAAGGTGAAATTCTTAATGTTTCGCAGAATACTGTGCTCTGCATCCTCAGAAGAATTCTCGACTGTCCACGAGAAAGGCTTCCTAAACAATGACTCTTTAAAATTTAGACGTTATAATAGAAGTGGAAATGGTACATTCATTCGCTACCAGATGGCTCCCAGGATTTTCTTTAATACTATCACTGTTCACATGTTCTGCAAGTTGACCCACTCGTATGCCTGGATAGTAGTACACAATACCCTCTTCAACTTTGGTGTCCAACATTTCTTATCGAATCCCCCACTTTTACTGCACAGGCTTGTTTATGTTCCGGTCGCCGATGGGATTTTTTTTGTCTTTTCGATACTGCAGCTGAGTCATATTCTATGTTTACCTCTTGATCATTTGATTCCAACACTTGAAAACTGTTATGTGTCACTAAATTATTATTTACAGTATCTTTAAATGCAACATGTTTCCGGGTAGGCCTAAAATTCTTCGACTTAACCTCTTCAAAATCTTTTTTGCATTGTCTTGGCATTTCAACATAATTTTGTTTAAAGTTCTTCAACTCGAGTAGAGCATTTTCTAGATCAATGGATAACATTTTGATTATTTCATCTTTAGATGAGAGTTCATACCGGATCCGACACTTCGCTACCAAACGTATTCTTAAATTTGCATGCATAACAAGCATTAAGACTATTATTACTTCCATGATTAGTTCCAGTGCACTTCATACACATATACACATATTATTATCGAACATTTCACTCGGGGAAAAGACTAAATCACAATTTACCGCCATGTTGCTTGACCTGTTATATCCGTTGCTAACGATATTAAACAAGGCGAAATGTACGAAAGTTAAAATCAAGTGGTGAATATGCTAGAATTAACTTAAATATTGTATTTAAGCAGTCCGCCTATTCAGTCTTGGTTTTGTTCGACTGCTTAAGGTTCTATTGATGAATAAACCAATTTTGATAGATTTCAAGATCTTGTGTGTAAGTATTAGACTTGTTTCTACAGTGGGAATTTCTCTCATATTACGTTGTTGAAAGCTGTTAAAGCTTATTACTTGTGGATCAGTGGTAGAGTGTCGGCCTCCGCATCCCAAGACAGTGGGTTCAAACCCGCCAGAGGTAGTTGGATTTTTGAAGGGCGGAGAAAAGTCAATTTGACACTCCATGTCGTACGATGTCGGCATGTAAAAGTTCTCTGGTAATACAGTTGGTGTTTACCTGACAAAATTCATTAAATCTCAGTCACAGATGCCCAAGGGAGTTTCAGTTTACTCGGTCTGCCATCTAGTAGGCCTAGAGTAAAATAGAACGTCGAAACTGATGAGCAGACAGCCAGATGGCGTCAAATCGAAATGTCTGCACACGGTAGCTGAGTCCGTATGATTATTATTACCCGTAATGAAAGTTAAAAGGTAAAGATACAAGCACATCTAAAAATATGTCTTGAATAAATCGATGTGCTGTTAGTAAAATGGTAAAAGACCAATAGATATACAGTCTTGGTTTTGTTCCACTGTTTAAAGTATGTTCTATCGATGAGTAAAGCAATTTTTTTTATTTTTATTTGCTGGTCAATTCTTGCCTTGGCTTGCCTTTGTGTGGCCTTGTTCTCTAATGAGTTCCAGAAAAAATAAGATTTTATCATAGTTCACTCAATGACAAGGTTAATAATAATAATAATAATAATAATAATAATAATAATAATAATAATAATAATAATAATAATAATAATAATAATAATATATTAATAATAATAATTCATATTATTATATCATTATTATTATACCGGGAGCACACCTTCTCGGGCCAGTTAAACTGCGCGCCTTCTCTAAGGACATCTATGTAAACAATCTTGAACTGGAGTAATACAAGATACTTTGGTGTTCAACTGTTAGATTTCTCTACTATCATCAAGACCGCACAGGCACGCATTCCCTACAATCTAGTGATCAAAAGCTTTAAGAAATGTGGAAATTCAAATTCAGTGGACGGTAATGAGGATGACTGTTTGTGAAAGGATGCCAGCGACGAAAGTTCCTATGGCGAAACTTCAGATGACGATGGTGAATTGTGAATGATATGAGTTTTGGAACGATATTATTTATAATTTTTGTGATGATTTTATTAATTGTAAGCTGTTTGAATTTATATTTGTGGTATATTTGAAGAAAATTAAATAGCTATGTAAGTTATATTTTGTTCCGTATTTTTCCGTCTCAAATTTAGGGTACGGGTCTTATTCGGTGGCAGGTGGTATTCACGATTATATGGTATGTTAATTTTACATAAACCAAGAATTTCGCATCTACTTTGCAAAATTGTATAATTTTTCATCTTGAACCATTTAGCATTTTATGGCTAACTTGAAATCCCTAAAAACCACTCGGAGTCATGTAAGATGAAGGCACATATACTGACAAAGTTTCAACATTTTTTGCACTTATCGCAAATGCTAAAAACCATAAACCAATTATCATACATTATAATTTTTATTCTCTGAAAATAATTTTTTTGCTACGGGCTTTACGTCGCACCGACACAGATAGGTCTCATGGCGACGATGGGATACGAAAGGCCTAGGAGTTGGAAGGAAGTGTCCGTGGCCTTAATTAAGGTACAGCCCCAGCATTTGCCTGGTGTGAAAATGGGAAACCACGGAAAACCATCTCCCGGATGAAAGCTATAGCCGCGGATCTCTACGCACACGGCCAACTCGCCCGGTCTCTGAAAATAAACTCAGCCTTTGTGGGCGAGATTAACTTCCGAAAGTAAACAGGGGAACCTGACCCCTATAGAGCATGTCCCCAGGTGGCGAATAGGGGGTCCCTACAGTATGTAGGGCTGGTTGAAATACCCAATACAACCCGTGGACCAACAGATAGTCCAATTCCTGGGGGCTTTAAAATACTGGGACACTCCCTCTCCGGGGGGTCATAAATATGGAGGGTCCCTGCACTGGGTTATGGGAGAAGTCTTCAACGGCATCTACAGCGGAGAAAATGAACTTTGGTACGGTGGAAAGGGCGGAAGGGCCTAACTCGCAGAGTCTGTAGTCCAGAGGAGCGGCCTGAAAGGAGTCTTGTCTCCATGTTAGGGGCGGCCTGAGTTTGAATCTGGCAGTAGGTATAAAATGCCTTTGAGTGTGGCGAGCCCATAGTAATAATAGCCTATATGGATAACACAGATATGGTGCCTCGGAAAAGGTTAGAGCATCCCCTGCTAAAAGCGATGCACATCTCTTTGGGTGCTGAGAGAACTGTGAGAAGTGGGCAACCAGCACCAAACTACATCAAGATTGCGACAGTAAAAGTCCTGACACTGACGGGAAAGACAGAAGAACTAGTCGACTTCATGAAAGAAAAAGATATAGCCATACTTGGACTGTGCGAGACCAAGAAAAGGGGTACGGGAGAAATTCCTCTGAATGAAGGATACAGGCTGTATTACAGCGGAGGACTTCAAGCAAAAAATGGAGTGGCCATCATACTTAGAAAAGAAATCCAAGAATATGTGGAGTCTACAAAATGCGTCAGTGATAGGACGATGGTGATGAGACTCCAGTTTGAAAATGGCATGAAAGATCTATTTCAGTTGTATGCCCCACAAATGGGTTGCATAGGTGAACATCTAGGGGACTTTTTAGAGGAACTAGAGAGACAGATAGAAGACAAGGAAGTGCTATTGATGGGAGATCTACATGTACAAGTTGGAATGGAAAGACAAGGAAAGGAAGATGTTGTAGGGTCCTTTGGATATCGAAATGTAAATCCAGAAAGTGTTGTTGGTGGATTTTTGCATGAGGAACCAAATGATTGTTGGAAACACCTGGTTTAGGAAGAAGATCAGTCAGAAGATTACAAGGTATGGTTAGAGAGACAGACGAACAAAGACCATGATTGATTATATAATCGAGAAAGAATACCAAAAGAACCTTTTAGATGTTACAGCCATGCCTGAAGAAGCCTTTGGTGGAGATCATAGAGCTGTAATAAGAAAACTGAAAATGGGAAAGACTGAAAAACCCCCATTTCAGAAGAGAGAAAATTAAAGTAGTGAAGTTGAAGGAGAAAAGCAAACAAGTAGAATTTCAAAGGGAAATAATACCCTTGGTACCCAGGACAGAGATGGGGAATGTTGAAGATGAATGGAAAAGATCTAAGGAAGCACTAGTTGGATGTGTAGAAAAGGTACGTGGTAGAGCATCAGGAAATGTGAAAGACAAAGAGACACAATGGTGGAATGATAGGGTAAAGAGTAAACTGAACGAAAAGAAAATGACAAGGTATGGAAAAAATCTAAGACTGAAGAAAGTAGAAGAAAATATGTGGAGGCAAAGAAATTGGCCAAGAAAGTAGTGGAGGAAGAAAAGAGGAACAGCAGGACCTTATTCACACAGAAATTGAGGGATGATATGCAAGGCAGCGAGAAATGATTGTATGGTATCTTAAGAAACAAAAAGAGAGATCAAGTAAACACCAGATTTGTGAAGGATGAAGGCGGCATAACATTAACAAAGCCAGAAGAAATAAGAAATAGATGGAGAGAGTATGTTCAGAAGTTGCTGAACATGAGAACTAATGACAGTCATTCAACGGACCATCAGGAAAGGCAATTAGTTGATGAAGAAATAGATAAAGAAATTACAATGAATGAAACTGAAATGGGAGTAACAAAGATGAAGAATAGAAAAACTGCTGGAATAGATGAAATTTCAATGGAGGTGATAAAGGCAGCTGGAGAAATAAGGAGATCCCTGAGGATTGGCAAAAAGAAATAATCATCCCAATTTTCAAGAAAGGCGATAATAAACTAATGAAGAACTACGGGGGGAATACTATGATATCCCATGTTGCTAAGATAATGGAGAGGATACTGGAAAGTAGGGTAAGGTTGAGGGTTGAAAATCAGATACAGGAAAAACAGTTTGGTTTCAGAAGTGGAAGGTCAACAATAGGGCCCATTTTCACTATGAGACAATTAATGGAAAAGGACTGGGAATATGGGAATGATACGGTGCTATAATGATGACATTCATTGACATTGAAAAGGCATAGGACAGTGTCCCTAGGGCTGAAATTTGGGACAGTCTAATGCAAAAAGGAATTGGACAGGGATTAATAAAAATGATCATGGCAATGTACAAGGAATGTTGGAGTTGCATGGAAACACAAGTTGGCAGGACAAGTTGGTTCAAAATCACTAGTGGGCTGAGACAGGAAGGTGTTCTATCACCAATCCTCATTACAATAGTAATGGATTACATGAAAACAGCAAAAGCAGCATATGGAGGAAGAGAAATGAACATCATGTTATTTGCAGATGATATTGTGATATGGGGAGAAGAGGACATGAATGTTCAAGAACAGTTGGATGTGGTGAATGGGAAGATCGAAGAATGTGGATTGAAAATAAGTGTAGAAAAGAGCAAAACTCTTGTTATGACTAGAGGGGAGAAAGAAGGGAAAGGTCAGATTAGACTTGCAGACAAGTCCCTGGAAGTAGCGGAGACATTGAAATACCTGAGGAGTGAATTAATTGAGAATGCTCGACTGGATGCTGAAATCAGTAAGAGGATTCAAGCTGGAAGCTGTTTCTATCATAGTGTACGAAATATGTTATGGGACAAAGATTTGCCAATGGAAGCAAAGGGAACTATGTACAAGATGTATTATTTACCCATAACAACTTACAGAGCTGAAACTTGGACAATGACAAGGAAGGATGTGAGTCGAATACAGGCAGCCAAAATGAAGTTCTTGAGGAGTATGATTCAGAAAAGTAGAAGAGACAAAATAAGGAATGAGAAAATCCAGGAAGAAATTGGAGTGGAAAAAAATTAAATGATAGACTAGAGAAGAGCCGATTAAGATGGTTTGGGCACAAAAAGCAAATGAGTGATGAAAGAATGCCAAAACAGGTGATGGAAATGCAAATGCAAGGAATGAGAGGCCACGGATGACCACGACTGAGATGGAAGGACACAATCCAACGCAATATTAGAGAAAGAAACGCGGACTGGGACACAGTGTTGGAGGAGGAGTAGTAGTAGTGGAAAGACCGAAAAAAGTGGAGAGGAACCATATTTGCCCCTACCCAGTTACAGCTGGAATATGGGAAATGATGATGATGATTTTAATTCAGGAAATAAATTTTAATATTTTTAGATATACTTGTACCTTTTACCTTTTGTACATTGTGAGGCTGAAGATGTCCCCAAGAGGGATGAAAAATATTCCTCTGACTTTATTTTAAAGAATAAACTTTAAAGTATCGTAAAAGTGGAACATTTTCTTGCTAAGAATCAAAAACAGTTGAAAAATGACTAACATTATGTGCAATATGTTTTGTAGATCTAAAGAAAGCATATGACAGAGTACTGAGGGGAAAAAGATGTTAGCCGTACTGGGATATTATGGGATTAAGGACAGATTATTAAAAGCAATCAAAGGCATTTACGCTGACAATTGGGCTGCAGTGGGAATTTACGGTGTAACGAGTTCTTGGTTCATGGTACTTAAAGAGGTTAGACAAGGCCATCGTTGTTCATGGTTTACATGGATCATCTATTGAAAGGTGTAAAGTCGCAGGGAGGAATTCAGTTAGGTGGAAATGTAGTAAGAAGTTTGCCCTATGCCCGCGATTGGGCTTAAATGGCACACTGTGCAGACAGCTTGCAATCTAATATCTTGGAACTTGAAAATATAGTAAAACCTTGATTAACCGTTCTACGGATTATCCGCCGCCAGAAAAAATTTCAATTTTTTAAAAAGCGATGCAGCCTACAGTAACTCCAAAACTGAATGAACATACTTTTGATGTCAATAATAATAATAATAATAATAATAATAATAATAATAATAATAATAATAATAATAATAATAATAATAATAATAATAATAATGTTACTGGTTTTACGTCCCACTAACCACATTGATGGTTTTCGGAGACGCCGAGGTGCCGATATTTTGTCTCGCAGGAGTTCTTTTACGTGCCAGTAAATCTACCAACACGAGACTGATGTATGTGAGCACCTTCAAATACCACCGGATTGAGCTAAGATCGAACCTGCCAAGTTGGGGTCAAAAGACCATCGCCTCAACCGTCTGAACCACTCAGCCTGACTCTTGACGTCAAGGTATCTTGATACAGTATTCTGTTTACTGTACACTGACTCTCCGACTCCGTAACTATTGTACGTACATGCGTATCGACCGGCAATCGGCATTGGAGACATGACTTCATACATTTTTTTACTATGTAATTTTATGTTGTGTAAAATTTTTAACTTTTAAGTGTTACGAAAGAAGAGGGATGCTATTCAAATTCAACAGTCACAAACTTTATTATGGATTCCATTGTTGACGAATAATGTACTGTAATGTGCCCTCTTCCAGCCCACAGAGCGTAGAGTACGGTATGCTGGTCATTTCTACTTCAGAACGATACCTACAACTTATCTGGTAGCATATAACATCTCCGAGTACCGTACATAGATATTTCATATCGTTCTCTGTCAAGGCTAAATATTTTCACCACAGGCTACTGCATCGTAAATATTTCACAATGCACAAGAATTGGAAACCACCCTAGCGGTCCGTCATAGTCAACCTCTGCTATTAGTGGACAGGTAGGCTACATTCTGTACGACAGTGCAAAGTAAGGAAATGTGAGAGTGACTGACAAAAGTTAAACATTTATTTTCCATTCTAAAAGCCGAGAAATGTTAAATAGAAATCTGCAGTAAAGAGAAAATGTGTAGCTTTAAACATACGAAATAACGTTAATATAATCAAATGGTTAAAGAAAGGTGAACTAATCTCAAATTTAGCATCAGAGTTTGGTGTGGGTGTGACAACAGTGCGGGACCTAATGAAGAATAAAGACAAAGTGTTGCAGTTTGAGGTGAGTTCTGACAGTTCGCATAGACTCGCTAAAAGAAAAGCTATGAAAGCATCATCTTTAAAAGAACTGGATGCTGTGTTATTCACGTTGTTTCAGCAAAAGAGAAGCGAAGGTGTATCTAGTAGGGGTCCCATGATAACAAGGCAGGCACAAATTTTTCACTAAAAGATGGGGCTCTCAGGGTCCTCACTAGTGTCCAGTGGTTGGCTACAGAGATTTAAGGACAGACATAGCATTAGAGAATTAAACATCGAAGGAGAAAAACTAAGTGGTGACAGCAGTGCAGCAGAAAACTTTAGATAAGCGTTTAAGTGCATAATTGAGAGATACAATTTTGTTCCAAATCAAGTGTACAATGCCTATGAAACTGGACTTTATTGGAAATGCTTATACAGTAAAACACTAGCAACTGCTGAAGAGAAATCAGCTCCTGGTCACAAATCTAGTAAAGACCACGTTACCATCTTGTGCTGTGTGAACGCTAGTGGCGAACATAAATTAAAATTAGATGTTGCTGGTAAAGCAAAAAATTCGCGTTCTTTCAAAGGAACAGTGCGAAATATTTCCCAGTAGATTATTGTCATAACACATCTGCAGGGATGACGCGATATTTTCAGGACTTGGTTCCATAATAAGTTCACTCCGCGGGTTCAAGATTTCTTGGCGTCCAAAGGCTTGCCATTAAAGGCTGTCATTTTTCTTGATAATGCACCCTCTCAGCCTGATGATACAGAGATGAAATCAGAGGATGGAAACATTTTTGTTTCCTATTTGTCACCTAATGTAACTTCATTAATTCAGCCAATGGACCAAGGCGTCATCGCAACCTTTAAGGCGCATTATAAGTGGGAATTGCTAGGCCACTTACTGTCCAAAGAAATGTCGATGGTTGAGTTCTGGAAAAAACTCAATCTTAAAGAAGCTCTTTATCTTGCCCAGAAATAATGGGATCTAGTAACTGCACAGAACATCACTCAATCGTGGAGAAAACTGTATGTTGATGTCGAAGAGCTCGCCGACAATTTCATGGGTTCACTGATGAAGATGTAATGAGGGATTGATGATCAAAGATATCCTGAAGACTACTGAAAACAACATTACCTTTGGAGAAGTGGATGAAAGTAACATTGAGGAGTGGCTTCATACTGACGATGTATTGCCTGGGCATCACATTTCAACTGATGACACAATAGTAAATAAAAGCGCGAACGGGAACTCGGCAGTCAGCTGTGAAGTGACAAGTGAAAGTGAGGGGGATGGACAAGAAGAGTGAGTCACAATTGCGTAACGCTTCAGATTGCACTGGAGTCAGCTGAAACGTTAATGGAATTCTTGGAGCAAGAGGACGATATGGATTTTTCAGACATTCTTGTAATTAGAAAGCTCAGAATGGACATAAAGAAGAAAATAGTTGTAGGAGAGTGCGAGAAAAAAGTAACGGATTTTTTAAAGCAGCTTAAATGACACCAGGTAAATTAATTATTTATGGTCTGCTGGTAATTTAGGTGAATGTTTAGTATGTATTGTTGTAGCTTTGACTACATTTTGGTTTTAAAGAGGGTTTCATGCACTGCATTTTAAGGTTATAGGTATGTATTTTACGTACTTTAAAGGCCTTTAAAATTAGTAGTATGTATGTATTTTTACTTTGCCGTTCACCCCTTCCTGGGCATTGGAATGGATAATCGAGGTTTTACTGTAGGTGCAATGAGTATGAAATGAAAATTAGCCTTTCTAAGACTAAAGTGATGTCTGTAGGTATGAAACCTAAGAGAATTGAATGTCAAATTGGGAATACAAGGAACAGACAGACCATTTCAAGCATTTAGGATGTGTATTCTTCCACGATGGTAGCATAGTAAGCGAGGAATGAACTTGACTGATGAAGCCAATAATGTAGAGTTTGAGGGATGTTCCACCGTTCAACACATTACAACAATTTATTCAATTATAAGAAGTCCGGTTTCGACTCCATGGAGTCATCATCAGATCGCAACTCTTCAAATGGCTGATCAGCACAAGCGGATACGGAACACCTTCAATGCACGTTTCCATAAGCTAAGGCCATACCATCACCATACTACAACAACAATAGCGACGACAGTTACAACTACAACAGCAACTATTCCATATTGAAGGATGTTCCCCCAGCTCTTCAACCAGCTTAATTCTACTAATAAGTTCATTCCATCTATCATAAAACACTGCAAGCTCATGTAAACTAAAACCAGCAAGTATCCTGATTCAGGACCGACAATTAAATTCCATGTTCCACTAACACATGGTAACAATTTTAATATAGACCCAAGATCTCTCTTAAATACTAAGCATCTGAGAGCAGTGTGTAACTTCAGCTGTTCACCAAACGTTTCATGTGATATGTGGTTGTAATAGTCAACAAGTCTTTGTTTTTCGTTTTTATTTTATAAAAAAAAGGTTCACATATTCTGGTTGATTGTGACAAGACCGCTCGACAAGTCTATGCCAAGTTGTGTAAACATACAACAATATTTTACTCAGATCCAAGAATAGTAAAGTGCCAAGTGTTTTGCATTGGTGTATAAACTTTCAATCAATTAATTTCAACTGCGTTAATGCATTCGTTTCCAGTAGACAGAAGCAGGACCAGCAGTTCTATTCTGTGTTCCACGAACACATGACAATTTTTGAAACCAAAAACCAGAACTTTAAATACCAGGTAGTTTATCTTTAACATTCAATGTATATTTATTTCACTAGTTTAGTCAAGGGAAGCAGGACAGTCAAACCCATAAACGTTCTTGTAACGCCAATATTTCATTTGGTTATTATTTATACATACATACATACATACATACATACATACATTATCATTATAGACTGTTATGCCTTTCAGCGTTCAGTCTGCAAGCCTCTGAGAATTTACTAAACGTCGCCACAATCCTCGATTTGCAACTAGTGTTGTGGCCTCATTTTGAGGGAAGAAAAAAAGATTAATGTTTAAAAAAATGATAGGTTACAATTAACCATGTTAAATGGCATGAACTCCATATAAATGGTGATGAAGAATCGAAACGGAGTATTTGATGAGTGTGTTATCAAACAATCAAACAATGCAAGTGTTCCCAGTGTTCTGTGTGCATGAACGCGCGACAGTTTAGACTAGATCTATGTCTTTATACATTTTGCTTTGTTGTGTGTATTTCATCCAATTTTTTTCAGACAGAAACAGGACTGTTAAATCCAAGAATGCTCTTCGAGAGCCAAGTTTTCCACATCATTATAAGTGTCCTTATTGTGTTTTGTATATATTTTCAATCCAGTACATGTAATTCCAGTGTTCCATGTTCTATGAACACAAGACTGTTAGAGCCAGAACTGGGAACTTTCTAAGCTCCAAGTTCTCCTTGCCAAGTGCATGTTACATTTCTAGGTAATATCTATCAACTCAATGATGTATTTCCAAGCAACCACCTATAGGTGCATGGATTTTTCATTATGATGATTGTTATCAGTTTCCCCTTAATTTAATTTTCACCAAGAACTGATGATGACACCTTGGAGTCGAAACCGGTCTTCTTATAATTGAATAAATTGTTGTAATGTGTTGAATGGTGGAACATCCCTCAAATTCTACATTATTGGTTAAACGTCAACACGGAAATGAAGATCATAACTTACGATATGATGAAGCTGTACGCATAAACTGGCTTCGGTGGTGGGGTCATGTGAGGCAAATGGAGGAGGTTACCTAGGAGAATAATGGGACTCCATGGAGGGTAAGAGAGGTAGAGGGAGGCAAAGACAATGGCGGGTATACTCGGTCTTTAAGGATTTAAAGGAAAGAGGTACGGAATTGAATGAGGCCACAGAGCTAGTAACAGAGGACTGCGGAGGTATTTAGTATATTCACAAAAGCTTGCAGGCTGAATTCTGAAAGGCAGAACAGTCTACAATGAATTTGTACACTATGTATGTATATAATAAATGCAAAATTAAGAAATAATGGTAATGAACTTACACCCTTCACATCATCAAATGTGACATGAATTTCTTCAGGATCCACTTCCACTTGATTGCCAAGCTGAATACGGAACATCGAACCGCTTGCACTAGCTGAAAGAAAAGAAAGGTAGTGTAGAATCTAAGAAATCTTAAAATACAAAATTAAATGTACATTTATGTAGAAAATTGGATATGATCACTTTCATATGTGATCCATAACAGAACATGAACAATGCTTTTAACAATGCTGTAGGATAGGGTGAATTTCACATGACAGCAAAATTTAAAACATAATATAACAATCCAAAAGTACTGTATTCATTTCTGAAGTGATTTAAGGTTGTTTGATTAATTTGCAAGTATATCGTTATTTTCTTGTAAAGTGCATTACGCCCATGTTGGTGGCGATTCCTCATTGTTTCTGTAAAGAACAAAGATTTGTTTCCATAAAATAAAAATTAAGTGAAAATTACTGTTTGGCTTATTTTTCTACACAGTTACAATAATGGATGCTCCTGGCATCCATAATGCTATACAATCATGAAAGGATGAATTTCACTGATCTGTGGTGGCCCCAGGAACTGCATGACAACTTGCCTGGAGCTTAAGAATGGCAAGGAAGTCACTGAAAGTGTAAGAGACTAGAATGCAGGCTTAGTTCAATTAGCGCATGTTCTTTACTCTGCAGAAAGTTCAGGTATATTTTTACATAAATGTACAAATAGTTTACAATCCTCGAAAGCCTCTGTACAATAATAAGTAATTTTAACATTAAATAAAATACCCAAAGCACAACATTCTATTAAGGACCGAGCAAGTGGCTGTGTGGTTACAGTCATGTAGCTATCAACTTGCATTTGGGAGATAGTGGGTTCGAACGTCAATGTCGGTAGCCCTGAAGATGGATTTTTGTGGTTTCCCATTTTCACATCAGGAAAATGCTGCGGCTGTACCTTAATTAAGGCCACAGTCTCTTCCTTCCCACTCCTAGCCCTTTCCTGTCCCATTGTCGCTGTAAGACCTCTCAGTGTTGGTGAGACGTAAAGCAGATTGGAAGAAAAAACAAAACAAACCAATGCAACTGCTGCCCAGCCAGATGACCAACAGAACCTGGATTGCTGCGTGGTCAGCGCGATAACATTGTCAGTCGTATTTGCTTGGCTTGCGCAACTGGGTCGGCTGCTTCTTTTATCTTTTTTTAAAATTTTTATTTTTACAAGTTGCTTTACGTCGCACGGACACAGACAGGTCTTATGGCGACGATGGGATAGGAAAGGCCTAGGAGTGAGAAGGAAGCGGCCATGGCCAATCTTAGGGAAAAACGAAAATTAAAATGCAACTTATGTGACGTGATGTTTCCAGAATGTACGTTAAAATAGTGTGTCCACAAGCTAAATTGTGAAAACACAATAATCCATATTGCTTTAAACATAACAGACAGAATGTAGAATGTGTGCAGGAGTCAAATGTGGGCTCTAGTTGAAAATGCTGATCAACTTGTTTACAAATGTAGGTAGTACGTTATGTTATGCAAATATGCGAGGTATAGAATGTCAAACTTGACCTCCGACCAATCTATACAGATAGTGGAATTTGTTATTATTAACATGATAGGTACATCCTGCTGCTTTGGAGTTGCTAACTTGTCTGTCAGTTCAATTCAGCTTGTGGGCACTCTATTTTAACGTACATTCTGGAAACACCACGTCACATAACTCGTCTGTCAGTTCAATTCAGCTTGTGGGCACTCTGTTTTAACGTACATTCTGGAAACACCACGTCACATAAGTTGCATTTTAATTTTAGTTTTTCCGTAAGATTGGTGATCACCTTGGTGCTGTTTTTATAGAAAAACATTTACTACTGTTTTTAAGACGAAGATTCGATAATAGTTTCAGACACAAGGTTTTTAATGGACATTGTGATAATTTTCAATGCTGATATCATCACGTTTTTTAAGTGCTTTAATGTTGTTTTTTATATGTAATGTAATTTGGTTTTTAGACTACTTTAATTTTAATTTTGACTATTGTCTTTTTAATATGTTTATGACTGTTCACGAACACCATTTTAAGATTAAAATTAATGGCGAAACATGTCCCTTAGAAGAATTAATTGTATGGAAGTGTAAAAGGTGATATGTATTGAATAGGTGGATAGAAATACTTCTTATTATAATTGCTGTGAATAACATCATTCAATATTTAAAGTTAAGAACTTCATTTTGGTCCGTATTGAATCTAGATTTACACTATAAATTGAGGATAATTATGTCCACCTTTTCAATACAATGTGACGTCATTAACACATCACGAATTTATTACTATTAAAAAAATTGGGACCGGTTTCGGCATTATTTGTATGCCATCATCAGCCATAGGAAACTTTGTGACAAGGCTTAAGTACAATATTAACATGACTTACAACATACATATATATAAAAATTGAACATATTCTTACGTAACTATTAAAAATTTGGTGTACTCAATAAAACTTAAGATTAAAATTGGTAGCATACTGTCCCCTTCAAAAGTGGTAAAAATCATTTAAGGGAGAATATTTTATTTCTACTGTGAATTGGAACATTATTTTGTGAACCAGGAAGGGAGTTTTAGCACGTTGAGTCGACTAGAACCAGTTACCAGGTGCATGAAAATCCCAGTTGAGAGCGAGCAAGAGGAAACAAGCAGATACCACTAGCCAGTTGACCTTCAAATCAGCCGTGAACACCACATGATCAGGCGAAATATGTGTCTAACACTCGATCAATACTGGCGAGGTTATATGACGTATGACTATGGCAGCCAATCAGGTGATAAATTTCGTGTGAAGTTAATGAAGTGTCCAATCGTGTATAGTGAGAAGACGCACCCCTGTCTTAAGACGGTGAATTATGGATTTTCCTAAGGAAACTTTACGCTGGATTTTCTACCTCTGAACGCGATGAGTGGGGTTTTATTCTGACTTCAACTACAGACGTGAAAAGACGCACTTTGCTCACTGGAGAACTTCGCCTTATTTAGAGCTTCCAACATGTTACAGATAGCAGTTCAGACATTCACAGATTCTATTTACAATTAACTGAAGATATCAAAAGATAAGTTGCTTTTCCATCTCGTCAAACATCGGTGTGTGTGTTGGACCTGTCTCAGACTTACAGTAAATCTCAGTTTCAGCTTTCACAAGAACTTCTACAGAGGAGATTATTGGTTCGAGCGCAAGTCAAGATGCCTGTCTTCCTACAATATGAATGGTGTGGTTTCCAGCGCGCCAACGTGTCCTCAATGAACGAGTAGAATGTGAAGCAGCTCAGACGGGCGAGACCAGGATCGATGGTGCGTAACGTGGTAATGCACTAGGTCATCAGCCCGAGTTCTACGATTGACAGTCACCACCAAGTAATATTTAAACATTGTTATTCTTTCTTTCTATTTGTAAAATGTAAAGTGTAATGATATAGCCTCTACTTATTTGCTTAGAAGAATTTCTATTAGTTAGAATTTTTTCCGTCTCTTCTTTCTTGGTGAAGGTAGTTTGAGATGATGAGTGTGTGTGTATTTTGAACCTATTAGCTTGTTTTTGAGTGAATGTCATCAAGAAATGTTTCAACTGTTCCGAGTTCATTGTGGCAGGAGAAATAAAAGTAACACGACCTCAACGTTAAACTAGGATTATTTGAATAATTTTTATACTTGAATTGAGATCAGATGGGACAGTAATTTCGTGAATTCCATTATATCAGAGTTCATTCCTCGATTATACGACGTATGGTTGGATTTCGAGCCCGATAGAGTCATCTGAGATATTGTCGTGCAGTAGCTTTCGCATGTGTGATCTTGCGCGGCCAGGAATAATAATAATAATAATAAAAATAAATTAACCTAATTATCGCGTAAAGGAACACCTAAGGTCATGAGCATAATAATAATAATAATTATTGAATAAGATTGATGTGTGCTCATTTTGTATTAATTTAGGCCTGGGAAATGGCAGTATCTGACCGATACATTTATATATTTTTGCTGTGCTATTATAATTATTTGACTGGTAGATGGATATTATGGAATTTAGCGGATAAACTGTGCATCCATTATTAAGTCAATTTAAGAAGAAAATGTGTTACCTGACATGATTTCTTCGTTGTGGGCGCAGATTAATTGAGAGCCACAATTATGGTGGAAGGATAAAAATAAATATTGCAGCTCATGAACCGCGTGCACATAATGTTAATTCTGACCTGTGTTTAGGCAATTTTGTCGATAATGTTTGGATGATTTCTGCTCGTAAATTTTCCCTGAACATCGTCGTATGACTGAATTCTTCGATAAAGTGATAATCATTGCTCTATCACATCTCAAGTTGATGAGAGGAAGTTCCCACGATATTGTCATCATGAGAATATTTTCCCTGACTTTGAATAAACATGAAAATAATAATCAAGGACTAGCATTCGTGTAAATATGTATATAATATTTCCGTGTACCTTTGTGTGAATGTAGTGTGCGTGATTTGTCTATGTTTTGCTCATTGTAATTTTACGGTCCATATTTGTGACGATGCTCTTCGCTGTTTTCGTGGATTTTTGGCCATTTTTATGCCAACTTCAGTGGTTCACTATTTAACAGAATATAAATCTTTAATGAATTTTATTCGTTTTTAAGGAAGAATAGGGTCTTAACTAGCGAATACATATAAATAAGTATAGGCCATGTCAGTGGATTGAATTCACAAAAATAGAATTTGTAAGCATGACATAACCAATTCTTATCAATCAATGAGTAAACGTAGGTTGACATGATGTCAAATTCCAAGTTATTGTGTGAAGATCAACTACTGAATAATTATGAAAAGGAATTTATTAACTAGTTTAAAGGCTAAGGAAGACGATTCAACCATAATTTCATGGGAGAAAAATTTTTATTTAATTTTTAGAAAGGAGTGAAAATGATCATTTTCAAACTCGATTTAAATGAAGTCCATTGAGGAAGGAAATTTTTATTTTCAAATCATTTAATTATTAATGGAAGAGATAATCTCAAATTAATTATTATTAGTCATTTAATTAATTTTTAACTAAAATCTAAATATTATATTTACAGACTCAGGCAATTGCTGTTCCATTTACCGATGGAGTGTCCATGTTAGTAACGACATAAAAGAAGATGAATCTTACGAAAAGTTCCTAGATTTTGTAAATTATCTGTAGAATTTGAGGAGAGCAGTAGTTACAATAAATGTGTGAAACCTATTTAGCTTTCTTTCATTTGCCACTAGTTCATCATCTATCCCTGCACTAAAAAAAAATTTCCGCACAGCCGATAAGCGAACGATCTACCCCAGGAGATCCTCGCTCACCGGCCGAGCTGAGCCCGGCATGACGGGTGCAATACTATATGCGACATACTATGACTTATTTCTTCTATACAATTTTTTTTACTAAAGTTAATGCTTTTGTCAAGTTTTTTATAAATATTACAAAATGCTAATTGAGCATCCAGTTAAAAAATTTTTCAATCTTTGAAAACTTTTATAACTACTAGGCGTTTAAAGACAATTGTGCATTTTTGATCAAAAATACCTAAAAGTGACATGCAGTTAAAATGAGTTCGCTTACTATCAAACTGGAAACAGTAACCTATTTGTACTAGGTATAGTGATATGTTACAATATAAGTCTTTGGTAACTCTATGTCTTGTGTTAATACAGTTTGGTTATTTAACAACAATTCGAGTAAAATTATAAGTTCGGCTGATATTATTTTAGACTTTAAAACATTATTTGTCCATTATAGAGGTCCCTTGTAGTAAAGACTTTTAGTGAGCAAAACGGTTCCTCTTAGAATTGATTACAGGTTCACTCTGTTTTAGGTGGAATTTGAATTAAATGAATTTCTTATTTCGTAATATAATGTCGTTGAGCAATATTCATATACGTAATGTTCCGTCTTTTATGCCAGTGTTCTTAAAATGTAGATCGATTTGATAGGAGTGGACTGGTGATATCATCAACATGTATGCAAACAAAAAAACAGAAAAAGTACTACCAATAATTTCAAAAAACCTACATACCCACAGCAATCTCAGTCAATTAGAAATAGCAGATTTTATGACCATCCTTAAACTGTTAGTTAATAGGAATTATTTCACATTCGACAAAGTGATATACAAACAAGATGGACTGGCCATGGGGTCACCAGCATCTGGTATTTTGGCTGATATATATTTGGATTTCCTTGAACATACTAGAATAGAAGATAAGAAATTCAATAACATTCTCTTGTGGGCAAGATTCGTTGATGATATGTTTATAGTTATGGACCAGCACATTTCAGACGCACCCACCACCCTGGTACACCTTAATAATATTGATCCAGATATTAAGTTTACAATAGAATCCGAGGACAACAGAGTCCTTAACTTCTTAGATTTAACCATCACTCGGCTCCCGCATTCCTTTAAATACAGGATCTATAGAAAACAAACACATACCGCTACAACCATTCATAATGACTCCATACACCCACCCTGCCAAAAGCGGGCAACCTATAATAGTATGATACACTGGGCTTTTAGTATTCCCATGTCAAAATCAGACTTAAATAGAGAACTAAAAACAATACGTAGTATTGGAGCCCATAACGGCTATAATCGTAGTTTCATAGAACGAATAATTTATAAGTTCAAGCACAGACCGAAATCAAACCTTCAAAAAGAAATAACTAGACCAAAAGTCTACTCAACATTCACATTTAATCCTAACATCTATAGAATTACAAAAATATTCAAGAAAAATATCAACATTTCTTTTAAAACCAACAACAGAATTCTTGACATATTTCATAACGCTAAACTAGTCAACGCACCAAAGCCATATGATAAATCGGGCGTATACAGATTTCACTGTAACAGCTGCGATAGTACATACATTGGACAAACAGGGAGATCCTTTAAGGTTAGGTATAATGAGCACGTCAACGCCATTAAATATAGGAGATTTTCAGGTATAGGACAACACATAAATGACTATAAACATTGTTTTCATGACATCAACCATGATATTGACGTCGTAGAAATAATGGGAAAAGGGCCCTTACTTGACATAACGGAACAATGTTTCATATCATTGGATCAGTATTTCTTTTTTTTTTTTTTTTTTTTTTGCTAGGGGCTTTACGTCGCACCGACACAGATTGGTCTTATGGCGACGATGGGATGGGAAAGGCCTAGGAGTTGGAAGGAAGCGGCCGTGGCCTTAATTAAGGTACAGCCCCAGCATTTGCCTGGTGTGAAAATGGGAAACCACGGAAAACCATCTTCAGGGCTGCCGATAGTGGGATTCGAACCTACTATCTCCCGGATGCAAGCTCACAGCCGCGCGCCTCTACGCGCACGGCCAACTCGCCCGGTGATCAGTATTTTAACCCTAACTAAAATCTGAATGAGGTATCTGAAAAACCCACGATATTGTTTGACACGCTCATTTCAGTGATCAACAATTTAAAAAGACCAATAAATCAACCAGTACACAAAATGGTGCGCAATATGCTCATCTACCATCCCCTCCGTAATCCACGCCCTCCCGACCAATAACCTCGCATTACCGCGATCCCCCTTCCCCTACAAAACATGCTCCGCCCCTCTTCTAGCATTCGTAGTCTGTTATCTGCCTTTCCAGTAGACAGTTCCTCTCCGGCTTTATTCTCGACAACTTAGTGCTTGAGGTGAGTTTCTATTTAAATAGAAATAGTGCCTTCTCAACTTAGTCATTCTTATGTTAATACGTAGTATATATTTCTTTTCCCCTAGGTCCGTCTTGGATCGAGATATTTCTAGAACCTCAGAGACCTTGAATGTAATGGTCCAAGAAATTTCGGTTCACCAGTCCACTCCTATCAAATCGATCTACATTTCAAGAACACTAGCATAAAAGACGGAACATTACGTATATGAATATTGCTCAACGACATTATATTACGAAATAAGAAATTCATTTAATTCAAATTCCACCTAAAACGGAGTGAACCTGTAATCAATTCTAAGAGGAACTGTTTTGCTCACTAAAAATCTTTACTTCGAAGGACCTCTATAATGGACAAATAATGTTTTAAAGTCTAAAATAATATCAGCCGAACTTATCATTTTACTCGAATTGTTGTTAAATAACCAAACTGTATTAACACAAGACATAGAGTTACCAAAGACTTATACTGTAACATATCACTATACCTAGTACAAATAGGTTACTGTTTCCAATTTGATAGTAGGTGAACTCATTTTAACTGCATGTCAGTTTTAGGTATTTTTGATCAAAAATGCACAATTGTCTTTAAACGCCTAGTAATTATAAAAGTTTTCAAAGATTGAAATTTTTTTTAACTGGATGCTCAATTAGCATTTTGTAATATTTATAAGAAACTTGACAAAAGCTTTAACTTTAGTAAAAAAAATTGTATAGAAGAAATAAGTCATAGTATGTCGCATATAGTATGCTACCAATTTTAATCTTAAGTTTTATTGAGTACACCAAATTTTTAATAGTTATGTAAGAATACGTTCAATTTTTATATATATGTATGTTGTAAGTCATGTTAATATTGTACTTAAGCCTTGTTACAAAGTTTCCTATGGCTGATGATGGCATACAAATAATGCCGAAACCGGTCCCAATTTTTTGAATAGTAATAAATTCGTGATGTGTTAATGACGTCACACGTCAATAAAGGTCGACATAATTATCCTCAATTTATAGTGTAAATCATTCAATATGGAACAACCATGAGGGTAATGACCTGTAAATTTCCAGTGTTGTCGAAATAGCGCAATTAGATAATCAAAATACAAAAAAGGTATCTAAAATCGACATGTATTCGTAGAATATTATCAGATATCCTCGTGAAACACCTTGGGACTGCCACTTTCCTACTAGGATACCTAATTAGGTGGTCCAGGTGTGTAGATCCTGAAGCAATTTTGTCGTAGGCAGGAGCAGAAGGGATATGTCAACAAGCTCACTTACATAGCTTGTGAGAAATCACTACTCGTCTATCAACTAAGTTTGAGTATCCCCATTTGACCTAGGCCCTGCTTACACACACAAGATTATCAAACACCGGATAAGACAACAGCAAAATGTGATGTCAACAAGTTCTAATGTTAAAATTTTTAAAGAGTTGCAATATCATAACACATAACAAATAACAGCGCATCAAGTCGGACATTTTGTGGATGAACAAAATAATAATTATGCCTAATCTCATTTGGTTTCAAGAGTGTACCATAATTTCATTTCTAAATGGTACAATATGTGAAAAAGTTTCTGCCAGATTTTAACAAAATCTTTTCATGTTCAAACAACAAAAATTTTAAGACAATCAGCAGTTTTAATAGATTGTGATATGCAGTTATACCTAGACCAACTAACAGACATCACATTTTTTAATATTAGAATTTTTAATTTCAAACTCCACATATTGCGATATCATATGTCTTAATTATACCACGTAATATACAAAAGAATTGTATTTAATAAGGTTTCTTAAAGATTGTTATTAATAAGTTTTTTAATGGCAAATCATATATATAAATTCTAGATCAATGTTACCAATCAACCTTGTAAAGACATTAAGGCTGAAGATGTTCAGGAAATGAACGAAACATGTACTATGTGTTAATAATTAGGCAATAAAATAAGGATGAGATCCTAATTATGCATTGCTTGTTAAGTATTAAATAGGTGGAAAACTAAGTTTTTATTATTCTCCTTTTAAACCTAGGTTAGGCGACGCTGTTTCAAGTAAGAAAATGTTTGCCTCTGGAGTGATGATATTACAATTTTTAAAAATGAAACTGAATGTGCATGTTCAGACTATTGGAATTAAAAAATATATGCTAATGAGTAAGCTACTGCTTAGGAAACATCCGCGAAAATATTCAAACAAACTGATTGCTGTTTTAAACCGATTTTAATATGTTTTTGTGCGAGTTTGGTATCTCTCCCAACTTCTATGGAAAATCATGTATAAAGTTATAAGAACAACTTGAAACCGAAGCGGTTTTGCATTCACCGACAAAAATAAGGGTTAACCATGGGCTCACCATTAGCAGGCATTATAGCGAACATATTCCTTAATAACACTGAAAACAATTTCTTAACCGACTAAGATATGTAGAGGGAGACAAAGTTTTAAGAGGTATGCAACTACACTGAGCAGCTAAATTAATGGATCACTTTAATTTTCTAAGGAAAAAGCATGTTAAACTGTGAAACATTTGTTTTATTATTTACAATGATCATTTTGTGAAAATATTATGTAAGTCTGTTATTGATAGCCCTTTCAGACTGTGTACGCATAATTGTGCGGGTTCGTATTTTATTTATGTCTGAGCTTATTTGAGGTTTTCTTGGCGCTAGACCGGACTGCAGTGATTGTGTGGGACATGAAGCATGTACTTCAGTTGTTTTTATTTAGCGCTTGGCCACCAGGGGGCAGGAGGAAGAGTTTAAAAATGCAGTTCATTGGCAAGGTGGCGGAAAGCAGTAAAGCCTAAAGTAAATATTTATTTATTGTGTTCATATTAATCTAGAAGCTTCTCTGAATATCAGAATGTAATCTATGAAGTGTGTAAATTGTTTAGCAAACGTAAAATTGTGAACTTATAACACTGTACGTAACATCATGAGGTTTTGAATGTTGATATGCACAACTGTGCGGGCTAGGTTTTCCTACAGGCAATGCATGCGGTGGTGCTAGGTGCTGCTACAAAAAGCACTGTGAAAGCAGAATTTGTATTCTACGTGAGAAATGTAATGTATAAGATTTTAATTGTTTTAAATAGTTCCACACTGTAAAATAGAACATCTGATCATGTACATGTGTATATTCACATGTGCTGAGCTGAATTTTTAAATTTTTTTCTTTTTTTTGTAAGTAGTAAATTAAGTCCTAACACACACAATTGTGTGGGAACTGTTTTTCAGACGATAGTTCTTATTTTGTAAAATAAACTGTTAACACGTGTATTTGAGAGCATTTTAGTAAATTTTTGACGTACAAAAATTCAGACCTCCAGTTTTCTTTCAGGTCTAACGAAAAGGTGCTGCCGCCACACGGCTGTAAAAGCAAACCTCGTCCTCAGTGTAGAAAATATAATGAATACTTGTGTTTAAACAAAGATTTTAATTGTTCCACACTGTAAGATAGAACATCTGATAATGTACATATGTATATTCACATGCACTGAGGCAATTTTTTTTTTTTTTTGTAAGTAGTGAATTAAGTCCTGACACGCACAATTGTGTGGGTGCTTTTTTCTCAGATGTTAATTTTCATTTTGTAGAATAAACTAAAATTATATGTATTTAAGAGCATTTTAGTCAGTTTTTAACGTATAAACAAAAATTCACACCGCCAGTTTTCTTTCAAGTCTGAAAGGGATAATGTTTTCATGAAAATAATCAGTGTAAGTAATAAAACAAATATTTCACAATTTAACATGCTTTTTTATTTGAAAATTCAAGTGATCCATAAATTTTGTCAGTCAGTGTAAAAGAAGCTACAGAACTGGTTACTAATAGAGGAATATGGAAGCACGTACTTAATTCGCAGAGGCTTGCAGACTGAATGCTAAAAGGCATAACAGTGTACAATGAAGATGCATGTATGAGATAATGATCCATAATCTAGCAACTACATTTCCATATGTATGAGCCTTCAGCAATTATTCAGTTGGGTTCAGCAAATAGCAGAGGTCTGTTATCTGATGATAGTGCAAAGGAACAAATTTGTTAGGGCGTACCCAAGCATTAATTTATTTGATTAAATTAATGAATTTATTTATTTTCAAAGAACAATCTGAGCAAAAGCTGTTTTTAGTGCAATAAAGGTCTGTCGCTTAGATAGCAGGGGCAGTTTAACACAATAGTAATCTTCAGCACAAACCGTACAAAGTTGTAACTATAATTCAGTGTATAGGGAAGATATCTCCTTGTTTTATTTTTGTTCCTGTGTAAATAATGTAGGATAGTACAATTTATGTTAATACAGGCAAGGATCTCTGGAAAAGGTGTGCTTTCTACTGAAAGTTCGATTTAAGGTAAACCCTCATTTAAGGTTAACCCAATGAGCAGTACTACCGTGCAGCGCGTGGCCCACGGGAGTACTGCCGTCTATTTACGTTCTCGAAGTCTGCGCCTGAACAGTATCGCTGTCTACTCACGTTTCATGTTGAATGTTTGAAATTGTTTCGTGACATCATACTGGCAGGTTTTTAGAACAAAGTTGAGGGATGTTTGACATATTCAATGAACTTTATTCCATGTTTTATCACGTCTCGTATGTTCTGTGAGGAAGTTCTGTCGAAGGATCCGTAGTTACGTAACCTAAATTCTTTCGCGATTGTGCTAAAAATTACGATAACACCTGGGAACTGTTTTCTATTGTTGTTTCCGTTGAGTGCATTGAATGACTATTCCTTGACAATACAAATTATTTTTCTTTACACCCATCTCTGGTTTCCATAGAAACAACCACTCTCTGATCGTAAACAAATACACGTCGTAATGGCGGGATCGAATCGAGGATGCGAGCTTGCTCCGCAAGATATAAGTAATATTTTGAGTAACGAGGGGTCTGATGATGAAATTGATATTTATGATAGTGATTGTATTGTGAACGATGAGAGTGAAATTGATTATTCCTCGAAAGACGACTACATGGAAACTGAAGACGAAGTGCAGCACTCCACTGTCGCAACGAAGGCTAAGCTGTCACCTGTTCAAACCGAAGGAAGAAATTGGAGTTCTGAAGGCAGATTCCTTCCTACGCTTTCTGCTCATTTTCATTCATCAAATTTAGGGGTTAATGATAATCTTCATTTGAATGATAATGACAATAATTCAAGACTTGAAGTGTCGATTTTCAAAGAAGTTGTTGATCGTAATGTTATGAACTTCACAGTGTCAGAAATAAACAAGTACTACTCATTCGTTACAGAAAATACAGATGTGAAGGAAAAAGTAAATTCTTTCTTGAAGGAAAAGTCAAAGTTACATAAGTGGCAAGCTATAACCTAGAGACTCCTTATGTTTTCCTGGCAACTGTTTTGTTTTGTTCATCATTTGTACTGGAAAGGGTACGGAAGTTGATCACGATGAAAAACTCGACTGTCTGGGTCAGTACCATATCCTAAAGATATTTTGATGGGTGAAACTGTTGTAAAATCAAGTTAGTGTGTTGTAAATGGTACAAACTTGATCACATATGGAGAGTAATTAAATTTTTGTCAATTTTACTAGTCCTTGCAATATTTTGAGAAAAATATTTTCTACGCCACTGATTTCAATTAAATTGAAGGTATCAGTTATGTACCATACGTGTAAATTATGCATTTATTAATAGATAAAAGTTAGAATTAAAATAACTTAAAATCAAGAGTTCGAAATTTTCAAGAAAAAACTCACTCCAGGGGCCTATTGTACAAAAGTATGGTCTTGTACATTACAAGTAAATTCTTTATAAACTAGTACAAATACCAGAGTTTCTGTTCCACAAAAGAATTTTCTACAGTTGCACTTTACTACTCCATACTTACAAATGACCAATGAATTTTTATGGGTGTGTTCCACGAAAGCACTAGTACTTGTAACTTACTAGTAAATTGGGAAGTATTCTCTACCAGTGAAGGGACAATAATATATAAATGTAGTAGTGCTATTTAAATATACAGATACATTTTGATGAATATGTGGTCTAGCAGTAGTGATAGTGATGGTGATGAAAATGAAAACTATCATCTGTATAGGGAAAGAATAAACTTCCAGTTTCACACTGTATTTGAATACAATGAGCATTTTAGGTTAAGCACAATACAAATGGTAGAACTTCTTATGGATATTGGGCATAGGTTAAAACATCCTACGAACAGAAATAAATATCTCTCTGCTAAACAACAAAAACTAACAACAATGCATTGGCTGGTAAATGGTGGTCAGTACCATGGTATTGCAGATATTCATGGGATGGCAAAATCTTCAGTCTGTAGGTCAATACATTCTGTGGTGGCTGCAATAAATGATATCAAATTTCCTCAAATTGTTTGTTGGCCTGAAAATACTGAACAAACATATTCCAAGAAGGACATTCATGGAATCATTAATTCCAATTAATTCCCATCATTAATTCACCTTTTCCCGTCAAAAGCTCCATGAGCTTTTCTCAAGTCAAATATTTCCATCCAACCATTTATTTTGTCTTTTTTTTTGTTTCTTTTTTTTTTTTTCAGATTCTTGCTGAATGCACCAAAAATAATATCTTTCCTTCTTAATGAATAACTTCCTTTCTCTTGACACCATTTTAACAATTCATGCAAAGTTTGCTATTTCGTAACAGTTAAGTTTGGCAGCCGAATATCGTTATTAGTGGCATCTGATTCCTAATGAGAATTAAAAGTTTGGGAAAAAAAAAAAAAAAAAATTATATATATACAGGCAACAAACAGTAGGTACCCGGGTTGTTTGTAATATTTCACATGTATTACAATTAAACAGAAGTATGGCATGGTTATATAGGCTTCAATTAAAAATAATTTAGTATTTGACTTCGCACTTAAGGGATTGCCAGACTGACGAATGCGCGTGGCAAGCGGGAGAAACATACCTCAGTGTCCATGACCTTAGCAGAAAAAAAAAAAACCCCTCTGCTACTCTTCCTCACAGCACTTGCAAAGTCTGTGGCACTATACAAATCAGTTAGCCAGGACGAACGACATTTTGTGCGTATTTCCGCTAATAATTTTGTTAATAGATACAGAAAATAAAGGAAAGAATTAGCTGATAAGACAACAAAGCTGTGCACAAATTGCTTTTTTCAAATAATTCATATACAGTGAAACCTCGATTCTCCGTTTTTGGAGGGACCTGGGGGAAAAAACGTACGATACGGGAAATCGGAAAATCCGGGAACGAATTAAAACCGTCAACAGTTTGACTGTACTTCACAGTAATGAAATATATATATATCATTTTATTTGTACAAAAACGCCTGCATTAAATACATTAGTTTAAAAACTTTATATTTTAAATTCAGTTTTACCGAGAAACTTCGTCACTTTCCCGTGAAAACGTCTTTCAGGCCAACAACTTTAATCAGTCAAACTCATCGAAAAATATTCTACTAAATAAGTTATCAGAATTATATTGATATCTAAGAAATTAAAAACCACATCTGAGACTCCAGTTTCACTATTGCTGCAAGGAGAGTGTATCGGAGTTATTATGCCGATCGGGAAAACATTATAATACAGTCACTTAAAACGTCTACGGTAGCTACCTCTGTTTTTTTCACCTTGAATAAATCTAACTGGAACAGGTACAGTTATTTACAGTAATCGTTATCTGACGACAGTCTCATGTAAATTAGAAGACTTTGTTTTAATAACCTAAAAAAGAACAATGTAACTTATTTATCAGTAAAGGTTTTCGTGCTGTATTACGAACTTACGGCGCGAAATTTAACTTTGAGTTCACCCATGTTTTAGGCCTTGGTACTTTCCATTAATGATTTTTTTTTTTTGGTCGATAAACAGGTGAGAAATGTGGCTTGCATGATAGGCATAATTACTGGTGCAGTTCACATGAACCTACCTGTGGTATTATAGTTAGGAAATATAGCTGAAAACACGTAAATAAGCATACGTTGTAACACGTCCAGTCATATAAGTAAGCTAATCACAACGCACAAATACAAAAATGATACCAAAATACATTAAATCCCAGAAGATGTAATGAAACACTCTTGCACTCACAAAAATAAAGTGTCACATCGCACACATATAGGTTACGCACTGCACACACAATACTTAAATTGTCATTTCTTCAGTCACAGAATACAGTAGTCACTTTGTAGTGAAAAAGTCTTTAATCGTCAGTTGTTTTTTGTTTTGTCGTGCCTTAACACGGTACAGTGCTCCCTCAATATTTAAAACTTTCTGTAGTTCGCTGCTGTCTGTGTCATACGCAGTAATATAGTCGCGAATTTTGTCAAAGGCAGCTAATGCTTCTGCAAACGTTGGCAGGGGTTCAATTTCATCTTCGTCTTCCCCCTCGCTCGCGATCTCATGCACGGCGTTTGCACTGGCTGTGGCAGTAGCATCATCACACAGCTGTTCTATGCTCTTTACACCACAAGTGGCGAGCTCACTATCGACTGTAGCGTACGTCTCGAAGTTAACATCTCTCGGCGCGAGCTTCTCCCAGTCCTCACTGAAAAGTTGTTCTTCGCTGCCGGTGTTGGTGTCGTTCGTGTCTCTGCTTTCGCCAAAGCCACATTTATGAAAACAATTTTGAATGGTGGAGGGCGAAACGTGGAACCATGCTGACACTACAAAGTGGATTGCCTGTAGAATACTGAACTTCGTCCTCACTTCTTTCCCGGCGTCCTACATACACACATCCCTTTCCACCAGCTGCTTGCGGTAATACCCTTTAAAGCACTTTATCACACCCATATCCAGAGGCTGAAGGACACTGGTACAGTTCGGGGGATAGAAAGTAACTTTCACATTTCGTAAGAAAGAAAGTTCCTGCAGGTGGGCGGCACAGTTATCTACAAACAAAACTATTTTTTTCGCTTGAGCACCCATAAAGCATCCAGTCCGTGAAGAAAATCCAAAAAAATGTCTGTGGTCATCCAAGCTTTACCGTTCACGTAGTATCGCACTGGTAACTTCTTCACGTTCTTAAAGCATCTCGGTTTCGCTGCTTTGCCTATAACGATAGGGATACGTTTGTCTGATCCGTCACTGTTACAGCACAACAAAACAGTTATGCGGTCCTTCGCATTTTTGCCTCCATGACAAGATTCTCCTTTAAGAGCCAGCGTGCGATCCGGTAAACAGTTGAAAAATAGGCCGGTTTCATCCGCGTTATAGCTGATGTTCTTCGGTTCATATCCTTCAAGCAGCTCTGGGAGATTCTTCCCCCAATCTTCCACAGCCGAACGTCAACTGCAGCACTCTCACTGGCGAGCTTTTTATACACCAGCCCGTGACGCTCCTTAAACCGGGAAATCCATCCATTCGAAGCAGAAAAATTTTTGATACCCATTCTTGCAGCGATGCTTCGAGCTTTTACGCGCAAAATGTTACCATCCACAGGAATTCTCGACGCCCGAGCTTGCTGATACCAAGAAAAGAGAACTGCTTCCATTTCAGAATATCTCGATTCCTTCCCCGTTTTTCTATTCTTTGCGGAGGATCCACATTTTTTTACTTGTTCACGTATCTCTCGTTTTTCCCCTATTATTGCATTCAGTGTCGAAGCAGGTAAGCCTAAACGTTTCGCGATGTCAACTTTTTTTCTGTTGGATTTCTTTCAACTTCCTCTATAATCTGAAGTTTTTCTTGCAGGGTTTTTACATGCTTTACAGGTCGCGCCATTTCAATACTGTACTGTGTAAGCAAACCGAAACTCGACTGCGTAAATTGTTGGTTTTCACCAGCTAGTAACACAGCCAACTGAACGAAACATTCAACAGAAAGGTCTTAACAAAGCGCAAGTTGGCAGAGGCCTTCATTGTTAGCCTGGTACAGAATGTTCCGTAAGTATCATTGCGCAAGATATCCGACGAAATTAAAATACGCTAGACTTGCAAATTCGATTCCTGCCGTCCATTCTCGAAATCTTGAAAAACGCTTGATCGAGGATTTAGCGTTGATGGGACTGAAATTTCTGGACGGTTGATGTGGGAAATCGTTTCTTCGAGGAACGGATAACGCAGGATTTTTAATACAGGTTTTAAATGGGATGCTCGCGGGACCACGTAATTTGAACGAATATTACGGGAAAACGTAGTTTCGGGGAACGGATAATCGAGGTTTCATTGTAATTCCTAGTTTCAGCAGGCTAAAATGGAATAAAAATGTAAAACTTCCTCCAAGAAGAGGGGGGGGGGAGGGACCACTGCCCCACCCCTTCGCCCCCCTAATCACCGCTACTGTATGCGAGGATCGCAGAGGAACAGAATGGGTGATAACTGGGCAATTTCCTACCATCAAAGAAATAAACTGAAAAATAACATTTTATCATTAAGAAATTCACAGAATATTACAGTTCTTTTAATCTTTACTGCAAACTTACCTTAAAATACAATATTATGATAAATGAGACACGCATAATCTAATTAAACAAATCATCACATAATCACGTACGGGATTCAATTAATATGGAATAATCTAACAACTGCAGACCTGGCAGTCATCGAAAGAGTGAAAGCAAGCTTCCTCAAAAGCACTCTGTGCGTGTCAAAATTCACACAAACGAGGCTGGTATATGAACTGGCAAAGGAGTCTTTCTATATAGAGGATATCAAATCCAAACTAGGACTTCCATACACGACTGCATCAGAGAAACATATAAAAGAGAGATATGAAAAGAGATCAAGTATTTGGGAAGATTTTTACAGCACTGAAGCCATGATGAACAGAGCTTGGACGATGGCAAACTATGAGCTCAGGCATATGGTAACCCGTTATGCGGTCAATGGCCTCCGTCATAAAATATGCGTGATCAAGTCATTCCATACGCCAGGTGATAAGTGTAAATGTGAACTTTGCAACAAAACATGTACAAGATACCATATTATTAAATGGAATATGAAGATAAACAGCTGATTTATGCTATGACGTAGTATATTTACTGATATGTCGTCACTTGTAAAACTTGTAACAATTCACTGGTAATAAACAAGAGACTTTCATTCCTTTGTGGAACAGAAATGTACAACTCCGTACATTACAAGAACCCACACTAGTAACTTGTAATGTACAAGACCATACTTTTGTGGAATAGGCCCCTGGTGGCCTGTGAGTGTCACCAAAACTTACTGATCAAAAGGTTCAAAATATCAGGTCCTTGTAAAAACGTTAAATAGGGGTTCTACTGTGTTATGATTTTCAAACTTCAGGCTAAATTTAGGTTGGGTTAGAAGTTTATGGCCGGATGCCCTTAAAATTGCCATGTGCTGGTCCTAGTGAAAATGCCATGAGAAGATGCCAGGACATGAACCAGAGGTACTTGGATTGATAATAAAAAATAAAAGGCTAAACCAGTGCACCAATGCAGAAGATGTTAGCTTTCTAAAAACTGAATGTTTTAACACTGGTTAGTTTCTTTAGTGTTCTGAGACTTGTAGAGATAAAAACTCATTCAGTAATTTAAAAAAAATCTACAAAATTCTTAGTTTTTGTAAAACACTGTTCAGAGCTTTCAGAACTTTACTGAGATTACATTCTACAACGTGTAGAAATTTTATGAACTAGTCATATACAGTGAACTGTTAAGACCTTTCTGCAGGGGACAAGGAAAATGAAAGTATTAAGCGAGTAAATGTACTACTGAATATACAAATAAAAACTATTCAACAGGGATATGGAAACATTAGATATGATTAATCCGAACTGGTCACACACTTAGAAAATGAATTGGAGGTTATACATGGCCACGTGCGACTGCAACAGAATGATTTTGGCCCCCATTTTGAACTGAACTAAACTTCGACCAACCAAGATCGATTTGGATGATCGAGTTGAAACTGAAAGGTGTGAGTTTCAACTCTGCGTGTTTAAAGATGAAGATGCCAGTAAACTTGCTGACAAACTTTAATTTTGTCTTCATTAGTACAGAATTTCACGACTTTTTCCGTATTCATTATCAGGCTCTCACAAGACAAATATGCACCACACTGATCAACTTCACACAATTACGTTCCAGATGCAGGCTATTGTGCAACAAATATTTGCTAACCGTTACTGTACAAGTAAACACGAAATACATTTCTAACCTCTCAATGAAATGCGAAATACAAGCACAAACAGTTTCATTGTGTTATTTTGCAGCTTCACTGCTAAGCAAAACTGAGGATTCCTGAGGCTAATGTCTTGCTCCCCAAAGGTGCAATTTATGCTGTGAAGTTCAAGAATTCAAGGCCTTTTCCAGTTATCATGCAACTGCGGCAAGGGCTCTTACCTGAGTTGGAAATCATGTTTTTTCCACAACGGATGACAAATAACATTTCCAGGGCTAGGAAAAATGCGATCGTACTAACCGGTAATAGCGAAAATTCGTGACATGATAAGCAAGGTATTTTTAATATAGAGTTAATACAACGAGAATTGAGACTTCAAATTTACTACGTGCTAAGGTGTTAGAGATAAGGCAATATATTTCCAGATTTTTAAAAGTAACGATGGAATAATGGCGAGAGGCGAAGAGAGGTATACCCTCTTATAGATTCAACAGATAATTTGGAAAATAAGGATGAAGAATACTGAAGCAAAACATGAGTCAATACATCAGTAACAATTTTAACTTCCTTACAGATAATAAAAATGTAACTGGGTAAAGTAAAATCTTCTTTGATCATAATCTTGCATTTTATTGTGAATATTAGCTGTTTTAATATTAATACCAAACAAAAATAAAAATAAGCTAATGAATGTCACACCAGGTGGCATTAATTGTACTGTTCTGTGTACTTGTTTGTTTTATGTAGGAATTTCAGGCCCGGTTTCATCAACGAATGTTAAGTGTTAACTCTGCTGTTAAGGAGACTTAACACATAATTTAACAAAATCAAGGATTGCTAACTCTAACAAATTGTTAATACTTGTGTTAAATTAACCTGGCAGCAGCCCTGTGTTAAACCTCTTAACAACTGCTAAAATTTTAAAATGGAGGCATGTAGAAGACATAAGTTTTAAGCTTTACTGCTGTACGAAGACCATTTATAAACTGAAGAAGGCAAAGGACGACCCGTACTAAGAAATAATTACTTTCTAGAGTTGTCAGAAGATATATTTCTAATTACCAAAGCAATAATGAACAAGATACTAGACAATATTGAAAATAGGTTAGAGTTTTCAACAGTGAGGACAAATATCATGAGGCAGGATCCGCTTTGGACCATATGGAGGTGATAGAACACTAAAATGCGAACACATTTTACTCAAACTTGTCAGGTCTGCAACCTAATAATTTCCGAAAAATTTATGAATTCCCCGATTCTAATGCAACCCCTATATATGTGAAGAGTTGTAACCTCGTCAAGTGGAGCAGTGGCCGAGTGGTCATCATACTTGTCTCCGAACCGCGACGACTTGAGTTAGAGTCCCGCCGTAGACATACTTTTTTAATACAAATTAAATCATTGTTTCAGGGAATGTGAAGGTAAAATGCGAATAAAATGAATAATCAAACTTCAGTGGAACTTTTTCCTACCTCAAATTAATATATATGGAAAGAGATCCAGCAGTAACCATGAGAACGTTCAGGCGTATATTAATTTCAGGTAGAAAATAAACTGAACTGCAATTTGCGTAATAATTTTGTTCCAATTTTTGTCTTGATGTTCCCTCAAATATTAATTTAATCGTCTTCTTCTTTATCTGTTTACCCTCCAGGGTCGGTTTTCCCTCAGACTCAGCGAGGGATACCACCTCTACCGCCTTAAGGGCAGTGTTCCGGAGCTTCAGACTCTGGGTCGGGGATACAACTGGGGAAGATGACCAGTACCTCGTACTGCTATGCTGCACAGGGGCCTTGCTGGGAGATTGGAAGGGATAGACAAGGATGAGGGAAGGCCTAAAGTTAGGAGGAGAAGTGGGAAACCACGGAAACCACTTCCAGGATGGCTGAGGTGGGAATCGAACCCACCTCTAATCAGTTGACCTCCCGAGGCTGAGTGGACCTCTGTTCCAGCCCTCGAACCTCTTTTCAAATTTCGTGGCAGAGTTGGGAATCAACCCCGGGCCTCCAGGGGTGGGAGCTAATCATACTAACCACTACACCACAGAGGCGGACATATTAATTTATTTTGTGCAAAAATCATAGCTGCGACGAGACTCGAATTCACATCTAGGAGGTTCGCAGACAAGTACGGTGACCACTTGGCGACCACTGTGATGTAACTCTCAGGTATATATGCCTTGCATCGGAATCGAGGATTCATAAATTTTTCAGAAGTTATTAGGTTGCGGATTTGACATGTTTAAGTAAAATTTGTTCACCTTTTAGTGTTCTACCACCTCCACTTTGTCTGAAGCGGATTCTGTGTAATGGCATCTGACCTCATTTTTGTTCGAAAACGAAAGCGTGTTGACTTAAACCCTTATACACAAGTTACCGTTGATCACAGGGTCTGGCCTCTACTTGTTAGATATTATGCTTGAGACACTTTTCATGTAATTGTAGGCAACTATCTTCATGAGTGCAAGAATTCCTGCTGCCACTGCAGTATTAACAAGGAATTACATTATTTTCCCCGCAATAAAATAATGCCTGAAAACCATTCAGAATACATCAATTATCACATTTTCCCAGTGATAAGAATATAAGAATAGGCTATATCGAATGTTGTGATATAACATTCCGTTCTTTCATTTTTTAAGCACATTCCCATAATTTTAAATTAAAATTAAATGAAATAAAAACCTTGCATTCATCATAACGCTGTTGTTCCTCTTACTTAACATGTTTACGTCTTACTGGTCTCCGCTAACCATAATTTATAATAATGTCAACCATGCGTCTGTGTGACAAAATACTATTTCAACACACCACAAGGAGCGCTTTATGTAAAGAAACAAAAGACGCTCACTGCCAAACGCGTTCAGAAATCTCACTAAAATGCGTTAATTTGTCTTTTAACAATTGTTTAGCAACAAATGTTGGAAATGTGTTCGTGAAACAGGGCACTTTTAAACAAATTGTTAAATTAATAACAACTGTTAGTTAACATTTGTTAAGTAAAATTTAACATACAGTTGAAGAAACCGGGCCTTAATATTCCTAATTTAAGTGAACCTCCTTTAAGGGATGTATCTTAAATACCCTTGTGATAATGATATACAGTATATGAATAATCATCAAATATAATTTTTTTTGTGTATGTCAGGAGCACTGTACCAACCTTGATGCAAATAAAACCCGTACTCCAACTTTTCGCAACCAAATTAAAATAAAAAATTTAAATTTTTAAAATAATTTTTTAAGGACAGTTAGGAACGGGTTAAGAGAAGTGTCCTTATGACCCAAACATCCTGTTCGAGTGTTTCATTTAACACAGCAACATCGCACAGCTCGCCTTCTGTTTGCCCGTACCCACGTCAACTGGCAACTTTGCTAATGGAGAACCGTGTTTTTCACAGACGAGTCCAGATTTCCCCTGACACAGCGTGATGGACGTCAACGCGCACGGAGATGCCGTGGTGAGCAGTACATGCCAAATGTTGTCTAGGGAGACGACTGATTCGGACAAGATTCTGTGATGCTGTGGGGTGGTATCAGTATTGATGGCCACACGGATCTTGTCGTCGTCCGTGGTAATCTTAACGCTACGGGGTACATCGAGCAGATACTGCTACAGCATGTGTTGGTTGCTGCATACGGTGTTGGCCCTGAATTCGTACTCGTGCACGACAATGCCAGGGCTCATATAGAGCGCATCACCAGAGAGCTGTCTTGTGAGAACTGGACATTCAAGAGATGGAATGGCCAGCAGAGAGTCCCGACCTTAATCCCATCGAGCATGTGTGGGATAGGCTTGACAGAAATGTTCGTGGGCGTCCTGTTCCACCACAGACTTTCCAAGACCTTGAACAGGCTCTCATTGAAGAATGGGACCTGATACCGCAACGTGACCTCCATCGACTTATATGGAGCATGCCACGTAGGTGCTCGTGAAGGACATACAACATACTGAAGCTCTCCAACTGTGATAAAAATCCACCCTGGAGAACTGTTATCACTTTGTTTTCGCCCCTATTTGGACATTTCCTTGTATGTTCTGAAAATGAACGCGAATCCATCGATGTTCTTTTGTATACTTCAACGGTAAAGAATAAAGGTTTAGTTGGTAATATACATGGATGTGAGGTATTGTTTTGTCGAGCATGGCATATGTTCAAAAACGTGTTCCCCTAATTTTTTTGAACCATGTATATTGTACTGTAGTATTTGCAGTTTTCGTATCTTGCTTGATTTTCTTTCCTTGTTTTATGGACAGTGTAACCGTAGTTCTCTTGTGTTCTAAATACAGATGGTAACTCACCCATAAAGGAGACAAAGATTGCTAGAAAGATGATTATAGTTAACATTTGCTGTATAATCTTCAACCACTTCATGGTGCGTCCAGGGGCTCGCTGGCCGTTCCCAGCAAGGTATCCCTCGGCAAAAGCTACTTTCAACCGAGCCTGCTCCTCAGTTGAAAGACTTTCATCAGTAATCATTCCTGTAAAACAGAAAAACAGTCAAATTATTTCAAAGTTCAGATGATGGGGACTGTATAATTATGAGGCCAAATATCATTCACTAACCCCACACCACGTTCCCTTAATGTCAGTAACAAATGCAGTATCTTTATGAAAATTGAATTCAATAATTAACACATTCACGCCCATCATCTGAGTGGCTATTTAAAGGGCTGGCCCAGCTATTCCAGCTGTTAGTGGCAGAGCAAACAACAACGAATTCTTTTCACAATAAGTTCTAAACAGAACAAGCTATGGAAACAAAATTTTCCACATACCTCAATGAAGTCCTCTAGTACCTCTGTAGGGTGTGGTAGGTAATGTCACACTTTCCTGGGTGAATGGGAACACTAAACATTCCAAAAAATAGCGTGTTTCACTAATAATTTTATTTTTGAAGCAGGGGAACTTGTCTATATTTGATGGTGGAAACTTTAAGAGAATATACTCTTTTATCTTCGCATCTAACCTAAATGATTGATCCTTGGCCGGTGCCCTTTTTGGCGGCAAAATTGCAGGACGTTGACTTGGAGCTAATGACGTAGATGGAGCTGAGATTTCGGAGAGAGGTGACTGTACTTGTATGTCGGGTTCACTTTTTACCCCGTTTGAGAATTGCCTGGTGTTCCTTTAGGTCTTTTGGTACACCCCTATTCGACCGTATTGTTTCACATACGGCAGTGTTCTGTTCCCGTAATTGTTTCACGGGTCAAACGCTATTTGTAATAATTGTCCATATAGACTGTATACCCCTGGCCAAGATAATTTTCAAGCAGCTAAAAAACTGTGCTTTGTAAATTCGCATCACTTGCATAATTTATATTGTCCCAACACGCCATGGTTATACTTCAGAACGCGACTATACACACGCTTGTGCTATCACAAATCAACTACGCAGCTAGTTGTGCGAGCGCTGGGCTACCTTCAGAAACAAAACAAAGAAAATGCATTGGGAGGGAAAATCGCTGTGGCCATGTGGTTTTCGGTGAGTAGAAACATTCATAAGGGTATTACTTTCATCTCTCTCGCACATATTTGTGACCAAAATAGATCCCAGCTGCGTAGGAATGGCTCGAGTTCAAGGTTGCGCTTATCCGGGCTAACTCGGATGCGGTCCACAGCATGGTGACGCGCTATAGGCAATAACTCGGATACGGGCGTGAATGTGTTAACAGAGATAAGGTCCATAATAGTATGACATTTTTCCACATCGTGCTGAAGTAAAAATTACACCGTGAATAAATCATCATACCTTTTAATGGCCATGAAGCAACAATCACTCAGTAAAGAAACATCTGCAGTAGTAGATGAATAAAAACATGCACTTCCAAGGTTCAACTGTAAGCTTCAGCAAATGAACTACAGTAAGTACCTCTATGTTTTCCTATTTTATAGCACACTCATCTCTTCTATTTGCACACTTCTCTCCTCTAAATCAATAAGTGCTGAGTCTCAGTCTGCTCCTTTTAAGGAGGCACTCTATATACCCTTGAGATAAAAACAAACAAACTGTATTTTATAGACATGATTTAGGTTTTTTGGGCTTATGCCGTATCAAGAAAATAAGGTAAAATTCTTCACGTTTCACAGAGAACCTTGCTCTGAGGAAAACCTCAACTGTTCACGAGGAAGACTTCTCCAAGAATGAAAGTTTGAATTTAGATGTTAGTAATAGAAGTGTAAGTGGTACGTTCATTCGTCACCAGATGGCTCAGCATATGCGGTACAGTGCTAGCATTCAAAGCGGTAGCTGATGGCACCATCAGAATCAGTCTGAAGGGATCACATAACAGGTGCACATAAATTATGAAGATATGACACTGACACAACCACGGAATGAAACATAACGTCTACATTTAAACTTTCATTCTTGGAGAAGCCTTCCTCGTGAACAGTCAAGATTTTCTTCTGAAGACGCAGAGCAAAGTTCTCTGCGAAACGTAACTCATTTTCTTGACACGACATAAGCCCAAAAAGCCTATATCATATCTTTAAGTATGGGCCGTGAAAGCATCAATGGTAACAAACTGTATTTTCCCACATGATAAACTTGACCTTGTCTTGTTTTATGGACATCATTAACAAGTTCATGATAGAATTTAGCAAGACAATGTTCAACATATCATTTATCTAGTCACACCCATCTTATCGCCAATGGTCAATATCTTAAGTCATCCAGACAATCATATACTTTCCTCAACTACATGATTTTATAATCTAAGCCAATTCATACACTAGTACTTCTACAGAGGTAAACCCCAAAGTCTATGTATGATCTCCGTTAATTTACCACATTTTGCACAGGATTGCTGAAGAGATCTCGCAATAATACAGACCATTTCGCTTTCAACACTGGTTGGCATTTCTTTGATGCGAGGTGGCATGATATTAGGCGGATGAAGTCACATCCTAGCTGAAATCCTAAAATCTCACCTTAAGGATACAAACTGACATAAACATTATGGTGGAAGGGTTAAAAAACCGTTGACATTGAAGACAGACAAGAAATTGATTTATCATGGTATAACTAACACACAAGGAGCTTCCATTACTTCAAATGAAGAGTTTCATAGTCAAGTAGGGGTTGTCTATCATACTCCCTCTGATGTCAAAAGTTCTCAACACTGCCACCCTTTGACTTCATTTCTTCTCTATGTAAGCTCAAAAGACAGGCTGTTATATTTTATTCTACAAGTTGCGTTATGCCACGAAACAGGTACGCCTTATGGACCACGAAAGGACGAAGAGTAGGAAGGAAGCAGCCATAGCCTTAATTACGGTACAGCCCCAGCTTTGCCTGCAGCGAAAATGGGAAACTATGGATAATCATCTTTAGGGCTGCTGACAGTGCGGTTCGAACCCACAATCTCCAGAATGACAGGTTGTTATAAGTCAATCAAAGAAACATTCTGCACCAAATTCGTGGATGCTGCTGCAATGTGTTTAATGAAAATCTATTCCTTCAGTCTGGTGATCTCAATGGGCATATAGAATAGGCATTGCCACTGAAGGGTATTAATGTTATAAGATTAGGAATAAAGGTGGATATAGAATCTTGGATTTAACAGATGGAAATGTCCTATCCAGATGCATTAATTGATGAGTCTAGCAACTAGCTTTTATCTCCCAAAATGTGTCAACACTGGAAATCTGTCTGAAATACTTAAAAAGGTTACCATCAGATGGGGTTTACATGCATATCATGGATGATAGAAGGAATAAACATGATATTATTAATGTACAACTGTTATGACAAAGATGGTACTACAAATATGACACATAATACTCAGCAGTTACAGTATGTCCCTCAAGAACTAGATAACACACTAGAACACCTTAAATGTCATACACCAAAATAATTATCAGCTTCGTGGGTGATGGATTCTTGTTGACAAAAAGATAAATATACAGTATATGACATGGATTACCTGGAAAACATATATATTTTCTGTTTGCAAGAACTTTCTAAACAACTCTGTTGATCAATATGGATCCATATGAAATTTATTAGGTGATGGATTGTGTTGAACCTTGTTGCCATGGTGATCCAGCAAGTCAATTTCATTTCCTGAATGAAACGGATTTTTTTTAAAAGTATCTCATTTCCTATAAGTCAAATTTCTACAATTTCTTTATACAGCAAAACCTCAATTATCCATTCTAATTCCTGGGAAGGGGTGAACAGTTAATATAATAATAATAATAATAATAATAATAATAATAATAATAAAAAACAACAGATAATCCGTACTACTAATTTTAATGGACTTTAAAGTACATAAAATACATACCATATAACCTTAAAATGCAGTGCATTAAATCTCTTTAAAACCAAAATGTAGTCAAAGCTACAATACATACTAAATATTCACCTAAATTACCAGCAGACCATAAATAATTAATTTACCTCGTGTCATTTAAGCTGCTTTAAAAAAAATCCATTACTTTTTTTTGCAATCTCCTACAACTTATTTTCTTCTTTATGTTCATTCTACCAGGCGAGTTGGCCGTGCGGTTAGGGCCCCGCAGCTGTAAGCTTGCATCCTGGAGATAGTGGGTTTGAACCCCACTCTTGGCAGCTCTGAAGATGGTTTTCCGTGGTTTCCCATTTTCACACCAGGCAAATGATGGGGCTATACTTTAATTAAGGCCACGCCTATTTCCTTCCTACTCCCAGCCGTTTCCTATCCCATCGTCGCCATAAGACTTATCTGTGTCGGGGTGCAACGTAAAAAAAAAAGTCCATTCTGAGCTTTCTAATTACAAGAATGTCTGAAAAATCCGTATCGTCCTCTTGGTCCAAGAATTCCATTAACGTTTCAGCCAACTCCAGTGCGGTCTGAAGCGATACGCGATTGTTTGTGACGCACTCTTCTTCCCCACCCCCCTCACTTTCACTTGCCACTTTGCAGCTGACTGCCGAGTTCCCGCTCGTGCTTTTATTTACTATTTCGTCATCAGTTAAAAATGTGATGCCCAGGCAATACATCGTCAGTAAGAAGCCACTCCTTGCCGGGCTGAGTGGCTCAGACGGTTAAGGCGCTGGCCTTCTAACCCCAACTTGGCAGGTTCGATCCTGGCTCAGTCCGGTGGTATTTGAAGGTGCTCAAATACGACAGGCCCGTGTCGGTTGATTCACTGGCACGTAAAAGAACTCCTGCGGGACTAAATTCCGGCACCTCGGCGTCTCCGAAGACCTTAAAAAAGTAGTTGGTGGGACGTAAAGCAAATAACATTATTACTATTATTATTAGAAGCCACTCCTCAATGTTACTTTCATCCACTTCTCCAAAATGAATGTTATTTTCAATAGTCTTCAGGATATCTTTGATCATCAATCCCTCATTTTCATCTTCATCAGTGAACCCATGAAAATCGTTGGCAAGCTCTTCGACATCAACATACAATTTTCTCCATGATCGAGTGATGTTCTGAGCGGTTACTAGATCCCATTATTTCTGGGCAAGATAAAGTGCTTCTTTACGATGAGTTTTTTCCAGAACTCAACCATCGATGTTTCTTCGGAAAGTAAGAGGCCTAGCAATTCCCGCTTATAATGCGCCTTAAAGGTTGCGATGATGCTTTGATCCATTGGCTGAATTAATGAAGTTACATTACGTGGCAAATAGGACCAGAAAATGTTTCCATCTTCTGATTTCAACTCTGTATCAACAGGGTGAGAGGGTGCAATATCAAGAAAAAGGACGTAGGCACCGAACAATATTGTCATTGCCAATGAAACTGCATTACTTTATTTTAATGCGAGCCCAAACGATCATATGGTTTTAAAGGAGAAAGTGCCAGCCGGAGAATCGTACAAGTGTGAGGGATGGGGGTCATTGTAGTGCGTTGCAATGCACATGGAAGCGAGAAACTTTATCCCCTCGTCATAGGAAAGATCGATAAGCCACAATGTTATGGGCGTCGGGCACTTTCCATGCCAGTACAAAGCATCTAAAAATGCAAACAGTACAGAAATCCAAAAAGTAATGCATTTGCAGAGGGGAACCAGCATAATTTATCCTCGTCTTTGAATTGTGTGATATTTTTCTTTCGTTGCGTGAGGTTATGTTTGTAAGTTATTTACCCAAGTGCATTATTTGAACATTGTAAATGCACCTTGTTGGATACATGTTGGAAATAGTTTTTTCCCATGGCATATGAAAGGTTTAAACCGTGAATCGAGGTGATTGCACGTATTAATGAGTCTTAGAATACTTTGTGACGCGGCAAGTGTTTACATTTCTGAAGTACAAGAGAAGTGCAATGGCGGGAAATTGTACAAGGATAGTCATAGGAAAGTTCGATTTTAAGGACATCGGGCACTTTCTGTGTAAATACAAGGAATCTAAAATGCTTACAGTATAGTAATTTAATAAATAAAATTCTTGCACATGGGAGCCAGCATAGATTTCTCGTCTTTGAATCGTGCTTTTTTTTTTTCTTTCTTTCTTTCGTTGCGTGAGATTATGTTTGCCAGTGAGATATCCCAGTGCATTATTTGAATACTGTAAATTCATCTTCTTGGATACATTTTGGAAACAGTTCTTTTTTCATTGCATTTGAAAGGTATAAACTGTGAATCAAGCTTAACTGCATGCAGTAACGGGCCTTAGAATATTTTGTAACGCAGCGAGGGTTGGTACTTCTGAATTGCGAATTTTCGGTTAATTCGACATCACGTAATTCGAAGTCCAATTTTTGAGTCCCAACGACTTCGAATTAACGAGGTTTTACTGTATAATCCTTTTCACTCAAGTTAGAACTTAGATAGTATTCAGTTTGACTTAGAGCTGTAAGATTCTCAAATAAATAAAAAGTCTTGTCATAAATGAAATGGTATACAAAGGTCGAACCACTTACAGAGTTTCTCTGTAAATATGACAGTCACAATTAGAATGACACTTAATTATTATACTCTGAGTAAAAATAATTCAATATTTTATTACCAGACTATCCCCTTAAGGTACAGGCCCGGCATTTGTTTGGTGTGAAAACAAGAAACCACAGAGAGCCATCTTCATGGCTGCCGATGTCCCAAATGCAAGCACACAAATTGAATGGCCAGCTTACTCTGTGTTTTTAAATATTAACTTACCAATACAATGATTAGTTCACTTTGGCAGTTAAGCTTTCATATTCAGTTTTGCTATAATAGGGAACATGCATGATCCGGGGTTTTAATTAAAAATATGCTAATCTGATTCAAAATTTCGTGCAGAATTCAAAAATGTGATCAGAATGTACAAATAATAACTCCAAACATGATAAAAATCTACGAAAATGTCACGTCACGCAAGTACGCGATCTCATTGGTCTGACGTCATCGTACAGGTTGACTGAATTAGCAGACGAAATAACGCATAGTGCGCTGTGAGAAGCAGGATACACTTCGCGTATTTCTACTTTACGTTAGTGTCTAGTATGATTAAATTCGAGGTCTATACATCGGATAATAATCTGAGTGGTATATTTTAGACTTAAAATGAATCCTGCGCAGACAGTGAGGCAGAAAACTTATAAATGGTGTAGAGTTCCGATGTGCAATAGCACATCGCATACCATACCAAACAAATTTTTTATACATGTTCCAAAGACGCTAAAACTAGGGAGAAATGGATTTTGGCGAGCCGGAAAAATGCTGGTGATATATCGGAAAAGTCTACAGTTTATTCTTTTGAAGATTTTAACGTAAGATGAATTTGTTTGAATTTTCAAATCATTTTTCCATGTCAGCTGTTCTAGTGGTAAAACTTTAAATTTTAATGTATGATGCTTTATTTAAATGCTTCAATTACATCTTGGAATATGAAAGTAATAAACAGTGCATTAAATAATGCTGATTATTAAAGTATTCTCCAAACCTAACCTATGTTTTGGGTGATCCATGTCAAGATAATAAATCAAAGGGGTTATGAACCATTTTGACAGCTCTAATTCTACCAATATATCTTGGCATGGGACAGTTATGTATGTCTTTATTGAAGAGCTTAATTGGTAAAGAAATTTAGGCTATATCTAAATAGTCTATAATGTAACAAAGAATAGGCGTGTACATCACGAAAGGAAACAACGTGAATTTAACAAATGTATAACTCTACACAAAACCAATGCTTGTTTGTTGGGGTCTTATAAGTTAACAATGCTCAATTATAATAATTATCATAATATTAATGAAATAAATAACATAATTGCACACAGGTGAAAATAGTGATGTAGGTGTTTAAAATATTATCCAACTTAGCCTAAGTTTTCGGTTATACAAGCCAAGTCAATAAACCGAAGGGTAAAAATACCGCGCGAGTTGGCCGTGCGGTTAGGAGCGCGCAGCTGTGAGCTCGCATCCGGGAGATAGAAGGTTTTGAACCCCACTGCTGGCAGCCCTGAAGATGGTTTTCCGTGGTTTCCCATTTTCACACCAGGCAAATGCTGAGGCTGTACCTAAGGCCACGGCTGCTTTGTTCCCATTCCTAGGCCTTTCCTGTCCCATCGTCGCCATAAGACCTATATGTGACGGTGTGACGTAAAGCAAACAGCAAAAACAAAAAAAAAGTAAAAGTCACAGCACCCAAAGACATTCCTGTATTGAGCGACTAAAATGTCACCAGGACACTTTTCTTTCCTGATATGCTCAGCTTGTTAAAAGCCAAATGTATTTAATGTTATTGGCTTCACGCCCCGCTAACTACTTCTACGATTTTCGGAGACGCCGATGTGCAGGAATTTAGTCCTGCAGGAGTTCTTTTACGTGCCAGTAAATCTACCGACACGAGGCTGACGTATTTGAGCACCTTCAACTACCACCGGACTGAACCAGGATCGAACCTGCCAAGTTGGGGTCAGAAGGCCAGCACCTCAACCGTCTGAAGCACTCAGCCCAACTTGTGAAAACTAGATGAAGTCATATTTATCTTTATCATGTTTAACTTTTTCCCTCCACCAAGATATTTAATTCTCTTTCATGGGCCCCGGAAGTGGGTAGGCCAGTTGCCCCAACCATAAATATATATTTTTTTAGAAATGATAGGTTATAGACCTACAGTACTATGATCTTTCTTTCTTTCTTTCTTTCTTAATCAGTTTATCCTTCAGGGTCGGTTTTCTCTCGGACTCAGCGAGGGATTTCACCTCTACCACTTCAAGGGCAGTGTCCTGGAACGTGAGACTTTGAGTATGGTGATGAAACTGGTGAGGAGGGCCATTACCTCGCCCAGGCGGCCTCACCTGTTATGCTCAACAGGGGCCTTGTTGGAGGATGGGAGGATCGGAAGGGATAGACAAGGAAGAGGGAAGGAAACGGCCGTGGCCTTAGGTGCCTGGAAGAGAAGTAGGAAAATACGAAAAACCACTTCGAGGATGGCTGAGGTGGGATTCGAAACCCTTCTACTCAGTTGACCTCCCGAGGCTGAGTAGACCCCGTTCCAGCCCTCGTACTATTTGTTTTCAACTTTCATGGCAGAGCCGGGAATCGAAACCGGGCCTCCGGAAGTGGCACACATTAACCACTACACCACAGGAGCGGACTAGTACTATAATGCTACCTATATCTTTATGTTAGTGCTGAAATCCGATTTCTTACTTTACTAATGCTGAAAGCCCGAAAATGTAATGTTATTCTTTAATAGGGGAATCAGTCCAGAAGGAAATATTGAAAGTGATGTGATATCTATCCAGGTTCGTTGTTATCCTAATACTATGGGTTACAGTACATTGCACATATATAAAAGACGCCACTTACAAACTTGCTTGTTATCCGCTAATTTCTGCGGCCACAAAAGTCACATTTTTCAAGAATGATGACATCTACACATGGTAGATTGACTGTGCTGTTTTGAACCTTTCTTCTGTCATTTCGAAGTTATTCGCGATCATGAATAATAAACGATCGGCTTTTAGCAACGGCTGATGCACAACGGCTGGTAGAGCTCCATGCGGTACTGGATCGTGACGTCACAGCGCGCCGCTTACGTCAGAGGCCGTTTCACTCGCCTTGCGGAAAGGCACTATTAAATATTTTTTTAATGGTAGAAAACAAGGCAACATACCACAATGTAATACGTTTACGTACTATTTCATTGGTGTACTTTTCAAAAAAAATATTTTTGAAAATGATGCATGTTCCGAATTCTAACACAGAGGTAAGTTCAAAATCTTTCCTCACCCTTCAGTTTCTCGGTCTCTACGTCTCCAACTTTCTCCACAGGAGAAGCAACTGCCACATCTCTTGACCCATTGACCTTTTTTTCCTGTAGCGCAGAACTCAACAAGTTCTTCAGCCGAGTTGTAAGGCTGGGATGGCGTACCTGATTGGTTTCAATACATCGACGTGTCTTGAAGCCACGGACCTGCACATCTGGAAGAGAATAAACACCTTCATAACAGGAGGAAACAAGAACAAACCAACAAAATTTTGAATTTTAATACAAAAAACATGACTGTAAAAACCCACGTGTAATTGCGCTCTTTAAGGCACCCACCTAACCATCAATTTTCCTTGCAGATACAGTACTCAGGGTCCTCATCCAATTAACAGTTAAGAGGGTAGATATAAAATGCATATTCACAAATAATCCTTGCACCCTAATTTTAGGAAGGGGAATTTTGAAAAAGTTACTTTTTTGTAGGCCTATCTGTATAGCTTTGTTAAATATTTAAACTGAAAACTGACTATACTGTTATATGTAAACAGTATTATAAGTATAAAATATGAAGTAAGTCATTATGTCTTAAACTAAATCAAGATAATCCAATTTTTCATATATCCTATTATAGGGTGCTTAAAAAATATTTTGTATATTCTGGTTTAATGTACTTCTTATTTTGCTAGTACATACCAGTGGCGGCAATTGGGGAGGACAAGGGGGGACAGTCGCCCCCCCCCCCAATTTATGGAGAAAACATTACATTTTTATTCCTTTTTAGCCACCTGAAACTAGCAGTTATAGGAATCATTAGAAGAAAAAAAAAAAAAAGGCAATTTGTACAAGCCCTGTTTTCTCATCAGCTAATTGGTTCCTTTGTTTTCCCTAATTATTAACAAACCTACAAATTTTTGTTGTTTGTAAATTGTTTTGCAATCCCCCCCCCCCACTTATAATTGCTAATCACCACGACTGGTACGTATATTGCACATTACACAGGGTATATACAAACAATGGCATAATTTATATTGGAATTATTCCATAATAGGAAAAAACAAAAAACAAACATGCAGTCAGCTATGCAAGAACAACAGAAGCACAATGTTAACAATGTGGGATTTTCAAAACAAAATTATTGTTCATTGCACGGCAGATAAATATTGTGTACAGCTACCTTGGGCCCCGAGGCATGCTTGAACATGAGAGGCACACTGAGCACTAGAGAATCCAACTTAAGGGACAGATTATCCCACTCTTGGATAGCAAGTGACTGAGGCTACTCAATGTTAGCAAGAGGATTAGGAAAGACAACTGCTGTCATCAGATCATGCCATGCATTTTCAACACAATTTATATCCGCAGAATATGCCGATCTCACCCTTTGCTGTATGCCACGTATTTTAAGGAACTGTTTACTCATTCTGGTTGAATGAGCACAAGCATCATCATCATCCACTAGTGTAAAGACCTGTCATACAGTGGCAACAAATCCTGTAATTACAGGCTGGAAGTTATTTCTGTATACCAGGCACGTCATGTTAGCCTCGACAGGAATTACCCACCTCAAAATATGATGGAACCTCTTTGCTGCTGACAGCACTACTGGGCTCGTTCCATCTCTCACCATGTCGTCTCCAGACACTTTAATGATTTTGTTCTACAGGTACAAGCTTATGTTGACATCATCAGAAAAGAGTTTACACTTCCACTGTTCCTGATACCATGGGCCATGAAATGATGTCCACCTCACACAAGCTGCCCTCTGGTGTAGTTAAAGAGGAGCTTTCAGCACAGACATTCTTGGTACCAGTCCTTTGTTGTGCAGCAAATTTCGCTCTGTTGGATCAGACACATTCATGTTGGTGGCCCACCGAACATCCTAGCAAAATGAGGTGGCAGTAGCAATGGGCCTACGATGTGCTAAAAGCAACAAATACTGATCCTCCTTGGGAGATGTTTTGCATGGGCATCCCAAACATTATCAATGAGCAACTTTGGTGTCTCCCTGAACTGTTTCCAAATTCTGGAGATATCAATCTGGTGCTCTCCAACACATGCAGCCATATCCACTTGTTGCCACCCTTCTTGCTATTTGCTTTATGTCGCACCGACACAGATATGTCTTATGGCGACGATGGGATGTGAAAGGCCTAGGAATGGGAAGGAAGCGGCCGTGGCCTTAATTAAGGTACAGCCCGAGCATTTGCCTGGTGAGAAAATGGGAAACCACGGAAAACCATCTTCAGGGCTGCCGACAGTGGGGTTCGAGCCCATTATCTCCCGATTACTCAAAGACTTGTGCGCCATACTGTAAAAGTATTTGAAGTACCATGACACATTATGTGTGAAATCTTTATACCCTAATCTCTTTCTAAGCACTATAATTACCTGCAACAAAAACTCAAATCAAATTTCAAATCTCACCAAATTGGAAAGGTTTTCCAAGCAGGTAGCTGTGGACGATATTCTTGTAGAATTTAGGCGAGACGGCAACAGAGCCAGGGTAGATATCTGACTGCAGCTGCTTGGAGAAACCATTTTTATTATCCACAAATGACTCGGCTGAAGTATATGTAACATGCCAAGAAGGTAATTTTCGTTGTGAAGATCGACTATTCAGCTGGTTCCAAAACAGATAAATGGCAGTTCTATCTGTGTTTCCATGTTTACATCTGGCTAATTCACTTAAAGTTGTGTCTGAAAAATTCCTAACTGCCTGAAAATAAAAACAAAATTTTATCAATAAAGGGAAACATAACTATTTTTCTTTACAGATATTTTGTGCAGTAAATCCACTACTGCTCAATGGAAACAAAATCATTTATTATCATATGCATGTTATTAAGGACATACAAGTTTTAGAATACAAGAAGTCAAAGAAGCTCTCAGCATCAAATAAAAAATTGGTTCAAAATTTGGCAAAGAATGAAATCTTCATCATAAAACAATGAATGGAAGAGTTTGATGAAAAACAGTTTACAATAGACTTCGCTAAGATAATATAATGCATTTTATGAAAAGAATCGGAACATGGTTTTCAGACCTTCATGATGCAAGCTGGATGTGAAATTAATAAAAATAAAAAATGGAAGTGTTTCAGTGCAAAAGGGGACTTTTTATAAGAGCTTTTCCAATAAATTCTACAATTGAGTCGTTTCAGACTGTAGCTTTGTGTTAATTGATGGGAACAGAGTTATTTTTCATGAAATGATATGCATAAGTCAAGAAATCCTGATCGAGTACACCTTCTCAACTTATAAAACATAACTGTTCTCTTCTAATTCTATGATATGCATGTGTTGTACAAAATTGTTAAACTATTAAATCAATAACAATACAGCAGTCCGTGAACAATATCAATGTTCTTGTTGTTTTCTGATTGCAGGTTCTGGTTTTATGGGATAAGTTAGTTTCAATCTCACCAGTGGCCAAATTCAATTTGATTTCAATATTGTCAGTAGAATATTGGGACAGTGCCTTTCTTATAGAGGTTTTGCTAGTTGCTTTTACGTCGCACTGACACAGATAAGTCTTATGGTGATGATGGGAGAGGAAAGGCCTAGGAATTGGAAGGAAGCGGTTGTGGCCTTAATTAAGGTACAAACCCAGCATTTGCTTGGTGTGAAAATGGGAAACCATGGAAAACCATCTTCAGGGCTGCCGACAGTGGGGTTCAAACCCACTATCTCCTGGATGCGAGCTCACAGCTGTGCGCTCCTAACCGCACGGCCAACTCGCCCGGTTTCTTATAGAGGAGCTGCCTAACTGAGGTGGTAAAGGTATTCCCGGTTGACCTGGAAGGATGTAGCTTTGTTTTCTTGTCAGGAAGTCAAAAATTTAAGATATGAGATTTCCACTTTTAAGCAGCACATGGTCACAGGTTCACTCAGCCAGCACTGAAAATCAGTACCAGGTTAATTCCTAGAAGCAAAGGCGACTGAGCATAATGCTAAGAACCCTATCTCACTTAGTGCCAAGGTTACAGAAAGTGGAAGCCTTTACCTTCCACTTTTTCAACATCCCTCATAGCCTGTACCGAGATTGTTTTGCTTTTTTGCATTTCTTATAGGCCAAAATCTCCTCCAGAATGCTAGTCTACCCTGCTTCGTGTGTTCAATAGGCTCCCATTTTGTCATGACTGGTAAAGCTGGCTAGCCCTTTGCCACAGGAATTCGCTTAATCAAATGTAACAAATGCAACATCTTGTTAGCATAAAGTGGTACAGATCTCAATATCCTTAATATCAACACAGCCTCCAGTTTTTTGTCAACTTCAAACCATAAGGTTGTCACTTTTTTATTAAAAAAAAATCACATGCACCTGTCAGGATTTAAACAATAGTTGCATTGGTGAGAAGACACTAAAGATGGCACTCTTTGTGTGATACTTTCAACGATATGAACAAGTTGTGCTTTACCTAACTAGAAATCATTTTGGTTCCTCATAATACATCTCTGTTGGAAAAAACTCTGTTTAATGGTAATATAAATAGTTATACACCAAGCGAATTGGCTGCATGGTCAGGTCATGAAGCTAAGAGCTTAGAAAAGGGTGGATTTAAATTCCACTAATTGTGATGGGAGACTGAAATGCAGTGGTAGGCTAACGAAGAGAAAGTAATGCAATATGAAAATTCAGATTGGGACAAAGGAATGAAAGAGAAAGTCGGCTGGTTGAAATCTGCACCGATCATAATTTAGTCCTCGCTAATATTTAGTACACACACCACAAACAACGACGGCTGTATACGCGGATGAGACCTGGAGACACTGGAAGGTATCAAATAGACTTCATTATGTTAGGCAGAGATTCATAAAACAGGTGTTGGATTGCAAAACTTTCCCAGGAGCAGACGTGGACATGGAAAGAGAAGTGCAAGGATGTTGAAGGTTGCATGGTCCTAGGAAAAGTAGATGTTGCATACAGGAAATTTAAGGAAACCTTAGGAGAAAGGAAAGCTAGGTGAATGAATATTAAGAGCTCAGATGGAAAACCACTTCTAGAAAAAGAAGAAAAGGCAGAAAGCTGGCAGGAACATATCCAACAGTTGTATCAAGGTAAAGAAGTAGATGATATGGTTCTGAAAGAAGAAAAGGGTGTTGATCCTGATGAAATAAGAGACCAAATTTTGAGGTCAAAATTCGACAGAGCTTTGAGAGACCTCAACAGGAACTTGATGACACATCCTCAGTATTACTGACTGCCTTAAGGGAAACCAGTATGGCGAGGTTTAGTGTGTAAGACGTAAAATGAGTTGGAGGAAGATAAATTTGGCTCCAAATATAGGAAAACGTGCAGCAATCCTGACTTCACATCTGATTTTAGAGGACCGAATTAAGAAGGACAAGCCCACATACGTTGTGTTCGTAGATCTAGAAAAGGCACTGGATAATGTTGATTGGACCAAGCTATTTGAGATTCTGAAGGTGATCAGGATAAGATACTGAGAAAGAAAAATTATCTACAATCTGTATAAAAATCAGTCTGCTGTGATAAGAATTGAGGGCTTTCAAAAAGAAGCAGCGAACCAGGAAGGAGTGAGGCTAGACTGCTGTTTGTCCCCCCCCCCCCCCCTCCTTTTCAAAGTTTATATAGAACAAGCAGGGGAAAACAAAGAGGAATTTGGAAAAGGGAATCACAATCCAAGGAGAGTACATCAAAACTCTGAGATCTGTCAATGATATTGTTATTTTATCCAAGTCTGCACAGTAGATCTGGAGAAAATGCTGAATGGTATGGACAGAGTCTTGGGCAAGGACTACAAGATTAAAATTAAGAAGTCGAAAACGAAAGTGATGGAGTGCAGTCGAACGAAGTCAGGTGATACAGGAAATATTAGAAAACATTAAGAAATGAAGTCTTAAAGAAAGTAGATGAATACTCTTAATCGGATAGTAAAATCACTAATGATGGCAGAAGTAAGGAGGACATAACATCATGCACACAAACACAAGCAGGAAAGGCCTTTCCTAAGAAAATAAATTTGCTCACTTCGAAGAATGATATAGGAATTAGAAAGATGTTTCTGAAGACTTTCATCTAGAGCATGGCATTGCATGGAAGTGAAATATGGATGATAACTAGCTCAGAAAGAAAGAGAACAGAAGCTTTTGAAATGTGGTGTTACAGGAGAATGCAGAAGGTGAGATGGGTAGATCAAATCATGAATGAAGAATCAAATTGATGATAGCAGATTGTTTTGGCTAAATTTGATGAGAAGAAGAGACAGAATGGTAGGACATATCGTAAGACACCCAGGACTTGTTCAGTTGGTTTTTAAGGGAAGTGTAGGTGGTAAGAATGGGAGGGGTGGACCAAGGTATGAATATGACCAGCAGATTAGAGTAGATGTAGGATGTAGTGGTTACATAGAAATGAAAAGGTTAGTACAGGATAGGGTGGTATGGAGTGCTGCATCAAATCAGTCTATGCACTCAAACAACAACAACAACAACAACAACAACAACAAAGAGCCTTAATGACTATCACTTGAAATGGCATCCCGAGTATATTACTCACTTTGTTGAATCTGGTCAACAAGTCAAGAAATTCAGACAAACTAGCTGCTGGTGCAGTCACCACCAGAATGGCATGTGAAGACATTCTGTCTTCAAATATTTCTTGTAGAGACAGAGTAATGAAGAGAAAAGCAAAGTGAAAAAGTTCAATATCATTACTGTGCCAGTTCTGTTTTACTCTTAAGTTCTTGGAGGATTTCCAAATGTGATGTTTACATTCAATCCTTGGCAGCTCCTTACAAGATCCAGACCAGAACACTGCAAACAAGCCATGTCATAGCCAAGCAACATCTAAGCAAAATTGCACATAATTACACTGAGAACTTAACAAAGAAAGAAAAAGTAAGAACTGAACAAGTAAATTATACATAAAAAAAAAGAAAGAAAGAAAGAAAGAAAGAAAGAAAGAAAGAAAGAAAGAAAGAAAGAAAGAAAGAAAAGTGGGGTGGAACTGAATACAGAGTGAAAACAGTTTCACAGATATTTTCTTAGAGAATCATGACTGATACAGCAAATCCCAACTCTAAACTAAAGTATGTTACATTCCATCTTTCTTTCCTATCTAAACTCTAATAATCTAAGAAGCATGCTTGTAGTTTTACATGACTGTTGATTATTATGGTTTAAATTGCAGACAGTGCTATAAGCCTGCAATCTTATATCTTGGAGCTTGAAAAGAGCTTCAGTGGCTATAGTATGAAAATTAGCATTTCCAAGTCTAGAGAGATGAAACCTAACATGATGTAATAACAGGTAGGGAATACAAAACTGGAATGGGACAATGACTTCATATACTTCAGATGTGCATCTTCCTTGATGGTAGTACATTAACAAGAGACACCTTTGACTTCGACCGCTCAGAACTGCACAAAAATATGCTTAAAATATAGATCGTTCATCATAATAACAGTGGATTGAGTCATTCTCAGAATGGTGCATTCTACTTCTAAAGTAGGGGTTTCCAAATGGCAGCCTGCAAAGACTTCAACAAATAAATATTTTAAGAAATGTGAGGAAAATTGAAAAAAAAAAAAATTCATAGCTCCTTCAAAAATTTATTAATTTTTATACCTTTATACACCCAAGTCAGAATAATTCATTCTTTAATATTATTTCCTTTTTTTTGAGTATTCACTTGGTCTAAATAGTTTATTTTTTATTTAAAAAAATGTAAAATCCAAAATTTGGCAGAAAATGAGTCCTCACAAATGTCAGCGCTAAGTCTTAAACATTATAAAAATGGCTACGGGATCTATACCAAATTTTGAACTCCATGCAAACCTCACTGTGAACATTTTATGCAACGTAGCATGCAATGAATACCAAGACACACTTTAATTGCCATTGGTGTAAGAAGTGGTTTCAGTTCTTCTCTCATTGGAAGTACTGACTGGTACAGAGCGCAGCACACCTGAAGAAATGTTCAGGGAAGTACTACTGGAAGTACATTGCTGGGATTTTAGGCTCTTACAACTGTATGTCCCTTCCTTCTGCTCCCACAACATTGTCCTCCTGTAAGTTTGTTTTGGCTACATTATTAAATTCAGTTTCTCTTTAGGTATACTTTTTTTACCTTTTGTCATTTGTCAAATATTAATTCAAATGAACTGACACTGTTTGGTGCTCTCATTCCAAATGCAATTGTCATTTTTAATTTCACTTTTTTGTGCAATTGTAAAATAGTGTTTTAGGTAATTAAAATAATTAAACCTTCATTTCAATTGAACTATGCATGTTATTTCATACTGGTGCTTCTATTTGCGGAATTTTATAAAAACTGGCCTATTATTAAAGTACGGCCCGCGAACATGCCTAAGGTTTCCAATGTGGCCCTCGAGCCCTTACTAATTGGAAACCCCTGCTCTAGAGACATCTGAATAACCATCTATTCAAGTCCCAATAGAGGAACTTGGGTAACACAAGGAAACATAATATCAACATAATATGAGGAAAAAACCATATTGTTCAATGCCGAGAGTATACAATTTCAATTGACAGTGCCACAAACAATCTGATTATAATCATTATGATATATAAATCACATTTGTTCTACTGACCTGATAGGGTGCTGCTACTAGTCTTCAAAGTGTAGATGTGGGATTTCAATTTACATATTCAACACCATTCTGGCCAAGAAGTCCAATATCACAAGCCACACTAATTACATTTGTGCTGTGTTGAGGGCATTATTTTAAAGACCATTTAGTGTAGCTGTGGTTCCCACTCATCAAGTTACACTGTAATGTGATGTTTCGAGAAACTCTACAAGAAGTAAGTATAAATAACCACCTAATCGATACTTTATTAATGCCTCAGGCAAAATTGAATAATTATTAAAACTTACAGGACATGTTTCAACCACTTAGTGGTCCTCTTCAGCCTGAAGAGCCTGAAGAGGACCACTAAGTGGTTGAAACATGTCCTGTAAGTTTTAATAATTATTCAATTTTGCCTGAGGCATTAATAAAGTATCGATTAGGTGGTTATTTATACTTACTTCTTAATTAAACATCGATACGGTCATGAAATGGACAACTTGTAAAACTCTACAAGGTCAAATATCGCAGTGGAAATATGAAAATTTTAAAAGGACTAGTAAACAAACAGAAATCAACAAGGTAAACCCGGCATACTAATTGGCTATGCCAATATGCATGCGCACGTGCTTCCCGCTGGGAACGCGTTGTAGCGTGGCATCACTTATTTCTTGTTTTTTCTTTTTCTTTTTTGTACATTGGACGTGTTGTCCGGCGTGCTCCTGTTTAACAGGGAGCATCATCCTGTCTCATAAGCGCTCTTTGCTTTTCAGTTTAATGATTTTGCCGGGCTGAGTGGCTCAGACGGTTAAGGCGCTGGCCTTCTGACCTCAACTTGGCAGGTTCGATCCTGGCTCAGTCCGGTGGTATCTGGAGGTGCCCAAATACGTCAGCCTCGTGTCGGTAGATTTACTGGCACGTAAAAGAACTTCTGTGGGACTAAATTCCGGCACCTCGGTGTCTCCGAAAACCGTGAAAGAGTCGTTAGTGGGATGTAAAGCAAATAACATTATTATTATTATTAGTTTAATGATTTCATTTAATAAGTACGTGCAGGAATTTCCCCATTGGTATCTATTAACCTTAATAGGAAATTCACTAATGGAGTAGTTTCATACCATTTCCATCGTCATTTTGGGACAGGCAACTCTATTTTTCTAACTTTTTTGTAATTTAAATGTAATGCATTCATCAGGCTTGACCTCCGTAATTGTCTGTGTCAATTTAAAATGTACATCTGTGAACATAGGTTTTAATTTGCAAATGTGATATACATCGTCTTCAATCTTGTAATTGTTCAAGCTACCTTTTAACGTGTAATTATTAATTTGTGTAAGTTTGTATTTGTACTCACAGACATGGGACTAGCCAATGGTTAATATGAAGAAAAATCTTCATAGGGTTTTTCATGAAACTTATGTTATCCTGAAATGTTAAGAGCCTTCAGCACAAGATGTGATGCAATCCACTCTGCATAGTGGATCATTTAGATGATTCATTTTCTATCTTTTAATCTATTCTTTTCAAACATATTAATGTTTGTAGGTTAAGAAACAGTTTTTCAATTTAATTCATGTTTTTACAATTCAGATTTGTGTAATGAATGTTAATTGTCATATTTCTTTAATTTGAATCTTAAACCATAAAAGTTAATGTTCAACCTTTGTTAGGCCCTTCCACTTCTATATCCTTCCTTTTGTCATGCTTAAAACCTCTATTTTGAAATTAATTAGTTTTCACTGTTTTTAATTTATTTGTTCTTGTACACTGTGATAAGGATACATTTTCAAACGATGAAATGGGTATGTCACTGTCATAACGCGCCTTGTGCCAAGCATATGGCAACAATGGTGAAGAAAATTGATTGTATGTTACAAAGTGAATTCTAACGATGAAATGCTGATCATGTAACTTTACTTGTGGGTTTGCATACTATAGTCTACAAAATCAGTGACCCTTCAAATATAAAGCTTATACTGCTGAAATAAGTACACACTGAGCTCGATAGCTGCAGTCGCTTAAGTGCGGCCAGTATCCAGTAATCGGGAGATAGTGGGTTCGAACCCCACTGTCGGCAGCCCTGAAGATGGTTTTCCGTGGTTTTCCATTTTCACACCAGGCAAATGCTGGGGCTGTACCTTAATCAAGGCCACGGCCACTTCCTTCCCATTCCTAGGCCTTTATCACCCCATCGTCGCCATAAGACATATCTGTGTCGGTGCGACGTAAAGCAAATAGCAAACAAAAAAAAAAAAAAGAAATAAGTACACATCAAGAGGTTGGCAATATTTTGTTGATTCAGTGGCAATATCTTAATTATAACATATTTGTTTGAAAAACTTGCACCTAAAAGTGTATGATCTATATGACCTGACCAAGAATCACACAGCAATAGGATCTTTTCACTTACAAGTTCACCAAGGACTTAAATAGGCTTGTTAACAGACTGCCACTTACTGATAAGTGTATGTTCAGTCCTCAGCTCTAAGGCTGGTTGGATCCTCAACAGCTCCGCCATCAGCTGTCATAGATGGCTTAGGCATCACTGAAGAGGCGTACTAGGGAAATGAGGAGTGAGGTAGTTTCCCTCAGCCAGTAGTTGCTATTACATATCAGTCTGCCAAGCCCACTGAAATGCATGCACCAAACGACTGTATGAGCAACATTTTCACACTATTCATAACAGGGACTGGCTGCATAAGGAATGGCATTACTAGCATCGCTCATACCTCTGTCACTTTCATATTGTCAAAGTCATGGATAAGACAGAGACAGGTCAATGAAAGTAACAAAATTGCTCTAGCCTATACCAGAAGACAGTGCACTGCTTACTGATAAAGCCACATCAATTGGAGTGTTGTGTGTAGAGTTATGAACAGACTGCAAAAAGGTGTAGTTCTCTCTCCTCTGTGAGATAAAGTTGACATTGAACAAATGTCATAATGAAATTGGACTTAGTTCACTGTTCCAAATATGTCCTTCGTCGACATTCCCCTCTGTTATAAATCTGTTCACTTCCTCCACAAACTCTTGTGCCTTCCGACATATACTATGATCTTCTTCAATGTCCTTACATGTGACAAATGTAGTAATATGCCAGGTTGAAATGCCATATTCAGCCTTAAGACTGATGGTAAAAATAACTGAAGATTTGAAATTGTCCAGGCCAACCATTTTAGACGTTTCTAGTGCCCTCATTTGCAGATGTCAATAAAGAACTGTAGACCCATCTGTCCTTGATCTACTGAATTGCAACATTACATGCTCTTTTAAACATTCATCTCCTAAGAGCAGGGACTGATGAGGAGAGAGCCTATCTATTTGAAAATGTGGAGATTGTCGTTGTCCTTTCATGTTTTTATGTTTGTCCTTGTCTCCTACTTGTGTTGCTCCCTCTTCCAGCAGCACTGATCTGCCGGTATGTTCATCTTATTATGTATGTTCCTTTCTTGTCCCTATCTTTCTATGTATGTCTTAATTTGACAAGTGTTCGTTTCTTTCCAATACAGTATTTTCATTAGTATAACGTGTGGGTCCAAAGTAACCTACTGGTCAGTTTCCTGGGAGCAATCATTCACTTATATTTTGGCTGAACGGTGATAATGCATGTATACATAAGCTTAGGATTTGCTAATTGATCTGCATTACATAGCATAGTAAAATGGCAAATGTTAGAATAAATTTTAGACGATCTTGAAGTAGACGATTCCTCAGACCAAACAAAACTCTGAACTCTATATTTCTATATGACTGCCAGAAATTGAAACAGAATGAGATTTGATGATGAAGGCTGTGAAGATCCTGACAGGCCTAGCATCAAATTTGAGCTGAGTTAGAGGTGTAGGAACTGTTAAATGATCATTTTATCCCAGATCCTCTTGAATTAAATGACCATACTGTTTCAATGTAAGGATGTGGACAAACATACAGCAGTGACTTGGAACTAGCTGCTAGTAATGAAGCAGCTAGACCATACTCTTTCTGTTGGGAAATAGGTGATATAAAATGCCTTAACGCCTCTCCATTCATGTTTTGTGATCTCGATAAAGGTTATTTTACAGCTTATTTGCATCCTGTATATTATTTGGATGCTTTTCTTGATGTTATTTATTTATTATACAATCTTCCTGCAACAGTTGCAGGATGCCCAAGGACAAGGAGTACCTTTACAACAATAATGGATATAGCTACAGTAGATAATGAGATTGTATGAGGTTAAGTGTAGGCAAAAGAGTAAGGCATGTCAAACATTTATTTGAGGTCCGCAAGCATGGTTCTTGAAGATCATGATGGACTTCTTGAGTGTGGTAATCGTGATGTTATAGATGAAATCTCTATTCAGCCCAAAGGTATTGCAGAAGTTGACAAAAAAATGAAGGTATGGTTGCTCGAGTATCTAACATCAAGCTGATTACAGAGATGGACGAGAGCTTATACTTTTGCTTATAGAAGTTCACCGTTTCTTCATAAATTCTACTCTTTTCCGTAGCGACCTCTTCTGGCTGGTTTTCGTTGGTCTCAAATCACATTTTATATCAATGATGAAAACTTCAGCACAGGATGGCTTAAAAGCAATAATGCCAATGCGTCGGTTGCTTTCTCTGTTGGAGAGACCGCGTACTTCTTCATAGACATTACAACCTTTTCCTTTCAAAGCGTTACCTATCATTGGTCTGCCTACATTATGGCGTGATGTGCGTAGTAATTCACCATGTGGACAGACTCCCGGGACATGTGAAAGAGTTTTGAACTCTCTGTGGCAACGCTAACAGAGGTTGTTGCCCTGGGATCTGCCAATTGCAGTACGTACAGCAGAGGCATTGGCATTAATTTTTACTGCATCACGCCATTCACTGCAAAACAATCCTTTATGATCACGAATCCATGTATTCGCTGGAGTACACTGTTTAAATAGGACTACACCTTTCCCATTATGCTCTTTCTTGCTCCAGTTGTCAAAAGCTCTTCTTCTCAATTCGAGTCAAACTTACTTTGTATCTACAAAACTATGCCTTTTGTCTTGAATACCACAGCCAATTTTTAATAGATTAACAACCAAGCAATAATAATAATAATAATAATAATAATAATAATAATAATAATAATAATAATAATAATAATAATAATAATAATAATAAAAATAATAATAGTGGTTCAGGTTTGTGGGTTACTGTAGTCACGTCCTAGTTCGTGAACCATGGGCAACGGTTGAGTGGCCTAGTAAGTGGTCCTGAGAGTCGGGATACCAGTTTCTATGGAATGGGAGTGGGCATCTCGGACATATTCTGAGTCCTGGCTCTTCTTGTGCTCAGGCGGCTAGGACTATACAATCCACCGGTGGTCCTTAACCCGTTAGAGGAGAGATCCACACTTGGACTATGTGCAAGTAGGGTAGCATCCTGCTTCATGAATCGACCGAGCTCAGAACATTTTAAGCAAGCCTCGGACCTATGGGAGTAACGGAGTCCCACTCCCATTTGACAGGCGAGGGACTCCTTGGAAACAACTTGGCGAGCGAAATGGAATTCGATGGGGAGCTACAATATTAATGGGGCTTATGGAAGAAAGAAAGTAGAACTGGCTGAGTCAGCAAAGAGGATGCATCTGGATATGTTAGGAGTAAGTGATATTCGGGTAAGGGGAGATAACGAGGAAGAGATAGGAGATTATAAAGTGTACTTGACGGGTGTTAGAAAGGGGAGGGCAGAGTCTGGGATAGGGCTCTTTATCAGGAATACCATTGCACGGAACATAGTTTCTGTTAGGCACGTAAACGAGCGAATGATGTGGGTAGATTTGTCAGTTGGAGGAATTAGGACTAGAATTGTGTCCGTGTATTCACCATGTGATGGTGCAGATGAGGATGAAGTTGACAAGTTTTATGAAGCATTGAGTGACATAGTGGTCAGGGTCAACAGCAAGGATAGAATAGTGCTAATGGGCGATTTCAATGCGAGAGTTGGGAATAGAACTGAAGGATACGAAAGGGTGATTGGTAAATGTGGGGAAGATATGGAAGCTAATGGAAATGGGAAGCGTTTGCTGGACTTCTGTGCTAGTATGGGTTTAGCTGTTACGAATACATTCTTCAAGCATAAGGCTATTCACCGCTACACACAGGAGGCTAGGGTTACCAGATCCATAATAGACTACATCTTAACAGACTTCGAATTCAGGAAATCTGTTAGGAATATACAAGTTTTCCGGGGATTTTTCGATGATACAGACCACTATCTGATCTGTAGTGAACTAAGTATCTCTAGGCCTAAGGTAGAGAAAGTGAAATCTGTCTGCAAACGAACAAGGGTAGAAAATCTCCAGGACGAGGAAATTAGACGGAAATACATGGATATGATTAGTGAGAAGTTTCGAACAGTAGACAGTAAGCAGGTTCAGGATATAGAAAGTGAATGGGTGGCATATAGGGATGCTGTAGTAGAAACAGCAAGGGAATGCCTAGGAACAACTGTGTGTAAAGATGGGAAAAGGCGAACATCTTGGTGGAATTATGAAGTGAGAGCAGCTTGTAAACGTAAAAAGAAGGCTTATCAGAAATGGCTCCAAACAAGGGCCGAGGCAGACAGGGAGTTGTATGTAGATGAAAGAAACAGAGCGAAACAAATAGTTGTTGAATCTAAAAAGAAGTCATGGGAAGATTTTGGTAACAACCTGGAAAGGTAGGTCAAGAAACCTTTCTGGACAGTAATAAAAAATCTTAGGAAGGGAGGGAAAAAGGAAATGAACAGTGTTTTGAGTAATTCAGGTGAACTCATAATATATCCCAGGGAATCACTGGAGAGGTGGAGGGAATATTTTGAACATCTTCTCAATGTAAGAGGAAATCATCTTGGTGATGTTGTGAACACCTAAGCTCATGGGGAAGAGGAAAATGATGCTGGTGAAATTATGCTTGAGGAAGTGGAAAGGATGGTAAATAAACTCCATTGTCATAAGGCAGCAGGAATAGATGAAATTAGACCTGAAATGGTGAAGTATAGTGGGAAGACAGGGATGAAATGGCTTCATAGAGTAGTAAAATTAGCATGGAGTGTTGGTAAGGTACCTTCAGATTGGGCAAAAGCAGTAATTGCACCTATCTATAAGCAAGGGAACAGGAAGGATTGCAACAACTATCGAGGTATCACACTGATTAGCATACCAGGCAAAGTATTCGCTGGCATCTTGGAAGGGAGGGTGCGATCAGTCGTTGAGAGGAAGCTGGATGAAAACCAGTGTGGTTTCAGACCACAGAGAGGCTGTCAGGATCAGATTTTCAGTATGTGCCAGGCAATTGAAAAATGCTACGAGAGGAATAGGCAGTTGTGTTTATGTTTCGTAGATCTAGAGAAAGCATATGACAGGGTACCGAGGGAAAAGATGTTCGCCATACTGGGGGACTATGGAATTAAAGGCAGATTATTAAAAGTAATCAAAGGCATTTATGTTGACAATTGGGCTTCAGTGAGAATTGATGGTAGAATGAGTTCTTTGTTCAGGGTACTTACAGGGGTTAGATAAGGCTGTAATCTTTCACCTTTGCTGTTTGTAGTTTACATGGATCATCTGCTGAAAGGTATAAAATAGCAGGGAGGGATTCAGTTAGGTGGAAATATAGTAAGCAGTCTGGCCTATGCTGACGACTTGGTCTTAATGGCGGATTGTGCCAAAAGCCTACAGTCTAATATCGTGGAACTTGAAAATAGGTGCAATGAGTATGGTATGAAAATTAGCCTCTCAAAGACTAAATTGATGTCAGTAGGTAAGAAATTAAACAGAATCGAATGTCAGATTGGTGATACAAAGCTGGAACAGGTCGATAATTTCAAGTATTTAGGTTGTGTGTTCTCCCAGGATGGTAATATAGTAGGTGAGATTGAATCAAGGTGTCGTAAAGCTAATGCAGTGAGCTCGCAGTTGCGATCAGCAGTATTCTGTAAGAAGGAAGTCAGCTCCCAGACGAAACTATCTTTACATCGGTCTGTTTTCATACCAACTTTGCTTTACGGGAGCGAAAGCTGGGTGGACTCAGGATATCTTATTCATAAGTTAGAAGTAACAGACATGAAAGTAACAAGAATGATTGCTGGTACAAGCAGGTGGGAACAATGGCAGGAGGGTACTCGGAATGAGGAGATAAAGGCTAATTTAGGAATGAACTCGATGGATGAAGCTGTACGCATAAACCGGCTTCGGTGGTGGGGTCATGTGAGGTGAATGGAGGAGGACAGGTTACCTAGGAGAATAATGGACTCTGCTATGGAGGGTAAGAGAAGTAGAGGTAGACCAAGACGACGATGGTTAGACTCTGTTTCTAACGATTTAAAGATAAGAGGTATAGAACTAAATGAGGCCACAACACTAGTTGCAAATCGAGGATTGTGGCGACGTTTAGTAAATTCACAGAGGCTTGCAGACTGAACGCTGAAAGGCATCACAGTCTATAATGATAATGTATGTATGTATGTAGAATAATAATAATAATAATAATAATAATAATAATAATAATAATAATAATAATAATAATAATAATAATAATAATAACTGGTTTTACACTGTCTGTAGGGGCTGTGCATGTTAACATGCTACGACTATGGAGCCAAGCTCTGCATCTGGGAGACGAGTGGGTTCGAACCCCACTGTCAGCTGACCTGAGAATGGTTTTCTGTTTTTTCCCATTTTCACTTCCAGGCAAATGCCAGGACAATTACAATTCATATGCCATAGCAGCTTTTTTCCAACTCCTTACCCAGTTTCATTCACTATCATTCATTTAATTTTCATTAGCTCGTTAACTGAGGTTGGCGTCAGGTAGGCCGTCCGGCCATTAAAAACATGCCGTATAAATTCATCTCACCTCATACCCGACCCTGCATCAAGAAACAGGACTAAGGGGTACACATACTGTACATACATACATACATTATTGGTTTTACATTTTACTAACTACTTTTATGGTTTTCGGAAGTGCTGGAATTTTGTCCTGCAGAAGTTCTTTAACATACCAATAAATCTACTGATATGAGGCTGACGTATCTGAGCACCTTCAAATATCACCGGACTGAACTGATATTGAACTCGCCAACTTGGCCTCAGGAGGCCAGCACTCTACTGCCTGAGGTACCAAGCCTGGCAGCAATCAAGCACTGATGTAAAATTTATGGTAATAAAAAAGTGAAATCATGTGCTAGGCATAATTTTTCTCTTCCTGTCACTTCATTTGCAACTTAGCACATGGAAATCTGAACTCTAGTGCTACTACTAACTACTCTAACCACCTCATTTCCAAGCATTAATGACCCATGAGTTTATACAAGACCTAAATGACATATATTTATGTAAGCAGCAGTCCATATTGAATACATTTATGTGCAAATCTTGAGTCTCTGAACTAAAACAAAATTTCGGCATAAATGGGTTAATAAGAAAATTCAAAAAGGATTTCCTTTCTACTGAATCTCTTGAGCCTCTAGTCTTCTGCAGGCTCACTCAAGATATCTTTCCCTGTGGCACCACGTACCTAAACTATCTGACTCATTCCTGCACTGCCTCATCTTTAACTACTCTAAGTTGCTACATTCTGTAGCCGTGTTAGAGGGAGGGAGCCTGCTTGCCCACATCAGTGTGATTACATTCGGTTCTGAAGGCATCATGTTGGAGTGTAATCAGGCATATGATGTGTTTCTTGTGAATACTTGGGCAACGTTTTCTCTTTGGGTAGTACCATGCTGCTGCCACAGCACGAGTACAGCATGGTGTGTTCGTCACCAGCTTCAGCGCGACTAAAGATCCCAGCAACTAACAGTACAGTTTCCATTTCACCTGGCAGATTTCAAACACTTCTCTCACTTTCCTTGACGTTGACCTCCACCTCTAGGACGACATAATCAAAACCTCTGCAAATGTCAAACCGACCAACCATCAGCAGATCTCCATGAGATCTCCCCCATTTCACATAAAATAATCTCCACTATTCAGTAAATGTATTTGCTCAACAACCAATGCTTGTGGCTCATACGACGACAACCCACGAAAGGCCTTTAATGCTTGTGGTTACCCCACATGTCCCCAAGCAACCTAGCCCAGTACCTTTCATAACTACACCATCCTGCTCTCCACAAAAGCAATCACATTTTAAAACAAGCATTCAGTCTTCTCTCATCTTCACCCCAAACCTGTGATCTCCTTCCAGAAAGACTCACAGTCACACTCAAGCACCCAATAAACCTCAAAAATATTTTCACTCTTTATGAACCACACCACCAACCCCCACCACCCCCTTCTGGCTCTTCTTCTGAGAATAGAACTGCTGCAAGACCTGCCATTAACATATACCCAGGACCTCTTTCACCAGCTGCATCACCAACAAAGTCTCAGACCATCCAAAGCCATCATAACTGCACTTCATCCAACATCTGTAGCAAAAGATCTTAGAGGTCGACGCTAATAGGAACTAATATTTAGAGGCCCCATGAAGAAAAGAAGAACAACAACATCTCCTACCATCTTCAATGCAGACTCTGCCCAATCTGCTTAGCTACCAATACTCTAATCAAACGTATATGAAGCCACCACAGTACCTGCAAAACCTATAATATGGATCTTCATTTTCCTATTCTAGGGACCGATGAACTTAGATGTTAGGCCCCTTTAAACAACAACAAGTATCATCACCTATTCACACTCATTCAAACGACATTTGATGACTGTTTGAAAGTCCTTCAGTGTTTACACTCTCTTTATTCTCAGTCTCTTGCCCTTAGACATTCCAAAGTTGGACATAAACTGCTGCATAGGTCTGGGGAAGTACCTGGCCCAAACATCAGAGAACTGATCCTACTTTTTTTTCCCTTTTCATTCTCTTGTCTTACTTATTCCCTCTCCCTTCTCCTCAACAGCATCTACTTGTTAACAATTAACACTACCATCCTCCAATGTCCGACTCGTTGGCTGAATGGACAGCGTACTGGCCTTCGGTACAGAGGGTCCCGGGTTCGATTCCCGGCCGGGTCGGGGATTTTAACCTTCATTGGTTAATTCCAATGGCCCGGGGACTGGGTGTTTGTGCTGTCCCCAACATCCCTGCAACTCACACACCACACATAACACTATCCTCCACCACAATAACACGCAGTTACCTACACATGGCAGATGCCGCCCACCCTCGTCGGAGGGTCTGCCTTACAAGGGCTGCACTCGGCTAGAAATAGCCACAAAAAAAAAAAAAAAAAAAAAAAAAGAAAAAAGAAAAAAAAAACCATCCTCCAATGAACGAAGATTACAGATCATTTTAGACCCATGTTTCTCTTTTATGTGCACTCTATCCACACGTGCTTACATGTGCTCTCCGTCTGTTTCCTATACATATGCAGTGGAACCTCATTAAGTCAGCCACCATTAACTCAGATCTCTGATTACACATTTTGTGCAAGAATACAGGCAGAGCTATTGCTTTAATTGGTGCATACAATTGGACAGGACAGTACAACAGTACAGTGGCCCCAATGTAGGAAGGTATCCGCTGAGGGGAAACGATACGGCGAAAGAGGGGCTCCCATTGTTTTAAGTTGTGTACTGTCATTTAGAAATAAAGCAGATCTCTGGATCACAGGCAACTATTGAACTACACTGGAATAAATAAGAATGAATAAATACAGTCAAATACATCAGAAATCACAACACTTGGAATAGGCCTACATTAGAAGTTTCTAGTTAAGAGTGGTTACGACCTGTTTTAATTTTCCACCAGTATCAGACTTATAACTTCTGACCTATTTAATCCCTCAGGACATGCACTCGGTATTGTAATATATGAGCTGATTGCAGCACACCAGCATGGTATAAAAGTCAAAACAAAGATTCAGCTATTTGCTTTATGTTGCACCGACACGGATAGATCTTATGGCGACTATGGGATAGGAAAGGCCTAGGAATGGGAAGGAAGCGGCCATGGCCTTAATTAAGGTACAGCACAAGCATTTGCCTGGTGTGAAAATGGGAAACCACGGAAAAACATCTTCAGGGCTCCCGACAGTGCGGTTTGAACCCACTATCTCCCGGATTCAAGCTCACAGCTGTGCGCTCCTTACCAAACAAAGATTTAATTAATTCCCTATGTACTGAATTTTGAGGCATCTCTCTCTCTTTCTCTACTATAACTGGACTACTCTATACTACCAGCATATCATCTAAACTACACTTATTTTTTCACATCCTTTGCTCCACCACGTCATACACTCAGCTTAGCAACTCTTAAGCCAGCACTATTTTACTTATAATAATTTCATATCTTAGCTCGTAATCAGAGATATTCATAGCTAAGCAACATAGGCCTAAAATCCTCCTGGATGGATGACCACTATATTTCACGGGAGCTGAATAGCTTTCACAAACATCAACACAGGGGATCGGTGTGAGCGATTCAACTACATTACACCACACTACAGAATACTGTAGCTGTGAGAGAAAGCCACTCCACAGCTAAACTAGCCTGTCCACTATGAATATAAATGAATCAGAACATTAAAACTCACCCTAACTTACAGGGTAGAAATTACCCCCAAGATTAGCATCCAAACACAAACATATCACCAGCTCGAATAACAGGGATGCTAGTAAAATATCAAGCAATAATGAATGTTTGGGAGAGTCCATTAGGAAAGTAGCAACAGTAGAGGACAAAATATCTGTTCGACCAAGAATTTTGCCACTGGGATACAGTACTCGTGCACCTTCTAACGGGTTATCAAATAAGACTGATGTGTCATAGGTTTATATCATATTAGCCCAAAGGTAGGAAAATATAGGTAACAATCTAAGCATGCGTCAAACCTATACCTTAAATTTTGTTAAGTTTTCACACTGTAACTAAATTTCAATATAATATTCTGTTTACTTGTATCCCGTTAGTCGCTGAATAATTCATTTACTTTTGAGTAGTTTGTATATGGCTCACTGTCAGAACAGATCACGGTGGGGAAAGAATACGCCTGTGCATGCACGAGCCAGAAACCTTTCTATCTTGAAGTCACAGTACAGTACCAGGCGAGTTGGCCGTGCGTTTAGAGACGCACGGCTGTGAGCTTGCACCCGGGAGATAGTGGGTTCGAATCCCACTGTCGGCAGCCCTTAAGATGGTTTTCCATGGTTTCCCATTTTCATACCAGGCAAATGCCGGGGCTGTACCTTAATTAAGGCCACGGCCGCTTCCATCCAACTCCTAGGCCTTTCCCATCCCATCGTCGCCATAAGACCTATCTGTGTCGGTGCGACGTAAAACCACTAGGAAAGAAAAAATAAAAAACTAAAAAAATAAACCAACAGTACAGTACAGAGAGAAGCTTACGAATTATTGTGTGACAACAAGATTGTAATATGTCAATATGTTTCAAATGGGTTTTGTTCAATATAAGTATACAAATATTTTTTTGTATGTAGCTTTTTATTGATCTTTTCCACATTCTCTTGTTAACCCACATTTTTGTTATCCCAGAGTGGTTTCAGTTCCAACTGATCTGAGTTAACAAGATTCTACAGAAAATATAATGCTCAGGTTCGAGAGCTAATGGGACCAAAATATATAACTTACGCGTGCAGGAAATAGATGAGAGCAGCGACTCACCACATAAGCATGCATGGCTAGAATATGCATAAAAGAGAGATGTCTAGATTCAAAATTTTTGGCTGGAGCCTTCACCAAAGGAGGATAGGATTCTGTCCTTTTCAACATCTCCTCAATAGTTTTAAATCCATGTACATGTAAAGTTTTCAAAATTTTCAGCTAAAGCGTTCATCTTTGGGTATATCAGAAAAATCAACACAGTTAGAAAGTGACCATGTTGAATAGAGTGGAGGTGGCAGTGATCCCTTTCTCAGGGGGAAAAGCGATTGATTTTAGCTGAGGGAGACTGATTACCCCAGTCACTTCACACTCTCCATGAACAGAGTTTAGGTACAGAATTTGCAGCAATAACCACAAGAGAAGACAAGATAATCTGGTATTTCACATTCTACTAGCCAATTTTTGGTTCCTAAGATATCACTAAAAATCTCTAGTAGGGGTATCCAGTTGCCTTGACAATGTATTCCAAGTGCCGGCAAACTATAAATAAGGTATATAAAAAAAAAAAAACCCGGGAAAAGAACAAAATACAATCTTACATTCAAAGATAAAGGGTAGGATTCTCCACCTGTTCAATACTACATTAAAATTTGATATAATTAAAATGTCACATTTTTATTGTCAATTTTGAGGTACGGTACCAGTTCGGCATTTTTTATGCCATCATCAGCCTAGGGTTAAGCAAACAAGGACATTGAGTAAATTACATATGTACGTACACAAATAAACCTTCTCAAATACCTAGCAATTTATAATTGCGTCACAACATAAAACATTTGACTGGACAAATATCTCCTATATAATATATCACAATAAAGTTCTAGAAAAGAGGTAAAATTGTTCTATATACAACTCTGTGCATTTCTATCACCTGGTAATGTTAAATGCTGTAATTGTGTATAGAATTACAGTAGCCACAAGTTTGTGTAAAATCTCCTTTCTTGACTATCTAAACAGTTGATTAAAATTAGACTATTGACCTTGGAGCAATATATAAAATCTTTTTGAACGTTCTATCATGAGATATTTTAGCATGTATATACATTATTAGCTAATTTTTCATATTACTATATAGTGTAAAAGGGAAGACCATTTTATTGTCCGATGTTTGTAAAAAATAGTTCCTCATGGATTATAATCAGAGAGCCATCATAGATTGGTCGGATTTTTAGAATCAAGTGAAATTTTTTTTTCATGGCATGTATCTTGCTTAAATTTTTTTTTACACAAACTTGTGGCTACTGTAATTCTATACACAATTACAGCATTTAACATTACGAAGTGATAGAAATGCACAGAGTTGTATATAGAACAATTTTACCTCTTTTCTAGAACTTTATTATGATATATATAATAGGAGATATTTGTGCAGTCAAATGTTTTATGTTGTGACGCAATTATAAATTGCTAGGTATTTGAGAAGGTTTATTTGTGTACATACATATGTAATTTAGGTACTCAATGTCCTTGTTTGCTTAACCCTCGGCTGATGATGGCATAAAAAATGCCAAAACCGGTACATAAAAATTGACAATAAAAATGTGACATTTTAATTATATCACATTTTAATGTAGTACTGAACAGGTGGAGAATCCTACCCTTTATCTTTGAATGTAAATCTTTTTTCAATACGGACTAATTATGAAGTTTTTGACGTAAAAAAAAAATCTGTCAGAGCTCTTTATCATTATTAATAGGGCCTGTCTGGTGGCCATGATCGTTAAGGCATCAATTCTTTCTGGTCTAACACTGTGGTTAGCCGGTTCGAGTCCCGTTGTTGGAAAAAAATTTCACCATCAGAATGTTGACCAGCAGGGTAAGAGATGTGGTGTATAAAATTACTAATCACTCGATTTCCTTATAAAATACTGGAGGAGGTCAAACAATTTATTTTGATGAGGAACTCGAGGATAATACTGAAATATTTATTTAATTTTAAGGAATTATATTTTTTACCGCAGACTGTAGCATAAAATCACTTCTAGAGGGCAGCCGGTTGGAAATAGGTATGTGCCATCGCGGACTTTTTTGTAGAGGATTCTATGCTTTACATTTCGTACACTTACACTTGGGGTCTATCGTTGATGGTTCACGCAGCGTAAGCCAAGAAAGCAAGTGACCTACCGACCGACATTTTAATCTCTTTCTACGTATTTACTGTATATCGGATCAAGGATACATAATACTTTTATAGTGGTACACTACGTGAACAGTGTTTGTGTTGTCAGTATCTGAAGCAGAACCACTGTACTGATTAAAATGCAGTCAACATATTATGGAAACGTGTGTGGCGCTATAAATTGTCGGCACGTAAAAGAACTGCCGTGGGACAAAATTACGGCACCTCGAGTCTCAGAAAACCGTAAATGTTGTTAGTGAGACGTAACACAAATAATAATATTATTATTTCGCATATTATAAAGACAATAACGACAACAACCATCAAGCCAGTTAGTTTGCTACTGTGATGGCATAACAATACTTCCTCGTCAGCAATGCTTGGTTATTGAAACACTTTGTAATGAACTCTTGAATATCTCCATTATTACAGCTCGTACTGTAAAAAGGTGTCAGATATAAATGACTGAATGAAAAATCATATTTTCTATAATTATTGTTATGTGCCGGGCTGAGTAGCAACTCAAATGGTAGAGCGCTGGCCTTCTTAGCCCAACTTGGCAGGTTCGATCCTGTCTCAGTCCGGTGGTGATAGGTGCTCAAATACATAGTTAGTGGGACGTAAAATCCAATAACATTAACATCATTATGTGCTAATAACTTATATTTCTGAATATATTTCGAAGCTCGTGAAATAATACAGTATCCGTGATCCGATATACAGTAAATACGAAGAAAGAGACAAAATGTCGTGCGAGAAGAGACCTGTTACTGGATCTCGGTTATTTCAAAAGGGGGCCTCACACATCCCAGTCATGAGTGGTTAAAAAATATAGCCTAGTTCGAAATTTCATTTGGTGTGTTTCACGGTAAGACTGTATCCAGATGCAAAAACGTGAAAACTCTTATTTCTATTATTAAGTCAAAATTTCCAGTATTCCATGACAAAATAATTTGTCTCTACGTAAGGACCAGGACATTTATTAGGATATGGCATTTTAATGCAAAGAGTAAGGAGCTACCACTGAGAAAATATGCCAATAAGAAGGCTAAGCTTTGGGCTGGTTCATCAAGTAATTAAGTCTCCTGACACGTACGTTTTAATAATTTAATATAATTCCATAAAGATGTTGATATGATGCATATTTTCCTATGCCATTTGATCTAAATATTTACTTCATCAGGAAATAAATTAATTATTTTGAGTTGCATGGCAATATTTTATTTATTATCGTATTACCGGTATAAGTCATGTATTTGATAGTTGATGTTCTACCTGCTCAGCATGTGACAAATTTAACGCATTTTCACGTTTTAAAATCTATTGGAAGTGCCGTTACTTATCGAATCGGACTAAACCAGACTATTATATGATGAAAGATTGAGAAGATGTTTCACAGACACGAGAACTCACAGGCTTGCTGTACTGCGAATGTGTACCTTACTCGCTATTGTTCATACTGCGTGGCGTCAGAGCGCTCCAGTCAATGGAAGCTTCAACCGCCGGAGTAGCCTACCTTATATTCTAGTTACCTTGAGGGGTAATAACGCTGTTGATGATTCATCTGTTGGATGGGAACACTGCCTGCTCAATCTGCATTCGATGGCTGCTTATACTGCCTGCTCATTACAACATTTTAACATGACACTAAATGTAACACTCTGTTTACAAATACCCACAGCAGGTGGCAGCACCAACCGGCTCCTGAACTGTCGGAATGAAACAGCGGGAAATACGGTAGTATTTTATTTGTTTACAGTGAAAATGGTGTACTGCTGTGTGCCTTTCTGCAAATCAAAGAAAGGAAAACCAGAATGCCGCGGTATTTCATTTCATGGCACGGGCTTTTTCAGGAGATCCAGCCGAAGCCATGTTTAGTTCTATAAGAATGTGAGAAGGGTGCAATGACATGACTGATTCCCGGGCTACTCAGAATTCCATAAAGAGAATTCTGAAATCCGGTATTTTAATGTCCATCGATGGTGCTAACGTTATCCACAAGCAAAATTCAAAATTTTCTGCCTCAGTATCCTCTCCCGGACTTGACGAAACAGAACCAGTGATGCCCGCTGAGTATATACTTGATTTACTGGAAGATGTTCGTGAGCCTCCTGAGTCAGTGAGTGTCATTTTGGAAACTGCTTCCCATGCATTAGTGTGTGGTTATTTAGTGCGTGTAATCGAAGAAAAAACAATGCAGCACGTGCTTGAGTAACGTTTCCACCTCAGTTAATGCATCCCCATTGACGAACTTAATCAGACAGTCTGATAGAGGAGGCCTGCGCTATCCCCAGCAACGATTTATTGGCCTAATTTTGGGGCTACAGAAATTTGTTGAGGCTGCTGTACCGTACTGCAAAAAATCTGTAAGTTTGCCCCAGACTGTAAAAAACTATGTTCTACCCTTTTTGTGCCACTGTAAGATTTTAAGGTGTTTTAGTAACAATAAGCACCAGGAACTTGTGTCAGAATCTGTGGTGGCCAAATTCGTGAAACCTCTACTTAGTAATGTAGGGAAGTACCATACAGACAAAGTTTGCAGCTTTTCTTGTTCGTCAAAATCTCTTTCTCGAAAAGTCCTGAAGCTATCACCCTCTAGAGCACCACTTTATGCGTACAATTCTTTAATTTTTCTGTTACTTTCAGACTTTAAATTTTGCTTGTACGCTTATCTAGCTGTATTCGCGCGATGACTGGGTACGTCTGGTGCTGCGATCTAGCGGCAGATTGTTTGTAAGTCGTGTTACACGTTTGAATATGGAATGAGCAGGCAGTATAAGCAGCCATCGGATGCAGATCGAGCAGGCAGTGGATGGGAATATTAAGCCTTGAGCAGATTCCCTGGTGTTATTCGATTCAACAGGAGTAGGCTGGTAGTATTGAATAAGTGGAACCACTTACCCATATTTCTTAATGTAAATCTTGATTTAATATGGACCAAAAATGAAATTTTTGACATTAAATAGGAGTAGGCTATGTGTTGATAGTTATAGCAAATATGGTGACGAATTTCAGATCTGAAGCGAGAAACCTTAATGTAGTAGGGGTTTGCCATTACTGTTTGCCCTCACAATATTTGGTCTTAGCCTCCAAAGGACATATGTTTCCTCATTCATCCTTAAAATTTAAGTACATCAAATATCCAAAGTTTGTAATCATAACCATTAAAGGTGAATTTGTATCCAGCTTTAACAGCTTCTCGGCAAATCATGAAGTCTGTGCGTGTATGGGCAGCTGTGCACTTTCGAATTATACTTGGTTCACGGAATGTGTGAAGTAAGGATGCGCAAGACGTCATTCAGGAGAGGGCGGAGGTTCAGCATGCATGCTTCCTTTACTCTCTCCCAACCAGTCAGCGTCAATGTGATGCTCCCTTTTTCACTATATTTCTTTTGCACTGAGTAGGCACTGGACCAGCCAGCAATAGTTCTGCCTTCAGAGACGGCTTGTTTTATCACTGCCAATTCACATTCTCCATGAAAAAAGTTTAGTTTAGGTACAGAATTTGCAGCATTAACCATAAGAGAAGACAAGATAATCTGGTATTTCACATTCTACTAGCCAATTTTTGGTACCTAAGATATCACTAAAAATCTCCTGTTTTTAATTTGTACAACATACTCGTTTTCCAGAGCAGAAGATAGAACGAGAATTGTCCAGCTGTGTACACATCATTTCCACCTATCTTCGTCACCTAGGCCTACTGTAGTCATTTGTTCAATAACAGAACTTAGAACTAGGTGAATAGATTTAGTAATATTTAAATGTAAACCATGAAAGTTACTTACCTCACTAAAACTATCGCAACATATAACAACATCACAGTCAATTTGTTGATTCCCTTGTTGAGATTTGTTTACTTTAGCTCCAGCAGTTAACTGAGGGAGACTGGGTCTTCTCGGACTAAGGGCAGAAGTAAGCTGTGTGAGGTGAAACAACACCTAAAACACAGACATACTGCGTTAATATTAAACATACACTTCTCAATCAAAGCAAGGTTAACTGAGGTCTACATTACACCACATTACACCTTCGGTGCTGAAATAGACGGGACAGTAAATGCTTTCTGCTAAGTATATTCCACAGTTTTAAACGTTATACTTGCCTGATTATGGGTCTGCAGCGTAAACATCGAACAGACGTTATAATAAATTTCTTGATGTTTCAAGATTTACTGTAAATGCAACACAGTTTGTAATTTGTATCAACACTTATGAATTATTTCATAACCCTACGTTGCCGTCTCTGCCCGATGTTGTTTCGTCGGTCACGTCGCTCTCCGTATCTCTCTTGTTACTTGATAATTACGATTAGAAAAAAATGCGATATACATCACTGCAACATATATCCAAATGCTTCGTGTGCCAATGTCATCCTGATTCGAACACAAATTCTAAATGTGCTGATGTAATAAATACATATGCCTTTATAACATTAAATGCTTTTCAGTTCTTAGTACGAGGTAAAAACATTTGTGTATGACATATTCCGTATATGTCGCCGGTTGTTCATACTTTTCAATGTTGCCAACGTAATGCATTAGTTGCTAGTGTTATTGTGAACAAGAACAAGTGTATATCGCTGTTTGTAAATAAACTTGTAGTGAATGTGAATTTAATTTCTACTGTGTTGTTTAATTTACATCGTTTGCTCCAAAGTGGCTTGGTCTAATTCAAATGAAGCAAACACCAACAACGTAAAACAAATAAGTCCCGACGTGGATGAGAATATGGACTTGATTTATTCTGTACTAAGGAAGTTTACAACAAATACTCCAAAATCTTTGCAGAATTATGACTGGTGAGGTACCTGTTTCTCTAAGTTCAGGGTATTGCGTGTGTGAGTGAGGCAGACAAAATATAATTTCTGAAATACAGGTTCCGTTTAGTAGAGGATTGTAACAATACCATATTACAGTACTGCACCCTGTCTGGAGATTTTAACTGAAGTATCTCAGGGATTAGTGCAGACCAGCGTGTTTACAGATTTAAAAGCTGTTTTTTGGTTTGAACCCCGCTGTCGGTAGCCCTGAAGATGGTTTTCCGTAGTTTCCCCATTTTCACACCAAGCAAATTCTGGGGCTGTTCAATCAGTCATTCAATCACTACTGATTTACATTTAGGGCAGTCGCCCAGGTGGCAGATTCCCTATCTGTTGTTTTCCTAGCCTTTTCTTAAATGATTGCAAAGAAATTGGAAATTTATTGAAGTCGGGGTATAAGGAACTACAGTCTATGCTATAAATAATTTTGAAAGACGTCCCAATATCACAGGGTCAAAAGAAAACTAAATGTGAAGGCCTACAATACAGAAAGCTCGTAACATTGAACAACAATAACATTACGTTGACCATTGTTTGCTGTGATGTGCTTTGTGTCTTCTGTTGCCAGTCATGTCTGATAGATGGGATTACTGCTGTATACCGAGTATTTTTTAAAATTTGCTTTACTTCGCACCGACACAGATAGGTCTTATGATGACAATGGGATAGGAAAGGGCTTAGGAGTGGAAAGGAAGTGGCCCTGGTGTTAATTACGGTACTGCCCCAGCATTTGCCTGGTGTGAAAACGGGAGACCACGGAAAACCATCTTCAGGGTTGTCGACAGTGGTTTTCGAACCCACTACCTCCCGGATGCAAACTTACAGCTGCGCGCCCCTAACCGCACGACCAACTCGCCCGGTCGTACCGACTAATAACAGCCTGCCTGAATATTGGTGGGAAGGAGTTGGGGAGTTAGATAAATTTGTTTTTGAGCATGCCATTCCTCTGGTTCATACATTTTCTGATACTACCGGTACGTAAAAAACTGGTTCATCATAGCATTCGAGCTATTCAATCCCTACCCTGAGGCACTGATTGGAATGAACAGTGTGTATATTTAACAGAACAATGGCAGAGGAGTGTTCACGGCTCTCTGCGGCCTGGTCATACCAGCACTGGAACCTTTTATAGTTAGATCGGCATCGTTCGTTAAAAGTGAGAAAATGTGTGGTTTTTCATTTGAGCGAGTATTTTAGATGATAACATTGCTTTCAATTCCTACATTCATACTGACGCTTTTGTAATGGCTTAAGTTAACTAACTGTAGTTAGGAAAAAACACAAAGACATTCTTTCTTAGAATCCCGTTGCGAACCACGGGTACATCAGCTAGTTTAATATAATTTTGAACTTCATAATCTCTATAGTAGCTCTAAAAAGTTAAGATTAAGATTCTAATTCAGATTATTAGATAAATGGAATACATCTATTTTTGTTTGGAACAGAAGGCAAATGATGATGTTTTTATAAAGCCAGCATATGGGATTATTAATGTACAGAACCTAAATATCATTATAATTTTTTTCAGCTTACATGAAGGAAATACTTTATGTTCAGTGTCCAGCCAGAATATTGTTGCCTTTAGTACGAGAACTGAACTGGAGGATGTTAGTGGCAAGACATGGGGCTCTCATGTTTATGTTGCAGACCTCAACACTCCATGGCATAGTCACAAGTATGTTAACTGTGTATAAAAGTTTGGGAATTATTATATTCAAAAGCTAGTTTTAAATATTCTTGTGATTTTCATTATTTATTATCTATAAAAAAATGAATGTTATTTTGTCGAATTACTGTATGATGTTCTTTCACATTTTATTATGTTTTATTATAAATCCTGTGTTTAAAACAAATTTCATCAATGATGGTAAGTTATTACTGTGATTTAGGCTCCTACATCAGTTGTTTCATTAAGCTTACTGTTGATTGATTCTTATAGTTTCTGTGTGACCTTGTTTCAACAAAATGACATCACTTGTTTTTAGTTATATTTTCTGTTAAAAAATGCAAGTTATAAGTTGCTGTGCTAAATTTATAGGGAAGTCAGCAGACGTAACAGAAAATGTACTCCACCACAGTATTACAATAACCTAATATTTCAGAAGATGCAGTTAGTTGGATTAATGTTTGAGTCATATACATCATCGTCATCATCATCATCATCATCATTTTACAATTCCAGTTTCCTGGTCACTGTTGGCGAGCCTCTTCCATTCTGTCTTACTGAGATACATTCTGTTGTTAATGACGTCTTCCATTGTCCTTCCCTGATCTGCAATGTCTATCCAGTGGGGTCTTGGTCTTTCCACCATCCGTTTCCCTGCCACATGCCCTGAGGGGAACAATGCATAAGCTTAATAACCTATTAACTATGGTCATAGCATTGTGCCTACCCATAATGTGATTCAGCCAACAGGTTCAACCATGCATAAAATACACTGACTGACAGAGCAAATGCAACACCAAGAAGGAGTGGTCAGAACTTTATGCCAATTGCAGGGTAGACTGACGTCACTGAGGTATGCTCATGATGTGAAATGCGCCGCTGTGCTGCGCACGTAGCGAACGATAAATGGGACACGGCGTTGGCGAATGGCCCACTTCGTACCGTGATTCCTCAGCCGACAGTCATTGTAGAACGTGTTGTCGTGTGCCACAGGACACGTGTATAGCTAAGAATGCCAGGCCGCCATCAACGGAGGCATTTCCAGCAGACAGACAACTTTACGAGGGGTATGGTGATTGGGCTGAGAAGGGCAGGTTGGTCGCTTCGTCAAATCGCAGCCGATACCCATAGGGATGTGTCCACGGTGCAGCGCCTGTGGCGAAGATGGTTGGCGCAGGGACATGTGGCACGTGCGAGGGGTCCAGGCGCAGCCCGAGTGACGTCAGCACGCGAGGATCGGCGCATCCGCCGCCAAGCGGTGGCAGCCCCGCACGCCACGTCAACCGCCATTCTTCAGCATGTGCAAGACACCCTGGCTGTTCCAATATCGACCAGAACAATTTCCCGTTGATTGGTTGAAGGAGGCCTGCACTCCCGGCGACCGCTCAGAAGACTACCATTGACTCCACAGCATAGACGTGCACGCCTGGCATGGTGCCGGGCTAGAGCGACTTGGATGAGGGAATGGCGGAACGTCGTGTTCTCCGATGAGTCACGCTTCTGTTCTGTCAGTGATAGTCACCGCAGACGAGTGTGGCGTCGGCGTGGAGAAAGGTCAAATCCGGCAGTAACTGTGGAGCGCCCTACCGCTAGACAACGCGGCATCATGGTTTGGGGCGCTATTGCGTACGATTCCACGTCACCTCTAGTGCGTATTCAAGGCACGTTAAATGCCAACCCCTACGTGCAGCATGTGCTGCGGCCGGTGGCACACCCGTACCTTCAGGGGCTGCCCAATGCTCTGTTTCAGCAGGATAATGCCCGCCCACACACTGCTCGCATCTCCCAACAGGCTCTACGAGGTGTACAGATGCTTCCGTGGCCAGCGTACTCTCCGGATCTCTCACCAATCGAACACGTGTGGGATCTCATTGGACGCCATTTGCAAACTCTGCCCCAGCCTCGTACGGACGACCAACTGTGGCAAATGGTTGACAGAGAATGGAGAACCATCCCTCAGGACACCATCCGCACTCTTATTGACTCTGTACCTCGACGTGTTTCTGCGTGCATCGCCGCTCGCGGTGGTCCTACATCCTACTGAGTCGATGCCGTGCGCATTGTGTAACCTGCATATCGGTTTGAAATAAACATCAATTATTCGTCCGTGCCGTCTCTGTTTTTTTCCCCAACTTTCATCCCTTTCGAACCACTCCTCCTTGGTGTTGCATTTGCTCTGTCAGTCAGTGTACAATTAATCAGAAAATAACAAAAGAAATTGTTACCTTAGGAACAAAAAAGAAAGAATCCGTGTTGCAGAGCTCAGCCCAAAGTAATAAATTATTTGATATCCAGATCAACAGGACCAGTCTTTACAGATTGCGATACATTGCCATTCAATGAGATGCCACACAACAATGGTTTTCAACAAACTCCAAAAAGAAAAAGAGATGGAACTTAAAATATGACCGAATCAAAGATCCAGGGAAGGGTGGCATGCTTTAAACAAGGTGTTCCTTTGGGAATATATACTCACACCCCAAAGAAATGCCAGTGCCCCCCCCCAAAAAAAAAAAAAAAAAAAAAAAAAAAAAAAAAAAAAAAAAAAAAAAAAAAAACACCTAGGCAGTATGATATGCGACCTACATAATTGGTTAAAAAGGGGTCCAAGAAGCAGGAAACGCATAAAAGATAACAGTGATCAAAAGGGCCCCAAAAATGTGAAGCATGGTTCATAAATAACATCTCATGCAGATATTCGAAGCCAAACCCACACAAGATTGGAGGCCCAAATCATATACACAATTAAAATGCCAAAACAGCATAAACCATCCCTGTACAGGCCCTTCCAATACACAAGGACATAGCGGGGACATCGGAGAGCAATTTGGTACATGAATAATAACAAAGAGACTTCCACACATGAACTGTAGAATAAAATCGACGTAACACCCATCCAAGGTGAAACAGAGCTTGAAGTATCCACAAAAATGCACACAAAATGCTGTCAGTTGGTACACTTATTTATTTCACCTTAACTTCACATAAACGTACACATAACCTTAATCACTGCTGTACCGGGTGAGTTGGCCATGTGATTAGGGGCGCTCAGCTGTGAGCTCGCATCCGGGAGAAAGTGGGTTCTAATCCCACTGTCGGCAGCCCTGAAGATGGTTTTCCGTGATTTCCGTTTATTCAGGCCACTTCCATTCCTAGGCCTTTCCTGTCCAATTATCGCCATAAGACCTATCCGTGTTGGTGCACGTAAAGCAAATAGCAAAAAAGAAATAAAAAATTAAAAAATATCACTGCTGTCACAAACAAAATATACACATCAACACACCGCCATCTTTAACAAATGCCTATCACTGAGAACTTGTCACATGGAAATTGCAACCTTTAAACACAGTTGAAACAGTTGACTGCTAACAGCATGTCACCCCCAAAATGTGGTCACAAGTATACTCCTGTTAAACCATAACTCCAACTAAACATTAACTCATCTTTACCATCTTTTTATGTATGTGCCTGGCCAGACTTCTAGAAAGATACATTTTCTCGTAAATTCTAGAGTGCTTAAGGCCCAGATATAATGTACAGAATATTCTACAGAGTTCTCTTCACTGAGTGCCATTCTGGACGTTACAGTATGTTTCACAATTCTGTAGAGGATTACAAAATATATACAGGTAATAATAAATTATACACAGGTTCTTACATTAATTAAACTCATATCTATATACAACAAATGTTTCATGGCATAACGTCGCAAATATTGTGATCATAAGCTAATAATGATACTAATAAGTGGATGTACATCACAAGTCATAATAATAATAATCATAATCATAAAATAATAATAATGTACCGAGGAAGATATTCGGGCCCAAGTTTCAAGAGAGTATATGGATGCGAAAAAGCTCGGAAGAACTCTATGCATTAACTGAGCGATTCACTTCAGTCGCATGCAAATGGCGTATGAAATTTTATGGACATTTAGCACGAATGGATGACACATGTCTGACTAAGAAAATATTTCTTATTATCAATGGAAACCGACAAACCAAAGTTCGCTGGCTAGTGGATGCACAAAAGGACCTCTCAGAAGTCGACGTTGATCCAATGGCAACCACAAAGAATACATACAGACAAAAGATCAGCAGCCATAAATTTGCACCCAAGAATCCATCTGAGAAAAGCTTGTAACTCAAAAACTCATGGACACAAGAAAGGATGAGGAAGTTTTGGGAAGATAAGAAGAACAAGATGAGGAATACCAGTGCTATTTAATGGTTCCACGTGCTCCTTAAGGGGCTAAACGAATGTATATAATAATAATAATAATAATAATAATAATAATAATAATAATAATAATAATAATAATTTGTGCTCGATACTTGCATTATTTACCCATGGGTGAAAGAATATTGTTTTCAAGTTATATCAGTTTATCACACTTGCGTCAAGCTCATTCATGCAGTACAGGCACTCAATTACAGTAAAACACAAATCAGTGTACTGAGTTGTGACACAAAGAAAAACATAGCTGATATAAAGAACGTTACATGGGCAAAAACAGAAAGAACAAGACGGGCCACCAAATAAATAAATACCCACGGAGAACAAGAAACAATGGCCAACAACAATGCCATATGGTGATATAAAACTAACATGATCCACGAACCAAACTTTGAATAACAGAAAGAAATCGAAAAATAAAAGGCAGTTACATTACCTTAATCAAGCCATAATATATGTGCAGTAAAGCACATTGGAAACCTCCAAGACCAAATGCATTTATATCTTAAACCATTCAAAATTACACTTGTTTTTATGAGTGAGTAGAACTATTGTGTCACTCGCCATAAATCTTCACCAAGATACAAAGCTTAGAAAAAGAGCCATGGAGAAAACTAGATAGACAAGATCAGGAACAAACGTCGTAAAATCACAGGATGACAAAGGCGACATTTGTGATTTCCTTGGGCTAAGTTTGCGTGTACAATGAAAGTCAATGAGTCGGCCATGATACCGAAGTCAATGAGTACACATAAGTAACAGAGGGCAAGCAGTTCATCCGAAAAGCGAACCAGATAAAGATCGAGATGGCCAGCAAATGGTACAAACTTCTAACAGTTAGGTAAAACAAATCTTTGATATGTAATACTTTTGTCATCATTTATATTTACACTCAAAATTACTCCCCAGCCCAGCCATTTCATTGTCACCACCATCAGATCTTTCTAAAATATATCTTGAGAAAGATTCACCCAGGAAGTAAAGGAAGATTTTAAATCTGGGAAAAAATTATTATTTGGAATTATGAGAAACTGTAGGAATGAAACAGAGAACACAGGGTTTGTGAGGAATACAGAGGGAGTAATATTGACGAAACTGGTAGAGATAATGAGCAGATGGAAAGAATATTTCAGTGAACTGCTGAACTTGAGAAACCAGACTTATGAAAAAGGTATTCAGGCAGCAGGAACAGTAAAAGTAATAGAGAAGCAATTAGACATTCCAATGACAGAGGTTGAATGGGCATTTAAAAGGATGACGATGGGAAAAGCTGTGGGAAGAGATGAAGTAGCCATAGAAATAATGATGATGATGATGATGATGATGATGATGATGATGATGCTTGTTGTTTAAAGGGGCCTAACATCTAGGTCATCGGCCCCTAATGGTATGAACTGAGATGAAATGTAATTACAATATAAAAGTCCAAAATCATCCACTGACCAGAATTCAAAATGTGATGAGGAAAAGTGAATGGGTGAATATGAATTTAAAACAATCGGTGGATCTGACCCGCAGTGCCCCACATTCGCAGAAATTATTATAAAACAATAGTATTACTGACCAAGGGACTGCTTCTAAAGCAGGAAATTCATGAAGAAACAAAAAGAGAAGCTTCTAAAGCGCAATCCTGAATCGATGATGCTTGTTGTCTAAAGGGGTCCAAAATCCAGGTCATCAGCCCGTCATAATTGTACTTCTCGATAGGAAAGTAGAAGCATGGAATTTTTCATGTTGCGGTACTAATGAAAAGTAGCGTAGAGTTACGGTATTCCACACATTATGGTACTACTCACAGGTAATGCAATGCACACATGTAACACAGACCTATGGTGTTTCTCACATTGCAGCGTCACTTACAGGCAGCGCAAACCTATGGTGTTCCTCACATAGGTGTACGAATCACAGGGACTCGTACTATCCCATGGTGTTCCTCACATAGTGGGTACTAATCATAGGCAACGCAGACCCACGGTGTCGCTCATATAGTGGTACTAATCACAGGCAACGCCCAAACCTGTGGTGTTTCTAACATAATGGTACTAATTACAGGTAACATAAGCCCGTGGTGTTCCGCATGTAGTGGTACTAATCACAGGTACTGTAAATTCCATCCTGATTCACACTAATCACAAACCTATTTTGTACGTAACATAGTGGTACTACTCGCAAGTGAAGGCAACCCATGGTGTTCCCCGCGTGATGGTACTAAATACAAGTAGTCTCATGGTTCTAATTCGAATCATCCCCCTTGTAGTCGCCTCTTACGACGGGCAGCGGGCACCGTGGGTGTTTCTTTGTCCGCGTCCCCCACCCACAGGGGGTCATAGAAATGATCAAGGCTGCAGGACTAGCGGGACTCCAGTGGACTAATACTGAAATATGTATGGAAAGAGAGAAAATTGCCCGAGGATTTGGAAAAGGGTGTTATAACAGTAATATTCAAGAGAGGAGATACAACGATGTGTGGTAACTACCGAGATATCACCATCATCTCCCAAGGTAATGGAAAGGATATTGGAAAGGAGAATTGGAGAAAAGGTGGAAAGTCAGTTACAAGAGGAACAATTTGGATTGAGAAGTAGAAGGTCAACAATGGACTCATTTTCATTTCGAGACAGATCAAGGAAAAGAGCTGGGAATATAGGAAGGATGTAGTACGGTTATAGTCTTAGAAAAGCATACGACAACATTTCCAGAGCAAAAGTTTGGGAAAGCCTTTCACACCAGGAGCATGGGCAAGAAACTAATAACAATGTTAAAAAAAGTAAAATGTGACAACTGTTACAGCTGTGTGAAAACAACAGTGGGTAGAACGGAATGGTTTGGAGTAGACAATGGGCTAAAACAATTGAGTGTGTTGTCACCTCTACTGTTCACAATGGTGATGGATAACATTGTAAAGGCAGCAAGGGAAGATTATAGAGGGGAAAGAATGAATGTAATGATGTTTGTGGATGATGTGATCTGGGGAGAAGATGAGGAGGAGGTGAAACAACAGCTGAATGTACTGAATAGAAGGACTGAACAATGGGGATTGAGGAACAACGTGGAGAAGAACAAGATAGTTGTGATAAGTACTGGTAGTAAAGAAGGAAAAGGAGCTATCAAAATTGGAGGCAAGGAACTTGACATAGTAGAACACTTAAAATACTTGGGAGGTGAACTGACAGAAAATGGAAGAATGAATATGGAAATTAGTAGAAGGATGCAACTGGGGAATGCCTGTTACCACCAGATATGGAGATTAATGTGGAATAAAGATGTACCAATCAAGGCTAAAGAAGTAATGTACAAGGGATATTACCTACCTATAGTGACATATGCAGCAGAAACCTGCATAATGACTCAGAGGGATGAGAGTAGAGTACAGGCAGCAGAAATGAAATTCCTGAGGACTATGGTACAGAAGAAAAGGAGGGACAGAGTGAGAAATGAATACATACAAAAAGATCTTGCATGTGTTGCTGAGTACAAGTTGTGTAAGTCTATTTATTTACAGTTGTAGTTGGTATTTTGTATTGGAATTGTATTTTGTTATTGATATGCCAGGCATATCACAAATTCAAATTATAACTTGTATTTTGTTTGACTGTGCACAGGGTAGTATCAAGCCGTGCTTGTATAACAGCTCTTGAATGGGACCTCCCTGGTGAGAAACTGCTTGTTGCTGACACTGCTGGCAGTGTGCAGATCTGGAGTTTCAAAGATCATGTTCTCAATGACTGGATCTGTTTAGGGACTGCATCCTTTCCTGGTGAACACATCCTAGGGGCAGCCTTTTTCCACAATGGAAAGAAAGTAAGCAGAAATGTGTTATTTATTAGCGAATGGTTTCATTTTATCAACTTCATTTTGAACATTTTTATCTTCTTCATAATTATCCAAGTCTGAACATTTCCTATTGAAATTGTAAAGAAATATTTGTAGCATGACTCAGGGTGGTGATCTTCAGCATTTTAAAATGAGAAATTTAATAATTTGTTATGAAGGAAATTAAGAATTTATTTTAACACAGAAATTTTCTCTTTTTTATAAACTTAGCAACTTACTTGTCCAGGTATTTCATGAATTGAATGTGAATATTCTATGGAAAAGAATATTTGTCTGGAGAAACATCTTTCCACTTAATAACAATAATCACATAGCTTCAGTTACAGGGTTAGGGACCTTTTTGCCATTCAAACAGCTTTTGTACCACTTTTGACAGTCCAATCTACTAGTATCAACCAGCAAAAGCAGAACTCTATTCAGTTGGTTTTAAGGCTTTGTATGTAGCTGTGTACGGTAGATGCATTTGCTCGAACATAACGGCGTTCAGAGATCTGAAGAGCAGACCCTGCACCTTAGTGATGGGACATTCGATTCATTTTACTGAATCGATTCATTTGATTCCGTTCACGTTACTGAATCGATACAATGATCCGATTCACGGCTCATTGGTCACCGCTCCTACTGCATCTGTGTAGTATGTGCTGGTAAGACAGCAGCAACAGCATTCAGTGCTCGCAGCTGCCATCTGGTCTTCATACTATGAACTCCTTTCTTAGAAAAAATCCTAGTTACTCTAATACATCGAAGGTTTCCGGCGATGCAGGGTGGGAAAGGTTAGGATTAGGAAGCTAGCAGCCATGGCCTGAATTAAGGTACAGTCCCAGCATTTCCTGGTGTGAAAATAGGGAAACTGCGGAAAACCATCTTAACGGCTGCCGACGGTGGGATTCGAACCCACCATCCCCCGAATGCAAGCGCATAACCACGCGATATTAACCGCGCGACAACTTGCTCAGTCATTTTTGAAAATATGTATTTTTCTATCAGCTGAGGATTTTTTAAATTGTCATATTTTGTATAGGCTACCCGAGATGTACAGTAGCCCGCAGGTTTTCTGATTCAACATACTGTTATTGCGTCTGTCCACATATGATTGAAGTCTTGTGTAACGATGTGACATATGAACTGAGAGAATACTGAGCCGTTCTTCCCAATATAAAACAGGTACTTTTGAAAGGTCATGAGCATGACTCTTAGTCATAGGGCAGGCTAGAGTCGAGTTTAATTGTCAAATGTCAACTAAGTTATAATACTAAGATTCATTAAACTAATAAATAGTATAACCTAATAGCCTACCTACTTCCTAGCTACTTCAGAATTATGTTGTGACTACCTTTTTAACACTGCAAATAAATCCATCTATTATTTAAACCTCCCTGTAAGAAGAGGACAGTGAATGCAAATGGGTATTATTTTCAAATGAGCTGAGCTCGAGAGTCCATTATAGCATACGATTCTTTCAGTGTAGCATGGCTCACTGTATGTCTCGCTGCAGCGGAAGCTCGGCTCTCCGCATGTCCAGTGAGGCGATAAGGAGCCGTGTGTATCGTGTCTCACTGAGCTGCGCTTGTTCACGATTCTTTCGATGTGCCATGATTCACTGTCTTGCTGCAGCGGAAGCTCGGCTCTCCGTGTGTCCAGTGAGCCGATAAGGAGCCGTGTGTACCTTGTGTCTCACTGAGCCGCGCTCGTTCACGATTCTTTCGATGTGCCATGATTCACTGTCTCGCTGCAGCGGAAGCTCGGCTTCCCGTCAACGTCCAGTGAGTGCGCCACTCAGCACTGTCCGCTGGGAGTAAGCTCAATCGTGTGCCGTGAGCTCGCCGTTTCTGTGAATTGATTCACTCGGACACTTCAATGAATCGATACACTGCTTCAAATCATGCATTCAGTAGCCAACACTACTGCACCTGTGGTGATGATGATGATGATGATGATGATGATGGTGTAATTAATTTTGTTTGATAGATACTGTGTGAAGCCTTCGTGGCTCAGGCGGCAGCATGTCGGCCTCTCACCGCGGGGTTCCGTGGTTCAAATCCCGGTCACTCCATGTGAGATTTGTACTGGACAAAGCGGAGGCAGGACAAGTTTTTCTCCAGGCACTCCAGTTTTCCCTGTCATCTTTCATTCCAGCAACACTCTCCAATATCATTTCATCTGTCAGTCATTAATCATGCCCCAGAGAAGTGGGACAGGCCTCGGTAGCCGGCACAGTTCCTATCCTCGCCGCAAGATGAAGGCTTCATTCATTCCATCCCTGACCCGGTCAATGACTGGAAAACAGGTTGTAGGTTTTCATTCAGATAGATACTGAGTATCTAACCAGATATCTTTTCCAGGCACCGAGTAAGTTGACTGTGTGGTAAGGGCCTCATAGCTGTGAGCATGCGTTCAGAAAATGGTGGGTTCGAACCCAAGCATCAGTAACCCTGAAGATGATTTTCCATAGTTTTCCATTTTCACACCAGACAAATTCTGGGGCTGTACTTTCTTCTTTTCCTTGGCTGTATATGTGTGGACACTCTCGAGTATCACTCAGGGTATGATCTGATCCATAGAAAATATTCCCTGGGCTTCTGTAGCTGGGCAACAGGGATGCCCTTCCACTTTAAGGTGGTTTCAGCTGTTTGCCGCTGTGATGCTCTTGGGTGGCTTCGACCTTTTTCTTTGTTTTCCCCTTTGTGGATGGGGTGATAGAATGTATCCATGGTATCGCCTGTTTGTTGTGATAGGCAACTAAAAGGGGACCCCAGCTGGTCTGAACTTTGGAATGTTGGTTAGCAAACACGGGGTCTCTAGCTGAGTGTGGCATGGTTTCCACTTATTTGTGCCACAATCCTTACTTTTATCTTTCCTATTTGACCTCCGTTGGTCAACTTTTGTTCTTTTCCGACTCAATCAGTATTAGTTTTGCAAGGCCTAGGTAGTCTTTCATTTTCACACTCCTTGTGGCCCTTCCTTTTCTTTTGCTGTCCCTAGATTCTTTGAAGGTTTGGGCGTTTTCCTTTTTCCTTCCGAATAAGGTTAAAGAGGATGGTTGCCCAGTTGTACTTTCTCTTAAAACAGTAATCACTACCATCACTACTCTCCTTGGTTCTGCAATGGCAAGAGTTCTCTATTCATGATCTTCATCACACTGCTTGACGTGCCCATACGAGTAGAGTTGTCTCTCTTCCAGTTTCTCATCAGTGGCGGAGATTCCGAAGGATCCTCACCTGTGCTCATCACGCACTCGTTCGGTAATGACAGAGCCGACATAACTGAACATCTTGATAAATTTGACCATACTTCTGTATTGACTTGTATAATCTCATAAAAAACAATGTATTTTGTATTCTAAGCAGACCAGGATTGTCATCTACATTTAGTCTTTGATAATTATAGGTGGTTGTATATTAAAGATTTATGTAAGTGGTTTTTGATTCTTTTTCATTATTATTACAACGTGGACAATATTTAAATACCATATATTTGCAAATAACCCCTGCACCTTCATTTTAGGCAAGGAAATTTTGAATTTTCTTTTTGTGTGTGTGTAGCTTTGGTAAATATTTATATTGGAAACCACATATACTGCAGTATAATAAATTACAAAATTAAGACGCAATTTGTCGTTGCATCGTATCCTTGACTGAAGGGTTAGTTCAGAGCCCTTTGTTTTGTCCTGGGTTAAATTCCTGGCTGGGTCAGGGATATAATCGCATATGGTTCTTTTGGCTTGGGTACTGGTGTTTGTCCCAACACTCTCCTCTTCATACTCTACTAACCACCGAAGAAATACACAATAGTGAATATAGCCCTCTACATAGGGTTGACATCAGGATGGGCATCCAACTGTAAAATGGCTATATTTACATGTGTGGCAGAGTTCACTTTTACGACCCCATAAGGGTGCGGGAAAAGCGGTATAAGGAGAATTCCTCACATTGTAAGCTTCATCACTAGCCTATACCCCAGCAACATTTCAAAATATATCACCATTCGGTCTGCAGTACCAATTTGTGAGAGTATATACATATTTTTCTGGCACAAACTGATTACATATCTATGGAAATTCATTATCTTTTCTTCATAATTGGCTGGGAGATGTTGTACAATGTTTGTTTTCTTAAGAAAACTGGTTATTTTGTTCTAAAACACTTATGTGACATCCATGACTAACCTTACAACCCGTAATTTAGCATTCGACCAACACATTTCACTTGTGGCCACACATCCAAACTGTCTTTACTGTCGCATATTCGCATATCCTGTTTTTGATTTCTGGAAACTTTACTTTTTGTTTGCGAAATGTCCAGTGGTTATTGTTTGCCTGTTCCTTCCATTACATACTATACCGCACCACTCGTCCCCTTTGTATTTTCTTCCTGCAGCATGATTACTAATTTACTCAGCCTCTTCAGTAATGTGGCGCTTTTCTTTAGTCATGAACGACCTATAACGAGAACATACATCAGCCATCCTATATACAGTACATGCTGTTACTTAAACTGACGCTTAACAAAGCATGTACGTGGTACACTTCTTGGAGTGAAAAATACCACTGTCTAGATTGATGAATGTCAAAAGCTCTGTAACTACTTTGATGCAAATAATATCCCCACCGTGACTCTTAACTGCCAGATTTTGAAGAAAATATCCAGGAGTTATTTGTGTATGTGCGGTAATTAGATTGAAATATTAGGTAGAAAAATTCTCTTTCAGTAACATCCACAAAGCACTAGGATACAAGGCAATTTTTATTTCCGTTTTTGCTTGTGTTTGTTACAGATTAGTATAGTTGCTGAGAAAAAGGACAACTTCTTCTATAATGAGAAATTCAGTCATTTGCGATTTGCACCATCTGTACGCCATTTTGGTGGGCGTCCAATTGAAGGATGTTTGGTGATCAGTACGACTGGTATGGTAGGAGTAGTTGTGGCTCCACAGGAAGGACAAGGAACTCCACAGCTCAGTGCCACTAGTGACAGTCTTGGATCAACTCGCCACAGGATCATGGCTGTAGATATCTGTTATGGGAAGAGTAAGTATTTTTCAACTGGTTTATCTGTTTTTATATTCCTAGTAACTTTTTCTAAAGTACAGTTGAAACCAGTTATGACGATTCCGAAGGACTGCATCCGGGAGATCGTGGGTTCGAATCCCACTGTCGCCAGCCCTGAAGATGGTTTTCCGTGGTTTCCCATTTTCACACCAGGCAAATGCTGGGGCTGTACCTTAATTAAGGCCACGGCCGCTTCCTACCAATTCCTATCCCCTAGTAGCCTATCCTCCGAAGGACCGCCAATTAACAGTTGTTATAGGCGATAGTCACACAAACCGTTTTTGTTGTTGTTGTTGCTAAAATGTTGTATCTATAAATTTTAAGCTGCACAATTACATGGTTGATTAACAGAATAAAGTTAAAACTTCAAAAAACATAAACAAAATAAGTACTGTATTTACAATACGGTATTTGTGTTAAGTGGGACTGAAAGGAATTTTTCTTCTAATGTTTATGCAATACACACAGCAATCATATGTCAGCAAAATATGAAACAATTGAGGAAAATTGGTATTTGGAATCTCCTTTAAAAAATTAAAAATTAGGAAACATGTATTCTTTTGTTTTCAGGGGGAAAATCATCAACGGGAGAGGTGGGGTGAAAGAATTGAAAAATTAGTTGAATTATTTGTATGAAAATATATATACCAAAACAATCTAAAAATGTTGCAAACGTGAAAACTGGTATTTGGAATCTCCTTTCAAAATAAACACGCATTTTGGAGGGGGGGATGAAAACCAGATGAATTCCTTTTACGAGGATACATACATCTCAAAGAAAGAAATTACTGTATGGTATCTTAAGAAACAAAAAGAGAGATCAAGTAAACACCAGATTTGTGAAGGATGAAGGTGGCATAATTTTAACAAAGCCAGAAGAAATAAGAAATAGATGGAGAGAGTATTTTCGGAAGCTGCTGAACATAAGAACGGATGGCAGTCATTCAATGGACGACCAGGAAAGGCAATTAGTTGATGAAGAAATGGATAAAGAAATTACAATGAATGAATGAAATTGAAATGGCAGTAAGAAAGATGAAGAATGGAAAAACTGCCGGAATAGATGAAATTTCAGTGGAGATGATAAAGACAGCTGGAGCTGTAGGCCTGCAGTGGACATATCGGGTTCTCAGGAATGTCTGGGAGAATAAGGTGGTCCCGGAGGATTGGCAAAAAGGAATAATCATCCCAATTTTCAAGAAAGGTGATAAGAAAATTTTGAAGAACTATAGGGGAATTACTCTAATATCCCATGTTGCTAAGATAATGGAAAGGATACTGGAAAATAGAATAAGGTTTAGGGTTGAGAATCAGATACAGGAAAATCAGTTTGGTTTCAGAAGTGGAAGGTCAACAATAGAGCCCATTTTCATTATGAGACAACTAATGGAAAAGCATTGGGAGTACGGGAATGATATGGTGATGACATTCATTGACATTGAAAAGGCATATGACAGTGTCCCCAGGACGAAAGTTTGGGACAGTCTGGTGCAAAAAGGAATTGGACAGGGATTAATAAAAATGATAGCTGCCTCTGTGGAGCCGTGGTAGAGTGTCGGCCTCCGGATCCCAAAATAGCGGGTTCAAACCCGGCAGAGGTAGTCGGATTTTTGAAGGGCGGAAAAAAGTCCATTCGACACTCCATGTCGTACGATGTCGGCATGTAAAAGATCTCTGGTGATACATTTGGTATTTACCCGACAAAATTAATTAAATCTCAGCCATAGACGCCCAAGAGAGATCCGGTTTACTCTAGGTCCGCTAGATGGCAGACAGAGTAAACCGGAACGTCGAAATTGACGAGCAGACAGCCAGATGGCGTCAAATCGAAATGTCTGCAAACGGTAGCTGAGGCCATACGATTATTATTATTATTATTATTATTAATAAAAATGATCATGGCATTGTATAAGGAATGTTGTAGTTGCGCGTGCAAACACAAGTTGGCAAGACAAGTTGGTTCAAAATAACTAGTGGGCTGAGACAGGGAAGTGTTCTATCACGAATCCTGTTTACAATAGTAATGGATGACATCATGAGAACAGCAAAAGCAGCATATGGAGGAAGAGAAATGAACATGATGTTATTTGCAGATGATATTGTGTTTTGGGGAGAAGACGACAGGAAGGTTCAAGAACAGTTGAATGCGGTGAATGGGAAGATCGAAAAATGTGGATTGAAAATAGGTGTAGAAAAGAGTAAAACTCTTGTTATGACTAGAGGGGAGAAAGAAGGGAAAGGTCAGATTAGTCTTGCAGACAAGCCCCTGGAAGTAGTGGAAACGTTTAAATACCTGGGGAGTGAATTAATGGAGAATGCTCGACTGGATGCTGAGATTAGTAAAAGGATTCAAGCTGGAGGTTGTTTCTATCATAGTGTAAGAAACATGTTATGGGACAAAGATGTGCCAACGGAAGCAAAGGATATTATGTACAAGATGTATTACGTACCCATAACAACTTACGGAGCAGAAACTTGGACAATGACAAAGAAGGATGAGAGTTGAATACAGGCAGCCGAAATGAAGTTCTTGAGGAGTATGATACAGAAGAGTAGACGCGACAAAATAAGGAATGAGAAAATCCGGGAAGAAATTGGAGTGGAAAAAATGAATGATAGAATAGAGAAGAGCCGACTAAGATGGTTTGGGCACATAAAGCGAATGAGTGACGAAAGAATGCCAAAAAAGGTGATGGAAATGCAAATCCAAGGAAGGAGAGGCCGTGGACGACCACGATTGAGATGGAAGGATACCATCCAACGCAGCATTATAGAAAGAAACCTGGACAGGGACACAGTGTTGGAGGAGGAGTGGTGGAAAGACAGAAGAAATTGGAGAGGAACCATATTTGTCCCTACCCGGCTACAGCTGGATAAAGGGAAACGATGATGATGATGATGATGATGACATATATCTCATAAACTGAAGATGTTACAGTCTTGATAATTAGTATTTGGAAGCTCTTTTAAAGAAATGGGTACTGGTTGTGTTTGGAAAATTCACCTAAGTGGGGAGTGTGAAAGGAAGTGAAAATAATTCAGTTCTTTTTCTAGAGAAACTTATATTTCAAAACTGAAGGTTACAGACGTGGAAACTGGTATTTGGAATCTCCTTTAAAAATAAAGGAACACGTATTTTTTTCTTTTCGGAAAATCCAGTTAAGGGGCTGAAAAGAATTGGAAAAGGGGGTGAATTTTTAAAATGAGTACCTACCGGTATATCTACATTATATGTCAAAAACTTAACATGTTAGAGACAAGAAACGTGGTATTTAGAAGGTCCTTTAAAAACAGAGGAACATGTACCATTTTGTTTTTGGAGAAGGCACTTAACAGGGGGTGAAAAGAAGTGAAAAATAGTTGAATGATTTTTTATGAGGACACTTATATCTCAAAAACTGCAGATGTTACAGACATGAACATTTGTATTTGGAATTTTCTTTCAAAGTAAAGAAACAAGTAATCTTTTGTCTTTGGAAAATCCATTTATGGGGGTGAATTAATTGAAAAATTAGGTGAATTCTTAGTAGGAGGATACTTATATCTCAAAACCTGAAGATGTTACAGACGTGAAAATTAGTATTTGGAATCTCCTTTAAAAATAAAGGAACATGTTTTTTGTTTTTGGAAAATACTCTTAGATGGGGGTGGTCAAGGACTGATCAAGGGGTTGAATTCTTTTTATGGGGATACTTAATATCTCAAAAACTGAAGATGTTACAGATGGGGGAATAGGTATTTGGAATCTCCTTTAAAAATTAAAGAAACATGTATTTTTTCGACTTGAGTGGAGACTGTTTATCAAATGTTCAGTTCTGTGTCGCATGGACGTCTTAGCATCAAAAGGTGATACCACAAACATGGTTTACAAAGAATTTCTGGGGTTAATCAAACTCAATTTTTGGGTGAGTTTTTATATTTTAGGAATTTTCAGATAATGTCTTAGTACAATGCCGAGGGACGATTACTTTGATCAAATTACAAAATCCACGTTAGCGAAGTCACGGGTAATTTCTAATTCGTTTTATATATATATATAATATATATATATATATAGAGAGAGAGAGAGAGAAAGAGGTAGGAGCATGAACTGGCTACATAATAGGACCAGTGAAAAGGCCACAATGGAAAGTAGGGACAAGGACACACATGAAAACAGAAGAGGGCAAGAACAATCTCCACATCATCATACACTGCCATCTTCAACTAAATAGGCTCTATACTCATCAGTTCCTGTTATTCTACATCCATCTCTTCTCAGCTACTGAGCAAGTTGGATTCGAACCCACTGTCAGCAGCCCTGAAGATGGTTTTCCATGGTTTCCCATTTTCACACCATGGTGTACCTTAATTAAGGACCTTCCACTTTCTTCCTACTCCTTGCCCTTCCTTATCCTATCATCGCCACCTCTGTAGGTGGGACATAAAGAAAATTTAAAAAATAAGTCTTCTCAGCTTTCTTCTTATTCTACACTTCTTGCATCATGACTCAGGATCTGTGTATGAAGATGTGAAGATTGTCCTTGTCCTTTTCTGTTTCCATGTATGTCCTCCTCTTTCAATCGCTGCCTCTTTCTACACAGACCTGCCATATTTATTATGTGCCCTTTTCATGTTCCTGTTTCTCCCTACACCCAATATATGTAACTTATTCTGACACTTGGTTGTTCGTTTCCGGTACTTATATTATCTCGTTGGGATCCTTTTCTCGTTTTGTGTTTGTCTTGTGTTCCTAATCTTTTACTACCTGTATTTATCTGATGTTTCTTCCCTTTTCCTGTATTTATCTGCCTTTCTACTTATCCTACTGGGCCGATGACCTTCAATGTTAGGCCCCTTAAAACAACAAGCAACAAGCAACTTATCCTACTCGGGCATCTGTTATAACAGATTCATGGAAATTTAGTTATATTTGTCATTATATACACAAAGGGCACTAGGAAACCTTTGCAATACACAAAAACGGTTGGCTGGACACCCCTGTTATGGTGAGGGGTGAAAACCGGTCTAGAAGACAGCAAGGCACGACCTTCACACCAGTTGTTACCAAGTAGTGGGATTGAAAGCAAGTTAAGATGTCAGTGTGGTCTAAAGGTGAATATCGCGCAATTATCCGCTACAATTTTGTTCATGGATTAACTGTTGACCACTGCCTGGAAGAAATGACTCCTGTGCTGGGGAAAGACTGTCCACATTGGACAACAATTTTCCGCTGGTACAAAGAGTTCCAGAGGGGAAATTTTAAGGTTGAAGACAATCCTCTTTCTGGGCGACCGTCTGAATCATTGACTGAAGAAAACATTGAAGCTGTGAGGAAAATGTTGCAGCAAGAGAGGCGGTTGACATATCGGCAGGTAGAAGAGACCCTCCACATCCCTGCACCAGCTATTCATTCAATTCTACATGACCATGTTAGAAAGGTTTGTTCCCTTTGGGTGCCCCATTCACTTTCAGAGGAACAAAGGGCACATAGAGTGAAATGGTGCCGAGAAATGCTAAAACAGTTTGAAAATGGGACTTCGCGTAACGTCAATGGCATCGTTACAGGTGACGAAACTTTGCTTTATTACTACGATATCCCAACAAAATCCCAGAACAAGGTGTGGCTGTTTGACTTTGCGAAAGTCAAGGTCAGTGAAGAAAAGGATGATTGAAGTATTCTTCACTAAACGGGGCATCCTGACTCGGGTTTTGCTAGAAACACAAAGGTCAGTTACTGTGAAGTGGTACAGTGAAACTTGTCTGCCTCAGGTCATCCAGGCTCTCAAGCAGCTCCGTCCAAGGTCACGGCTCAACACTTGGCTCTTGCATCATGACAATGCTCCAGCACATCATGCTAATGTAACAATGGATTTTCTTGCCAGAAAAGGGTTGACTGTGCTTGATCACCCTCCATACAGTCCTGATCTTGCCCCATGTGTCTTGCACTCTTCCCAGAATTGAAGATGAAGCTGAAAGGGCGGCGTTTTGCATCCGATGAGGAGCTTCTGGCAGCATAGGATCAAGAGTGTGAAAATGTAAGCAAAGAAAAGTGGCAGAGTTGGTTCAGTGACTGGTTTTGACGTATGGAGAAGTGTATTGAGTGTGGTGGAAAATATTTTGAAGAAGTCTAAAGTGTTCACTCACATTGCAAAACTTTCCTGGTGCCCTCTGTATGTATTGGATAGGTGGACCAGTTTACCCTATTACATGTAATTACTGTCAGTATGGATCACAGTGAAACTTATAACATGTGAAGTAGTTGGTAGATAACAAAATTAAACGACCAATGTTAATTTGCTTGTTACTTAAAAATAATACTGTATGTGCCTTTTTTGAGAAGTACTGAAATGTATTACCCATATCTCAGTTCTCTAGGATACCATACCAAACAATCAACACCAATTTGTCTTATCTCAGAACGGGAAAAGAGAATAATGCCTATTCACTAGAATTAAATCAACTACTAAATACTATAGAAGAAGGATGTCCATAAAAAGAGTACTCAAGAATCTGTATTTTATCCAACTAGAACTTTATGACAAGGGCAGAAAATGCACCTTTTTTTTCCCCTCTGAATGGATAAATGAAAGGAGCTTTGAAACAGAAACGAAAGCAACCGTAATAACTCTTGATTAGGCCGTAGTCAAACCACTAGCCCTCAGTAAAGCAGTCCTGAATGATTTGCATGCTGTAATCCAATCCATTACTTTGAATTCCCAACCATTTTCTCAATTGATAGATAACTCTTTGCGAGGAAGAATGCATTGGTTACAGTTTTTTTTTTTATATACCCCATGCTCAAATTGACAGGAATCAAACTGCAGGCCAGCTAGATGAGAAAGGAATAACACTCACATATTCCACTCAAGAAGACTGACCTAGTGAGTTGGCCGTGCACTTGAGGTCACGTAGTTGTGAGCGAGCATTCAGGAGATGATGGGTTTGAACCCCACCCTTGGCAGCCTGGAATATGGTTGTCCTTGGTTGCCCATTTTCACACCAGGCAAATGCTGGGGCTGTACCTTAATTAAGGTCATGGCTGCTACCTTCCCTATCCTAGGCCCTTCTCTGCATTGCCAAAAACCTTCAATATGTTAGTGTGACATTAAACCGCTAGGGGGGGGGAGAAGAGGATTATAATGAAGTGAAGTCTGGAAGAACCCCGGGGATACATGGCAAAAGAACAAAGCTAGTCATCACGTAGTTGCTTTAGGGAGTAGGTGTTACTTGCTCTGCTCTGGACGGCTGTCTGTCATGTGACAAGAGAGTAGCAGTCAGGCGGGTTGTATACTGTGGCCGTACTGTACTTCCCGCTGGGAAATGTTACCATATGAACAACAACTGCAATAATAATAATAATAATAATAATAATAATAATAATAATAATAATAATAATAATAATAATAGTAATAGTAATAATAATAATAATAATTTTGAGACAAACAGGACACAGATTAGAGAGTATAACAGGACAAGAAAATTATTCATTGACAAAGGAATATACAGCAGTGTGCAATATGTCCTGAATAAATACATTTTCACAATTAACTGAAGCTTTGGGACATGTACATTTACCGAAAGAAAATACAATTTGTGTGATTTTACACATTCTTTGCATTCTCATTAACACACATTTCAATATTTATATGGCATTTATGACTATGTCAAGAAATTAAACACACAAACTAAAACATATTATCACTGGTGTACTCCTCCTTCACGGGACCTTTGGGCTTGTTTAGATAGAATTGTATTGATGTTTGGCACTATTGTTTGCGTATTGGCAAGTCGCAAAGCACATTTCAAGTTTTCATCGGTGAGCCGACTTCTGTGTCTAGGTTTATAAACCTGCATTAATGAAAACATCTTTTGACATAAATAAGTTGATGCAAATATGCTTAAAATATGTGCATTAAATGTGTGCAATCTAGGAAATCTCTCCCGTGGAAAATGAACATAAAATTCAGTCAAACTGTTTGTGTTTGCAAACTTACCTTTCATTTGAGTATCACACTGTATGTCAATCAGCTCTAGCTGCAGTTCTGGTCTAACAGTTTGCACATCCACTGAGAAGGGCGTAGCGAACACCTGCAGGTCATTTTCTAATGCCTGAATATCGTGAAACCTACTCTCAAATTCATCACATAGTGACATTAAAACCTCTTTATATTCTTCTAATGTTTTACCGGAATAGTTTGGAGCTAGGCACAACTCTGCAGTCAAAGTGGGAAAATGCGTTGTCTTTATTCACGAACTGACTTTCCCACAGTAGTACTTTTCACTTAAAAGCTGTAACATGATCAAAGAGGTGAATAATGATAAGATCTCTACCTTGTAGGGAGGAATGAAGATCATTAAGGTGGCTGGTGAGATGTACAGTACTAGAAATACCACATCTCCCATGTATTTCTCATTGTTCAGTTCTCCTAGTGGTTCACTGTGCATTTCCATGAAGAGAGCTATTTCTTTCCTCAGAGTATAGAAGCGGTGTAAAACCTTTCTTCTACAACCACTGCATGTTTGTATAATACCGAATGTCACCTTACATGAGTTCACGCGTATCGTGTTGGAATCTAACCAGTCAAGAAAGATGTGCTATACCTTTGCGCCACTGACCTTCAGTATGCATTACGTCATGAACTTCCCCTACTTGCTCGCTAAGCTGCTCTAGTTTCTCGAAAGCGGGGAGCAAGTGCCTCCGAAGGCATTTTGCTCTCAATTGACGATGCCTGGTCTAGAATACCAATATGATTGGAAAACATCAGTTTCAGTGTTGAAAATTTGAGTCCAATCTTCAGAAATAGGATTTACATAACGTCATTTTGAGAGATCAATCTCAATTCAGGAGTATATTATCATTAGTATATATTTTTCATTTTGTGTTTTCTTGATTGCATAAATACAGGTTGTTTCCAGACATGTGGAAAGTAATCACGAGGTGGGTAGTGGGTGGTGATGGTGGTGGATAGTACACCCCAAAACAACATGAAAAGCCTTAATGAACATATGCCCTACCGTTGGTTGTTTATGAGCTGTACCTGTTGTAGTTATTTGCTGGAATAGGGAGGGGGGAGTCAGGCATGCCAGCATGCGTATCAAGGTTGCTGTTGAATATGTGCAATACCTGAACTTTCAAATCTGTTTAGCAGTCATTTTTAGGTAGCATGTTCAGACATGTGGTAGACATTTTGAGGACTTCTTTTATTGGAATGCAGCATCCCTGCTGGCACACCAACATGGCGACGGCTATTCATCATGGGGTGTGCCAGGTAAGACTATTATCAATACTTCCTGTACAAAGTTGAGAAGTCTGTAACTATTTAAAGTTAAAAATTTCATTGTTCCTTATTGAAGAATATTACAGTTAAAATTGAAATAATTGATGAAGAGATTCAACCTATTCAATACAAAAGAATAAGAAATGTAGTGAATTACATTCCCATTTAATAATTGGTAGAAATGGTACCAGTTTCGACCCCAGTCCAGGTCATCATCAGCCAATTAAGATGAAAAACAATGCATAGGATCAGTAGAAGAGGCGATATAAAAATGAAATGGGGGTAGATACTGTAAAACTTAGAAGAAGGAAAATGCAAATCACTCAAAAGAAAACAGTGCGCAATTCACTGAGCGGTAGCATAGCACACGCAGCACTAGGCAAAGTCCCACAATGTTTACGAATAGTGGAGAACGGTTAAATGAGCCAGTTTTTAAATATTGTCAGGCATAAAGTCACATCACAATCGAACACGTATGAAGATCCATGATCCATAATCGTGCAGGAGTTGAAGATGAGTAGATCCATTGAAGCAACTTGTCAGCTCCCGGTGATCAGCGTTTGTTTTTTCACGTCAACTGTTCTAAGAATTCTATAGGAGCACAATTACTTATTCAATTATATTGAATTGTATTATATTTATCTATATACTTACTTTCCCGCAACCGAGGAAAATTACTGGACCATCAAGCTATTCTCCATTTTGCTTTGGGCATTTGAAACCACAGTGCCTGATATTGAATGCATCACGCTGATCACCGGGAGCTGACAAGTTGCTTCAATGGATCTACTCATCTTCAACTCCTGCACGATTATGGATCATGGATCTTCATACGTGTTCGATTGTGTGATGTGACTTTATGCCTGACAATATTTAAAAACTGGCTCATTTAACCGTTCTCTGCTATTCGTAAACATTGTGGGACTTTGCCTAGTGCTGCATGTGCTATGCTACCACTCAGTGAATTGCGCACTGTTTTCTTTTAAGTGATTTGATTTTCCTTCTTCTAAGTTTTACAGTATCTACCCCCATTTCATTTTTATATCGCCTCTTCTACTGATCCTGTGTATTGTTTTTCATCTTAATCGGCTGATGATGACCTGGACTGGGGTCGAAACCGGTACCATTTCTACCATTTATTAAATGGGAATGTAATTCACTACATTTCTTATTCTTTTGTATTGAATAATTTGAATCTCTTTATCAATTATTTCAATTTTAACTGTAAGTCTGTAACTAGTTACTGACTGTAGGGTATATGTTCATAGGAACGTTTTGGGTTTTTTGGCGTGTACTGTCCCTCCACCATTTGAGAACACCCTGTATTTAATCCTTCTTTTTATGTATATTATTTAACCATGTGTAGTTGCTCAAAAAAAAGGAATCGGCGCATGGTATTGTATAGGTTCCTCGTGGGTAACTTTTCTCAAAAACAATTGAACCTATAGGTATGTTTGTTGTGGGTATCCACAGAGTTTGAATCTTCATGGAAGGTGAATTTTATTTTGATAATACCTAATTAAAATTTTGATAAAATATGAAATCCTAGAAACATCCAATACATAATCTCATTCTTTTATATTTTTAGCAAGAATATATCGTATTCTTTGCACCACAACTTGTTTGACCTTGTACTTATGTGGTATTTATTCTTAAAATGCTTCAGATGGCCATTTCCTGGTAGCTGTGAGCAGTGGAAGTGTTAGTCTTCCCATCCAGTGCTATCGAGTGTCTGTAAACCAGAGCGAGGACAAGTGTGTTATCATGTCTCAAGCTTTACCCAGTTTTTTCTTGCAATCCAGTCCAGCTAATGACAACCAGTGTAAGTATTACTGACTTCAGTATTTCAAGGCATATTAATAGAGAATTTAAATGTACAGTAAGTGGATCATACATTTTATGAAGTCATTAAAATTACAAACCCGGTGTACCTTTAGTACGTTTACCTGGTGTCAATGCATAGCTATTCATTACTACCACTAAATATTTACTCCTGAGGAAAATACAGCCCATATCCTGTGCAACTCATTATCCTTTCAAATATAGCCTACTCTAGTCTCAATATAAATATAAGCATTTCATGAATAAAATCTTACATCTTGGTCACAACGTTTCTTTCTAAAGTCAATTGTTGTGCAGTAGATATGACTGTCTACATAATATGGTGTAAAATATACGGTAAGTATTGTTGTTAAATCTTAATTTCTATTTTAAAATATAACAAATATTTGTTTTATAAAGTTCACTTTATGTAATCAATCATTCAGTCGCCACATATCTGCATTTAGGTCCGTCACCTAGGTGGTAGATTCTCATCAGTTGTTTACCTTCTTTGCTTAAACTATTTCGATGAGGTTGGAAATCTGTTGAACATCTCCCTTGGTAAATTATTTCATATCATTCAGTTGAGCAGCTCATCTTCTTACTCCCAAGTTTTCCCTGCCCAAATTTTGCAAAATAGTTGTAACACTACTGTTTTGTTGGAAATCACCCAGAACAAATTGTGTTTGTTTCCTATGGACCTTTTCCAGTTCGTGTATCAATTAATCAGTTGTATCACCTTATGTCGCTCTTGCTCGCTTCCACCCGGGGGACACGTTCAGGGCAATCAATAGGTAAAATCCTGCGGACGTGAGCAACGGTCATCCACCAACAACTTGCAACAGCTCTCTTTATTGACCTGACAAATGTATATGATACTGTCTGGTGACATGGACTAATTCTTAAAGTACTGGAAGTAATTTCCTGCTTGGAAATTGTAAACCTAATTTCCAACATGTTCTGTGAGAAGAGTTTGTAGTGATTCTAGAAGTCGCAAAAGAAAATTAAATAACGGTCTGCCGCAGGGATAATTTCTCTTCAACCTCTACATCCATGACTTACCATCAACCGCAGCTACTAAGTTCGTCTATGCAGACGACAGTGCACTGGTAGCTCAAAGAAGAAATTTTGGGGATGGAGAAAGCATTCTTTCAGCAGATTTGGACAAAATGGCAACATTCTTCAAGCCTTGGTGATTTATCCCAAGTGCTTCTAAGACCGAGGTTTCATGTTTCCATCTCAGCAACCGACTCACAAACTGTGAGCCATCTTTTTTATTCCTTGGTGAAAAACTAAAGTACAACCCGTTGCTGAAATATCTAGGAGTCAGAACTCTGAGCTACAAAGAACATCTCACCAAGCTCTCTCACAAAATCACTACAAGGAGTAACATCCTGGTTAAAGCTTTGTGGCAGTTCTTTGGGAGTCTTGGCTGACTGCTTACGATTAACGGGTATCAGTCTTGTCTACTCTGCAGTGGAATACTGTGCCCCGGTATGGCTGGAAAGTGCACATTTGCACAATGTGGATACTAGGCTGAATGATACCATGCTCTGCATAACTGATACTGTAAAGTCAATACCTCACCACTGGGTACATGTACTTGGTCATATCCCACCACCCCACCTGAGGAGAAAGGAAGCTTTGCTGAGCGAAGCAAAGATCTAGTCATCTCCCTCATTACCAGTTCATCAGGAATTTTATTACCCATCGCCATGATGACTTCGATCTAGGAGACCAGCAAGTGTACTGGCCGGCCGAATCTTGAGGGATAATTTTAATCTAAACCAGAGCTGGCGGGATGAGTGGTCAAATTCAGTATCTGGAACTAATGCTCATGAGCTAAACCTGACTTGGAAAATGAAGGGATTCAACCTCCCAAGAAAACTATGGTGTCACCTCAAAAGACTGAACATGGGCACTGCAATTTCTTATGCCATAAGTGGGATTTGTTGAATTCTCCAGTGTGTGAATGCAGTGAAGAGGAGCAGACCATGGACCATGTCATCCTGCGCTGCCCTCTTCATGCCTACTCCGGAAGCCCCAGCAACCTGTTTCATATTTCAGAAAGTGCTGTAGAGTGGCTGAAAAACTTGGACCTGGACTTGCGAATTTGTTGTTATAATCACCATACGATTAAATAAATAAATTTAAAAAATCAATTAATCCTGGTCCCATGCACTGTAACCATATTCTAATTGGGGTCTTACCTGCAGCTTACGCACCCTCTCCTTTACATCCGTACTACAACCTCTAAACCCTCATAGCTATCTGAAGACATCTGTAACCCTTTATTTGAAACCTTGTTAATTGGCTTCTGTCTATCTTACAACATTGTGGAGGTCATTTTGCAGTCAGCCACAATCCTGTAACTTATTTATTACTCTATGCAGTATAGCATCATCAACAGAAAGCCTTATCTCTGATCCCAGAGAATTATTATTGGCATCTCCTACAATTTGTGGCCCCTGAAGTTGCTCAGTTCCCACTGCTGTAGATTCTTTTACTAATTTCCTCTTTACTTAAGTGATACTATAAGTTATACAAGAAAAAAGTGTTTGAAATTGTAAATAAATAATTCTGAGCACTTATGAGTTGAGTTGTGATGGGAGTCTACTATTCAGCAAGTTGGCACGATAAACAGAGCAAGCCATTCTAGTGGTCAAGAATGGTAGTGTTTACTGTTTTAAGAACTCTGGATGTACACACTAAACACTAAACACTTCAGATTTTCTATGCTTTGTCTGTTTCAGAGCAGTTGTAATCTCAATATTCAGTTCTTTTGAAAACTGAGAATACAGTAGTTTCAGGTAGAAATAATCTGACCCTCAGTTTGTTTTGGATTTTTCTAGTCTTTTTTTATATCTGCTGATTATGATTAAATGAAAAATCCTAATAGTATTTTTATACTTAGTGCCATTTAGTGTTGTACCTTTTGATTCTTAGCATTTCTCCCCTGAAACAGCTCCGCAGTACTCAAGAAAGTGTTTTGTACTCACCGTAGTGTCTGCAGTGGCTTGAAGAAGGTTGCCCATTAGTACTTACTCGTAAAACCACCACCACCTCCACCTCCACCACCATCAATGGCTTGTGCCAGTGGAGCAATCAAGGAGTGATCATACAGGTGCAACCATTACATTCTTTTCAAAAATATCCCTTTTCTTCCTTATTCATAATATCTGTACTCTACTGATGCAGAGTAGGTTGAAAAGAAACATTTACTTTTCTCAGTTTGGTATCTTATCAAGGAGTTTTATTGAAAAACACACATTGAATGAAGTGCTCCAGCTCTGTTTTCTTTTTTGCTAGTGGTTTAACGTTGCACTAACACCTCAAAGGTTTTCAGCTATGCAAGAATAGGAAAAGGCTAGGGTTCGGAAGGGAGCGACCATGGTCTTATGTATTGTACAGTCCCAGCATTTGCCTCGTGTGGAAGTAGAAAACCATGGAGAAATATCTTTAGGGCTGTTGATGGTGGGATTCAAACCCACCATCTCCTGAATGCAACATTTTAAAATTATGATATTTCTAGTTGTGTTTGGCATAATAGTCTAGGGATTAATACAAGTACAGTAAAACCTTGTTAAGATGTTTCTGCAAGGGGCAAGGAAAGAGAACATGTTATATGAGAAAACATACTATTGAATATGCAAATAAAAACCATCCAACAGGGATTGGGAAACACTTGTTATGTTTTTTCAACATGCGTGCTGATACAGTTCTGTATCTACTGTTTCTAAAGAAAATATCAGTGAATTAAAAGGTGTGAAAAACACGAGACAACAAGTATGAAATCATTTGTATGGGGGCCCATAAAAGTATCAACGTATTATTGAAGCAACCGTCGTTCAAAGTTTCGGAAGTATTGGAACATATTTTGTCAAGAAATCACTCGTTATAGAGGCATTGCAACTTGAATAGGTTCTGCCTTGTTTCTCTATAAATTAGCAACATATCAACATACTTGTCTCTGGAATACGTCGTGAGTTAATGATTAACTGCTACGATGTGATGCGACCTGGTAGGTGTGGATAAACATAGTGTCCCTTTTACAGTGGGGTGCTATTGGTTGTTCATAAAAAAGAAATGTATAAGGTTGGATTTGAACCACTACACTACCAAAACTTAGATAGCACAGGCGACCTGCACATTACCGACTCAACCACAAAGACAACATGCATGATTCTTGCTAGAAGTGTAGTACTTTCCACTTGGATAGTTAATATCTGTGCTAGAGTTTTCAGTCATTGCTTATGGCGTTCACTTAACTATCTAACATTACAAATCTCATGCCATAACTTATTAATTTGATCGTATCATGGGTATGTTACAGACTATGAATCCCATAAGTATGTGTCTTTTCAGTGAGCAATAAATGCATGATTATACAATGGCCCATAGGATTGGGTAGGGAAATTGTACATAGTTGCTTTTTCTTTCCTTGTTCCATGTCTCATTTACATTGCTGATATACAGGCTGGATACAGAATAATATTGACCTTAAGGAGAAATTTGATGTTGTTTTTGTGTCATAAAACTATAATAAGGAGCACTCAGTGTATGCTGTATATACCGTATTTCTCCAAATCCAAGATAACCCTAAATGCAAGACGACTCCCACTTTTTCCTTCAAAAACAATTAAATCAGGCTTAAAAAGTGCTTTGTAAAATCATACGAATGTCTCTTGTACAATATGCATTTTTAGACTATCTTTGTCTTCACGCCAGCGCCGAACATTGGCTTCGGTTATGCTGTATTTTTTTGTTGTTGCACAATTATTCTTTATTTCCGCAGATTTAATAACCATTGACTTAAAATTGCATCATAATATCAAAGAGAACCCGTTGAAAATTTGCCGGCAATACCTGCGTCTCTACAGTACGACAATTCATCAGGGAATATTCCTGCTGTCTTTAAAACTGTTACTTTTACTCAGCGTCAGGTACAATGGGCTGCCGCTAAACGTACGTCTCGCTTGCTTCAGCGGCTTGTGAAGTATAGGCCTAATAAAGACATGAATGTAACCGTCAACGAATGAGTTTATTGCACCGTGGTGTGGCCATTCCGCCCTTGTGTTTATCGAGCACATACCTCACAATTTCATATTCGACTTCTTTAAAGCGTCCCTGTTGTAGGCCACTGAATGCAGTTTTTAAGCTATCTTTGTTTTTGCACTAATGCCAAATATTGGTTTTAGTTAGGCCTATGCCGTATTTTCTTGTGGTTGCACAATTATTCTTCATTTGCATGTGTTTTATAACCGTTAACTTAAAATTGGCACCATAATATTGAGAACCCATTGAAAATTGCCGGCGATACCTGTTCCACGTATCTTTACAATACATAAGATGTTGATAATATACGAAACGTACCACTTTTAACCATTAAGTTGCCTTAGGCAATCATTGTATCGACTAGGTGGAAAATAAATAAATACTTAGTTGTGAATCTTTACAATACGACGATCCATCACAAAAATATTCCTGCTGTCTATAAAAATTAATTTTACTAAGCGCCAGGTACAGTAGCCTTATAACTCTGCCACCAAGTAGCCATAGCCTTTCTCAAAATTCGAGGTTCGCATGTTTTAATGCCATTCTGCAGATTTAAGAAACGTGTTTGTAGAGGCTAATAGAATGTCATTCTCTCTTCACTATTTTCCAAGATGCAGTTACATTACAGAGAGGTGCTGTACAACCGGTTGGCACGACTAGCGATGTATGATAAAGAGTTGGACATTGATTGTCAATGAGTTTTGTGTGTGCGTGCACAGGAGGTGAAAAGAAGTAGTGTGGTTACTTTGGTACCTGCCATTGGTATTCAGTACTGTTAGGGTCACGAATGCAAGATGACTCTTTATTTTTCACAGGAGGTTCTGAGAAAAGAAAACATTGTCTGGATTCGGAGAAATACAGTACTGACAGAAGTTATGTGATGTATATTTTTTCATTTGTAGATCGGCAGGTGGCTCAGCTGAAGTTCGTTGTACGTGAAGATGCCGACTCTCTTGTTGTTGCGGCCAATGGTGATAATGGTTGTCTGGTGGAGATATGGGAATTGAGGGAAAAGCCTCTTCCAATTCACAAGCTGTTTCAGTCAAAATCACTTTCTTCTCAGCCCGAACCCTTTAAGACGGTGGTGAGTAATGGTTTATTTTTCAATTCTGTTCAGGTAAAAATATGCATTTCTGACAGAGAGATTAGTCAAAATTGGCTGATGACCTCAAAGTTAGGTCCCTTAACACAATAACCACAGTCCTCATCACCATCATAGCGTAGAAAAGGTAAGAAGCTGTACAACTGTAGGTCAGGAGCAGAAGTGAATCAAGATATAGTACAAATCCGCTGTAACGAGTACGGCACATAGCGAGAACTCCGTTGTAATGACCGGTTTTCTTCTGGCCCTTGAAAAATTCCTATATTAAACTGTGTATTATCCTTCAGTTACAGCGAGAACCCTATCACTGATGCATCCGTTATTACGAGGAATTAAGTATGCATTAGTATTTCTGTTATTGATATTTATGCACTCCAGCGATTACAATGAATGTAATATATAAGTAATAATAATAACAACATAAACGTTTCCACCTTTTCAATACTAAAATATATTCACAAAATTATAAATTACACGGTACTAGTTTCGACCCATCTTGGGGTCATCATCAGCCGTATTGGAGCAAAGATCACTTTTGGCGAAATCCTAAGAAAATGTTATTTTAAAGAATAACAAGTGAAATGAGATGTTATTATGGTAATAGTTAATAATACAAGGAATATACATACTAAGAGGTTTTTAACAAAGAATAAAATATAAATGGGGTGTTGTAAAAATTATAATCATGGAAATCAGTAAGTTCTTGTATTGAAATGAAATATGGCTTAGGAAGAGGGCTTAAGGTGGGGCTGAAGGGTGCGGGAGAAAGTGTAATTGTCTTGGAAAAGTACCTTTGATTAAATTTAGGATTGAGTTTAGGTTGGCTGCATTATTGTTTCTGAGTAAAGTGATAAATAGATCGAAGAGTATGTTGGGTTTCTCTGAGATTTCATTGAGATTGTGACTGGCATTAAAGTATTGGTCTAGGTGTATGTAGTAATTTTCCATTATGTTGAGTAAAGGGCCCTTGTTTGCTAATACGAGGATGTCCATGTCTTGTTCAATATTGGTGAAATTATGGTTATAATCTTGCATGTGTTGGCTGATGGCGGAAAACCTGTTGTATTTTATTGCGTTAGTGTGCTCGTGGTATCTGATAATGAAGTTTCTCCCGGTTTGCCCGATGTAGGTTTTTTTACAGGTAGTACATTTGATCCTATAAACTCCTGATTTTAAAAAAACTGCTGGTCTTGTTGATGTGTGAAGTATTGTATAAAACGTTCATGTTCTTATTGTTGGTTTTGAAGGCTATTTTAACGCCTTGTTTCTTAAAGATGTTGGTTAACTTGTAGATATCATTGTTGAACGTGAAGGTGGAAAATGTTAGAGATTTGGTTATTTCTTTTTTGAGGGTAGTTTTTGGGCGATGTTTGTGTTTATTGATTATCCTTTCTATAAAATGATTGCTGAAGCCGTTGAATTTTGCGATTCCGCGGATTGTGTTGAGTTCGTTTTTTAGATCTTTATTGGACATAGGTATGATGAAGGCTCGGTGAACTAGGCTGTTGTATGTGGCTCGTTTGTGGGACTGGGGGTGCACTGAATCTTGGCGAATGGTGGAGGCTGTTTGAGTGGGTTTTCTGAAAATTTTATAACTGAAAGAATCTGAGTTTCTTGTGATGGTTAAATCTAGAAAGTTGATTTTTTGATTTGATTCGGATTCTAGTGTGAATTTGATATGAGGATCAATATTGTTGAGTCTTAAGAGGGTGGTGGGTGCTTTAATTGATTTCTCATTCATGATTACAAAGACATCGTCGACATATCTGGCCCAAAAGACGTATTAGCAAACAAGGGCCCTTTACTCAACATAATGGAAAATTACTACATACACCTAGACCAATACTTTAATGCCAGTCACAATCTCAATGAAATCTCAGAGAAACCCAACATACTCTTCGATCTATTTATCACTTTCCTCAGAAACAATAATGCAGCCAACCTAAACTCAATCCTAAATTTAATCAAAGGTACTTTTCCAAGACAATTACACTTTCTCCCGCACCCTTCAGCCCCACCTTAAGCCCTCTTCCTAAGCCATATTTCATTTCAATACAAGAACTTACTGATTTCCATTATTATAAAATTTTTACAACACCCCATTTATACTTTATTCTTAGTTAAAAACCTCTTAGTATGTATATTCCTTGTATTATTAACTATTACCATAATACGTAGAGGCGCGCGGCTGTGAGCTTGCATCCGGGAGATAGTAGGTTCGAATCCCACTATCGGCAGCCCTGAAAATGGTTTTCCGTGGTTTCCCATTTTCACACCAGGCAAATGCTGGGGCTGTACCTTAATTAAGGCCACGGCCGCTTCCTTCCAACTCCTAGGCCTTTCCTATCCCATCGTCGCCATAAGACCTATCTGTGTCGGTGCGACGTAAAGCCCCTAGCAAAAAAAAAAAAAATTACCATAATAACATCTCATTTCACTTGTTATTCTTTAAAATAACATTTTCTTAGGATTTCGCCAAAAGTGATCTTTGCTCCAATACGGCTGATGATGACCCCTAGATGGGTCGAAACTAGTACCGTGTAATTTATAATTTTGTGAATATATTTTAGTATTGAAAAGGTGGAAACGTTTACGTTGTTATTATTATTACTTATATATTATTCTCAGTTCAATACGGACCAAAAACATGAAATTCATAACCTTTAATTTACAATGAATGTGAACGATCATCTTCGATATATTTTTCGCACTATGTACACCAGCAAGCTCTCTCGTCGACGTTCTAACTACAGTAGAAGTCCGTTATAGTGAGAATTCATGACAGCGAAAAATTTACTCGCTAAAGCGGATTATCGTTATATCCGATTTTTGTATAAAAGTCGGAAAACCTCCCACACACATAAAAATCGGTGTGAAACGGCAATCAGTTTGTTCAAAACTTGCATTTCCGCAAATGATATCCACACTATGGCTTACTTGTTTGTTATTTTTTGAAATCCGATACTACGTGGAAGTGTATGTTTAATTTCATTCTGAAAAAATATAGTACCGTATTTCTCCGAATTCAAGATGAACCCCACGTTTTCCTTCAAAAAATTAAAATCAGGCTCAAAAAGTACTTTGTAAATTCATATGAATGCCTTGTTGTACAGTAGGCCTACGCATTTTTTACTATGTTTATACGCCGAATATTGACTTTCGTCATGCCCTCCCTTTTTTTTTTTTTTGCGGATCCGCAATTATTATTTATTTCCGCGGGTTTAAGGACCATTGACTTAAAATTGGCACCGTAATATCGAAGAGAACCCGTTGAAAATTTGCCGGCAATACCTATTCCATGCGTCTCTACAATACGACGATCCATTAGGAAATTGTTCTTGCTGTGTATAAAACTGTTACTTTTACTCAACGTCAGATATAACCGGCTACCGCTCCATGCACGTCTCGCTTGCCGGGTTCGGCCAAATTCAGCGCTTAGCGATGTATAGGCCTAATCGCGGACGTTGAAAGTCAACGAGCGAGTTTATTGTGCCACGGTATGCCCATTCTGCCATTGCGTTTTCGTGCACATACCTCACAATTTCATCTTCGACTTCTTTAAAGCATCCTTGTTGCGGACCACTGAATTAATTTTTTGTACAGTATGCATTTTTAGCTCTTTGTCTTCACACTAACGCCAAATATTGGCTTTAGTTAGGTGTATGCCATATTTTCTTGCGGCTGCACAATTATTCTACATTTCCGAGTGTTTAATAACCATTAACTTAAAATTGGCATCATAATATCGACTAGAACCCATTGAAAATTTGCCGGCAATACCTTCTCCACGTATCTGTACAATACGACTACACATCACGAAAATATTCTGTTGTCTCTAAAACTTAAATTTACTAAGCGTCATGTACAATAGAACTCTGCCACTGAGCAGCGATGGCCTTTCTAAGAATTCAAAAGGTCGCATGTTTTAATGCCATTCTGCAGATTTGAGAAACTTTTTTGTAGAGGCTAATAGAACACCATTCTCTTTTCACTATTTCCTGAGATCCAGTGTCGTTGCACACAGGCACTGTACAACCGGTTGTCGTGGCTAGCGATGTACAGTATAGTGAAGAGGAGGTCGTTTATTGTCAACGAGTTCTGTGCGCGTGTGAAAAGAAGCAGCGTGGTTACCACGGTAGTTGCCAGTGGTATCCATTAAGTTACTGTTAGGCCGCGAATGCAACAACCCTTGAGTTTTCGCATGAGATTCTGAGAAATAAAAAGTCTTGGATTCGTAGAAATACAGGATCACTCCAGAGGTTTCTGTAGCAAACACCTCAGTTTTCTTCTTCAAACAGCGTCACCTAACCGTTTATGTATCATGAATACATATTTGAAACGCATGTAGAGAAATGATAACCTCCTCGCTAAAAATTTACATGTAAATAGCCTTTCCGAAATTTTACTAGACGCGAGAAGATATGAAATATCTTCTGAAATCAGTGATGTACTCTGCCATATCTTGAGGTGTATCACATTCTTACTTAATTTCCGTATATAATATTAAAATTAAGATATCGTTTACTTCAGTCTTTATTTTTAACGAGTTAACAACTGCTATCGGCCACGTTATTTACGCATTTATTACGAAAACGTGTTATCCTCTTTCATTTAGAATTTTCATTAGAGAACAGCAGTCGACGGGTATTATTAATCAACGCCAACATCGTCTCCGAATGTCAACGAGAGAGTTCGCAAATGCACAAAGTGAGAAGATGATCCATCGCATTTTGTTGCAAACTTTTCAGTTTTCTTATTCAAACAGCATCACTTATCCTAACTTAACCGTACTGTACGTATGATGAAAACATACTTCATGCGCCAGTAGAGAAATGATAACCTTCTCCCTATAAATTTTCATATTAGTCTTTCTGTAATTTAACCAGACGTGACAAAATATAAACTAACCTCTGAAATCAATTAAGCACTCTGCCATATCTCGAGGTGTATCCCATTCTTACTTAATTGCAGTATTTAGCCTCAAAATTAAGCGGTCGTTTAGTCAGCTTTAATTTTTAACGAGTTAACAACCGTTATCGTACATGTTATTTACGCATTTGTTACGAAAATATGTTCTCTTTCATTTCAAATTTTCTTTATGGAACAGCTGTCGATGGGTATTATTAATCGACTCCGACATTGCCTTCGAATGTTGAGAAGAGAACTTGCTAGTGCACATAGCGAGGAAACGGTGCTGAAGGTAATCGATCGCATGCAATATCACTGCTGGGGTGCATAAATATTGGTAACGGAAAAAATCGCGTGCGCTTAATCGCTCGTAATAACGGATGCGTCAGTGATAGGGTTCTCGCTGTAACCGAAGGACGATACACAGTTTAATATAGGAATTTTGAAGGGACAGAAAAAAGTCGTCGCTATAACAGGAGTTCTCGTTATATGCCGTACTCGCTGTATCAGACTTCTACTGTAGAAGGGAATGTCAGAGTCGATTAGTAATATTCGTCGACTGTTGTTCTGTAAACATAATTTGAAAACAGAGATGAGTTATTTATAAGGTTCCACCTATTCAATACTAATTATGTGTTGTATAGATGTTATTCACAACATTTATTTAACATGGGACCGGTTTCGACATTTGAATGTCATCATCAGCCATAAAACAAATTACATATAAATGAGTAAGGACATATTAAGTGAAACTGGTGTAGTTACACATTGAAATATAAACATTAAAAGTCTTTATACGTCCATTTCCACCATGTGTCAAACAAACCGTCAAAACAAAAGAGCAACGGCATAATAAAGCTGGTGCAGTGACACATTGAAGTATGTACATAGCCTCTCACTATTCCAAGATTAAAAGAAGGTTCCTTGATACGTAGTCAAAACACAAATGTCTTGTAAATGTCTCAGTGTATCACTACGCTGGTTCTGATTATTATTGTTTAATTACCACAGGATGTGAATGGGCATACAAAGACCTCCTGACGAGGGCTCTAATCAGTGTTGAAAATCTGTTCCTTTCACAAAGGATGACAAAGAACATTTTCAGGGCTAGGAAAAATGTGATCATACTACGTGGTAATAGTGAAAATCAAATCTGTGACGCGATAAACGAGATTTTTTAAAATGTAGATTTAATACAACGTGAAATGGGATTTCGAGTTTATGAAGTGCTAAGCAAGAAATCGTTTTAATGAGGAAATCCCTTACGAGGTTTCACTGTATATTCTCGCGTCTGGTTAAATTTCGGAAAGGCTACGTATTTGCATGTGAATTTATAGTAAAAAGGTTAACATTACCTTTTTTTTTAAATGCTATTTGTTCGGGGCTTCGACCTATAGAGATCTTTTGCCCCTACTTGCACCATATGATATGAACCTGCGTGTAATTGGAATTGTGGAAGTGTAGAGTGTTGAATGTGAGGAAAGGAACGTTAAAGATGACACAAACACCCAGTCCCCAGGCCAAGGATATTAATCATTTACAATTAAAAACCCCTGACCCAGCTGGTAATCGAACCCGGGGCCGCCGGGTGACAGGCGGACGCATTGTCCCCTACACCGCGGGGCCGGATTAACATTACTCTACTGGTGCTTGAAATACATTTTTACATTTTTATGTTTTACAACTGACAGAGTTTCAGATTCGGGTGTCAGAAATAATAATTTTTCAATTTGCTAATAGAGGTGAAAAGATATTGATCTTGATAATGATGTTCTACTGACAGGCATGTTGCCCAATGCTATGGTTACGGCCAATTATGTTTATGTATGAACAACAAACATATTCACTTAGGTTGGAGTGAAAAGCTACCACTCTAAGGAGTGTTTGAGAACAGATGGAAATACTGTACCAGCAACATTTAACTGACGTAATCTCTGAATTTGAAGATTTTCGTAAAATTTTAAGAGACGCTAATTTTAATAAATTGATTATGTTTTTAGGTGATAAGCAAGGATGACATTTTGAGAAGATTGTAAATAGAATAGTGTAGTTTAGTGTTCTTTTATGACATTTATGATATATTTTATTTCATTTATACCACATATTAGATATCAGTTAAGAGATATCAGGTGATATTTGAAATGAGATATTTGGTGTTTGGTGTTCAATAATGAGTAAAGAGGTCCAAGAGATATTTGGTGGTGTGAAAAACCACTGAGGAAGAGGACAATAAGATTCTCAAAACATATACGGTGTTTTAGGTGATAGCAAATAATTAATTAAATAACTAAGTATTGACAAGGCTGATTTTAAATATCAAATGAGTATTTATAGGAGTAGAGATTGATTATAAAATCAAACCACAATGGTTAAGTTGATAAAATCTTGACGTCCTGTAGGCGACCTGTGCATCTGGGGGAATGGGGCCCTAACTAAGATGAATTCTAATGAAGAAGTTGGGACAAACTTCCAGTCCCTGGGCCAGAGGAATTAATCAATGAATGTTAAAAATCCCTGACCCGACAAGGATTCAAACTCAGGATGCCTTAGCCATGGAGCTACTTGGAGCCACCAGCAGTGCCAATGCACTATGAAAGACTTTGTCCCATTACCAAAAATTGATGCCTGCTTGGCCATCAGATGATATAGATGTTGATTCCCATAGCCTACGCAGTGGCCCTGCACTAGCCATGCGACCAGGTGGGTGTGCTAAGTACCAACCGATGAGCCCAACTTAGCACATGGGGGCGAAATGCTGGCAACCAGGAATGAGTTAGCTGGAAAATTTATAATGTCCAATAACGGACCATTTATATTGGCATTAAGCAAGATGATGGTATGTTTGTCTGGAATCTTGGTAAAATATCCTCAAGTTCTTCCCAGAATCTTTCAGTTCCCTCCGGGTCTTGGTTGATCGACGCATGAACGCTCACAGTAGTATACATTTTGTTTATGCTTCGAAAGGACGCATTCGAGACTCTGCTATTCACAGAGGTGAAATTTGTGATTGAGTCCTGAATCTTTTTGTTGACTACAAATCCTGTGCTGAGATGGGGGACAGTTTGTGTGATACATTTGCCAGGTTTACCTTTAAAGATCCTGTAACCTTCAGATTCAAAGGCCTGCTCATCTGTAAATCTTGTTTCCTGAATTGCTGCAATTAAAATTTGCTGTTCAGATATGATATCTGTGAGCTATTTCAGACTTTCAACCTTCTGGAGAGAATTGGCGTTAAAGGTAGCAAAGAAATTCTTGGCTCTATGTCTGATCTTCCGTGGAGTCTCCAATACCTCTGAGCATGTCATGCAGGCTCCCAAGAATCCGAAGTCCCGCTAATGTCGTACAAGACGACAGTGAATTGGTTACCACCTGTGGTAGTAGCTTTACCTGAAATTTCCTCCATGCTTTTCACATTTGAAAAACTGTAGACTGGGGTCGATGATATTTCGCACCGACCAATGTTGTGAGTCTTGGAGCCTCCAGCACTGATAGGTTCACCAAACCAGTTTCCTGCTGGGATTGATTACCCAACCTTCCACTGGGTTGCTCGGCTTAAGAGGGTCACCTCTTGTAGGTTAAGTGCTGGAGTTGGAGTGAAAGAGGCTAGTTGGATTCTCTTGTGTAATCCAATAGTTTATTGATGCAGATGATAGCAATGACGCATTTCACTCCCATTTGCCAGGGCTGTAAAACCCCCTCCTTGGTTGACTTCCTAGGATCCGATGATGATGGATGATGATGCTGATGATTTTTATTATTATTATTATTATTATTATTATTATTATTATTATTATTATTATTATTATTATTATTATTATTATTATTATTACTACTACTATTATTATTAATGACAGTGTTTTAAAATTATGCCTCGATTGTTTGGCATGAATTGTGTTGTACTATGTTTCAGTTGTGGCAACATCAGTCACACTTTCTCTCCACTTCTAATGTGGTATGTGTTACTACTTCAAAAATTCCACCACCTTGCTATGTTATGGTGGCATTAGCAGATGGCACTATCCACTGTCTCTACAGGGACTCGCTCAAGCAGGTAAGAGGAATTTATTTTGGTGAAGTTAAGTGAAGAAAGAAGTTGCAGTAAGTTGAGTTATTTAATTCATAACACAGATAAGAACACATATTAGGATAAAAATATTGAAAGGTCAGTGCAAAAAGACACAGGAACAGAAAAGAGAAACATGAACAAATATGAAAAAATACAAGAGATAAAGGACAATCTCCACATCTTCATACATTAGTGTCTTCAAATTGATTGGCTCTCTTCTCATCAGACCCCGATGTTCTGTATCCATTTCGTCTCAGTCCCTGACAAAATAATTCCTGCTTCCCAGTTTCATCAGGACAGGTTTCAGTACTCATTGAAGGGCCATCTCTAGACCGATCTTTTGTCTTAATGTGAGAATTTTATGAAGATGTGGAGATTGCATTTGTCTTCTTGTGTTTTCATGTTTGTCCTTGTTTCTTCTTTCTGTTATTCTCTCTCCATGCTGACCTGACGTTGCTTTATCTTTATACAGCCAAACCTCTGTATAACAATATTTTCAGACCAAAGTAGATCATATTGTTACATCAATGTTATTGTTAAATTGAGTGTATAAAAATTGCCAGCAGATACAGTTTGACCCACAGGTTAATTCAAGGTAACATGTACAGAAGCTAAAAATATTTTTTTAAATCCGCAATATATACGTACATACTGTGACAATAAAAGCAAAATAAAGTCATTTTCATACAGGTCACGAAGGCCCTGGGAGGGATGGAAGGTAAAGGCTTCTGCATTCTGTAACCTCAGCACTTTGTGGGGTAGAGTGGTTAGCTCTATGCCTTGCTGCCTTTGCCCCCAGGAATTAACCTCGTACTCATTTTTGGTGTAGGTTGAGTGAACCCCAGGGCCATGTGCACCTCCGGAAGTGGAGATCTCGTTTCTTAAATTTTTTGACTTCCTGAGGGGGTTACATAAAATTAGCTTCATGGTCCTTATCGCACTTCAATAGATTCACAACTAAATATTTATTTTCCACCTAGTCGATACAATGATTGCCTAAGGCAATTTAATGGTTAAAAGTGGTACATGTTTAGTATATTATCAACATCTACAGCCACATAACATTGTTTAGATGAAAAATACATAAATTGACAAAGTAATGCTTTAGAAGAAGTGTCCTTAAAATTAACATAAGATTGACAACATTAAAACAAACAAAAATCTCTAGAGAAAATATATATTTTTGTTTGTTTTAATGTTGTCAATCTTATGTTAATTTTGAGAACACTTCTTCTAAAGCATTACTTTGTCAATTTATGTATTTTTCATCTAAACAGTGTTATGTGGCTGAAGATGTTGATAATATAAGAAACATGTACCACTTTTAACCATTAAATTGCCTTAGGCAATCATTGTATCGACTAGGTGGAAAATAAATACTTAGTTGTGAATTCCTGAGGGGAAATCGATCCCACCTACTTCTGGGTGAACCGAGCATGCCTTTACTGCCTCAGCCAGGCAGCCCCTATACTGTGACAATACTTACTTACTTACTCCTCGGCGCTACATCCCTTGTAGGGCCTTGGCTTCTCTGACGATTGTAGCCCAATCTTCACGATCTTCTGCACGCCTCCTCCATCTTCTTATTCCCATCTTTCTTAAATCCTCCTCCACATCATCCAGCCATCTTTTCCGGGGTCTTCCTTTCCATCTTCTACCACCTGGATTTCCCTTATAGATCTTCTTGACATCGCTATTATCTGGCATTCTCTCCACGTGTCCCAACCACCTTAATCTGTTGCTTTTTATTTCGGTTACGATACTTGGATGTCCATAGAGTTCTTCCAATTCCTTCTTTTTCCTTATTCTCCACAATTCCCCTTCCTTCACTGGGCCAAAAATCTTTCTCAGTATTTTTCTCTCCCATCTGTTCAACAGTTCTTCATCTACTTTGGTCATTGTCCATGTTTCAGAGCCATAAGTTTCCACTGGTCGTAATACTGTTCGATAGACTGTCAACTTTAATCTTCTACCAAGGCTGCGTGATCTAAACACTTTCAATAAAGCTAAGTAAGCCCTATTGCCCGCAGCAATCCTCTCTTTTATTTCCTCTTTCATGTCCTATCCAGTCCTTCCTCTAGGTCTTTCAATCTTCTAGACAGCATATCAAGATCATCAGCATAAGCCAGATTCTGTGTTACACGGTTGAACAGCGTACCGCCTGGATTACTGACCTCCACCTTTCTCATCACACGCAGGGTAGATAACACATCCCCTTGCTGCAAACCTTGGTTTACTTCAAACTCTTTAGTAAGATTTCCTTCTATTTTAACCATGCATTTAGTACCTGTTAGGGTCATTTGTACCAGTCTTATCAATTTAGTTGGGAACTCCATGTCCATCATTGTTTGATACAGTTTCCTTCTCTTCACACTATCATAAGCCTGCCGAAAATCCACAAACAGCTGATGCACATCCACATTATATTCATAGCATTTCTCCATTATTTGCCTGACAGTGAAGATGTGATCTGTTGTTGATCTACCCTGTCGAAAGCCACTTTGGTAGTCTCCTAGTATCTGCTCAACCAGTGGAATGAGTCTCATAGACAAAACCTTAGCTAAGACCTTATAAACCACACTAAGCAAAGATATACCTCTATATTTTTCACAATATACTGTGACAATGAAGGTCGAAATTGCAGGGGAGCTATCAAAACGCGATGGTGTCGGCGGAGCGACGACATTATGGATGGGCCTGCAGCAGGTAGAACAGTAGAGCCGGCATATTCTTTAGGCTCACGATAAGGAAGCTCCTAGAAAGAACTGGACACTGATTAATAATGGAGTAGGCACCCAGAATGATCTGGAAGTGGAAACCGGTGAGAATCAAGCAGTCTTGACTGATTCAGTCATATGTGCGTCAGTTGCAAGTGAACATAAGCAGTTACGAGATGGTCGCAAATCTGTGACGAGTTGTTCATTGGGAATGAGTCTGTCAGTCACTTACACGGAGTTCAGTGAGCCTTGTGAGTTGTGAAGGGTATTGTTCCAGAATGACACTGTGCTGTGGAGGTCACAAGTTCATTGTGCTGGAGTACTGTGTGATCTCCCAAGTGAGTGAGTGAGTGAGTGAGTGAGTGAGTGAGTGATTGAGTGAAGAGGTAAAAAGCTGTACATAGCAGTTACATGAATTGTAAAGCACACTATCTGTTGATGTAGTGATTGTAAATTTAAGGACCCTGATAACCCACCACAATACTATAGAGTTTTTCTAGTTTAACTGCACAATAGAAAATGTAATGCATGACATACCGGTAGTAGCTCTGAAACAAGTTGTTTCTGGACTCCTCTATTTTGGAAGGAAATGAGTAATTTTTTTTAATTTTTTGCTTTTTATAGTTTCTGTAATAAATTCTGACCTTGGATCTTCCAAAGCAATCAACTGTTCCTTTGTAATGCATTGAATTTATTTTATTTGTCCCAGCAATTCTAAATAGATTTTTTTAAGTTTGTACATCACCATAAACATCATTTGTATCTACCTTCTTCATTCCGTCCTTCACTTCTATGATTACCAATTCATCACTGCACTCTGGAAATACTGACAAAAATAATCATCAAGAGGCACATCACTGTTCTTTCCAGTCGCATTTCCATACAATTCCAGATTTTCCTCAGGGTTGTGTTGTTATTCTTCTTCATAGATGATGTCGTTGCATTCATCACTGTGTATAAAGCTACAAACAAAGGAACCTTCGTCTAGTTCGGTTCGCGCAGCTCGCTTTCGTGCTCTCTGATCTTCGCTGATAATACGGGATGAAGGATGAGCATGTTCATGGTTGGCTGGCTAGCTGTTAAGTTGCCATAAACACATACAAGTACAAGCTGCTCTCAGGCTTTTACGATTGAGGTTAATCTCTCATTAATGCTAGCAATGCAAATCAATTCAATTCAATTAAAAGAATGAAAGTAAATGTGAAGTGACAAAGTATAAAGCATGGAGTTGAATGGACCTTTGGCCATAGACATCTTCCCTTCCACTATTATATGCTTCACCAGAGAATGTCAAAAATACCCCCTTGCTTCACTTGTTGAAGCCACACCATTATAATTCAGTTTATGAATGGTTTTCTGTTCTCATAGGTGAGCAGCTGCATCATAGACTATTTGTCTGGCTTGTCCCTTTAATGGTTGTCGGGATTTGATACCAGACTTTGAAATAAGAGCCATAATGTAACTCAAATCATGCTTTCACTAGAATAACATGCTACACAATGCTATTTATTTTAGAACAATTACTAATAAGGTATATGCTACGTGTGAAGGTATTACAGGATTACAAACGACAAAAGAAAAAAATGTATATAAAACCAACAAAACAACAAGAGCACAAAAACTAATACAGAAGTGGCAATGAAATTCTGCATCATCGAGTCTTCACGATGTGCACGGTATGGTGGCCAGACAGCGTGTGACCTTCTCTTGTGCTCCTTCCTCTATGGGTCACCCGTCCACTCGGAGAGAATGCACACAGAGATGGCTTTGTGCAGGTTCTTTCGTTCCTTGCAGATTTATACAAGTCGTGCGTTTTCTCAGACCGTTCTGTACAGTTGGTGGTTGAGCATCCACCCAGCTGTTTAACACCATGTCACAAGTTTCTTCGATTGACTTTAAATGGATTTTGCATTTTCTGTTCCAAATTTGTTAGCACCGTCTCAATTATTTTTGTACAATACTTCATCTTTTAAGTTTTGATGCTTCCCATATCCTGCAGTTGAAGTATGGAAGTGCAGTCAGGTGGGATTTAACACAGCTCAACTTTCTCAAATTTTGGTGGATTATCCAACAGATGCATGATCTTCCAATTTTTTGCCTTCATTTTTGTATTCAGCTGTAGAAGCCATTCTGTAAAAGTGGTGGCTGTCATCCCCACCCTATTATTTGCCTTGTAATTAACTGAAAAATAAAAATCAAAGCTCATGAAGTTGAAATAAATAAACAAAAATTCAGACATTCAGAAAATACAAAATTTGCATGAATTTTCATGTCTTACCTGGCAAGCTCTTAACACATTGCAGACCGGGTGACCTTCACCCCATGCACGGCCCTGTTCCCGGCCACTTTCTGATTACCTCCAAACTGGAGTGCATGCGTTTAAATAAACTGTTAGAACTTCACTAACCTTTGAAGGACTACTGTTTTTTTCTGGAGGCTTTCCTGAATAGTCCTAGTACTCTTTTCTGGTGTGGTAATTGGAATAGCAGGTACCTTTGTGAAGGGGCACACAACATTGTTTGCACATATAACTTGTTTCAATGCGCTTACTCTTGCTCGAACACTCACGACACACTCTAGTTGGGTTTTTCTTCGCCCCAGTTGCTGGACTGTTCTCCAGGATATGATCCCTTATTTGTCTGGATTGTCTGCTAGGGGGGTCCTGTTTGGGGGCTCTCTTTATAGAGCCATCAGGAAAGGAAGTTTGGGGATCCATGGGAGCTACACTTTCAGCCAACCATTCCCTAGCAACTCCCATCAGAAACTGCTTGTACCTCAATTTTCTTTGGGGATTCAGGAAATAGAACTATCTAAAAGCATTGAATAAAGCACAGTTCACTAAATAAAATGTTACCCTCTTATTCCTTTTTACTTCTTGCAAGGAAGAGTAATATATGCCAGGTATTGGTCTGCCCAAACCACACCGGGGCGAATGGAGTGGGACATTGATGATGATGAAGATGATTGGTCTGCCCGATCTACTCCCTTCATAAATCTCTTATTAAAAAAAAAAGGATGAAAATGAGCTTGAATATCATGGTCCCTGTCTTCCTATCTAACTTGCATGCTAACCGCATAGATGCATTATGAATTGTAGTTATCATCCTGACAACTTGCTTATCCTTCCAAACTACAAGCAAAACTTCACCTTTGCACATGAAAGTCATTTACCCCTTTTGTAGAAGCCTAGAATTGTCTTTCAGCTCACATGGCAAAGCACGATTCTCTCTAATAGTTCCACAAACCCGTCTTTTGTGCTGGAGGAGGTTTTCGGCAATAGTCACACTATTATAGTAGTTATCCTGATAAATGTGGTGCCACATACCAAGATGAGGCTTCATGACAGATAATATTGTCTGCTCAAGTTATTTTTCCTTCCTCTGTATAAATCTCTTAAGTTACAGATGTATCCTGTTTCACTCTCGCACACCATTGAAACTAAAATACCATATTTTACTAAATTCCCTGGATTATACGTCCTGAACTTTAAGCGCCCCATGCCATGGGATCATCCCTTCATCTAATGACAGCTGCTATTTCAGTTTGTAAACAGACTGAAACTTGGGTAAAACGTAATCTAACAGAGGCTGAACTTTCTGCATTCTGTTGCTCACATCTGTTGTCTAACTATTGTCGTTGAAATGAATGTAGGTAAGTACCGTATTTACGCGAATAATCCCTGCCACCGAATAATTCCCGCACCCTAAATTTAGGAAGGCTGATTTTGAAAAAAATGCCAACATTGACTCAAATAAAACTCGCACCCCAATTTCGTGCCTCAATAAAAAAAAATTTAAAAAATGCGGGTATTATTCGCATAAATTCAGTATTTGTTGAAATATATTTCGACTCATAGTTTTGGAAATATGGGAGTTTCTATTATTGGATCAGTTGACCAGTAATCTTTCAGACATGATTTCTTCACCTGCCTCATCAATATATACAAAGCAAAACATTTTTTAATTTCCCTGCTAGTGACACTAGTCCACTTCAGTGTTTTAGGGGATACGTTTTGAGAATATGAGTTCTGCTCATAGAGTAAGTTTGTCTGCTCAGCTACATTATAACAGAAATCCTCACCAAACGTAAGTCCTGCTACTTGTCCTATGTTTCCAGGTTCATTAGGCCATACCTTTTATACCAGGAGCACCTTCAAAATCTTCTTGCCTAGGTTCGCTGTTGTCATAACCCAGTTGTCAGAAAACACTACATTATTTACAATATTTTGAATATTTAAACCCGGAACAGTTGCCAGACTCGTTTTGCACGACGTGAGTTCCACACCTTGAAGATAAGGCTATATCCTCATCATCACTTGAAACATTACCATTAGAAGATATTTCGTCATCAAACTCTACATATTCAGCATCACTTGGATATTCAAAGCCTGTATCAGCACATAATTCACAAATCATTTCATCCCTGTCTAAACACACGCGATCCCTAGGCGCTGCCATCTTGGAGACTGCATGGCTCTTTAAACTTTGTAAACATGTTGTCAGGAAATGCAAAGAAAAGCTATGATATGAAGAATAATCAAAAAGAAATGCGACTATCGATTATGTAGAACCATAAATAACAGAGTTCTGTCACCCTTGACCTCCACATAGTTCTGGTATATCTCAAAAGATAGCACTAAACTTCAGTCTGCTGTTAACATGAGATAACTTGGGACTGGTCCACAACGCTCAGCCAGGCAAACACGAGTTTTCTCGGGACCGGTCTGCATTGTTTTAAGTGTTGCTTTGTAGTACCTGTAACATTTATGCAGAGTAGAACTGTGAAACAAATTTTCAACTGTTTTTCCTTATTTGTATTTTTCTCCTTTTGTAGGACATCATTGACATCATTCAATAAAATAATCTCATTCCATTAGCATTATGTTTTTAATTTGGTTTTCAATCCTGGAATCAGTATCTTCAATGGGAGCAGACTTCTCTTCCCCAGCCATCACTTTTTGAAGACATTGCCATGTCTGTCCTTGAAGTGTTGTAGCCAGTCATTGCTAGCTTTAAAGTTTGTATCACTGAGTAGTTGTACAACCTGAAGGGCTTTTTGGCAGATCATAGGACCTCCTTTAAGAACATGTTGAGCCCTCGTTTTGTTAAACCATTTTATTTTAGCAATATGCATATCTTCTGTAACTGCCGTCTTCAGTTGCTTCCATGCAGGGTCAGTCTTTTTTGTTCATAACTTTTTCCTGAATTTCTTTTTTTAAAGAAATGTTGCCTATGTATATTGCAAAAATCCATTGATTTTTTTGAAACTGGTGTCTGTTTCATTCCATCATCTTACTCTTTAAACTCCACTAATTTTAATTCCAAACCTATTGACTTTTATTGAACAGAGGCATTACATACATTACATCCATGCACTAGAAAATAACTGGAAGAACTGGCTATTTTTAAAGATTTTGTACTTTATGCTTTTGTCACCTCATAGAAATTCCCCTTCTTGGGTCATTAGCCATACTTGCTGCCATCTGCAGGGAGCAGCCTATTGCTTTCCAAGAGTCATGTTAGGTCAAGATAAATATAATTACACAGGGTTTTTCTGAAATTTCTTGGTTGCTGTAATGAATAATTATTAATGTTATTAGGATAGGAAATTTGCTGTGACTACTTAATGCAGTTTTATTAATATATTGATCTTCGTTATATGGCAGTTTGACTATGTATGTTCGTAATCAAGTTCCTATCTGTCTATATAAAGGGTGTTTCAGGAGAAATAGTAAATATGTCAGAAGACAGTAGTAGTGTGAATAATTAAAGTGTGTCCCAGCTATTTGTGTGGTACGCATTGGAACAACCGTACAGAAATGATTCAAGACACACACACATATTATTTATGGATGCACATCCAAGATTTTTGTATTTGGAGATGGCTGAATAGTGAAGTCTACAGAGAAAACACAACAGATGAATTGGTTACTATTGCCAAGAGATAGTGATGGGTCGTTCATGAACAAACTGACTCTTTTGAGCGACTCATTGGAGAGAGCTTGTCGTTCAGATACGAGTCGACTCTTGTATGGGCTAGCTCCCTCCTTGCTCCTTGAGAGTTAGTCGTTCAATTACCAGTTAACTCTTGTACGAGCTAGCTTCCTCCTTGCTCCTTGAGAGCTAGTCGTTCATTTAGGAGTCGTCTTATTTTATCAACGAACGGACTGCACCATCAACTGCGACTCCAGGAAAGAGCTAGCTAGTCACATCAACTCTCGTTCATTTCTAGCCAATATCCTGTTTCTAGCTAGTTGCTTTACGTCGCACCGGCACAGATAGGTCTTATAGCGACGATGGGACAGGAAAGGCCTAGGAATGGGAAGGAAGCGGCCGTGGTCTTAATTAAGGTACAGCCCCAGCATTTGCCTGGTGTGAAAATGGGAAACCATGGAAAACCATCTTCAGGGCTGTTTGTGTTTGTCCCAACAATCTCCTCTTCATATTCAGACAACAAACGACACTGCCAGACACCACAGAAACATGCAATAGTGATAACATCCCTCCACATAGGGTTAGCGCGAGGAGGGGCATCCGGTCGTAAAATGGCCAAACCCACATGTGCGAAATAGTTCGCACTCGCCACCCCACAAGTGTGGGAAAAGCGGTAGAAGGGAAAGAAGTAGTAGTGTAATCGTGTAAGGAGTACCAATACATCAAACATATGTCTCTTCTGCGGTGTAATCGTTCTTGAAAAAATTTTATATATATATATAGAAGAGAGTGTGGCATACTGTACCAAAAATTAAAAAAAAAAAAAAAAATCAGTACATAGTAAGAGATACTATACCTGGTTATATGTACATTTGTGTTGATAGTATTTTCCATTATTTTTGTTAAGGATCTCATTTAATCAGTTATGTTTCTTACGCTGCATTATTGAATAAAATAATCTGGTATTCCAGTGCGGTGAGAGGAGCGAGAAACTTTCTGTATCTCCAGTCGAAACAGAATATTCTGATGACATCTGTTGAGTGAATTATAAACTACGTGAACAGGAATAGAGACTCGTCTCATGCTCGTTGGGAAAAAATTCCAGTAGACTGCCGCGACTGAACAAAAGTAGTGCCAATATCTTGACCATGTCCGACTCGTTGGCTGAATGGTCAGCTTACTGGCCTTCGGTTCAGAGGGTCCCGGGTCGGGGATTTTAACCTTCATTGGTTAATTCCAATGGCCCGGGGGCTGGGTGTTTGTGCTGTCCCCAACATCCCTGCAACTCACACACCACACATAACACTATCCTCCACCACAATTACACGCAGTTACCTACACATGGCAGATGCCGCCCACCCTCATCGGAGGGTCTGCCTTACAAGGGCTGCACTCGGCTAGAAATAGCCACACGAAATTATTATTATCTTGAACATACATCTCATACAGTGCATTCAGTCTTGAAAGACATCATTTTAAGAAGAATGGAACTTAGGCAAAGTAATATTAGATGTCATCTATTAATACTGTATATTTGTGATACGTTTCTTCGTTACTGTATATAAAGCTTTATCATTGGATTATTTGCCAATGTTGGCAGCTGTGCATATATTAATTGTTCATTTGTTTTATAGGATATAAACTTCATGTTTTAGATCCATATTGAATTCTGATCACAATAATAATTATTAAATTAATGTCGTAATGGTCCACCTTTTCAATACTGTAAATATGCAATATTTTTTAATTACATTACTAAACTGGGGACTAGTTTCGGCCTTGGCTGGCCATCTTCAGCCTTAATGTAATACATCTAATAACTAAACAAATGTACAAACACACAATTGACATAGAAACAAATGTACAAACACACACTTGACATTAAAATCTGGGATGAACTATGTGTAAAATTTAAAAAATAAATTAGGCTCTGAATTCTTAGCATCTGTGGTATGCTCATCATCTAGACTCTTTCTTGCATTAATATTTATAGAATTGTTAGTTCCATCATTGTTAATCATTACAATTCCAATTGCAAAACGGGAACTGGTAAATGTTGATTCTGTAGTCAGATCATCAATCACCAAATCTACTTGAGTGGCATTAGCAGTATGCAAGCCACTGGGCGCCACTGTAAATAACCACCAGCTGACGCAGAACTGCTAGATGGTGTTTCCATATCAACCAACGTAAATAAAATGAAATGTTCCCGTAGTGCTTGTTAAAATCATGCTGAAATGCTGTTGGACATTGTCAGGATGGCACGTGAAGATATGGTTAAAATTGACACATTCTTAATTTGTGTCTGGTATAAATTTGCAATTCATCGCGGTGTCCATGAAGATAAATGATAGATAAAATTAATGAATTGAAGGAGAGAGTGTGTTAGTCAAATGGCATAGATTTTATGAGACTTACCTCTCGTTGCAGCATGTGGTGCATGACCTATTGTTGTGTGCCTCATACTAACGGTTGTGAGATTTAAACGAAAAGGAAGGGGCGGGGCAAGTAATATTAGATGTCATCGATTAATATTGTATATTTGTGATACATTTCTTTGTTACTATATATAAAGCTTTTGGATTAATTGCCAATGTTCCCAGCAGTGCATATATTAGTTGTTCATTTGTTTTATTCCAAGAGTAGCGTGCTAAACTGGGCATTGTGTTGCCATCTGTTATGGTAAATGTAACTATTTGCACTATCTTGTTCATTCCCGGAAGTCATAAAGAGCGGCCGGAAGTCATAAAGAGCCGTCTGCCCTAAACTCGATGGATGAATGAACGAACCTGGAGGCGGAGAGTGGCCTGACTTCCTTGGCTCGCTCCAACCTTCCCGCTCCCAAGAGTCGACTCTTTTGAATGACTCTCAGCTGGGAGCGGGAGCGAATGAGCTAGCTCCCTCGAAAGAGCTAGTTCGACCCATCACTACGAGAGCTGAAAAGTTGATTGAAGAGTGTGGTAGGAGTTTTTAACCCATACTGTGAATTATTCCAAGAGACGTAGGTTTGTCATTTGTGTTGAACTATTGCACATTATGTATGGTTTTTAAAATCAATAAATACATCAATAAGTCATTTGTTTGTTTTTAATATTTTTGAAGGTTTTCTTATGTGCACCATACAAACAGTTGTAATTCCACACACATTGAACACATGTTTATATGACCTTTTTACTTGAAATAGTCCATACTACTGCCTCTAGACATATTTACAATTCTTCCTGAAACACCAAGTATTTAACTTTATTCACCTCTTGTTATTTTTCAGTACTTAAAAAATAAAAATGAATATTAAATACTTCATTCCTAATTTTTATAATGGGTGTCTGCAACTAATTTTGATTAGCTGACCATAGGAACTGACTCGTGTGACAGAAACACAGTATGTGTTCATTAGCAACATTGCAGTTAGAAAAGCATTTTTGCGTGGTGTGTGGTGGATGTGATTGATTCTGTTTGTTCTTTTACAATGTTGTAGGGAAGGGGAGAGAGTTTGTCTATATCTCCTTTCCCTTTTGGTCTGTTGTGGAGAATTTAAGTTGATGTCTTGCGTATTTGTTTCCTGTGTTTAGTTTTGGGGTATTTAAATCCTGTATTATGTTAGAGTGTTCTGAAATTTTCTATGTACATTGTTTTGAAATTTAAACTGATTTGAACATTGTAGAATATGGTGCATTAACTGTGTTTGAGGTTATAAACACCATAAAAATTATACATGTTTGTGTGCTGGATGTTGTTCTGGGTTGAATTCTGGTAAGTGTCCTGTTCTTTGTTCTGAATGCTGTCTTGTGCTTTATATTCTGATTTTTTTTGGGGGGGGGAATTTCTTTTGTGAGTTTTTTATATTAGCATGACAGATGTTTCTTTATGTAGGAGGATGTTGGTTAGATCGTATAGTATACAGAATTTGTATAAAATACCAGGTTGAAGGAGTCTGAATAATCATTCGAAATGAAACTGTCTATCGAGAGATTCACCCAATCACCAGCACAACGAAGAAGAAAAGAATCTCATATTTCTTTCGCATCTTACAACTGCCAGGAAACAGGATGTTACGGCAACTAGTGATGAGAAATCGTGGAAAGAAGACAGAGGGAACAGTGGAGCCTCAAAATTAGGCAAGATCTCAAAGCAGTTGGACTCAAGATAGCAAATGCAGGATACAAAAATAAAATTAACACCTTTCTTAAGACTCTCAAATTTTTGGCAGAAATGGCACATAGACGAGCTGTAGAGATTTCAGGCAAATTGCAAAAATTACGATTGGTAGGAATGATAAAGTGCCAGGCAGTTCGCAAGAACCAAACGGTACAACCTTCAAAGGAAGTGAATGTGGAATGGTTCAAGTGGTCCAGAGTGGCCAATAAAGTTATTAGTAATAATAATAATAATAATAATAATAATAATAATAATAATAATAATAATAATAATACAGAGTTTGGTCCCTCTGAAATCTAAAGTCCCTCAGGCCAAACCACGAGTGTCTAAATGGCATTTTAAACATTTTCATTTCTCATGTGTTTATTTTACCTAATGAAACAGAGATGGTAAATTAATAAGGATATAGAAAAACTATAGAAAACTATAGAAAAACGAATAAAAGAGAAGAGAGACAGGGGAAGATCCAGATTGCGATAAACATACCTGGTTGAGAACCTCATAAAGCAGTTATCTTGACAGGAACTGACATGTGAATGAAGATTTGTGGAGAGACAACAGGATAACAGAGAAATGGAGGGATTGATGACAGTGATGACAATTGAGGAGTTATCCTTCAGACCCATTACTGTTGTCCTCATGTTATTAAATTGTAAACATTCTCATTTTTAATTTTTTGTTATAGGTTGCTTCAACATCGCTGAATTTATCATCTAGACAAGACGAACCACCAAGCTCAAAGCAACAGAAGCTCTCTATCCGAATCTCTCATATGGATATGAGTTGGCTGGGATGTGTACTCTTAGCCACTGATACACTAGGGCAACTCTACCTCTATAGACTACTGGCCCTTTCTGAGTCAGGTGGGTGATTTATTGATTTTATTTCAATGTATTTCTTTTATTTGCAAACTGAATTGTAGAAAGTAAGAATCATTTCTAATTACTTCAAGAATGATCATATTTATTCAAAACCAACTTTCAGCCTATTAGGTCATGTTAAGTACATTCAGTACGTGTTGAAGAGATGTTAAGTACAGTACAAAAACGGCCAACCAGACACCGGTGGGACCCGAACCCACAACCTCCCGATTTTGCGTCGGTTGTTCTACCAATTGAGCTATGGTGGCTTAGGCCATCTTTGTTCTGTTGGAAAGGATCTAAGCTACAGGTCTGGCACAACTGCCATCACACCGTAGAGTGCGTTTAAGTCGCCCGTTGAGGGCCAAGTCAGTAAATATTGAATTTTCACGACCGCATTGTAATCGAAACCAACTTTCAACCTATTAGACACCAGTGGCCATTTTTGTTCTGTACTTAACATCTCTCAACACGTACTGAATGTACGTAACACGACCTAATAGGTTGAAAGTTGTTTTTGATTACAATGCGGTTGTGAAAATTCAATATTCAGTGATCATATTTACTCAAGTAATCTGCGCATGTATTTTCTACAAAAGTATATATACAGTGAAAACTCGTTAATGCATTTCTCATTAACACGTTTTCCCGCTTAGCACGTCATAAATTTGAGGTACCGATTCTCATCACATTAAATCTATTTAAAAATATCTCACTTATTGCATCACAAATTTTCACTATTACTGCTTAAACAATCACATTTGTCCTAGCCCTGAAAATGTTACTGTAAGAGAGTTAGTAATTATTGCAGTATGGAAAATTGAATACACATTACAAGAACACACTGATATTAAGCTATGATTCTGACATGTTTATTGCACTTAATCACAAAATAATTCCAGTTTTCTTACCATGAAACAATTACACACACATGCTTCCATTTTACCAGTACCTTTTTCTCAGAGTTTATATACTCCTTTTCTGCCCATGACAGTCAGGGCTTCCTAGATTTGTATCCTGTAAAAACACAAGTTCCACATATTCTCCTACCTTTCAATTTTAGAAGTAACACAAAATTGCAACCTTTTCTAGTTTCCTCACAAGTTCAGTCTATCAGGTATTTTCACAAAACGCCCCGATCTTGTAGTTGTAGGTATCTTCCTTCCATCCTCTGACATCTTGGAGTCTTTTGGCCGGACGTTCAATGGAGAATCAGGTTCCACAAGCCGCTGCTTCATTGTTGCACACACTTCCAAAGAATAAAGGCGTTGAAGTGGCCTAATCCTTTCACCATGAGCAGTCCTTACTCTCGTCACTCTTACGTAGCCATCTGCTCCTGGGTAGGTTTCTAACACTATACTGAGGGGCCAGTTGAATTTCTTCACCCCATTTGACTCGATCATTACAATCTCTCCTAACTTTAGAGTTCCCTGCTTCTGCACCGTCTGGTGGACCAGCATGGCCAAATATTCATTTCAGAAATGCTGTCGGAAGTCATCTCGGAGCTTCTGAAGATATCTCAGCCTTCTGTTCAGGCTGCGGGCATCCATCATTTCTTGGTAGACCTTGCAAAAACATAGCCAGTGTCAATGGTTTCAGTTTTTCTGTCGTGTCTTCTATGAAGGTCAATGGTCTAGAGTTTAATGTAGCTTCACAGTCACACAGTATGGCTTCCAACTCTTCAAAACTTAAACTTTTCTGCTTAGGACTCTTTGCAGAAGTTCTTTCACTATGTGAATCAGTCTCTCCCACCATGCCCTCCACCATGGTGCAGCCGGAGGGTTGAAGATGCATTTGATTTTTTGTACGCAGGACCTAGCAATTACTGTATTTCCTGTCAGTTCAGTTGTTTCAGGCTGTTGCTCGCACGTATAAAGTTGGTGCCGTTATGAGTGTATGTGACCTGTACTCTACCCCGTCTGGCAATAAATCTTTTCAAGACCATCATTGGAGCAGTCTGTGGATAGGGACCAGGCAAGCTCAAGGTGCACTACTCGATAGACAGCACACGTGAATAGTACTATCCATACCTTACCTCCCAAGTGCAGGTATACGGGGCGTGCCATATCAATGCCCGTCACTTCAAATGCCGCTGCACATTTAACATGGTCTTTTGGTAATGGTGCAGAAGATGGTTCAGCCATTTTGATTTGATATTGTCTAAAAATCATACATTTCCTCACTATGTTCCATACAGATCTCTTGATGCCAATAATCCAAAACTTTTCCCTGATGTTGGCGATCATTATCTGGTAGAAGTATTGGGTGCTTGAATTCGTCTGGTTCATCGCTAAGCTATAACATTGATGATTGATTAATGTTTGTTGTTTAAAGGGGCCTAACATCGAGGTCATTGGCCCCTAATGGTACGAAATGAGACAAAATGAAATGACAACTTAAAAGTCCAAAATCCTCCACTGACCAGAATTCAAAGCGTGGGGACGAAGAATGAGTAGATGGATGGATATGAATTTAAAACGATCAGTGGATCCGACCCACAGTGCCTCACATGCACAGACGCTGGCACAAAACAATAGTATTACTGACCAAGGGACTGCTTCTATAGCACGATGCTGAATGATTATGCTTATAGTCGAAACGGGTCCAAAATCCAGGTCATTGGCCCCTCATAATGGTATTTATTGCTAGGAAAGTAGAACCATGCTATGTGTAATCTTGCGGTACTAATCAAAAGTAGCGTAGACTCGCGGTATTCCACAAATTATGGTACTATTCACAGGTAGTGTAATGCGCACATGTAACACAGACCTATGGTGTTTCGCACATTACAGCGCTATTTACAGGCAGCGCAAACCTATAAAGGCACCGCAAATCTATGGCGTTCCTCACATAAGTGGACTAACCACAGGGACTCGTACTATCCCGTGGAATTCCTCACATAGTGGGAACTGAGCATAGGTAAGGCAGAATCATGGTGTCACTCATATAGGGGTACAAATCACAGGTACTGTAGGACCCACCTCCTGATTCACACACTGTCGCTACTAATCACAAACCTATTGCGTACCTAACATAGTGGTACTACGCGCAAGTAAATGCGACCCATGGTGTTCCTTGCATGATGGTACCAATTACAAGTAGTCTCATGGTCCTAATTGGATCATCCCTTGGTCGTCCCTTTTAGTCACCTCATATGACAGGCAGGGGATACCGTGGGTGTATTCTTCCTCTGTGTCCCCCACCCACAGGGGGTTTGTGTTTGGTCCACGAGAGGTATTTTATTTCCCTCAAGTCCACCAGCAAGCCGATTAGGACCCCCCTATCTGCCACCTGAAATGCACCATGTGGGAGTATCACCTCTTCCCATGCTACGCCAGCATAGTAGGTTCTTGGAAGCAATAACATTAGAGTTAAATTAATAATATATTACGGTTCCACCTATTCAATACAATAACACTTAGCAATGTAAGGTTACATCACAGTCGATCACAGACAGTACCGGTTTCGACCCCAGATCTGGGTCATCATCAGCCGACCGTTCAAAAGGTACGTTACTTGTTATTCCTCTGTGCATTGCTTTTATCTTGTACATTTTAAATGATTGGCTGATGACCCAGATCTGGGGTCGAAACTGGTACCCGTACCAAGCAAGAATTCAGCGAGTTGCCTCGAGAATCTCGAGAAGATGCATGGAATACTGGGCACATCTTTCTCATCTCACTAGATTCCTTTATCACTGCATGATGTGGGAGAAAATATCCTGACCTTCTGTCTTCTGCATCTGGAACCATTTCAATGATGCCATCCTTCAATCAGTTTTAAAAAACTTCATGATATTCATTAAGCCTATCAATTCCGGAAAGATGTCTTGTTACTGACAGTAATCTTTTTTCAGCCGTTGTCCAATTATCTGTTAACTCAGGATGTCCTTCCTTCCATGGCAAGCTGACTTCATATCTGTTGTCTTCATCTATAGATAACTGCAACAATTCTGACATTTCTTCTTATTTTCGTGCCTTCGATTTCAGCTCAGCTTGGTCTTGAATTCCTGTGATGTCTAGTTCCCACAGGTCCTGTAAACTGAAATTCACATTAGTGAGCCCAACCGCTTGTCCACCTTTTATATTCTTCCTGCATCCCATGATGGTCCATCCTAACCGTGTCTCAATTGCCGTAATATCATCATCACTTTTCATGTTATTGCCAGTCCAAAATTTACTGAGGACATCTGCTCCTAATAGGACTTCAGTGTCTGGTGCATTGTAACCTTGATCTGTGAGTGTGATGTTCGCTTCTTTCAACTGCAGAAATATTTTCTGATTTTTCAGTCGAGGAACAAAATTACATATTTTACCTTGATCCAGCACCGTCACTGAATTTTCAACTTTCTGGTCTAAGCTTTGTAATTTGATATCATAGACCATATGTTCCTGCTCCCTCAACTCGCCTCCACCAAAGAAGTTATGACTTATTGTCTTTTACCCTAAACATTTTAGATTGAGTTCTCTGGGTATGTGATCTATAATGTATGATCTCTGTGAGCCGGAATCTAAAAGAACCCTTGGCAAGCATGTCGTCCTACCCGTGACTATAGTTGCAGTAAGTGTCTGTAGCAATATCTATCCTCCCTGCTGAGGTAGTAAACTGTCTGTTCCATTGGTTTGTGAATCCCTGGGTGTATTGTTGGACACTTGTCTTACTTCCGTACACAACTGTGAACACATTATTGTAACATGGCGCTTATCACAGATCAAACATTTCATGAAACATTTACATTTCTTAGCATTGTGCCCTGCTTTAAGACAGAAGTAACACCTTGCCTTTTGCTTTAGCAAGTTGTTCTTGGCTTTTACCATTAACTTCTTGCCATTAAAACACTCTACAGAAGTATGGGATGATTTATCACACCATAAACATGCATCCTCAGTAGAACACTTACTCTCACTTGCTAAAATACATGCAGCAGTCGCTACTTTATCTACCTTTGACGCAGAACTCTTAGCATTAAAACTTAAGCTGAAACCAGATCTAGTGAGTGCAAAGCGTTCTTCACTTTCAACTTCTAACCTCAAAAATTCCAGTAGGCTAGCTAGAATATCCTGCTCATCTGCTTCACTCTTGTTGTTTTGTGCTCTTTTCCAGGCTAACATTACATCTTCTGGCAATGAAGATTCCATTAAAGGCTATAGCATGGCAGCATATTTCTCCCGGGTAACTCCTAAGGTTTCCAAAGCTCGCAGCTGAGTTTCCAGTTTATCATGTAAAGTGCTCAGTGCCATACTTTCCCCCCTGGTAGCTTGATTTGGAACAAGGGACAAAAGCTCACGTACATAAATTTCAATAAGGAGATCATTCTTTGTAAAGCGAGATTTTAACTGTTCAATAGCATGACGATAATTGGCGCCTGATGGAGGGAAACTTTTCACCAGCTCCCTAGCCTTCGAACCTAGTACCATCGATTGCAAAAGATACTGAAATTTATCATTGTCGTCTAAAGATTTGTCGGCATTAATTTTATTAAACTGACCCCAAAATCCAAGGTAGTTCTTTACATTTCTGTCTAACTTCATAAGCTTCAGTTTGCGGATATGGAAATTTCTGTTAGGTGACTGTACTTTGGCACTATTTATCTCGTAGACCTGGTCTGCAGCTACAGAATGAACTTGAATAACATTTTCATACCGTGTTTTGATGATAATATTCTCATCTCTGTAGGTTTCTGCATCATCATAGTCTTTCTGATAGGCTTCCTCTTCTGCTTTGCTCTCACATAACTAAGATTCATGGATTTCTTCATCCAGTTTGAAGAGACGATTTGCCTTATCTTCCAATGTGTTGAACGATGACTTCAATTCCACTTTATCTATGGAATTTTCCTGTAGATTTTGTTTTACTTGGGTGATAGCCTGCGTAAACATGTGTCTCACTTGCGATCTTTGTTTCTTCAAGTTTTCCTGTCCTGTTACAGTCCCCATTATGTAAGAGAGTTAGTAATTATTGCAGTATGGAAAATTGAATGCATATTACAGGAACGCACTGATATTACGCTCTGATTCTGCACACGTTTATTGTACTTAATTACAAATTCCTGTTTTCTTAACATGAGACACAATTACACACATGCTTCCATTTTACCAGTCCTTTTTTTGGAATTTATATACATCCTTTTCTGCCCATGAGAGTCAGGACTTCCTAGTTTTCTAAGCTGTAAAAACACAAGTTCTACACAGTTATTGTATTTGTCATCCCTTGTGGAAGAAACATGATTTCCAGGTTGGGTAAGAGCCGTTGCCACAGTTATGTGATTATGGGAAGTGGTCTTCCTGAACTTCACAGGATAAGTTGTACTTTCGAGGAGCAAGCCGTTAGCCTTAGGAATGTTCAGTTTTGCATGCCGGTTAGCGATGAGATTGGTGAATAGCAGAGAGAGCCTGTTTGTGGTTATATTTCACAGTCCATTCAGTTGGTAGACATTTATTTTGTGTTGAGTGGTACAGTGAAGTGTAGCGAATATTTGTCGGTGATACGGTAGCCTATATCTGGATTAGAAACATAATCGTGTGAAATTGACAAGCATGGTGCATATTTGTCTTGTGATAGCCTACTTATGGATATGGAAGATGTTGTGAAATTCCTTAATAATGAAGACAAAATTAAAATCTGTCAGAAAGTGGACTGGCGTAAGCGTTCAGAGGTCGTGAATGTTAAAACTCACACCTTCGAGTTTCAACTCGATCACTCAAGTTGGTTGGTTGAAGTTTGGTTTGATTCGAAATGGCGGGCAAAGTCATTCCTGGCAGATGCACATGGTTGATCGGTTGTAACTTCCAATTCATTGTCTAAGAGTGTGACCAGGAAATAATGTTTAATAACCCACTGCTCCGAAATAAAAGGCTTCTCCTAACATTTGTTTTAGAAAGAGTGTGATTTGCACGATATTTTTGTTGGCCCTTATGTACATGTTTTCATATTTGTCTTTTGTTTTTTTACACCTTTCAGTGTACTTATAGTCCCCACCGGAAGTGATTTTCATATTTGTTCCCTCGCATTTTTCACACCTTTGAATACTTTCCTCTCATCTTTAGAAATGTTAGATAGGCCTATAGTTCTCACTGCACCCGTGGATACATGACGTAAAATGCCCTCATGTCAGAAAAAATCATATCTAGTCTTTCCATATCCTTGTTGGATAGTTTTTATTCGCGTATTCATTAGTACGTTTTCTCGCTTAACACGTTCTTTTTCCTTGTCTCCTGCTGAAATGTCTTAACAAGGTTTCACTTTATATATATGAAGGCATGGGGGAATAATGGTGAATGTCATTTCGTTAGCTTCATTTGTAGCTTATACCTCAAAAGCAATTCAAAATATATTGCCATACGGTCTGCAGTACCAATTTACAAGAGTATATACGAATTTTTCTGGCACAAACCGATTACAAATCTGTGCAAATTCATGATCTTTTCTTCACATTTGCTGGGAGATGTCGTACAATGTTTCTTAAGAAAACTGAAGTTATTTGTTTCTGGAACACTTGTGTGACATCCATGACTAGCCTTTACACTCCATAATTTAGCTTTTAACCAACACATTTCACTTGTGTCCACACATCCAAACTATCTTTTCATTCGCACATTCGCACATCCTGTTTTTGATTTCTGGAAATTTTGCTTTCTGTCTGTGAGATGTGCAGTGTTTGCTCTTTGTCTGTTCAAGATGAACTTTATTTTTGCCCCAATCACATACCGTACTGCTCTTTGTCTGTTCAAGATGAACTTTATTTTTGCCCCAATCACATACCGTACCTCAATCGTCCCATCCTACTTTCCTCCCACAGCATGATTATCAATTTGCTCAGACTCTTCAATAATGTGGAGCTTTTCTTTAGTCACGATTGACCTATAACGAGAACATATACCAGCCTCCTAAACACATGCTACTACTTAAAGCAATGCTGTACAAAATATGTACGCAGCACACTTCTTGGTTGTGGTGGGAACAGAGTTGCAAACAGAGGGACAAAAAAATACTAACTTAAGATTTATGAATGCTAGGAGCACTGTACCTGTCTGGATGCAAATAACACCCTTGCCCTGATATTTATCTGGCCAGATTTTGAAAAAAATATTCAAGGATTATTTGTGTGTATGTGGTAATTTAGATTGAATTATTGGGTAGAAAATTCTCTATCAGTAAGGTTGGTGCTGCTTCACCTCAAACAGTGGATCGTATTATACTATGGTGTTGTCTGCCTTGGTCTGTGTGGTGTCAGAAACACTGTTGTTAAAGAGGTTAATTTCTTTTGTCCAATTATTTAATTATTTGAAGTTGGCAGTTACCGAGTCAATTACTCAGTGGTCGAATAATTCTGTATTCTTGGTGATTGTTGAGCACGTAATGTTACATGATTGCCATCAGATTTATGCAAGCCATTGTATAAACAAGTCAGAGTAAATTAATTTACTAATGTAGTCCAGTGTTCTTCATTTCAGTTAATAACAGATAAGCAAAAATAAGCCAAACAAACAAACAAACAGACAGACAAAACAAATGGCACCCAACGGCTCGGCTCTCAATATCCTGAGATAAAAGTTCACTATACGCAAGATCATGAAATGTGAAATGCAAAACATGAAACCAATGCAGTGCCATTGAGGCTAAGCATCGAATTCGTGGCATCATTCACGTATAGTGCATTCTCACTCATAACGAAAATCAGACCACTGAGGCCAACACCTTCAGTGGAGTGCAGCATATCAGTTATCGGTCAGTTATCAGGCAGTCAACACAAGTATGATTGAAGGTTACCTACTTGCAATGAATTAAAGACAAGACTTCAAAGTTGATGTCACAGTGCTGAATGCATGAATCTCTGTGAGTCTCTCTGACATAGTACACCATCCTTGCTACACATACTCTTTGATCCTAGACACCTTCTCTTACCACATATTAACATACTTTAACAGTGCACTGATCAATGTAATAATAGTAAGAAAAAATGTAAGTCCAATGTACAGTACTCCTGATTTCATAAATGTAAATTATCTTGTTTCCTTTGTCATATAACCTCAATTAAGTAACACAATTCCTTTAAATGTATACATAACCTTAATACAATCTGTTTGAATTTGTACCTATAATGCCAATTTCAATATGTTGCAACTAGCAAATTGAAGCAATCATGTGGTTGAGTAAAAGAATAATAAAGTGTCTTAAAGAATTTCTGGAATATTTTTCTGATAATAGGCATTTAGTTGTAGAATGGTCATCACTAGGGCTGGGATGTTTAAGACCTAAAAATAGCCCAAATAAGCAAGTAAATATGACCTCGAAAGTGACGAAATATAACCTCAAAAATGACAAAACATGACGTAAAAATTACAAAATATGGCTCGAAAATAGTTGGCGAGAGTGTTTTAAAAATTCCGTTTTACACTCTTGCCAACTATTCCATGTGATTGTTGTACTAGATTTCAATACTTGCATGAATTTCTAAGCTAGCAGTTTCTAAACGAGTAATTGTGCTCAATATAATTCCAAAGTTCGACTATATACCGTATATGATATAGATGTTGATTCCCATAGGGAATCTGAAATATTTGTTCCGAATGAGTAAATTTATAATACCAATATAAATGGTCCGTTATTGGACATTATAAATTTTCCAGCTAACTCATTCCTGGTTGCCAGCGTTTCGCCCTCGTGTGCTAGGCTGGGCTCATCAGTTGGTACCTAGCACACCTACCAAGACGCTGGCTTGTGCATACCGTGGAGGCAACTGCGTAGGCTAATTGTAGGCACTGCCTAATGGCCAGGCAGGCATCAATTTTTGATAATGGGACAAAGTGTCTCATAGTGCATTGGCACTGCCGGTGGCTACAATTAGCCTACGCAGTTGCCTCCACGGTATGCACTAGCCAGCGTCTTGGTAGGTGTGCTAGGTACCAACTGATGAGCCCAGCCTAGCACACGAGGGTGAAACGCTGGCAACCAGGAATGAGTTAGCTGGAAAATTTATAATGTCCAATAACGGACCATTTATATTGGTATTATATACCGTATATATATGCCCAACTTTCTGACAAACTGTTGGAAGACAATTTCTACCCAATCTTGACAGAAGAGGCAGAGTATTTTGCTTGTTTTAACTGCAGATGTGATACCAAGATGCAGTTTTATGAACACCAGTTCGCATTCGGTAAGTTGAAGATGATTTTGCACGGCTACAGCTGTCGTCAAGTCACCAAAATATGACTCAAATATGACGCATCTGCGAAAATAGCTCCAAATATGACCTTATGACAAAAAGTAGCCAAAAAATGCATTTATATGGCAAACAAAAATCACTTAATTGTGACGATAATCTCCTGATTTGCACCAAAATCCCATCAGACAAGAAAATAGAGGCAAAGAAAAATTATGACTTTTCCTAAACATCCGAGCCGTAGTCATCACATTCAGAATTATAGGAACAGTATTAGAGAAGAAAGTAAATAAGAATATAAAATGTTAACAGAGCTTGTTGATATTAGTGTTGAAGTTAGCCCAGCTAGTAGAGATCGGCTGTTCATTGGTACAAAGTGTTGCAAAATTCTGTATCTTCATGCAAGATTATAGAAGTTCAGGCCACAAATCCTGAGGATTACAAAGTAAAGGTGTACATCTAATCTGTTTTACTGATGGATCACTGTGTATAGCTGCTACAACGCTGTTGGTCAAAAGTAGATGATCTTATTTCAAGTTGACAAGAAGCTTTAAAACTTTGTATCCATTGCCCCTGGTAGATTTGCTGTCACTACTGTAATGATAAAGAGTTTTAGCGACTTTTGTGTTATAGTTAGGGCCCGGATTCATCATCATCATCCTAAACCATCTCCAGTTTCCCGGGTGTGGTGTATGAGCCTCCTCCATCTCATCCTGTCCTTGTACCATTCTTCCTCCACCAACTTGTCCCAATCATGACCTCTCAGCAGTACATCGCTCTTAACTAAATCTATCCATTTCCTTCGTGGCCTTCCCACGGGTCGTCTTCCTTCTACATTTCTGTCAAATTCCTTCCTTGCAGTTCTGTTTACTGGCATCCTCTTCATGTGACCAAACCACTTCAGTCTTGATATCTGAATCTTATTGAGGAGAGAATCATCTATTCCTACTTCTTCTCTAATTTTCTCATTCCTAATCTTGTCTTTCCTGGTTTTCTGGATTATAGTGCGTAGGAATTTCATTTCAGCTGCCTGAAGTTTGGAATTATCTCTATTGGTCAGTGTTGTGGTTTCGAGACTGTATGTAAGAATTGGTGTATAGTAGGACTTGTACAATGTCATTTTTGTTTTTATGGGTATTTGCTCATCCCACAGCAGGTGTCTTACCTGGTGGTAAAATTGTGTTGCCTTATTGATTCGATTGTTCACCTCATGTTTTGCTAGGTTGTCATTTGATATAACGCTACCCAAGTATTTGAAAACTGGAACGCTGTCCAGTTGAGCTTCATTTATCATGACTATTGGTTCTGCTCCTTCCCCATACACTTTCATCACCACTGTCTTGGTCTTGCTGATGTTTAAACCATATTTCTTAAATTCCTCATTCCAGCTTTGTATTCTCTCTCCCAATTCCTCTTCTGAGTCACTCCAGATCGCAACATCATCTGCAAATGTGAAGGCTTTGATATCTCCATGTTCTTTCCTTTTAATAGATTTCATTACTACATCCATTACAATAATAAATAGAAGTGGTGACAATGAGCTGCCCTGCTGCACTCCTCTCTTTGTTTCAAACCAGTCCGACAAACCACATCCTACTTGAATACAGCTTCTGTTCCCACTATACAACATTTTCACTTTGTCTATGAGGCTGTCTCGCACTTGAAGTTCCTTCATGCATTGCCAAATTCTTTCCCTTGGTACACTATTGTATGCTTTCTCAATGTCCAAAAATATTAGAAATAAAGGCTTGTTCTTCTCCCAGTATTTTTCCATTAGCATCCTAATTGCAAATATAAGGTCTGTAGTTGACCTTCCTGGTCTGAAACCATACTGCTCTTCTTCCAAAATTGGTTCAACAATATCTCTGATTCTGGTCTCTATTATTTTTTCCAATATTTTCAGGACATGAGACAGTAGTGTGATACCACGGTAATTAGTACATTTTCGTCGGCTTCCTTTCTTGAACAGAGGTACAATGATGCCCATCTTCCAGTCCTCAGGAATAGTATTTTCGTCCCATATCTTGTTGAGCAGTCTGTAGAGCCATTAGATTCCTCGAATTCCCGCTGCTTTCAGCATATCTGCACTTAGTTCATCTATGCCCACTGCCTTTCCTTTCTTCATGCTCTTGAGCGCATTTTCAACCTCAAGCCATGTAATTGGTGGTTCAGTTGTGGTTCCTCGACTTGGCTCTCCTCTATCCGTTGTTATGTTTTCTGTATCTCCATTCAGCAGCTTTTCGAAATAGATTTTGAGTTCTTGTTTAATTTCTCCCTCTTCTTGTGCCAGAGTTCCATCATCACGTTCTATTGCTTTTATGGTCTCTTGATCCCTTCGCTTGTTTTTCACTACTCTGTATAGCAATTTCATATTTCCTCTACTGTCCTCTTCCAGTTTGTCTGCAAACTCATTCCATTTCTTCTCTTTTTCTTCCCTTACAATGTTCTTTACAGCAAGTTTCTTGTTCCTGTATACACCTTGAAGTATTTGTATTTCTTGTTCATTTCGTTCTTGTCCCTGTTTTTGTTTTTCCTTGTCCAGTGCCTTCTTTATTTAGTTTCTTTCTTTCACCGCTGTTTTCACTCTATCATTCCACCATGGTGTCTCCTTTTTTCTTTTGATAGAACTTGTAACTCCACATAGGTTTTTGGCCTATCCCACAAAGGTGTCTTTGAAGGCCTTCCATTCTTCATTAACGCTGGTTACTTCACACTTCGGCAAACTCTGTTGAATCCTTAGTTTGTATTCTTCCTTTATTTGGACTTCTTGCAACTTCCAAGTTTTAACCCTTGGTTTTTTCGTAATAAGTTTCTGCGTTTCATTTGCCTTATGTTTGAAGTCTACTACCAAAATTATGCATGCAAATATGCACTAAAAATGTTGAAAATTTGCACGAAAATATGCACTAAAAATAAAACAAAATGCACTAACCAAACACATTATTTAATTTTTTTGCCATTTGTTTTACGTTGCACCGACACAGATAGGTGTTATGGAGACGATGGGATAGGAAAGGCCTAGGAATGAGACGGAAGTGGGGTTTGAACCCACTATCTCCCAGATGCAAGCTCACAGCTGCATTATTTAATTTCAACTCAGTGTTAAATTGATAAATATGTTTCATTCCTTACAAAATGATGCATGGCAGCAGGTTATCTACAGTTTTTTCCAATGTTTTCAGAGATCAATGACTTTCTGTTGTCGGATAGAATTAATTTATACACTGAAAATGATTGTTCTACGTCGACAGACGTAACTGGGAAATATTTGTACACTGGCACTGACTGCTCAGAACATTCTTCTGGAAAAGGCTGCCCGATTCCACTTATGTAGTTGATTATGGATTGAATCTTCTTCAGTCTTGGGTTTGAGTCCAACACCGCACTGAGTTTCCTTTTAACTTATTTTTCCAGTTTCACCCTGTTCACCATTTAAAGAACTAACAGGTGTTTTGAATTAATTGAAGAGATTCATATAGGGGTGAAATGCGAGTTTCTAGGCCCTAAATCACCTTCGAAAGTGACGAATCATGCACATGGACGAAACTGATATATGTATATACAGTTTCAAATCAAATGTGCACTTTGCTTCATGAACACACGCAGTATGACTATCATCAATACTTTCAACTACACCTTTCACTTGATTAAAGTTCTCTTGTTAGAATGATATTGCGGATAACCAAGTTCCCCATCTTGTGAGAACAAGTTCCGGCGGAAAAGAAACCTGGGGCAGATGAGTTTTGTACAGCTGTACACGAGCCGGTCTTTTTAGGATCACATTTTTTCCCACTTGAAATTAATTTGTTGACAGATGGAAAGAGGGTACGTATCTTTTCTGCAATTCGATGCCATCCATGGGCCAAACATGTGACATTGATGCGATTTGGAAAAAGAATTCTCGAAGATAATAACCAGCTTTCATCATATACGAAGCTGCATCTGTGACTAAAAGGCGCACTTTGTAACAATCACTCTCTGATTCACTAGGCCGCGTTAACAAATCTTGCAACTGTAGCGTGGTTGGATTTTCCTAGCACCTTGCACGAAAGTAAATGAGGTTTGCCGGGTTCTTCTGGACATAATTTACCCACTATGAAGTTCGCAATATATCGACCACACGAATCGGTTGTTTTATCTACCGATATCCAGACACAGTTCTCTACTATGCCAGATCGTATCAAATCCACGACAGAAGCATGCATTGAAAATAAATAGTTCTTCCTAAGGGTAGATTCATCTCGTATCCTTTGATTAGCACAATATTTTTCAAGAAACGAGCATAGATGTGGATTATTCAACCTTCATACAAAAGTTTTACAAATATCAGCGGAAAATGCACTAACTTCACGCCATGTTTCCACATCGATTAAAAGTAGTGATGTGTATTCTTACTCTATTCTTTTGATCTGAGATGTGAAGTTGTTTTCGAATGCTGTCTAGTTTGAAATTTTTTATTGCATTTTACACTCTAGTCGCACACTTGACAGTACACTACATCACAGTTGCTTGCATAGTCACTATTGTCTGAAATCCACAGTTTAATTAAAAAAGTCCTAGAGCTCTTAATTTGAGGCATTTTAATTTGGTAAAAAACACTGCAATAGACGAAGAGCAAGTTAACATATGAACACACTTGTTTAAGCAAACCTTGGGAGGCTACTGTAAGAAGGAAAGAAAGAAATAGCTGTTGTGAAAAGGACCATTATCCGCACACCTGCTTGTATTGCGACACTGAAAGCATTTTTCTTGATTAGGGAAGGCTTTTAATGTTGCCAAGGGAGGTATTTTCATTTCGTTCAGAAATCTTAGATAATCGATCATACATAAGAGAAAGATATATCTTTATATGCACTAATGTTCAAAATATGCATTTGCATATGCATATATGGATTTTTAAATAATCCGGGCCCTAGTTATAATTGCATATTTCCTTTTATATATTTCTTCTGTGGAATGGATATAGTACAAATATCTTGTTTGTCTTTAGCAACAATTGTATACAACATGTGATTGATTTCTGTTACTCTTTATTGTATTGCTGTGGATTTGATTGTATTTTATTGAACATAGGTGGATCTATGACTGTTCCTCATGTAACTACATTGCTTGAGTACTGCCTTGTTACGGGTCTTGACTGGTGGGATCTGTTAGTCTCCTTACGACCTGCAATGATCGACACTGTGTGTGAACGTTTCACTGACAATTTCAACCATCAGATGCCTGCAGTTCAACAGTTTCATTATGTGCAGTTTCTCAACATGAAAACATCACTTTATAGGTAATAAAGTTGCTTGTAAGTGTTTGAATAAAATTTATTTTCCTTTGCTTTCTCTGCAGAGAGATTAACTAAACTTCAGAAGAGGTAGTAGTTATGGCTGAATAATGGTATCAAGTATAAGAAACAGTATCCATTGACTCATTTATAGAAATAGATGACTTTGAAGTTTGTATTCAATGATAAAAGGTCGATGGTATTGACTTATGTTCAGTATTATGAGAGCCATGTCTTATAAAACCCTGCTTATTATATCTTAAAATGAGGTTTCTCTACATTTACTGCTTGTTTCTTCAGATCTAGTCAGCTTAAATAGAATGTTACCAAACTTCTCTTTTGTATCTTCTTAATTTAAGATATACAGTAGAATGGTTTGACTGTTGACAAATATGTTATGAGGATTTCATTGGGAGTCAGTTTATTTTAGTTTAACAACAGCAACAACAACAACAACAATAATATTTTTTTTACGAGGGACTGTGGAAAATCTTCAAAATACACTTTTGAAGGGTCCGCACTCCACAAGTGTGTGGGATTCTTACCCACTATAAACCACACACCATTTTCCCACGATGTGTATCATCACCCCGGAACTGCTCTTGCATTACTTCAGGGCGATGTCGTGCTTGCTTAGTCTTTCAGGCTTCTTCTTTCTTCATTTCTCCTTTATGGGCGTTCGTACGCTTCCAAATCCCTCTTCTTCTGACAAAGGACATCCTCCACATACACTGCCACCCGATCCCAGGATTTCTGGTTTCGTAGCATCACAGAAATAATATTATCTTGTGTCATTTCTCCCAATTCAGTTTTCACACATCTTCTCTTTATCATCCAATGGCCGCACACAAAGAAGGTATGAAGTACATCATCGATGTCATCACAGTTTATGCATGCTGCATCACTCGCTCCGCTCACTCTATGCAGGAATTTCCGTAAATATCCATGTCCTGTTAGAAGCTGTGTGAGGTAATACTTGACTTAACCATGAACCCTTTCAACCCAGTTATCCAAGCATGGTATCAGTCGCTTGGTCCATTTACCCCGATGGTCACTTTTCCATCTGAGTTGCCATCGCCTTATCCGTTGACTGAGGCCACGCTTTTTTTGCACATTTCTTTCCCAGCTCTCCTTGGGTACATCAGATTTCTTGTTGCTCCAATGCTAGTAGATCTATTGGGGCTATTGCCGCCACTGTGAAAACTGCAGGTTCTGAAACCATGGAATATCTACACGTGTAGACCTATAAATTAATAATTTATTAAATTGTCCCTTCTGCATCTTTGGCGTATATACAAATGCACCCTGTTGTGGAATATGTGCAGTAAAATGACTGCTATTTGTTTCACAACATCCAAAATACAGCACGTTGTAGCGTGGATTCAGCCCAGATATCAGAGCCATATAGGGGCACTGACTAAACCGTCGACATGAGAAGGTGTTGTTTACTGGATTTCGAACCTTCAATATTTCCCATCAGTCCACTAAGTGCAGTCATGTATTTTACTGCTTTATCTGTCACTCTCAAAATATGATTCCAGAATGTGAGCTTGGAGTCAAGTGTCACTCCAAGATATTTTGTGCTTGTAGATGTTTCAATCACTAACTCTCCAACAGTCATTGGCATAAGAGTCTCGATCTTTTTCCTTGTCAGAAGAACTATCTCCATTTTGTGTTCTGCTAGTGTTAGCCTGTGAGTCGTCGTCCATTGTTTTATATGCCAAATCACGTGATTCAGTTTGATTTGAGCCATCTCAACATGACGAGCTACTATGAAGATGGCCACATCATCAGCGTAGCCCACAAGTTTTGTTTCCTCTGGGATCTCCAAACGTAACAAGTCATCATACATGATATTCCAAAGGTCTGGGCCAAGGATTGATCCCTGCGCTGCTCTGCACCAGCTGTCAGTTGTTTTGTCCTTTGTCCGTCTTCCGTATCATATAGCAGAGTGCGATCCTTGAAGTAGTCTCTCATTATGCGCATAAGATACTGTGGTAGCTAGAAAGTTTCTTCAAAAGCTTCCAACATGTCGCTCCACCTTGCTGAATTGAAAGCATTCTTCACATCCAGGGTCGTCACAAGAAGTGTCAATTTACGGGAATGATGGTTGTCCGTTTGTGCTCTTTCTACTGTATTCACCAACTCCTACACTGCATCCATCGTCGAGTGCCCTCTCTGAAATCCATGCTGGCAAATGGATAAATCTCCTGCTAGCTGAACTGCTGAGAGAATTCTGGGCTGTAGAAGTTTCTCCAGGCCTTTTTCAGTTGTGTCCAACATACATAAACGTCTATAACCACCAGATTTTCCTTTGCTGTTCAAAACCAATCGGGCCATTTTCCATTGGGGGCTAAAAACACCCGAACAGTTCTGGATGTAATTCTGATATTATCTTTTGCACTTCTGCAGGTATACCATCTGGTCCTGGATTCTTCTTGTTACTAAGAGGGCTAATAGCTCTATTCAGCTCTTTTACTGTGAAGAGGGGTATATCATCCAGTTCTTTTTCATCGTCACAGTCAGTCCTCTCTGGATGGTCAGAGAATAGTGTATCCACAATTTCTTTAAATATTAATAATAATTATTATTATTGTACCGGAGGTACACCCGCTCCGTGCATTTAAATCAAGCGCCTTTTAGAAGGCCATCTATAACATAAACTCTGAAACTGCTAGCGGAAGAAATTTGAACATTTATCGACAGATGTCTCTACTATCAACTTAGTTGCAGCCTCTGGGGCGAGGATGAACAATGAATTTTCAAAGTAATTTTTTGCGTCAAGGTTTCCTAAACTGGATTGTTTATAGATTGTTTTGGTGTTCTAAGGTTACTAGCACTTCTATATTTTCCCACTGTCTTAAAATTGTAGCCAATAGGAAATTTTGTACATCTATTTAAGTAACCAATCAGGTTTTTGATATTTATTTCATTCACATTGGAAATGGTGGATGTGTCAGGGCTTCGGCCCAGAGAAATCTGGAACCTTCCTCTCCACTATAAAAGCTGGGACATTTCGGACCCTGGTGTCTTTGATCACTCTAGTCCAGCAGCAGAGTGTGTTAGCATAGGAGGCAGGGGAGGGCTTGCCTCGTCCATCTCTGGAATGTCCACCAGCTCAAGGTAATGGCAGACATTTTGTAAGCATGTAATAGTCTCAGAAAGCAAGTTCGAGGGGAAGGTTTCAAAATTCTTTAGTAATGTAAACTTCCATTTCTAGATTGAACTTAAAGAAATAAAGAGTGGGAACCCTCTTTTATTCCCTTTCAACTTTGTATTGAGGTGACTATGATTTGCAATCTTTAAAATCTACCCCTTAATTTTGTAAACTAAAACTCTTTCTCCCTCTGGTCACCTCCACAGTATAGGCTTAGCCTCTGCAACTTCGGGCCATAAGCCCACGTAGGGTTTTAATGATGTTCTTGTGAATACCAAAGGAGTGCAAGGGTTCGCCTCCTAACATTTTGATTTTTGGTTAGAAACATTAACCTTTTTCTTTTACCTAAGACCATGTAGTATGGGTACTTGTTACACCTGTTAAAGCTAACTTCTATTGTTCATTTCCTTCTCTGTGGATCCGTGGTAGAGTGTCGGCCTCCGGATCCCAAGATAGCGGGGTCAAACCCGGCAGAGGTAGTCGGATTTTTGAAGGGCGGAAAAAAGTCCATTCGACACTCCATGTCGTACGATGTCGGCATGTAAAAGAACTCTGGTGATACATTTGGTATTTACCTGACAAAATTAATTAGATCTCAGCCATAGACGCCCAAGAGAGATCCGGTTTACTCTAGGTCCGCTAGATGGCAGACAGAGTAAACCGGAACGTCGAAATTGACGAGCAGACAGCCAGATGGCGTCAAATCGAAATGTCTGCAAACAGTAGCTGAGGCCATACGATTATTATTATTATTATTATTATTATTATTATTATTATTATTATTATTATTATTATTATTATTATTATTATTATAACAGACTATTGAGAGATAAAGACAGTGAATACTGTTTGGTTTCGGTAAAATGTAGATAGTGCCTTTTAGAGCCTGGATTTTGTACATTTTGGAGAATAGTCTCCGAGAAAGTACTTGTATGGAGTAATAACGCTCCTTGTAAACATAGTAAAGTTTGAAGCTCAATTTCCTTGTGGATGTATTGAAGAGAGCAGTGGTGTTCTTGTTAAAGTTGTACCTTGGGGAGCTTCAGGCTCCTGTTGTTAATTAATGTTGTCTAACTGTTCTAGGAGTTTCTAACATTGTTTCTCAAGCTCACTCTTGTACCTGATATTTGTTATTGATTATCAAAGTTTAAAATTTGAAAAGAAAAGAAAAAAAAAAGGAAAAGAAAGAAATAAAACCACTAATTTTAAAGTTTTTAATTAAAATTCCATCTTTACTCTATCCACCCATTCATGCCCACATCTTCTTTCACCTCTGTCCACCACAGTTCCCTGTAACAATGACAACAACAACGACAACAACAATAATAATTGTACCGGAAGGTACACCCGCCCCGTTCATTCAAAAGAAGCGCCTTGGAGAATGCCATCTACAAACTAAAACATGCAACAACTAATGCAAGAAGTTTGGGCATTTCCCTACAGATGTCCTTACTATAAATTTATGTTATGCCCTGTGGTGTGAAGATAGACTACAAAAATTATAAAGTAATTTTGTATTCCTAGGTTTCCTAAACTGAGTTGATTATTCTTTGTTTTGGGTGGGTTAAAGTTTACAACACTTCTATCTCTTTCTGCCAACTTAGGATGTTGTCCAAGAGAATTTTTAAAAATATTTTTCCTCCAGTCAAACTTTTCTGGTATTTATTTGTTGATCCAATAAGAATTGGGGTATGTCAGGCCTTAGTCCAGGGCTTTCTGGAACTTTCCCCTTGACTATAGAAGCTGGCACATTTTCTGACCAGGCGGTCTTATTCATCGCTCCAGACTAGTGTGTGTGTTCGTGAAGGCATGCGGGGGTGCCTCGTCCATTTTGATGTGACTATGATTTTGTAACCGTTTTCTGTTTGTAACTTGTAACTTACAAATATTTTCTCCATCTAGTCACCTCTATAGTATAGGCTTAGCCTCTCAAACTTTGGGCCATAAGCCCAAATAAGGTTTTAAGCTTTTCATTTCAAATTTCAAGGAGCGGAAGCATCCACCTCCACACAATTTTGAATTTGGGCCAGTAACCTATTGTTTTTCACAAAGGCCCGGTAGAATGAGTATTCAATACCCCTGTGAAATTCTGTTTCATTCCTTTTATGTTAAGATGTTAGACAGTTGAGCATATTGCTTGAATTTGTAAAATGTAGGTTGTGCCTTTGATAGGCCTGGAAATAGATTCCTAAGTGTAAATTTTATAGAGCAGAGACACTCTTTCTATTAATGTGATGGTTGAATGGTGCCTTTGGAAGGCTGTAATGTCATAAGTAGGGACCTGAAAAAAATCGCATTTGTGATAAATGCCTTTTTTTAAAAATCTTGTACTGAATCCAAGCCTACGGTAATTCTAATGTGGAATAAAATCATTTTCACACATAAATAGAAGTGCGGCAAAATGTGAATTGTGACCCAAAATGCGAAATTAGTATGAATATGCGATTTTGGTGCAAATTCGGCAAAAATATGCTATTTTACTGGCAAAAACAACATTTTTTGGCAAAATTGTCAGAAATACTCTTCACTAGTTTCAATTTTGAACAACAGGAAAACAACGCTGCTTGTATCTCATTATTTCCGTGACACTCGATTTACATTTCAATAATAATCGATACAGATCTTATTCCCCTTGCTATTCCCATTGTAAATATCAATTAAAGTCAGCAAGCAGCAATCGGTCGGTTACTTTTCTTCATCGATCGGACGATGAAAAAGAACTGGATGATATATCCCTCTTCACATTGGAAGAGCTGAATAGAGCTATTAGCCCTTTTAGAAACAAGAAGACTCCAGGACCAGATGGTATACCTCCAGAAGTGCAAAAGATAACATCAGAATTATGTCCAGAACTGTTGGGGTGTTTTTAGCCCCCAGTGGAAAATGGCCCGATTGGTTTTGATCAGCAAAGGAAAATCTGATGGTTATAGACATCTCATTACAACACAGTGGTTACAGACAGACGGTGCAATTTGAGAAAAAGCAATGCTGAAGTACTGACAGTGCTTTCGTTTGAACAATGAATTTGTATTGTGTGTGAACCAAGGACAAAAATTGCACTTCATAAACTTGGAATCGTTAAAATTAATAATACCATGTGATTATTTTAACTTTGTAAATAGATGCTAATTTTGGAAAAAATAGATGCTAATTTTGAAACAAATAAATGCTAATATTTCAGGTCCCTAGTCATAAGGTTCGGGAAGTAGTCTCCTAGATACGTAGGTGGTTTGAAAAGTTCTCGGAATGTACTAGAATTAAGTATCTTACCTCGGTGGAACTGCTTTTATTTTTCAACAGAGTCTCCCTGTAGACTAATGCATTTGGTCCAGCGATGTTCCAATGCCTTGATCCCATCTCAAAAATGAGATTCCTCCAGGCCTGGAAAATACCGCTCCAATTCGGCTGTCAGTTCTTCCCTTGTAGAAAATCTCTGTCCACCGAGGAAAATTTTCAGCTTGGGGAATAGATGAAAGTCTGATGGTGCCAAATCAGGTGAATAAGGTGGATGTGGCAACAATTCATACCCCAGTTCATGAAGTTTTGCCATGGCTATAACACTTGTGTGTGGCGGAGCGAAAGATGACCTTTTTCCTTGCCAAACCAGGCCTTGTTTCGCATATCTTTTCCTGTAGTTGGTCTAGGAGGTTTGCATAGTATTGCCCCGTAATTGTTTGGCCAGTAGGAAGATAATCTATTATCAGAATGCTTTTTGCATCCCAGAAAACTGAGGCCATGACCTTTCCGCCGAACGCACTGCCTAGTTCATGTTCACTCATTTCAACTCGTAGCTCATTTCAACCATTTTTCTAGTGTATTGCCTTGTATGTCTATCTATATATGTGTCTATGTCTGTTCTCCATTTTTGTCTGAAGATGGCGCAGATATTGGTGTTGAAGCTAGTCCTAATTACTAATTAAAATGTTGTAATTCAACCATTATAACATTGTTTTATATTGAAAAGGTGGGCCCATAAGTTGTTCCCATTTGCCTGGTATTATGACGGGGATGGTGTTGAGACGGGGCATCTCAGTTTTAAAGGGCTCCACTAAATGGCCAGGAAAACTGTTCAGAACAAGCATGGATTTTTTTATGAAGGAAAGCACAACTTTCAGCCAGTCTTTAATTACATCAGCTGACATCTATCCTTGTTCCTGCAATGAAATGACAATGCCAGCTGGAAGATTGCACTTCGGCAGAGTTTTTCTTTTGAAAACAACAAAGGGTGGTAGGTGCCGTAACAGTCAACATGACGGTACCTTTCTCCGCGTCTGTTGTATTAATTAATACACTGGATGCACCCTTTGTCTGCACTGTCGTACATTGCGGCATATAAAAATAAAGGGGAGTTTGGTCTGAGTTTCATATTTGAGAAAGAAGAAAATAATTTTCTCGTCTAAGTTTGATGACAAACTTTGAAATTTGATTACTTTGTCCGTGTAATTACATTGTGGATGCTAAGCCAGTGTGGTTCATCTTCACAGGAAAGGCCATATGTCTGCATAAAATTAGCAGCCCATCCATCCCATGTTCGCTTAAAATTGTGCACTTGTAATGCCAATTAGTTTTTGCTGTATCCTTCACATTCATCTGCATCATTTCATATGATAAAGCACTGCCAATATTTCTCAGTTCTACTACATGGTCATGCACTTCTTTCTCGACTTCAGGTAATTTTCCACACTTTGAACCACGAAACAATCGACATGTAGATTTAGCTTTCTTTCATTCTTCTTTCAGAGCTTTTTAGTAGCAAATTCATTTTAGTTCTACACCAAACACTCTTCCTGCACACTCGATTTCATTATTTTCTCCAAAATAAATAACTATAAGTTTAAACTGCACAGTATAAGTACTATTCTTTTATCCTTATTTTGAACGTCATTTTACAACTCACTTGTCTTGCTGCTATAAGAGACTGAATGCAGCTGTTTGTTTCCTTGTAATCCAGGAAACCAGCTTGTTAAATGCAAGGTCCAGTTTCTTACCAAAGATTCTAGTGGAAATCATGCAGCACACGAAAAATGTCAGAATAATAAGATTTGGAAAATATGTCCTGAAAGTTTCAAGGGGGAAATTATGCACATCAGGAGGCATTATGCAAGCAAATACAGTCATTTGAAGTATAAATAGAGGCACCTGTTTTTTTACAAAGTGCAAAATCACATTTTTTTTTTTTTTTTTTTTGCAAAATTTCATGTATTTGGCTCAAAATGCAAAAGTATTTATATTTAAGCAAAATTGCAGAATAATAAACAACATTATGTAGAATCACTCTTTGATCCAAGAAGCATAATAGAAGGTGATTTAGAAAATGATGACCGAGCTCGATAGCTGCAGTCGCTTAAGTGCGGCCAGTATCCAGTATTCGGGAGATAGTAGGTTCGAACCCCACTGTCGGCAGCCCTGAAAATGGTTTTCCGTGGTTTCCCATTTTCACACCAGGCAAATGCTGGGGCTGTACCTTAATTAAGGCCACGGCCGCCTCCTTCCCACTCCTAGCCCTTCCCTGTCCCATCGTCGCCATAAGACCTATCTGTGTCGGTGCGACGTAAAGCAACTAGCGAAAGAAAATGATGCAGTCCCTAATCTAATAAAGCAAATTCCCATCCTACAAGAACCTTTAGCATCAGAATATCTTCAGCCATACACAGTGTTTAGAGAACTAGTTGGTCGTTCATGTAAAGCAGGTAAAGATATTGATGTGATAGCCCTTCTTCTTTTCTTGAAGTCAGAATAAATGGGCATTTTGTGGAAGCTGCAGTGAAGGTTTTATTGATCCCGGTCAGTAATGTGAAAAGTCATTTTCTACGTAATGTTATACTATGATGTCTGACAAGAGAACAGTCCTATCTCTGTCTTTTTCAGACTGATGTGTAAATTATGTATGTAGGCTAGATTCTATGTTTCGTTGAAAGTCACAGGGTAATATTTTCCCCTAACATTCCTGCTTTGATATACGCAATGTGTGTTTTCAGCACAAGAATAAATCTTATGTTTCTTGTACATATGTAAAATTGAATATGTTTGGTTGAAAATATGCTATTAACTGCCTTTTGGTTTAAGTTTATTACTGAAATGTGGAGGGTAAGAGAAGTAGAGGGAGACCAAGACGACGATGGTTACACTCAGTTTCTTATGATTTAAAGATAAGAGGTATAGAACTAAATGAGGCCACAGCACTAGTTGCCAATAGAGGATTGTGGCGACGTTTAGTAAATTCACAAGGGCTTGCAGACTGAACGCTGAAAGGCATAATGGTCTATAATGATAATGTATGTATGTATGTATGTATGTATGTATGTATGTATGTATGTATGTATGTATGTATGTGGAAACCAGTTCAGCAAAATTATTGACGAAATAAAATGAAAATAAGATACAAAAATAACTTTTTTAAATGATGAAATTAGGCAAAAAGAAATCACCACAAACAGGTGCCTCTAGGTATTGAGTGTGGAGAAATATTAACATAATTAAAGAACGTTGATTTTTATGGTTCATTGCATTAAAATAAATAAATAAAATAATATGATAAGTGAGTTAAAGCCACTTATATTTTACGAGATTAAACGAAGCCGAGCTTTCCTTCAAATTACATTGGCCTTCATCAGGGCATGCGAAGGTCTGCTTCTGACAGTGAGCATAAAAATTCTTCAAGGAACGTGGAAGTCATGCCCATATTATCTACAGCCCTCTACTAACTGGACTCAGGGACTGTTGCGCTGTGCTGTGGTGGTTGGGAAGGAAGTTATTGATTCACCGCCTTCTGTCAACAGTTTTTGCGTTGCGCTGTGCTATGGTGGTGTTATGCATGTATTTCTGTAGAACAGGTTTCCATGTACACTGACTTAGCAAATGTCAGGGGATAGTCACCTAATAGCTTGTGGGGCCTCCTCTGGCCCTGCAAACTGCAGTGAGACGCCGTGGAAGTGAGTCGACAAGTCCTTGGTAGTCCTCTGGACGCAGCTGACACCAAATCGTTTGCAGAGCAGCCGCCAATGCTGGTCTGTTCTTGGGTGCAGGATCTATGGCACGGAGCCTGCGTTCCAGGACATCCCAGATATGCTCGATAGTGTTCATATCGGGGCTCCTGGGTGGCTATAGCAGTCGTTGGACCTCCGCTGCATGTTCCTGGAACCATTCCCAGGCGACGTGGGAGCGAAGTGGCAGCGCGTTATCATCTTGAAACACCGCAGAACAGCCTGGGCGCTGGAAGGCCAAAAATGGGTGGAGATGGTCTCCGAGCAGCTCAACATACCGCGTACCATTCACAGTCCCTTCCAGAACAACTAGAGGGCCCATTCCATACCAGAAAAATGCACTCCAGACCATAACAGAGACACCACCTTCGAGGCAGGCGGGATCCAACGCTTCATG